>NC_141004.1:24170022-24770022 GCF_052327205.1 Somniosus microcephalus | reverse complement strand
AGGATAGATGCATTTAAAGGAAAGCTAAGTAAGTACATGGGGGGAAAGGAATGGAGGGTTAGGCTGATAGGGTTAGATGAAAAGGGAAGAGGTTCGTGTGGAGTATAAATACCGGCAGTTGGAGCGAATGGTCTGTTTCTGTGCTGTACATTCTATGTAATTCTATGTAACATTGTCAGGAATGAGGTTACCTACACTGAGCGCACCAAGTGCAGGATGGTTACTGCCATGCATGCAGTGTACACTCTGAAACGCCAGGGCCTCACTCTCTATGGAGCAAGAGGCCGAACAACTTGACCCTTTCTACAAAGCACCAAAAAAAACACAAAGCCTGTCCCTGTTAGGTTGGGTTTTCTGACACATTTTATCTGCCCGCGGGGAGTTAACCGCTGACTCACTACTGATCCATCACCGGCTTCACCACACTGCACGAGGGGCCTGTAAACAATCATTGTGGATGCTAAGGTTCTCCAAGAGTGGGCCAGACAGCCATGCGGAATCTCACAGAGCAAGAGCTGGCTGTTCTCCAGCTATCTCCTGGCTCTGTTTAAATGTAGCATGAGCTTGCGATCACTGAATGCCCCAATTCAACTTGCATTGGGTTTCAAATGGGTCTCACTCACTGTATCACAGCAGTAAAATCATTAAATGCATTTGTTCAGAATTAACATTTTATGGTCTAGATGTGAACTTTAAGGTTAAATTGCATACCGCCAACAGTTAGAGTGTTGGTTTAATCTACCCTCCCCAATCAATTCCCACTGAAAACAAACACACTGACACTTATGGATGGGAAAGAGTTAAAGACTGTTCCTTTTTAAGAAATAATTTAATTACCTTGTAATAATTTCATGGCTATTGGGTAACTTTTTTTTTATTTTTTAAGAGTACCTCAGCTTGTTTTACTTGCATTTAATTATTCCAAACAGCACAATTTACTTAGTCCCACTGGACTATCCTATTTCAGGAATTATTGCATAACCGTTTCAGTTTCTTGCCAGAGCTTTTCCTGTTTATCTGAAGCACAGTTACTCCCCGTGTAATTGCTATCACTGTTATTACAGGACCTCTCTCTGGTTTCAGTTCAAAAAGGACTGTGTATGTTAGCAAAGGACTGCTGTCTTTAACTTGGGCAGCTAGTCGTGGGGGGGCGGCGGGGAGCGGTTAGAGAGAGTGTGGGAACAATAACAAGCAGAATTCAGATATAACAGCCAGCTCCGGATGATGGAGACGAGGTCTACCCTCCCACATTCTCTCCTGCAGTTTGTCGCTCTAGATCGGCTCGGCTTTTTATTGGTTTATAGCACCCTTCTTTTCTTACCCTTTATGATTTCTCAGGTTTTGATTTTCCGTGTTTCCTTATTCTATTCATTCCTACCCTTTCAAATATTACTGAATCTCCCATGACGATACTCATAGTAAGTTAGATGATACCTTGGGCTGAAAATTCAGTAGGGTTAGCACCCCATTTGAGGCGCTAGAGGGCCTAGCGCCGGAGCTATGGCCGGTTTGTAAATTCAGTGGGGCCCTGCCATCGGCGTTAGACCGGTTGCGCTGCGCCGGCACCGATGACGTCATCGGTGTGCGCAGCGTCCCGGTTGCCGTGGTGACGGGCCCCAACGCCGAAATTGAGTTGCGGCCGCCTCGCCCGTGGCAGCCGCAACTAACGATGTTTCAGCAGAGTCCTACGCGAGTTAGCGCCGGCGCATTAAGGTCGCGCGGCGGCCGGCCGCTTTCCCGCCGGCCGCCTGCCCGCACCTCCCTCCCCGGACTCCTCCACCCCCCCCCGCGGAACAGATGCGTCTGGCCTGCGAGCCCGGCACTTCTCCGAGGTGCCGGGCTCATTTTTTTCAAGATTTCAACGGCCAGCGGGCGGGTGCAGGCAGCTCCTCCTTAACTGAAGGAGGAGGCCTGCACTTCCCCAGCCTGCCGCACCGCATCGGGTGCCGCAGCGCCGGAATTGCGCCGCAATGCGGCAGTCAGCGCCCATTTCGAGGCGCTGACACCCTCCTGTAGCGCCGGCAGCCGTTTGGGCGCGGCGCTACTGAATTTTTGGCGCGCGCAGGGGGACTTAGCGCCGGCGCTAAATTTCCAGCGCTAAAGCCCTGGCGCGGCGCCAACTGAATTTCTAGGCCCTTGTTTCCTAATGACAGGGGTTGTTGTACCATACAATTCACACTGTATTAATCTGCTGTGCAGCTATCTTTAACCAGGCCTGAACCGTAAAGGCCACAAAGTCCAATTGCTGTAAATTGGAGATCGCGAGGTCAGTTAGAGCTTAATTGCTATCGACGAGGCACATTTTCAGATTGGCTCCTGGTCAGAAGAATGCAGCATGAAATGGCTGCTCTATTTATATTTTTTGCTTGTCTGATGTCTGAAGGACTCTGATTGTTTATATAGTTAGATAAATAGAGAGATTGATATCACAAGCTGAAAATGCTGGAGTTGAAAACAGAGGGCCTGGTAAATGAAATCTGCAATGTATTATCACATGGTTTGTCACATGGTTTGGTATGAACATGCTCAGTTCGCTCTGGCCTAGTAAAGCAAGCACATGGACTAGCAACTCATGGTGTCTCTGTCCTTCATTTATTCTACCCACATATATTACATTTTGGTGACAAGAATGGGGTCCCAAAGCCATTTCTAGGGATCATGGAAGGACACAGTGTTCAACCCTCATGTTGAAGATTTAAGGTGAATTTATGACACCTAAACTGAATTTTTGCGATGTTTTACCGTTAATGCTCTTGCAGAATCATGTGTGCTTCGCCTTCGCGTGTATGTATACACAGCAACAGTGGTGTTGATTCTCACCGGTACACAGGTAGTGTGCTGAGTCACTGTTCAATGGGATCGGGACAATCATGGCCACGCCTACGGGATTCATCGGAAGCCTCAGCATGTACGACCGAGCTCCAAAACCGTTTCAGTTCTTACATTGAGCGGATGGAGATTTTTTTTAAGGCCAGTAACATTACTGAGACCGGAGGTGCAGATGAGAATGTTCAAGCTCAAAATAAAATAATTTGTGAACGTAAGAAAGTAATTTTTCTAACGGAGATCGGGCCAGATGTCTACAGAACGTTGACAAACCTACTCGCGCCAGGGAAAGCGAAGGATGCATCGTTTGAAGACATTGTCGAGAAACTCGAGGACCATTTTGACCCAAAGCTGTTAGAAATAGCAGAGAGCTATAAGTTTGGTACCAGGAACCAAAAACAAAGTGAAACCATCAGCGAGTACATTGTAGCTCTTAAGAAACTGTCTTTGCATTGTAACTTCGGCACTTTGTTGAGTTGTGCGTTGCAAAATCAGTTTGTGTGTGGACTACTGGATGATCGCAACAAGCGGACAAAAGCGCAACAGGAAGCTTACAATGCTTGTAAGAGGTCCCTCTACTTGTGCTCTACTTGTACACTACGACACAGAGCGTGAGCTTAAGTTAGCGTGTGATGCTTCCAGCTACGGTGTGGGAGCTGTCATAACCCACATAATGGATCACGGCCAAGAGAAACCAATCGCATTCGCATCGCGAACCCTCACAAAGAGCGAAAGAAACTACGCGCAAATTGAAAAGGGAACACTCGCCATAGTGTTTGGAATCAAGAAAGTCCAACAGTTCCTGATCGGCAGAAAGTTTACCCTGATAACCGATCACAAACCGCTCCTAGCAATATTGGGGCTCAAATCTGCCATCCTTGCAACGGCCGCATCAAGAATGCAACATTGGGCAGTGATTACACAATGGCCCAGAAATTCGGCTCTCCCCGGGTGAGTACGCACGGGGTACTCACCCGTAGGCCGAATGGAATTGCCGGTTTCCTGCATGCACTGCGCATGCGCGGGAACTCGGCACTTCCGATCCTCTGAACGGAGAGGTTCAGAGGTCGAACGCACACGCAGGGGAGGCTGCGCGTGCGCTTTGAACTTAGGTTTTTTTTACAGGTTTTCCTGGGAGGGTAAGCCTGCAGGATTTACACATTTAAAAAGCAGGCGTAAGGCCTGCTTTTTGCAAGGTAAGTGGTCAATTAATTAAACTTAAAACATTTTTTCCACAGGTTTATTATTTTTAAATACTTTAAAGCAAGGTAAGTTTATTTTTAGCCCCGTTATAATATAAAATTATTTTTTTCAAAAATTTAAATTATTGTTTAAAATAGTTATTTAATGTAATTTATAGTTTATTTAAAAAGTGTGATTTAAAAAAAAAAATTATTTGAAGGTTTACTGCTATTTTGGGCCTGTAGTATTTATAAGTTTTGACAGGTCTACCTGTCAATCTTATGAATGGGCTTTTCCCTCCTCCGATTGGCTGCCCATGGCTCACGTGATCCCAGGGGACGCATCGCACTAACTATGCCCCTGGGACACGCAAGCACAGCACGCCGGCAGCTGGGCCAGGCCCCGGAGCGGAATTCCACGGGGCCCTACAGCTCAACTGCCGGCGCGCAAGGTAAGTGCAGGTCGGGGGCTTACACCCGCGGGAAGCCCCCGACCCGAATTTCTGGGTCATTATGATTGAATATCGTACTTCAAAGCAAAACGCAATTGCAGATGCCTTGTCCATGTTGCTACATGAGGACTCGTGTTGGGAATGAAGGTGAGATTTTCACGCTAGGTGCAGTTGGCAAAGACTGTCCTGTGAATGCAACTGAGATTGCAAATGAGACTCAAAAGCACTCAGTACTGAAAAGAGTGTATGAAAACACCTTGAATGGATGGACTGATCAGTGTCTGGACACAGAGTTGAAACCATTCCATAACCGTCGTACTGAATTGCCGTGTGAGCAAGGTTGTATCAAGTGCGCAAACAGAGTGGTGGTGCCTAATTCTTTGAGTTCGGAACCAGAACAAAACAGCCTGAAAATTGGTTCAACACCAAAACCTTTTATAAGGAAATCAGGAAGACTCTGCAAACCTGTTATGAAACTGGATTTGTAGTTCATTTGTCAGTTGTAGTTGATTTAAAACAGAAAAAAGCCAGGAGTTTTTGTTATGTGGTACATGTAATGCTGGGAAAGGTGGGACCGTAGTTTTGTTGTATTGGAGAGGGGAATACGAACATTTTTTTTAAGGGGAAAGCAGTGTATTATCACATGGTTTGTCACATGGAGCATGCTCAGTTCGCTCTGGCCTAATAAAGCAAGCACATGGACTAGCAGCTCATCCTGTCTCTGTCCTTCATTTGTTCTACCCACATATATTACAAAATCAATCTGTTGAAACAAACTGGATCGGTTTATTTGTGAGACCTTTTGTTCTTTCCTGGCGATGTTAAGGAAGACTTGCATTTATATAGCTCCTTTCACGACCTCAGGATGTCCCAAAGCACTTTACAGCCAATTGTGTACTTTTTAAAGTGTATTCACTGTTGTAATGTAGGAAAATGTGGCAGCCAATTTACGCACAGCAAGCTCCCACAAACAGCAATGTGGTAATGGCCAGATAATCTGTTTTTTTAGTGATGTTGGTAGAGGGATAACTATTGACCAGGACACTGGGGAGAACTCCCCTGCTCTTTTTCGAAATAGTGCCATGGGATCTATTACATCCACCCGAGAGGGCAGACGGGGCCTCGGTTTAACGTCTCATCCGAAAGACGGCACCTCCGATATGAGGGGTCAAAAAGTGCAATGGAATGCAGTGGGATGGATTTTGGGGTGGAAAACTGATGTAAATGGCTTCTGCCCTCTTTTGCTAAAAAAAACCCCACTCGCTTCTGTTGCTAAAAAAAATACTTGCCTCAATTATGCTCTGAAATTAAGCTGAAAATAACGTGAAATTTCTAGGCCCGTGGTCTCTTGGGGCCAGACTTTATCCCAGTCAGATAGTGAGTGACTTCAGGAGAAGAGGGGAGGGGAGAAAATCAGAGAGAAAAAGAGGGGGGGTGGGGGTGGGGGAGAGAAGTAAGCTAACTAGCATTAATGCATTAATTATTCTGTTTACCTCATGTTTTTTCAAGTTTCAATTTCAATGGATGACGGATGCTGCATAAATAAAGGCAATCTGGATTCATGTTTTTCTGATAGCGATGAAGGAAAATAAAGATAATGTTTCACTTAATTAAAAACCCATTAGAGAATGAATCCAACCAAAAGCAGCAACAGCTGGCTGGCTGTGTGCCTGGATACTGTGTGGTCACAATGCTGAGGACAGGCGTTGAGTGGATGTGTGGGGGGTTGGTGGGGGCTGCACACAGAGAGCCATTACTGTAAATAGCATTGCCAGGCAACGAGGAGAATTCTTACTCCATCTCAAGAGTGCTTTATTGTTCACCAGGGGCCCTGACTGTTTGAGAGTTTATCATCTCCAAAGAGCTGAGGGCCCCAAAAACAAGCCAGTTTATTGTTCGGCTGAAGAACCAGTGACTCATTCTTTGAGACCTACGTGGGCTATCCTTTAAAACAATAACAAATTAAATTTCTAGTAAGGAAAGTACCTGCTTAAAAGCTCCATTTGGCTTTTGGAAAATTATCAGTCGACATTCAATTAGGCCCGATTTTAACTGTACGGAAACCGGGCGCGGGGGTGCGATAACATTGGGGAAGCGACTTACTCTCTCTGATCCCGCTGCTTCCCCGTGGGGATGTAATTTTAACCTGCTGTTTAGAGCAGTTGAACGGGGCACCCTCGGGAGGCAGAGGAGTCCTGACTTAAATATGCTCCCATGATGCATCGGGGCCTGACTGGCACCGTCGCCATGGCAACCGGGCAGCACGTGGCTCCCCGGCCAGCGGAGGCCCAGAAAGATGTTGTTCTGATTTGGTTTCTTTCTTTCCTTGTTGGCCAGGAAGGGGGCCTCACAAGGAAAGCTTGGGCTTCCCCTGCCCTGGACTCTTCATTCCCCCCCTTCCCCGACAGCAACGTCCACCCGACCATTCCCCGCCCCACCCCCGCACCCACTCCTAACCACTCACCTTGTCTACCAAGGCCGTTCCTTCGGGTCCTCTGGAGGCTTGGAGTTAAAAATTTCCTGGACCTCACTGTGTGGCGGGCTGGATGGTGTGCTGTCCTCCCGCACATTTACCGCTGGGAGTTAAAAGCCAGGCTCATGACTTTCACGGTTTTTTGAATGAGTTGCTTCCCATTTACTGTAGGTGTAAGTTAATTTCATGCTAGTTTCATAAAATCAATATAAATCAGTGGGATTCCTGGGGACAATGCACTGATCTTTAATGCGGTTCACCTGGCAATCTCGATATCACAGAAATAAATCTCAGCCAGGGTTGGAGTGCTGCAGATGACCTCAGAATTGAAGGCAGCCTGGGTTCCATTCTAGGCCATTGTCTGGTCACCTCTGCAGTGGCACAGATGATGTGGAGTGAGGGCAGGATCAAGCGTGGCCGTGATGCCACCCATGATGGAAAAGCTTGCTGATAGTCACTCTCCAGGCTCATTCATGAACAATGACCACCTGAGTGAGGCACTGGAAGACAGCCAGCAACTACAAGCTTAAACAGTGAGCATTGACAGGCTATTTGATTATGTGAGATTCACAGTCAAGCACACTCCCACACTCACTCACACACACACTCACTCACACACACTCACACACGCACTCACTCACTCTCACTCACACACACATTCACACACTCACTCACCCTCACACACACACACTGACTCACACACTCACACTCACTCACTCACACACTCACTCACCCTCACACACACACACACTGACTCACACACTCACACACTCACTCACACATGCACTCACTCACATACTCACACTCACTCACTCACACTCACACACTCACTCACTCTCACACACACTCATGCACTCACTCACACACATGCACACACTCATTCACACTCCCACAATCACCCACACTCACTCACACAACACACACACGCACTCACACACTCACACAACGTACTCATATAACAGAGTCTCACTCATACACTCACACAATTCACACACTCACACTCACACAACACAGCCCAGCCCAATGAGATCATCTCTACTGTAAGCAGTTAGCTGAGCACAGAGCAGGGATCCAGTGTGAGCTATCCCTGGTCTGCATGGCTGATCCTGCATTGAGCAGTGTATTATCCACTGGGCCAAAGGGGGAGCTCTAACTTTATCCCAGTTTTAATAAGATCTGAAGCATGGTGTAAACTCTGGAATGTATTGATCTTGGAACTCTGCAGTGCAGGAGTGTCCAAGCTCTGTATCTTTGTGAGCTGCTTAGATGTGCACCATGGAGCCTTGGGGACCACTATAAAGTTTAACTCAATATTAATTCCTATTAATTTACATATATCTCAAGTTGTGGATACTAATTAAGATTTATCTACTAATATGGTATTAACACTAGGACCAGCTTGTTCCAACACTTCAGGCCCACAAAATCCAAGTGGGACAAACATGCAAATAATAAATTCCAGAATCTGCATTAGTTTTACTTTGTGTTACGCCTCGATTTTAAAATTCTCATCCTTGTTTTCAAATCCTTCCATGGCCTCGCCCCCTCCCTATCTCTGTAGCCTCCTCCAGCCCCACAACCCACCGGGATATCTGCGCTCCTCTAATTCTGGCCTATTGAGCATCCCTGATTATAAACGCTCAACCATTGGTGGCCGTGCCTTCTGATGCCTAGGCCCTAAGCTCTGGAATTCCCTGCCTAAACCTCTCCGCCTCTTTACCTCTCTTTACTCCTTTAAGACGCTCCATAAAACCTACCCCTTTGACCAAGCTTTTGGTCACCTGCCCTAATTTCTCCTTATGTGGCTGGGTGTCAAATTTTTTGTCTTATAAGACTCCTGTGAAGTGTCTTGCGACGTTTTACTACGTTAAAGGCGCTATATATAAATACAAGTTGTTGTTGTTGTTGGAGGATCTGAGAGTGGCCAGGCAACAAGGCTAGTGAGGCCTAAAAAGGCAAGCAGCCTTTTTTCGGCCCAAGGTTCTGCATTGGATCCTCAGGCCTTCTACTGCGGCCTCCACATCAGTGGCCATTGGTACCGGCCTGCATCAGTGGCTGGATTCCCACCCTCCCGATGCTCGGGGCCTACGCACGGGAAATGTAGGGCCTACGCAGATTACCTGAACCTGGAAATCCAGGTGAATTCAGGTCACGTCAGGCAGAGCGGATGTTTGGTGCAGTCAACCTGGCTTATGACAGGTGAGCGGGGGGAGGAGGCAAATCGGGGCCATAGAATCCGTAGCAACACCAACGTGCTGCCACAGCCAAAATAAATGTGATTGTTGTGCAGTTCTCTGGGCAGTCTTGCCCTGCCCTTTCCCAGGACTGAGCTCACCTGAAAACCCCTCCAACATGGCAACAACAGCCCTTTAATAAACATAATAATGACTTAATTACAAGTATAAAAATTTGCTGGTCTATGGGGAAAGAGCAGGGGAGTGGGAGTAATTGGAGAGCTCTTTCAAAGAGCCGGCACAGGCACAATGGGGCCGAATGGCCTCTTTCTGTGCTGTATGATGCTATGATTCTAAGTACCAGCAGTGTACTTATACCCTATTTCCAATGGCAAGGAGGCTATCAGTGGTAATGCTGTAAATAACCCAGTGGCTGCCAAGACTCCCCCCCGCTCCGGGAGGATGTTTTAGGGCTGCTTCCGATCGCTGGGTGACACATGTGGTAAGATAAATGGCTGACGTTGGTGGCACTTGAATGGAGTCTGCCATTTTGGGGTCCGCCCACTGGTGTTGTGACGGTCCAGCCCACCCGTACAGACCATAGCCAGTGTCGGACAGCCAACAATAGGAGAGCCGCAAACTCGGTATTACAGTACGTTGACATGTCCAGTTGCTTCATTGATGTCTGCCAGCCATCGAGGAGAATCCTTTCGTCAGTTGTCCATTTCCTTGCAGACCAAGTGTATGTCCACCATTTTGTAATTTAATGAAGGAGACAAAAGAGAATTGGATATATAACTTGAAAAGGGAAAACGTGCAGGGCTATGGGGAAAGAGCAGGGGGAGTGGGACTAATTGGGTAGCTCTTTCAAAGACGCACGATGGGCCGAATGGCTTCCCTCTGTGCTGTATGATTCTATGATGTCCAACTGTAAATGGGATGGGGCAGATGTAGCAGCAAGGGAACCAGGTTATAGAAAGAGGGGGTAAGGCAGGAGCTGCTGCTGCCTGCAGTATAAAGCTGTACCTTGGCTAGGTTGTGGAAAATAATCCATCAATTGTCCTCATTTCACTCATAGAAAATCTGCTGGGCCGTTTTAGCCAGCAGAAGACTGGAAGAGCAGGACCTCCATCCACCTTTGCAGTAGGCCCATAGTCCCAACCTGTAGGCTGTGCTGGCTCTCTGAACGAACTAGCTATCTAATCCTATTCCCCTGTACTTTTCCCATGCCCTCTAATATTTTGGGGGAAAAATTCGGTTGATTTGCATCTCCCGTTAGCGCCCTAAGAGGGCGGTAAGGGGGCGCAAAGCAACTAGCGCCCGGGCACGGCGCCGCCAATGCCTCCCGCAAAATTCAGGGTCGCGGAGGCCTACCTGCAGCCGGGGCGGCCCAAATTAAAGGGGAGGTGCCGGGCGGCCATGTTTGTTGCTGGCTGCCTGCCAGCACCTGTCCCCGTTGCCGTCCCTGGCCTTCTGTGCAGCCCCCCCCCCCCCACCCCCGGCGGGGTGCCGTCTGTGCTCCGTGAGCCCGGAACTTCTCTTGAGTGGCGGGCTCTTATGCCGATCCCTGGTGGCCCAGCTGGGCCCCGGGTCGCACTGTGCTAGGCCCCTCCCCTTTAATAAGGGGAGGAAAGGCCTGCAGTGCCACAGGGCGACGTGCCGCAGAGCATGGCGCTGCAGCACGTAGCGCCATGAGATTCACTCGTAGCGCCCCAAGAGGGAGGCGGGGCGCTCCCAGTAGCACCCCGCTTCCCTCTTGGGGCACTACCAGGGAATTTTGGGCATGAGGGCGAAGTTAGCACCCAAAATCCACTTTCCTTTTAAAAGGCCTTATGGGTTGTGCTTCCACCACTGTTCCTGGCTAGGGCATCACCTGTCCATCCAACATGAACAATTTCTCCTGACCTCTTCCTATGTTCTCTTGCTGACGATCTTACATTTACGTCTTCCAGTTATTGACTAGAAATAATTCTTTTCCTTATTTACCTTATCAAAACCCTTCAAAATGCATCTTGAATGAGGTGATTGTTGGGCCGGTGCTACAGCCTGTCGGTGTTAGTAGGGCTTCGGCCTGTCGCTGTGGCACCAACTGTTCTCATCGGGGAACTCCATAAAGTGAAACGGGAATTGAGAGCAGCTGGGGGAGCGGCAGGAAGGATAAACAAAAGGGCGAGAGGAAGTGAGTGACAGACCTGAAGCCAGCTAGACATGATTCAGGCCCAGGGGAAGAAGCCAGATAAAAGACAAGAGAGCAGCAGGAGGAAAGTGAGCAACTGCCAACCTGTGGGCGAGTGGGAGGGAGTTGGGGGCACATGCATTAACTTTGAAACATACCTCCAGTGTGAGGCTTGTCAACCACTGAACATAAGGTTGTGCTGTTAACCACAGATCTGTGGTATAAAGAAGATATGACTGTTTACTGAATTAATGTGGGTCTTGATTAAAATGAGAAGCAGTGCAGTGGCACAGGCCTAGAAATTCGATGGCACTGGCTGCGCCCATTTTTCAGGGGCTTTACGGACGCCTATACCTCCAACATGATGGGCATAAAGCTCCCGCTCCTCATGGTCTGGAAGTGAGCCGTCTGCCATATTAATATATGCAAAATAATAAGAGTCCAGGGCCTGCGCCTGAAACAGGTGTTAGGCTCCTTATTTGCATATTCAAAAGACTTAACGCCTGTTTGAGGCCCACTGTGCAAAATTGGGTTGCCCTGAACGTAGCCAGCACCAGACAGCTGCCCACAGTAAAACCAGGTTTACGTGCGACCTAAGCAGGGGCTACTACAGGCCGCCCCCTCGCACCCGTTCCCGATTGTCCCCCCACCGGTCCGGGTGTTCCGCTCGCCCCCTCGTCCAGATGTCCCGATCGCTTCCCCTTTAACGACCTACCTGGCGACGCAGCAGCCTGCAACTTGAAGCCTCTTGACCGGCGAGATGCCTGGGGAAGTCCAGCAGGTGTCTGCAGCTCGCCGCTCTCATTTAAACAAGGCCCGAGGCCCAATATTGGGTGGGCCTCAGGCCTACCTGTTCAGGTGCAGGGATTGCAGCACTGAGGGAGTGCTGTACTTTCAGAGCCGTGATGAGACGTTAAACTGAGGCCCCGTCTGCCCTCTCAGGTGGATGCAAAAGATCCCATGGCACTATTCAAAGAAGAGCTGCATTTATATAGCGCCTTTCATGACCTCAGGACATCCCAAAGCGCTTTACAGCCAATGAAGTACCTTTGAAGTGTCGTCACTGTTGTAATGTAGGAAGTAGAAGCAGGTCACATCTCAAATTTAAGCCCCCGCATCAGGATCTCTCTCACCGTTGTTCCGCCAACCCGGGGCTGAGGTTAATAGCTTACTTAATCTACTTAGATAATTTACAGATTTAATAATGCGTTTTCTTCAAATTTCGTTGAACAGGAACTGTATAAGTTAACTGTGTTGTATCACGAACCTCAAGCACCAGTGGGCATACATCTTTGAAATAAAACATAGAGGTAAAAATTGGGTATCGCCCATTTTGGGGTGCTAATATCGGCCGGGCACGAAGTTTAGCGCCCAACACTAATTATCGCCTCTCACTGCAAAATTCACCTCTATTGCCCCTAGAGGTGATTTGAGCGCTAAATCAGGCGCTACACACCTCTCTTAAGGTGCTAACGTCAGGGAGCGAGGCGCTACCTCAGAACGCTACCAAAGCTCAGGCGATGTCAGTTACCATGGAAGCCAGACAGACTGGCGCCATCCCGTTCTTAAAGGGGAGGGGCCATCTTGCTGGCCAGCCATACCCTGCTCATTGCAGCCTTGAATCTCGGCCTGGAGAGACCTCTAAAGGAATTGTGTTGGAAGCACTGATGGTTAGGCCCAGGAAAAGAGCTTGGCGCTTAGGAACCTCAAAAGTGGTGCTGAGGGCCAAAACTCCTTAGGACAGCATTAAATCTTTCCAGACGTCTCTCTCTCTCTCAAATTGCGTGTGCCAAAAATATGTCGACAAGAAAAAGCAGGAAGAGCACGCCCGTAAATAGCATACCCCCAGCCCCTTCCCAACTTGAAAACGTCCCCCTCTACCTGTCGTTCCTAGCGGCAGGCGCTAAGGCAGGGGGCGCGACTCAATTTCTGGCCCGGGTGGTTACTGGGGGCGTTGCACACTTGCATGACGTCACGATCTGCGGGCGCAGGAGATTGTGGCGGTAGCGTTGAGCGTTAGCGCAAAATGACAGGTCAATTTCGCGAGTGATGGTAAAATCGCCGCGCTTGGGCACTAAGTTGCACGTGCTCAGTTAGCGCCCCCCGGAGGCGCTAACGAGAGGCGCTAACCAACCGAATTTTTCCCCCCAAGCAGTTTCATTTGGACAGTCTGCAACAGCAGACTTTAAGTTAATTGATATGCTGCAGTCAAAAATGGAATTCTTTTTGCCCCATATGCAATCTCCTGATTGGTGGGTTGTGCACTGGTGCCTTAGCTCTGAGATTATACTGACACATGGGGCCTGAAGAATCATTATGATGCTTTCTTTTCCTAATTATTAATTAATTTTTTTAACTTTTTTTGTACGGCTGGCACCTTGTTAAGTTTCTATTTCCTTGTCTTGTGAATTTCTTTCTTTGGGTACCGTTGTCAAAGTGCGCCTTGCGAACGCGTGCTCCTTAACGCGAAGCTTTGCGCTCTGGGGGCCCGTAGCGAGGCCGATTCTGCCATCAGGCCGAGAGCGAGGGGCGTGGATTCACATTGTTGCAATAGGCCCATGATATCCGGAGCCGAGCTCTCCCTGTGAGCACCATCTCCCCCGCCCCCCCTCGCCAGGAGCGACCGGCCGCTGAGCTCGGTCCTGTTGGCGACCGGCCGCTGAGCTCAGTCTTTCCCGTCCATTAACAATCAGTGGAGGGAAGACCCTGCCGGGGGCGCATGTTCACTGGGCTCAAATGACCAAGAACTCTGGCTTGAGAGTGAACGTTCGCGAAAATGATCCGCTTCTGTGAGATTTGTGTCACGGTGGAGTGAGAGTATAACTCTGGAGTTAAGGCTCCATCTCTGAGAGCTGCTTGAAGCACTGTTTTTCAATGTTCTGGAGGCAGAGGGGTAGAGACTTGTCCTGGGTGGCAGCGCAATATGGGCAGTAACGCACCAGCCACCCGTTATCTGCCCCTGTCCGGTATTCAGCTCCGCTGGCTTCATCGGGCAGCAGGTATAACGGGCGACAGACGCGCTACTGCCCATTTTTGCACTGCCATCCAAGTGGAATTTCTACCCCAGACACTCCCGTTCATGCTCTCGGAGTGTTCAGAATCTACCATTTAATCAATGGCTTCACAGCCACAGGCAGCGCACTGCACCACAAAGCCATTTCCAACTGCAAATCGCACCCTGCGGTTACCAGTCTCGGGTCAGTAAGTGCAGTGTAACTGCAGCCTTTGTCTGCCCTGGCTTAATAGCTGCAATCCAGAATAACGGGCACGTGACACGTTTCCGGCAGCTCGTCATCAGGATATTTCATAAACATCCGGGTCCGGCTCTGACACTTCTTCAAGTGTGACCTCTGACAGCAGTTTTTGGCAGGCTATTCGACCAGAAAGGCACCACAACTGAGCCTTTCCCTGTCTTCTCCCAGCAACCCCACATGCACATTCCAGCAAGTGACTTTACCCTCCTAAATCAGAGGCTAAGTGTAGCTCCCACTGCCAACACCCTGACCGAGACTAGTTAACTCAGCACAAGCCAGTCTAAGAGTTTCTAGTTGGTGTGGCTTAGTTACAAAATGCTGCGTTTACCAAATAGGCCATCGGGGAGCTTAACACACAAAGATTTCAAGGTGTGATGGTAATAGAATAAGATTCAACATACTGCCCTGCCCAACGGAGGTTTGGAACCGATTAGCCTGACAGTGTCTCATCCTTCATCCTTGTGTCAGCTGTGGCTCAGTGGGTAGCACACTCAGCTCTGAGTCAGAAGGAGCCGAGCCGGCAACAGTGAGGAGGAGGCCGCGGTGACGAGGAGGACGGAGCGGCTGAGGGACATCGTGCTCCCACTGCCACTGGATGCCAAAGAATTGACTTTCTGAACACGGCGCTGTAAGAATAGCTGACGTGTCCCCACGGGGAGTAAGCATTCCATTGTACTAGTTACATATGGCAAATAAAATTGAATTGAATTGAATTGAGGTTGTGGGTTCAAGTTCCAACTCCAGGGACTAGAACACATAAATCTAGGCTGACACTCTGGTGCAGTGCTGAGGGAGCGCTGCACTGTGGGAGGTGGATGTAAAAGATCCCACGGCACTATTTCAAAGAAGAGCAGGGGGAGTTCTCCCCGGTGTCCCGGCCAATATTTATCCCTCGATCAATATAACAAAAACAGATTATCTGGTCATTATCACGTTGCTGTTTGTGGGAGCTTGCTGTGTGCAAATTGGCTGCTGTGTTTCCCACATCACAACAGTGACTACACTCCGAAAGTACTTCATTGGCTGTAAAGCGCTTTGAGACGTCCAGTGGTTGTGAAAGGCGCTATATAAATGCAAGTCTTTCTTTGAAATCTTCCTGGGCAGATGTTTCACAAGTTACTCAGTGTCTGGCAAGTAGAATGTTGTTCTGAACTTGCGTAAATTATTGTTTCTTTTGCCAAAATCTGATACACTAACCAGAGCAGATAAATCTTGAAAACTTTTACTTACCTACGCATTCACGCAGTAGAATGAAAGGTGCAGTCACGATGATTTAAACAGTTTATTCTAACCAAATGTTTTAATTATCCTGATGCCCACGTACACAGTGATGTTAAGTTAGCTGGGGTCTGTGATCGGTTCTTCATCATTGCTGTTTCCTTATTCATTTGCTGGCCTATCGGAGTCACTTATCCCGGTACTGACTGCTGCAGCCTGGGATCTGGTTTGCAGGTATGATCCGTGCCTTCCACCCTATCATATCCCTGCCCTTGGTTCTTTCCTCCCCCCCGCCTTTCCCTGCCTCTGAACTTGCTTAACATCTCTAACTTTTCCCAGTTCTGACAGAAGGTCATCAACCTGAAACGTTGGGCTGGATTTTCCGCTTGGAGGCGGGTTGGTGTCGGGAATGTTAGTCGGCGGGTTCCGGTCCCGCTCCCGACTCCAGCCGGCCTGCTGACACAGTTTTCTGCGAATTGGGCTAGTTCAGCCCACCTTGCGCGTTACCCGCCCTGATCACAAGGTGCGGGTCTGCTGAGCTGCTCTGCTGACATGATTGCAGCCGGTGTATCTAAGGGGGCCAATTCAAAATGAGATCTCAGGTCGTTTCTGCTGCTCCTGACTGCTGCTGCTCTCCACGATGTCTGCAGGGAAACAAAAGGCAGCTCCCCGCTTCAACGAAGAATCCCCCCATGTTCTTGTGGAGGGAGTCAGAGGACGTCGGGAGGTCCTATACCCAGGTGATGGAAGAAGGAAACCTTCTCAGAAGACAAAGGCAGCCTGGCTGCGAATAGCTGAGGAGGTCAGTGCCAGGTCTACTTACAGACGCACCTGGGTCCAATGCAGGAAAAGGTTCAATGATCTCCTGCGCTTTGGAAAAGTGAGTATAAAAGCTCACTGACCTTAATTCTGCTGTGCCTGTCATCACATTCCCATCACTCTGCATTGCCAACCCTACTCCTACACATCCTAACTCACCCCAACATCCCTTGCACCATCACCTATCCCTCTCTCCCTGTGTACAGAATCACTTCCCCATCTTACTATGCACCCCTCACACCCACCCTCAAGGTTATGCAATGACAACAACTAACGACTCAAAAGGAGGGGACTTGGTAATGGGAACCCACTCCATCACATCTATCATGTCCATTCTTTACACTCATTCCATCACTCTCACTGAAATTCCACTTCTTTCCCTCATTACAGGAAAAGAGAGCCCACAATAAGAGGGAGAGGGAGAGAACAGGAGGAGGACCACCATCGTACTCACAGCTCACCCACGCTGAGGAGGCCACTCTCGACTTTGTGGGATCAGTGGAAGAGCTCGAATTGGGGGATGGAGAGACGGGCTCAGTAGAACAACCTGGAGACAGAATGCTTCTCCATCCATCTTATTTGGCTTGCATGAGTGACACATATGGGATCTTATGTCAATAGAAATTGAATGCTCATCATGTGCACAATGGGATGTGTCTGCAATCTACATATCACATGTCTAACTCATGTCTTTACTCTCCCACAGGACTATCAAGAGCCCCTCCCCGACTGTCCTGGAGAGTCCTCGTCAGAGGCCGCAGGGCGCTCCTAGCTCTGCTCAGCTGCATGTAGACGCTGAGCCTCGGGGGCCATCCAGAAAGAGAGCGGTGCTGGAGCTTCAGGAACAGGTGCAGGAGGCTCTGACTGAGTTTCCATCCAGGATAACTGCGAGTGTGCAGAGAATGGAGTTGTCCATCTCAAATATGAGCGATGCCATGGTGCGCGCAATGGCAACTGTAGGTACTGCCATGGAAAGGATGGCAACCTTCATGGAGGATATAAATCGTCAGACTCAAAATAACATGGTAACTCTTCTAAACTCTTCAGCTATGGAGATAGATGGGCATGTATTGTGGAGAGGAACCAGAGGTCCATGGACCTCCCTGCTATGAGAACTGTCAGTACAGAGACGGGTCCTCATGGCCCCACTGATGTGCAGCAAGGTGCTCTCCAGCTACTTGCTAGCAGAGAAGTACAGGTTGCCCATGAGAGGGATGATGGTGGGAGGCGACATGCAAGTGGGGGCTCCTCTCCAAGCGCTCAAACCGGCATCCCCTTGCCAACCCCTCGGTTAGAGCCCCAGTTGACTCCTTGAGCAGTGATGGCCAAGCCTGCCCCTGTGCAGTGGCAGGAGGAGCAGACTTTGGTGGGGCCCTCACAGGCTTCCAAAACCCAGAGGACAACTGCCAAAGGCCTCTAAGCAGTCGCAGCAGGGAGGTGAGCAGGCTGTCTCTGCATCTGCTGAAGCCACAGGAGTAGCACAAAGTAGAAGCACGCGTAAGAGAAAGTTAACACATAAATAATCACAAGGGTGCTCACTTGGGTGTTCTGCTAGAAATCAATGTTAAGTTTCTGTTCTTTTATTCTGTTGGAATACATTAATGCTGTATAAATGTTTGACATTGTTGCCATATGTGTGCTCACAATTTGAGGTGGCACAGTGAAGGGTGAGGGCGCCTTTTATGTCCAGCAATGCAGGTAACAGTGGATATAGAGTTAACACCAGACACTTACAGCCTCAAGACAGAATGGGGGAAAAATTGGGTTGCTTTGCACCTCCCGTTAACGCCCCCAGGGGGCACTAAAGGGGTGCAAAGCCCCAAGCGTCCGGGCGTGGCGCCACTAACACCTCCCGTGAAATTCAGTAGAAGGTTCGCAGCGGCGGTAGCCGCTAGCGCCCCGTGGCGCTGCGCCGCCATCGATGACGTAATCGCCATGCGCAGCGCCCCCGCTTGCACCCCGGCTGCAAACTTGGGTTGCGCCCCCTGACCTATCGCCGGATGATATGTCTGACAGGGTCGGGGTGCGTTTTTGCAGCCGTGGTGGCGCTAATTAAAGGGCATGTTTTTGGGGGCTGACTGCCAGCACCTGCCCCCTTCCCCTTTTTTCTTCGGGGTGCTGGTCACGATCGCTCAGTCCGGCACTTCTCTCAAGTCCCGGGCTGTTTTCCCAAGCCGCCCCCCCCGCTCCCCAGTGGTCCCGCAGGGCTCCGGTGCGTGCTGCGCTAGGCCCCTCCCCTTTTAATCAGCGGAGGAGGCCTGCAATGACGCGGCGCTACGTGCCGACGCGCGTGGAGCTGCTGCACGTAGCACCGTGAAATTCACAGGTAGCACCCCAAGAAGGAGGGGGAGCGCTTCCAGTAGCCTCCTGCTTGGGGCGCTACCACTAAATTTACGGCACAGGTGCGCTAACTTTTTTGGGGCTCTGAAATTAGCGCCTCAGTGACGTTAGTGCCCCAAAGGGGGCACCACCAAATTTTCACCCAATGTGTCTCCCAAATCGTGAAATCAGCAACCTCTGACATTTGAAATTGAGCAGATGAGAGAGTGCAGCGTTTAGACTGCAGTTGCAGCTGTGAAGTATCCAGCTCGTTCGTCCTCCTGACATACTTACCTGGCTTGATCTCCGAACGTCATGAAACCTGTTGAAAATGTGGGAAAATAGCCAGTCAAAATAGCAGTTAACAAGGAGCTATGGGGGAAAAATTCAGTTGGTTTGCGCCTCCCGTTAGCGCCTTAAGAGGGCGCTAATGGGGCGCAAAGCAACTAGCGCCCGTGCGCGGCGATGTTTGCGCCGCTCACGAAATTAACTAGACATTTTGCAGCGGCGCTAAACACTACTGCCATGATCTCCTGCGCCGGCAGATCGTGACGTCAGTTGAGAGTGCAACGCCCCGGTAGCGCCCCGGACCAGATATCGAGTGGCGCCCCCTGCCTTACCACCTGCCACTAGCAACAACAGGTTGAGGGGAGCGTTTTGCAGTCAGGAAGGGACTGGGGGGGCGCTATTTAAAGGCGACCGCTTCCTGCCTTTTTTTGTTGGTGGCATTTTTGCACCACGCATTCTGAGAGAGAGACTTCTGGAGAGATTCAACGCTGTGTGAAAGAGTTTTGGATACTGAGCAGCACTTTGCAGGTTCATTTTGATTTGACCTTCCTTGTATCGATTTAGAAGAGACTGTGGGGCTGCACTCTGAGCTCTTTCCCTGGGCCTCTCCATTGTTCTTTCCAGCAGATTTGATGTACAGGTCTCTCCAGGCCGAGATTCAAGGCTGCAATGAGCAGGATGTGGATGGAGAGCAAGACCAACCCTCCCCTTAAGAACTGGACGGCGCCATTGTGTCTGTGTTCCATTGCTGACTGACATCATCTGAGCTTCGCCAGTGCTCTGAGGTAGCGCCTCGCTCCTCGGCCTTTGCACCTTAAGACAGGTGTGTAGCGCCTAATTTAGCGCTCCAATCACCTCCAGGGGCGATAAAAGTCAAGTTTGCAATCAAAGGCGATAATTAGCGCCAGGCGCTAATCTTTGCACCCGGCCGATAATTGCGCCCCAAATGGGGCGATACTGAATTTCTCCACCTAAGTGTCTTAAATCCCTCACCCGCCGCTTGGCGTCGAGTCTGTTCTGAGATCGCAGACCCGACACTCTTGAAACTCACACCGAGCCATCAATCATTGCGGCTTTAACGGCTGACCCGCCTCCGAACCGGCCCTCTGAGCGCTGGTAAAATCAAGGCCATTAACTCTGATTCTCTCTCCATAGGTGCTGCCCGACCTGCTGAATGTTTCCAGTATTTTCTCTTTTTATTCCTGATTCTGTCATTGCTCCAGGTCAAGTCATGCTGCAATTTCTCCCCTGCCTTTACCCCCAAGTCCTGTTACACTGTATCAATGCAACAGGCTACTGGCACATGGCAGCACGCCATTGCATGAAAAAACCCAGGTTCCGGAAACCAGTGGCATCACAGGCCCACAGAAATGTCGGCCTACAAATCTGTTCTCGGGATAAACCTGCCTTTTTCACGGGGAGCTGGTTGAGTGCATTGGCCCTTAAGGTTGCCAACTCTGGTTGGATATATTCCCGGAGGTTTCATCACATGACCGCCCCACCCGGTCAAACAGCCTTTTTTTTGTTACCCATTTCCGATATTTTTATCACCAATAAACAAAAGTGTTCAAAGAAAACTAAATTAAAAAAATACACACTCTGGTCGCGATTTCCCCAACCTCGGTGGGTCCGGTGTGGCCGGGGTCGGTTGCGGGTCCTGGTCTCGCTGCCGGCTCCAGCCCGCTCTGTAGAATGGTTTTACCCTGATTGGGCTTGTTAAGCCCGCCCAACACGTTTGCCGGCCAATTGAAGGAAGTGGGTCTGATGACATCACTTGATGACGCGTCATCAGCTGGTTCCTTAAAGGGACCATGCGCAAATTGATTTTTTGACAGTTGTGCTGTCAGTGTTCTACAGCACTAAGGTGCTGCAAACACTGACAATGACTGCACAGAGGTGCATGGCTGCATCCAGGCTCTCCCATGAGATCAACGCAGTCTGGTTGCACATTGCACAGGAGGACACAAGCAGGGGTGTCGGCAGGAGGACCAGGCTGCAGTGGTGCAAACCTTTCAATGATCTCAGTAGATCACGAAACCTTACTGCCAAGCCACACTCAACCTCATCCTGCTGTGCCACACATCACATCCCCATCTCTCTGCCTTCCCTACCCTACTCCTGCCCATCTTTATTCACACCAACTTACTTTGCACCTCCACCCATCCCTCTCTATCTACATTATCACATCCCCAGCTCACTAGCCACCCCTCATCCTAGTCCAATCATACCAACTAACAACACACAAGGGTAGGCACTTGTGTGCTTTAGCCAATGTTCATGTGAAGTTTCTGTTAATGTGCTGTCAAACATTGAAATCTTTATTTTCAACACTTTGCGTTCTTGGACAGATTTCTGTGCACCTTTGGAAGTGGCTTAGTGAGTTGCAGTGAATGGTGAGACATAACGGTACCCCCTGCAATGGTGATGAGTGTGAAAGTAATGGCTTGGCCATTGTAGGGATGCTTTATGGTGTTGGTGTGGGGTGGTGTCAACCTGGCACATCTTGTGGTAGCCAGGGTGTACAGCGTCAAGTGAAGTAAATCTGGCCATGGTGAGGCCATCCCTGGCCTCCCAGACAGCAATGTGGTCAGGTGCTGATGTCCTGTGTCCTGTGCAGCATCAGTTGATTGCGGAGAAGGTTGGTGTTGTTGTTGGTGCTGCTGGTGTGCCTGGTGCTACTGGTGTTGGGGCTGATCATAGTGGGATTCTGAGGACCAAGGTGAGATAGTTTCAAGGGCACCGATGCTCATGTAATAGATGGCAGGTGAACTTGAGATGACAGAAGCGATCTGTCAATGGTGAGAGTGGTTGTTCCAATGAGGTGATACTGGATAGAAAGTTTACTCCAAACACTTGCAACCTGCATAAAGCTCAATCTGTCTTCTAAATGCAGTAAGCAACTGCTTCTGAGCTTGGAAAGTGAACAGCTGTGAGATGGGAGTTTTTATAGCACATTTGCAGCTGTCAAGTGAAGAGATCATTTCATGGTAACACAACTCCCAACCTCCTTACCTGACGTGATCCCTGAGCAGCATGGACTCTGTGGGCAACCTTGTAAAATTTAAAGGTGAGCTCAAAATACTTTTTAAGTGGCTCTTAACAAGGTCATAATGATCAAAGTTGCCTCCCCACCGCTGCGTGTCGGGTCTGTTCAGCATTGACAGACCCGACATCTGGGAAAGTTGCGTGGCGGAGGGTTGACAGCGGCTTCCCAATCCGCTGTCAAAAAAAAACATTTTCCCACCTGAACCGCCACCAAACACGTCCGCTGACCCCCCGAATCAATTCCCACCAATGTTTTTAATGCCCCTATGATTTTTCTCCCGGGTTGCTCACAGCAGTTTCCAGAAGGTTATTCCTTAATTCCTGGAGACTCCAGGGCAATCCTGGAGAGTTGGTAACCCTAGTGTCCATATTAACTATTGACATCAGTGCACCTGTAGGGACTTGCTCCTATCTCTGAGTATAAATGGAGAAGATCAGCTCTCTCCAAAACAGGATACAGCAAAAAGCACAGAGTATAAAAAAGCGCTTTATAACTATGAGTTGGCTTGACATGTTTATCTGGCTCCCGACATAGTGCTGGTCACAGCTTGGAATTTAGCAGTGCGGCAGGCAACAGAGCGTGCACACATTTTGCAGCCACCTTCCTCCCAGAGTCAGCAATAAAGTCCTGCCAATCCCAGAGGAGATACAGCAGTCAGGGACACCGAGTGGAATAAGGAGTTATGATGCCAGCTAGCATCCGCACAGCAGAGCATTAATCTGTGGCCAGAGAATGGTTCCAGAAGGATAGAATGCCCATTTAAATAGTGCCATGGAAAAGGCCTATTACAGAGGTAATAAAATACACTTTTGTAGTGAAGATTATTTCAATAAAAGAAAGAAAGACTTGCATTTCTATAGCGCCTTTCACGACCACCAGATGTCTCAAAGTGCTTTACAGCCGATGAAGTACTTTTGAAGTGGAGTCACTGTTGTAATGTGGGAAACGCAGCAGCCAATTTGCGCACAGCAAGCTCCCACGAACAGCAATGTGATAATGACCAGATAATCTGTTTTGGTTATGGGAGAAATATTGGTCAGGACACCGGGGATAACTCTGCTACTCTTCTTCGAAATAGTGCCATGGGATCTTTTACGTCCACCTGAGAGAGGAGACGGGGCCTTGGTTTAATGTCTCATCTGAAAAACGGCACCTCCGACAGTGCAGCACTCCACTGGAGTGTCATCCTAGATTTATGTGTTCAAGTCCCTGGAGTGGGACCTGAACCCACAACCTTCTGACTCAGAGGCAAGGGTGCTACCAACTGAGCCACAACTGACAATAAGGTTGAGAAAAATCGCAGTGCTTGACAGAAGCACGGATGTAGTTAAAAACCAGAGAATGAGGGATTGGAGACGCACGCACTTGTTATCAGTTGAAAGCTGCCTGGTTAGCTTGACCTAGGCTAGTGAGTGAGTCGAATTTCTCAATTGTGTGCTGAAGCTGTGCACTTACACAGAATTACTTCTATGTATATATTCAGTATTGTTAATATTGCACAACCACAAAATAAACCAACACCATTATCGGTGGGACTATCAACTATTGATACGACATTCAAGGTGATTTTTTTTTTCAAAGGCTGTGACGCAATTGTAGAGCGAGAACATTTTATTGAGCTTTACAAAGATTTATTTTTAAACTGCAGCAGACGTAGCTGAAAAAAGAAGTTAAATTTGAAACCGTAGCATCAAGTTTTTTCTTAGAATTTATGAAATAAGGTGACATGTTAATGCCAATGATAAGGTAACAAATGACTTTCTCCCCTCCTGTAGGATCGTGTTAGCATGCAGTTCCACAGGCACCAGGCATCCTTATACCAAGTAGCCATTCACCTGGTATAAACTTAGACAGTGAGTAGCAACAGGTTATTGAACTGTGGTGGCAGCGCAGCCAAGCCTGATCGAATCCATAAGGACCAACTGCGGCATCCCTACTGCAACCCGAGATCAGCCAATCGAGCATAGAGCAGGAATTGAACCTGGAACCAACTGAGCCATCTTTGGAGCTCAAGCCATCGTTTCTACAGAGGTACAATAATGATAAAACAATAAGCAGTCCACCTCAGTACACGGGGAGCTTAGGGGCAAAGAATGCACATTACAAAGCCCACTAAATGCTCGAAGGGTCATTCTCTGCTCTCGTGCTCCAGATGCGAAGTCCTGTTGCAGGGGGTGCACATTGGGAAATCACGTGTGTGCAGCTCATTAGGATGGAATATTCGGGGCTGTGTGCGCCTGATGCGCACTCCCCACAGGCAAGGCTTCCCATCAGAAACAGAAAAGTGGAAAATTTACTCTTGAATTTTCGATAAAAAGAGTGCTTTCACCCCCCTCCTCCACCACCACCTCCCTACTCCCCCAGCCCTCCCCCCACGCACACATTTTATTACAAGAAATCAGACATTACAAACAGGTAGGCTATGAGCTAAAACAGGAAAACTTCGAACCTCTAACGGCCCAGAAAGAAAAGAAAGACTTGCATTTATATAGCACCTTTCACATCCTCACTCAAAACGTTTTACAGCCAATGAAGTACTTTTTAATTGAAGTCACTGTTGTAATGTAGGAAACGCGGCAGCCAATTTGCACAAAGCAAGCTCCCACAAACAGCAATGTGATAATGACCAGGTAATCTGTTTTTGTTATGTTGATTGAGGAATAAATATTGGCCGGGACACCGGGGATAACTCCCGTGCTCTTCTTCAAAATAGTGCCATGGGATTTTTACATCCACCTGAGAGAGCCGACAGGGCCTCAGTTTAAAGTCTCATCTGAAAGACGGCACTTTGGACAGTGCAGCACTCCCTCAGCACTGCACTGGAGTGTTAGCCTAGAATTATGTGCTCAAGTCCCTGGAGTGGGGCGTGAACCCACAACCTTCTGATACAGAGGCAAGAGTGCTACCCACTGAGCCACATCCACGTAGGTACAACTTTTAAAAATAAGTTCACAAAATGTGTGCCCTGGTTTTCACACAGCTGTAATATTCTGAGCCTGCCTTGATTTTTAAATGGTATGTGGGTTTTGTAAGGCACAGCACATCAGCAGACCACTTTCTATGAGTCACTTACCTGACCACATTACGAACGTTAATCAATACGATCCAGAGTTAAAACTGTAGGATTTTGCAATAATTTTGAAATTTCCTACAGTTTCGAAGATTGATTTTTGATTAAAAAAATACCTGGGTAGAATATACCTTTAAAAATCCAGGGATCAAAATGGCCGTCAGACCTCGTGGCAGAAGACAAAAGGACAGTCTCTCTTCAAAGCACGGGCTGACAAAGAGGACTGAAAAGGCAGCCTGTGTGTGTCTGTGAAAAAGGATAATCAAAGATGGCTGTCCGACCTCATGGCATGAGACACCACACAGACTGTGTGCATATGAAAAGGGAAAATCAAAGATGGCTGACAAAGGATTTAGAAAAAAAAAACAGTCCTTGAAGCAATGGAGTAGTTAAACTGTCAATCAAAGGCAGTTCAGGGAGTTTCCCTCCCTGCAGGACAATCGATGTTTGTTTACAGGAAGCCTACAATGTTGACACAAAGGCTTAACCACTTGAGACTGCCAATCAATTGCGGTTCCAGTGACCACAGGACAATGGCTGCTGTTTACTCAGCAATTAAGGAAATAGACATTTTTTTTCAAACCAAGACAGCTCTATTCAAACCCATCACGATGAATGGGAATACATTCAAAAACCCATCATAAGGGAAATGGGTAATTCATCCAAACCCCATCACAGTCAATGGGGACAGTTTGGATCCCTTTTGTTTAGCCCAGATGCATCCGGATTTGGGCGGGAAGATTTTGGCCCCAAATGGGGTATAAGATAGATTCTCAGAAAGCCTCTCTCTCTCTCTGCAGCCTCGCCTCCGTGCCCTCTACAACTTGGGAGCCCGCCCAAGGGAGTGGAATACCAGCAGTTACTTTTAAACACTGGAGTATCTCTATCTTCAGGGTGGTGAAGAATCTAAGACCGCAAGGGCACGTGGCAGGCGTTCATTGGTGAGCATACATTTTCTGGCAACTTAGAATAGGTATAAGGGTGGGAACTAAGGGGAATCTTGTTAAACTGTAATTTTAGTCAATTTTCCCTCATTGTGACCATTTTCTCCTCCTGTATTTAAGTAACAGTGTTGCACTAAGCAGAAAAGTGCTGTAGTGAACACTAAGTAGCTGTATTAAAAGTGCTGTATCTAAGTAACAGTGTTGCACTAAGCAGAAAAGTGCTGCATTTAAGTAACAGTGTTCTATTAAGCAAACGAGTGCTGTAGTAGACACTAAAATGTACTGTGCTAAGCAAAAGTGCTGTACCAGGCATAAGTGTGTTGTATCGATTATTTTTAAGTTGTTTCTTTCTTTTTTTTGTTTCAATAAATGCTGGTCTGTTTTGCACCCAACCACGAGTCACGTTTTCTGTCTACATCGCTACCGAATAAGTCCAGCTGTCAGAACCAGGAATAGGGGAGCGCTTCGAAACCGCACGGGGGTCCCTGGAGCAGCTCAGAGGCTTCTGACTGGCCAGAGACAATAACCCCAACCCCGCTATTAATTCCTACAAATCCTAGCAGCGGATGTAGCTTTGTTATAGTAGCAGAGGAAGGAGCGCGAGCCTACCTTATCACCAAAGCTTCGCTCACCTGGCTTCTTTTATCCTCCCTTTAGTCAGTAACAGAACATAAATTTCGATGGGCTTTTCAATCTAACCCACGCACCCTTGGCTTTGATGAAAATAACACTGAAACGCAGGAGCTGGTGCTTTCCAAAGGCAGGATGCCCACCCTCCCTATTGACCAAGTAAAGATTCTGTTTATACTTCAGAGAAAATAAATGAGCCACTCACTTACCTGCACCAATAGAATGTCATAGGTCAAAATCCACCTAATATCTACAGCAAACCGGAACATTGATTGTGGTTGCACTAGCTCAGCCCATCGATGTCACTCCTCTGGGCTCCGTTAGTGACACAGTAAACAGCAATGCCAATTTTCTCTGTCTGGTGGGCTTTTATTGGGGCGTGTTGGTTAAAACTGAGAAGTGGGAAAGGTGAATATATAATTTTTTAATAGCAAAAACCACTTAAAGTGAAGATATTTCAGGAAGAAGGTCTACTCATTTCTTTAGATGTTCCATTCGGTCTATTCTTCATGGTGCAGTGAAAAACTTGGGCACATAAGGAACAACAGAGTAGCCTCATTTCAATATCATTCACACAGGACCTTTAGGACCACCTCATGGTTCAATGCAAGTCTGCATCCAAGTTTGAAACTCTTTGGGCTGGATTTTGTCAATGGGAAGCTTTTGGAGGCGGGACTGCTGCTTGCCGGTTTTCAATCCCGCCTCCATCAGCTTCTGGCCAACCAGCGGGATTTTCCCCTGATTGACCTTGTTAAGCCCGCCCTGCGAGCTCAGTAGGCCAATTAGGGGGAAGTCAGTGACAGAGCACATCAACGTATGACGTGCCATCTGTCAAGATTTTTTGAAAGAAGAAATGTCAGTGTTTGACAGCTCTGTGAAGCTGTCAAACACTGACATTCTGTGTAGTTTGATGAGGCCTTGTGTTCAGGGCTCATTAAACCTTTCAATTTTGCAGAAATCCCCGGCTGTTGGTTCGGAGGATCCAACAGCCAATCTGTGAAACCTACAATGGAGATGTCAGGACTCCGGCTCCACAGCGGCTGAAGGCTGTAGGCAGAAACAAAGGTAAGTGAACATTTTCTAACACTTTACACTCACCTTACATACTTACCACTTTACACTTGCACCCATCACTCACCTCTACATTGCACTTTCAGATCCCTCTGACCCCCCGCAGACCTCCTACTCAGCTCCTACACCCTGGCGGGGTTCCCCCAGGTCGGGAAGCCTGCACTTCGTTTGGAAAAATGGGGATAATCCTATTTTCTGCCTGTTAACTACCTGTTAACAGGCAGTTAATAGGATTTAATCCCTTTCCCGCCTCGAGGAGACGGGACCCGGGGCAGGATGGCTTCCCGCCTCCTGGCAAGAGGACACAGAGGCCCCAAATTCAACAACTTTACCGGCAGTCCTGCCTCCATACTCGCCTCCTTGGGGCTGAGAAAATCCAGCCCTCTACCTCAAAAAGGGAGAATATTCTATAAGCGGTGTCAATTAATAATAGCTTCAATGTAAATGAACCTAAATTGTCTTAATTGTGATTAATTCGATTCAATCTGAGCAAGTAGTTCCTACTTCACTATTCCAAACCAGTCTCATTCTAAAACTTGGTTTGTCTTCCCTTGAGTTTAGAAGGTTGAGGGGTGACCTAATCGAAACCTTAAAATGATAAAGGGCAGATACAGAGAAACTATTTCTTCTGGTGGGGGAATTCCAAACATGGGAGTATAATCTTAAAATTAGAGCCAGTTAGGAGTGAAATTAGGAAGCGTTTTTTTTCACACAAATGATTGTGGAAATCTGTAACTCTCCCAAAAGACTGTGGACACTGGGTGAATTGAAATTTTCAAAACTGAGCTTGAAAGATTTTTGTTGGCTAAGGGTATCACGAGATATGGAGTTAAGACGGGTAAATGAAGTTGAGGTGCAGATCAGCCATGATCCAACTGAATGGTGAAACAGGCTCGAGGAGCTGAATTGCCTCCTTATGTTCCTATGTTCATCAAATGCAGTTCATACCAAAAAAGGTTTATATCTTTTATATAATGCAGAAGCTATTCACAGTTTATTCTTGTGTCGCGACTCCCAGAGAATTCCTTGGTTTGCGGTAAAACAACTACCAACAGTAAATTCATTGGATTAAATTCAAATGACCAGAATCCAAAGTGAAATCAAATCCACATTGTGAAGAAGGCTCCTCCTTCATGTACGCAATGCTTTGTTCAACGTATAATAAACAGCATCGTGTAAACTCCTCCAATTAGTCCAATGAGAAACAGTTCCAGGGTTGATCCCTAGATTTGAACTGCTTGATTTGAGCTGGGACATTACAATTGGCCTTCACCAGGTTTAGGGAGGAAACAGTTCAGCCGCTCCTGATTGTTACCTAGTAAGTTATTTGCTGTGAATTCTGCTAGTCAAGAGGAGGACAGGATCAGGCTTGATGCCCTAGCCAGCCAAACCTCGCTTTCGAGGCGCTAAGAATAAAGAATGACCACTTGATTGGCGTATCAGAGGGCTGATGGCCTGCGGATCTATACGTTAGCAAGTGTCAGTGGCTTCAGCGCAGAAGGGGAGAAAATGAGATGGCAAAATGGCCTGGAACTCCCTGGATATCCGATGCACTGGGGGAAGCGCAGCAGGTCGGGATTTATACCCACTGAAAGTGGAGGAGGCTGACCCTGTCAGAAATCCTGGGTTCATCTCATTTAAATATTGGTAGTGGGACAAGGGTGGGACTCCAGCCTGCAGGAGGCCCTATATATGGAGAACCTGGAAAATTCAGGAAGTGGTTGGAGCAAGAGTGCAACTTCTATATTCAAAAGGGCTCCATGCAGTTAAAAGTCCGAGCAGGCTCTTGGAAGAGGGATTGAAATGGCTGGAGGTAAAGAAGGAAAAAGGTGAGCATCTACCTTTGCAGAGGCTGACATGAAAGTGGGGAAAGGAGAGGTGTAGTAGCTGGAATACCAGGGAAGAAGCCATCAGATGCAGCATCATGGGTCACGTAGATGGAGGGGGATGTGACTGGGACCTCCATAGCCCTAAGGACTCCCTTGTAGTGTCACAAGAAGTTTAATGACCTCACTAGGTCACCGAAGCTATATGTTGTTTTGAAATGGAATGCTTTCCAAGGGTAAAGCAGAATGTAAAGGAAAGCTTCCTGAAGATAAGTGAAAATATTTTTACAGTACCTGCAGTATGGCCAAAAGCCTCTACAAGTAATCTCAGTTGAGCAGTGTCCCTTTAACAAGCTACTTCCAACTTTATGAACAGGTCCTGGCAAATTTCACACACTCATGTTCTGGGAACGCGGAAGTTGCTGAATTTAGGGTGGGTGACAACACCTTGTCCTAACTCCATCAGTTGCAAGTGGCTGCTGCTGGGAGGGGACAGGCCCTCTTCAACACACCCTGAAATTGAATGGAATTCACGCCTTCTCCAGTGGAATTCCAGTGTACATCAGCCCCATCAGAAATTCCTGGCTCCGCAAAGGTGTAACTGTTGTCATATGTTCTCCCTCAAACCCAGAAATGCCGGGGCTGTTTTTAAGCCTATGTACTGGCTGTTCCGTAATGAAGTTCAAAGTGGACTATTTACTCTTGCCAGATTCAAAATGATGAAAATATATGGCTGAACGTCAGAGTGCCATGAATGTGGAATCTTTTATTTTACCTGCAGCGAAGACAGCCAAAGGAAAGAGTAAGTGCTGTCTTTTCCAGGCCAAATAAAGCAAAATGATGAAGGATGAAGCTTTACTGTACATCTGGGCTTTGTTATATCCCTTGTTGTAGGAATGCTCAACTAAGTGCCAGCAGTGGAAAAAAATGTTCCATTCTTCAGAACTGGCATTACTCCTTTCAAAAGGAATGGAACACTCCTAGCTCCCACAAAAATATCCTTCCCCCGCTCCCCGCCCCCCAATTAATGTAGCTTCAAGCTTCCTACTCCACCTCTTTTCTACCATAATATCTCGTCCATCTGTTTGACAGAAAGGAAAAGTCATTGAGTTGGTTGTGCTGAATCTACCCTTCAGGTAATGCTGTCTAGTCCTGAGGTGGAGGCGCTTCTTTCCCTTCTCTTTTTGCGGGGACAAATTCACTTCAGTTTGCTTATGAAAGCTCTTGTGTTCCATCAGCTTCTCGCTTCATCCAAGGCACAGATCCAGATCCCGTCCAATGAATCTAGAGCAATTCTTTTGAAGTGAAGGGAATGCGATATTCTTTGATTAAGCTGGCAATCCAAAAGATTTACGGGTCTCAGGCACGGCACCTTTTTAATCACCGTACTGAGCAATGAGAGTAAAGCATAGCTTTTCAAACTGAGGTCAGATGGATCCTGAGCGGATCCGATTTACTGCCCTGAATTTGCGGTTGGTATGACGGCGTGCTCTCAGAATACGCCGTCGTACCGCCTTTGAGCCTGACTGCAGCTTTGGGATTTGGCGCATGCGGAAATCCCCAAAGTTGTGGTCTGTCAATGGCAGCGCCGAAACTGACTGTGTTGTGCCCCTCACCCCGCCACCTCCTCACCCACACAGAGCCGGCAACCAGTGAAATCTCGTAAATCATTGAAGCTGACGAAAACCTCGGCTCTTCAAGTACGCTGTTAAATTCCCCACTAATAGTTAGACACAAAGGGATTAGGTGTAACTAGGGTTTTAACAGCATGTTGACTGCTAAACAAAGTTTAAGGGCCTGGAAAACTAATTTTAGGTTTGTGCAGTGTGAAATGTGTCCATTTTAATAAAAATTAAGAGGGCTAAATTCGTTTGATTTGCACCTCCCGTTAGCGCCCTAAGAAGGCAAAGGTAGCACCTATTACTTTTACCCCTAAAACTTTTAAGAACTATTGAAAAAAATGTTAAATTTTTTTAAGTTTTTGCATCTTTATTTTAGGTTTGCCTTTTCCCCATGTGAGGGCCCCAATCTTTATTTTGCTCTCTCTAACTATTTAAAAAAGTTAGAATTTTAAGAGTTTACTCACTGCCTTGTTCGCTATCTGTGAGAATTCTGCCTTTTGATTGGCTGCTTAGACAGCCTGTTGATTTCACAGCAGCTCGCACAAGGGGATTCCCATTAAGCTCCGTTGAATTGAATTCAAGGTCAGAAAATCCGAAGTTCTCGACACAGGGATTGTGAGATCTCTCTGCGGAGCGTACTTTGGGGGCCAGCGGCAAACACGCCTTCGCTTCGCTGCTGGCCGCAAATTCCGGGCCATTTTGTTTAGTCTTCAGATTTCTGTATTTTTCCCTGACATGATGTATAAGGTTGGGAAGGCTGTGGTTCAACTCAAATGTGAAGAGGTCTAGTTGAGGAACAACAAATTGAAAGGCCTGATGGCATAGACTGTCTCTGTTATGGTGCCAGTTTGGTTAAGTGATTGCACTAGTGGCACGAACATCGTGGGTCCTAGTGCCACTCCAGGACTTAAGCACTTAGGCTGACAATTCAGTGCAGTACTGAGGGATTGCAACATCGCTGGAAATGCCATCTTTTTTTTATTTGTTCATGGGATCTGGGCGTGGCAGTTCTTCATCTTTGCTGTCTGTGGGACTTTGCTGTGCACAGCAACAACAACACACTTAGACCACACTTGGAGTACTGCATACAATTCTGGTCGCCATGTTATAAAAAGGATATAGAGGCACTGGAGAGGGTGCAAAAAAGATTTACAAGGATGATACCAGAAATGTGAGGGTACACCTATCAGGGAAGGATGAACAGGCTGGGTCTCTTTTCTCTTGAAAAAAGAAGGCTGAGGGGTGACCTAATAGAGGTCTTTAAAATTATGAAAGGTTTTGATAGAGTGGATACAGAGAGAGTGTTTCCACTTGTGGGGAAGAGCAAAACTAGAGGCCATCAATATAAGATAGTCACCAAGAAATCCAATAGGGAATTCAGAAGGAACTTCTTTACCCAGAGAGTGGTGAGAATGTGGAACTCGCTATCACAGGGAGTGGTTGAAGCGAATAGTATAGATGCATTTAAGGGAAGGCTGGACAAGCATATGTGGGAGAAGGGGATAGAGGGTTATGCTGATAGAGTTAGATGAGGAAAGACGGGCAAAGGCTCGAGTGGAGCATAAATGCCGGCAGAGACTGGTTGGGCCTAATGGGCCTGTTTCTGTGCCATATATTCTATGTAATCCAATGTAAACAAAAACTTGCATTTATATAGCGCCTTTAACATAGTAAAACATCCCAAGGTGCTTCACAGGAGCGTTATCAGACAAAATTTGACACCGAGCCACACAAGGAGATAGTAGAACAGATGACCAAAAGCTTGGTGAAAAGGGTAGGTTTTAAAAGAGAAGAGCGAGATAGAGAGGCAGAGAGCTTTAGGGAGGGAATTCCAGCACTTAGGGCCTAGGCCACTGAAGATATGGCCGCCAATGGTGGAGCGATTAAAATCAGGGATGCGCAAGAGGCCAGAATTGGAGGAGCGCAGAGATCTCGGAGGGTTGTAGGTCTGGAGGAGGTTATAGAGATAGGGAGGGACGAAAAGATAAAAAGGAAGACTTGCATTTACATAGTGCCTTTCACGACCTCAGGATGCCCCAAAGCACGGCAGCCAATTTGTGCACAGCAAGCTCCCACAAATAGCAACGTGATAATGACCAGATAATGTTTTTTTTTTAGTGATGTTGATTAAGGGATAAATATTGGAGAGGACACCGGGGAGAACTCCCCTGCCCTTCTTCGAAATAGTAGCCATGGGATCTTTTACGTCAACCTGAGAGAGCAGACGGGGGCCTTGGTTTAACATCTCATCCACTGCGAGGCCACGGAGGGATTTGAACACAAAGATGAGAATTTTAACATTGAGGCATTGCTGGACCGGGAGCCAATGTAGGTCAGTGAGCACAAGGGTGATGGGTGAACGGTACCTAGTGCGAGTTAAGATATGGGCAGCAGAGTTTTGGATGAACTCAAGGGCAGAAGATAGGAGGCCGGCCGTAAGAGTATTGTAATAGTCAAGTCTAGAGGTAACAAAGGCATGGATGAGGGTTTCAGAAGCAGATGAACTGAGGCAGACACTTAAAAAAAACACTAATTCATTGGATATGAAGCACTGCAAGGCATCCTGAGGCTGTGATAAAAAGCTATATGTGTGAACGTTCTTTCTTTCTCTCCCATTATCCTGTTAGATTGCTTTATCACCAGTAACATTGGCAATTTCAAGGCCATCACTGCGCCTCGTACAATCTAACACTAACCATTCTCGGGACAGAGCTAATTGGAGTTTAATCACTGGCTCCAACATTCCTGCTGGAGTTCCACTGTGGGAAGCTGTGAATGATCTGACGGACTCTAAAATTATATTCCAAATGCCTTTCCACTAGTGCAGTTTTCCAGGAACCCCTACAATCCTTTAATTAAAATTTATTTCAGAATATTTATAAAATTAGTAATTATTCTGACACTTTTTAGAGAAATGTTCCTCCTAATTTGCGTGTATCTCAAATTGCTGATAAATCTTGATTTATCTACCAATGATGCAACAGCACTAAGAACAGCCCTTTCCAAACCTCCAAGCTCTGAAGTTCAAACAGGGTAAATCAGCAAGTGAGAAATATAAGAGTAAATAGTATTGAGTTACTTCGGCTATGAGGGCTGGGTTACTTGGGACTCTGTGTGATCCACAGGCTGGAGGTGGGACACTGATAGTCTATTGGATAAAGGCACATCTGAGGTAGTACTATCCAGACAGATCAAAACGTCCCAGGTCACTAGAAGAACTCCCTACTCTTCAAATAAGAGTCACAGGATCACCTGAACAAGCAGAAGGGGCTTTGCTTTAAAGAAAGACTTATATTTATATTACGCCTTTCATGACCTCAGGACGTCCTAAAGCTGAAGTATTTTTTTAAAATTATAGTCACTGTTGTACTGTACCAATTTGCAAGGTCCCACAAACAGCAATGTGATAAAGTCGACATAATGATTTTGGTTGAGGGATAATATTGGCCAGGACACCTTATCCCAAAGATGGCATCTTCAATAATGTAGCACTCCCTCAGTACTGCACTCAATCCTCCTTCCATGCTTACTTCAGCCAAGGCAGCAGTTAGGGGAGCTATAATTAGTTTCAGCACCGTTACATTAGGAAGAAGAACAAAATCGTTCAAGGTCCCTGCCCCTCATCACTTCCAGTGACCCTTAATAGAAAATGCAGATGCCAGATGAGGACAGGATTGGGCTCAGTTGTGATACGTTCCATGGTGAAATAGCCTACTGATGTTCACACATGAAGAATGGGCACTTGAGCAAAGTACCATGGAACCACATCTACAGGAGAGCAGGGGAGTCAAGGAGGAAAAAAAACCTGATGGCTCAGTGGGTAAATGGACTGTATGTTATGGTATTAATCAGAAAGCCTTCATTCCTTGGCCTGGGCCGGCCTGCCAATCTCAACCGGCATGGCATCTGAGGCACACAATTGGCATCAGCGGCCCTGAGCTAGGGAGTGGAGACAATGATCTGGGCAGGTTTGCAGCTCCTGGTCACTGACACTGCTCTGAGTGTGGTCGCCGGCTGATGAAATTGGCCGGGATGACCGTCATGGCCAAATAGCCTGAGACGTTCACTTTCCAACCTCGCAAGTGAAGAATTTTCCCTTGGGTGACATATGGGGGTGAGGGGCACCTCGCCACCTGTAGAGTGACAGCTCAAGTTGAGCTGTTGCCTTTGGGAAAGGAGAGGTGGGGCTGGGAGGGGGGGCGGGTAGTTGGAGGATTGGTGAGAAAGCTGGAGTAGGCAAAAAGAGATTAGCATAAGAAAATGTATTAAACTCAGTACAGTTGGAGCAGGAACAAGAAGAGTTAACTTTTTGTTTTACGCAATTACCAATATTGTGTGAGAGCTTAAGCTCTGTTTCCCACGTGGGAAGAAGGCAACTGTCCGCAACTCCTATTGGCTAACCTCCGATATCAGCAGCTTCTGAAATAGAATCGTGACATTGACGAGGAAACATTCCAAACAGTGAGTACATATAACGTTTCAACATCTGAAATGAATAGCATGTGCCGGGGCATGACACACAACTGCAGTACGTGCTCCAAGTCACCTCTTCAAACATGCTTCAGCCTGTGTACCCACTACCTCAAACAATGCTCGGGAGTAGAATGCTAACAAAGCGGTGGGTACACTGCCATCACATATAAGGAGCTCTTTACTCCTTGGGCAAAGCATCCGAGGGTACAAAGCTTCAAGTCAACCTCCCCAAACTTGTTGATGTTGGATTCACTTTAATTACAATCTCATTTCCCGCTGTTGCCCCTTTGAAGAAAAATTCCAAATCCCACCCCAATTATATACGGTTTAAAAAGAAAAGGATTGCGAGCTTTTCTTTCCTCGCCCTTATCTACGGAGAATTATTTCTGTTTACAATCTGAAAACAATTTTTTTGTTTTAAGAGTTGTGTGCTGGAGATAGACCTTTCTTGAATTCTGCCTTGTGAATGATGTCACGACACTCAGCAGTAAAGGTGATCTGGTACTGTTACAATCAGTTTGTTCAGCAGTGCAGTACAGTAAAAGTCTGACCTACATCCTATTCATTTTAGTTCACGCAAATCTTTATTTTTCCACTTGGCAGCAGACTAACAATCTCAGTAGGATATTCAGGCTGGGAAATTGAAAAAAGAAAGGCAATTAACGGCCACACTGCGATTAGCTGCCACTGGATTATGAATCCCCAAATGTATTAACTGAGAAGGGGACATTGGAACAGGAGGTGTGGAGGGAATTATAAAGAGCCGGCATATCATCGGATGGCTTAGCTCGAGTGTGATTAAACAGATGAAATGCATCCAGTGTTAGGAACTGCTGTAGACTCGATCGAACATGCTAGACCTATAAAATGAACAGTGGCAGGTCCTGCATTACATGGCAAGGTCTTATGGCTGACTTAATTTAATTAGATGGAAACTTTAATCTGCTTTGTTTTTACACTAGTGACCTGAAATGCTCCTTTATAGTACATAGCTGGGGGAGCCCGGCTTTGCCAGGGCTGTTTTGGGCCGGGCGGTTTAAATCGAGTGCCAGGCTTTGGGGCCTCTCTGTGTCCCTCTGTGAATCTGGTGCCGGGCAACATTTTAAATCAAGTCCCAGGCTTTTGGGCCCTGTCTCTGTGTCCCCCTCTCAATCTGCTGCCGGGCAACATTTCTACCTTTTAATACCTTGAAAGATGAAAGTGAAAGTACTTATAAAATGTTTTTGGTAAATCTTTTAAAAATAACATAAGAGATACTAACTTTTTCGAAGCCGGATCAGCAGATTTTGAGCTGGAAGTAAATGGGGTTTTTAGCCTGAGGCAATGGCTGCCACACCCCTGAGATGAAAACGATTAGTCCCGCCCACAGACACAGCGATTGGCCAACCATCAGGCGACTGAACTGTAGGATTGGTCAATGGTGACGGCACAGGATTGGTCGAACCTTGACGTCAATCAATCAATGCTAATTAGCAGATAATGAGTTTAATTTTGAAGGTTTTTTGCATAAGGCACGAACAATTTTCGTCCGACCGAAAAGTAAATATGCTTACGACCGTCCCGGAACCGTAAGCTTTCTTTGGAGGTAACGCACACGTAGGTACGCTCTATAACTTTCGAGTGCATAGCCGGACAGACGCACACCGAGGACAGACAGACAGACAGACAGACAGAACGATCCTTTTATATATATAGATTTACTGTAAATGGGCTGCATCTTGTGGTATGGAGCCAGACAGAGCAGGACAAATAGCAGACAGTAGCTCTGCACTGTGCTAGATGATCTAGTGCACTCCAGATGTTTTCAGTGTCCTGGGTTAGAGAGGAGAGGAAGCCACCAGGGCTTTTGCCACTGACTGCTAACTAGTAACCCCTGCTGCAAAGTCTGTGCGCGTGAGGGCAGGTTTGGAGGTGACGCTGATGGTGCTATGGTTAAAATACGTTGTTCAGGTTCACACGCGAAGAATGACCATGTGGGCAGGACTGCTAACATTCATCATGAGTCACTGCCTTCGGAACAAGACTCATGATTGTCTATGGTTTCATGGGCAGCGGCCACCCTCTGAAGCCTTGCCCAAGGCTCAGCGCCTCTGAGTCAGAAGGTTGCTGAGTTCAAGTTCCACTCCAGCGACTTGAGCACATAATCCAGGCTGACACTTTAGTGCAGCTCTGAGGGCATGCTGCACTGTCGGAGATGCCTTCTGCCCTCTCAGGCAGACGTAAAAGATCCTATGGCACTATTTCGAAGAAGAGCAGGGGAGTTCTCCCTGGTGTTCGGACCAATGTTTATCCCTCAACCAACATCACTAAAAGAAATGATCTAGTCATTATCTCATTGCTGTTTGTGGGTCCTTGCTGTGTGCAAATTGGCTGCGGCGATTCCTACATTTCCACCTTCGTTCTTTCTTAGAAAACTGGGCCATAATCCCAAAAAGTAGACTTATAATCAAAAATTAGTTTTGTAGTATCAGCCGCAGATTTCTGCTTCACATTTTTCCTTGGCGTTACACGGAAAGTTTTTTAAATTCTTGATCCGAAGGGGAAATTATCTTTTAATGAAGAACTAAACAAATTGGACGAGTGCCAGTTCCCACCTCTCCCTTTGGTCTCCCTGGAGTCCTTATGTCCTCATTTCGTTGTACAGGTGGCTCTTTTGCATGACCCCGAGTGTCATCTTAAACCCCACAGGGAGATATTCATTACAGACGAATGCCAACAAAGTGAATCACTGCCACTATTGTGACATCCACTCTCACAGCACTCCTATTTTACGTTGAATTAAAACTTTCCTCTTTTGGGTTAAGCGCATTTTAAATGACTGGAACCCTTGAAGATGAACAGCAGACTGTGATTCCGCATTACTAACAGATGTCTCAGATTTCAGAACAATTTAAGCTATTCAACATTGTGTTGGACGCGGTGATAACTTGAAAGACAGGCTGGCAAGAGGAAACATTCTGCGAAATGTTCTCACTAATAAGAAGCACAGATCAACCTCTAGTCTATGCGCTCCCATTTATCTGCACTCTTACCCATCTGCAAGAATTTTTGCCGTTGATCAGGATCAGATGGTGCTGGTGTATCTCTTGGCTCAAAGCTACACCACACAAGCACACCCACGATTCCAGCCATCAGACGCTAGAGGCAGCCAAAAATGCTCCTGCAAATGGGTCGTTAAGATGATGAAAGGGTTTGATAGGGTAGACGTAGAGAAGATGTTTCCATCTGTGGGAGAATCCAAAACTAGGGTCATAAATATAAGATAGTCACTAATAAATTCAATAGGGAATTCAGGAGAAACTTCTTTACTCAGAGAATGGTTAAAATGTGGAACTTGCCTTTTCACCAGAGAGTGGTTAGAATGTGGAACTCACTACCACAAGGAGTAAGTTGAGGCGAATAGCATAGATGCAGTTAAGGGGAACCTAGATAAGTACATGAGGGAGAAAGGAATAGAAGGATATACTTATAGGGTTAGCTAAAAAAGGATTGTGAGGAGGCTCATGTGGAGCATAAACACCAGCATAGACCAGTTGAGCTGAATGGCCTATTTCTGTGCTGTAGACTCGATGTAATTCTATGTATAAAAAAAATGGCAACCACTGCTTCCCAGATATAGAGGTGAATGGTAAAGGCAGCCTGCTAGTGCCTGCTGCGGTCCCAACAACAGCCTCTGCTCACCGGCACAGGATCAGGCTCTTCATCAATTCTAAAGTCTTTGGGGGAAAAATTTGGTTGGTTAGCACCTCCCATTAGCGCCTCTGGTGGGGGAGCTAACCGGGCGCTAGGAACTTAGCGCCCGAGCGCGGCGATTTTAGCGCCTCTCACGAAATTGACCAGTCATTTTGCGGTGGCGCTAAACACTACCGACACGATCTCCTGCGCCCGCAGATCGTGACGTCAGTTGAGCGTGTAGCGCCCCGGACTGGATATTGAGTCACGCCCCTTGCCTTTGCGCCTGCCGCTGGGAATGACAGGTAGAGGGGAACGTTTTCAAGTCAGGAAGCAGCTGGGGGAGCTCTATTTAAAGGAGGGCGCTTCCTGCCTTTTCTTGTCGGCAACATTTTTGGTTTTAACGTTGTCCTAAGGAGTTTTGGCCTTCAGCACCACTTTAGAGGTTCCTAAGCGCTGAGCCCTTTCCCTGGGCCTATCCATTAGTGTTTCCAACAAGTTAGAGGTCTCTCCAGGCCGAGATTCAGGGCTACAATGAGCAGGGTGTGGCTGGCCAGCAAGATGGACCCTCCCCTTTAAGAACTGGACGGTGCCAGTCTGTCTGGCTTCCATGGTAACTGGCATCGCCTGAGCTTCGGGAGCGTTCTGAGGTAGCGCCTCGCTCCCTGACATTAGCGCCTTAAGAGAGGTGTGTAGCGCCTGATTTAGTGCTCAAATCACCTCCAGGGGCGATAGAGGCGAATTTTGCAGTCGGAGGCGATAATTAGTGTCGGGCGCTAAACTTCGTGCCTGGCCGATATTAGCACCCCAAAATGGGCGATACCGAATTTTTCCCCCTTTAGATCTGCCGAGATCAGTGCCATGGAGATGGCCTATAAGATCGTTGGATGAGGTGGCATACCAGGTGAGGCTAGGTCAATTGAAAATTTCAAAACTGAGATTCATCGATTTTTTTAGGCAAGGGTATGAAGGGATACGGAACCAAGGCGGGTAGATGGAGTTTAGATACAGATTAGCCATGATCAAATTTAATGGTGGGACAGGCTCAAGGGGCTGAATGGTCTACTCCTGTTCTTATGTTCTTAATGGTACCTAATTCAAAAAGACTTTAAGTATTGAAAAGGGTTAATTCCTCTGCTCCAGAATATAATTGTACAGTATAAATTTACCCCAAATACTAAATTCAGCCGAGAGCTTGGAACCCTTCCCTCTTCATATAAGTTGCTTTTTTTAATTGAATCCAGAGCTGAGATGGTGAAAATACAGCTCGAGAATTACCCGGCCCAGAATTTGTCATAGAAATAAGCAAACCCAGGTGCTAGGTCATCAGAGTATTGCCGCAACTCGGTTCTTTTGGCCTGTGTGCAGTTGCTGCAGTTTGCTGGTGTAAATAGAGCTTAAAATACATGTAACAAAGCTAAATGAGGCACATGGCTATGTGCATCAAGAGCCATCTGACAACCTAATGCCTTCTCAAGCACTTTCCTTTAAAGTCTACAGCATAAGCTTCACTGATGGCTCAGCAAATGTATCCAGTGAGTCACTGAGCTCTATAGATCAGGAAGGTCGAAGGTTGGATTCTTACTCTGTGATGAGTTAGCTGATTTCAGTCGGTGCTGTGGTTGGCCTTAGTGGCCCGGGCCCAGTTAGTGAAGAGAAACACAGCCAGGATTCCCAGTCTTAGATACTAGCCGCTGATCCCCGTTAGGAAATGCTTACATGTGGACATTAGCTGAGGGTCAGATCAGTCTCAGCTGTGATGCTTCCCACAGTTAACCAACCCAATGACGCACACTCTCCAGGCTCACAGGGCAAAGAATGGCAATTGGCTTGAAGTGCCAGTACCTATGGAGCGGGAACCCAATAAGAACCCCCAGGAGAGGAGAAACGAAAATGGGCAAAACTATCTCTGAAAGGAGAAACAATCATCAATATTTAATAACAAGCTGTGCGATCAAAACACCTGAGGGGCTAGAATTTCCTTCTTTTTACTGACCATTTGCAGGTGGTACTGGGGCAGGAGAGGGAATGAAATTGTCCAAGGAGCCATTTCGACAATCTGTGCCACTTCCCGGACTGTGCTCCAGAAGTGACAGCAGACACAAAATGCACCTGGTTATATTTGGGATCTTAATGGAGGGAGTAGATCATCTGACATACTTTCCTTCATTAACGCCTTAGCAACGCTGAGAGTCAAGAATGTCATTGCGTTGCAGGGCCCAGCATTGCTGAAGAGGCGGGAGGGAGGTTTCAAGTTTAAAGCTCTGCTTTGACTAAGGCAAAGTGATCAATTATCCTTAGTCAGAGCGGCACTTATTAAAATGTTAAACTTTAATTGCAGTTTTTTAAAATCTTCATGTGGTACCGTTGGCCAAGCACCAAAACAATTTCCCTCACCATGTCACCTCAGTCAGATGCCCCAGTGGCACAGTGAATGGCTTCAATGTCCACCCTCCATGTGTAGACCCTAGGAAATGTGCTTGGGCCAGGCGCTCAGGCCTGGATGGAATAGGGTAATCTAGGCCCCTGAAGTTTAATGATGTGGATGAAAATCTTTCTTATGTACCATAATCGTAATGCAACAAACATTTTTCATGGGGACGATACTAACCTCACCACAATGGGCAGGAGAGGGTTAAAAATTAAAAATCGTGAAATACATCCACAACGTGGCATGCCTGTGTCCCACCATGGAGAGGCAGGACACTTCGTTATAATATTTAAATCAGGCTCCTACAGTATAGTTGGGAGCCTGATTTAAATTTAACGGTTGCTGGCTGGGTTTCCCAGGGCTCGGGAAACCCGGCAGTGAAATGGAGGTGGGATCTTCTGGCTGCAGATCCTTGTGGGCCAGGAGGAGCAGGAGTACTCCTCCCGGCCCCTCAAGCAAACCTTCAGCCTCCCTTCTGCTGATCACGGCCGCTCCTCACTGCCACGATCGGCCGACTACCCCCTTCAACCCACAAACATTCCCTCCCTCCCTTCTCGCTTGCCGGCCCGGCCCCCACCTTCTCCCTGCAATCTTTCCCTCTCTCCCTCCCCTCCTGTTTGCCGATCTAACATCTCCGCTCCCCCCCCCCCACCCCGTCGCGATCTTTCCCACCCTCCTGATTGCCGAACTGACTCCTCCACTTCAATCCGCGATCTGTCCCGCTTGCTGGGGGGCCATCCCCAATGATCCTTGGCTGCAGCCTTCTAGAAACATCAAAAAATAGGAGCAGGAGTTGGCCATTCGGCCCTTCAAGCCTGCTCCACCATTCAATATGATCATGGCTGATCCTCTATCTCAATACCATATTCCCGCTCTCTCCCCATACCCCTTGATGCCTTTTGTGTCTAGAAATCTATCTACTTCTTAAATATATTCAGTGACTTGGCCTCCACAGCCTTCTGTGGTAGAGAATTCCACAGGTTCACCACCCTCTGAGTGAAGAAATTTCTCCTCATCTCAGTCCTAAATGTCCTACCCCGTATCCTGAGACTGTGACCCCTCGTTCTAGACCCCCCAGCCAGGGGAAACATCCTCCCTGCATCCAGTCTGCCTAGCCCTGTCAGAATATTATACGTTTCAATGAGATCCCCTCTCATTCTTCTAAACTCTGGTGAATACAGGCCTAGTCGACCCAATCTCTCCTCGTAGACCCAATCTCTCCTTCTGCCGTTGGCTTTCCCTGCCCAGCAGCCTGCCAGCCTGTCAATCTGGCTGGCTGCTGGACGGGAAACAGAATTTTAAAAAATGATAATGAGGTCCTGCCGTTAAATTCGGCGGGACCTCCACGTCGCTGGGATTTCCAGGATTACCCGCAACTACTGCGCTGCCCCCTCCCTCTCTGCCTCCTGTATGTGTCTGACATGGTTTTTGGTTTTTTACACTGGATATTCACTTGGGCCAGCATCATTGGTCACTCCAGTAAGTAGACCTTGTGGCCCCTACGATCTGGAGTGCACCCACTCCTACCCAGTAGCGAGATAAGCAATCACATGACTCAGCGACTGCAAAAAGAAACTCTCAGCCTATATACCAGCTACTGAAATATTGCACCACGTAAATTCTCTTTTCTTCATGGAAGGCAGATTGAAATAACACTTCACAAGATGTGGCACAGCTTCAGACCATTAAGTGGTTTATTTGCAAAATGTAGCTGAATAAACGTACGCAGATTTCACAGCAAGAACAAGCAATACAGTCCTGAGCTATGGAAAAGAATAAAATGCAACTTGCTACCTCACTACAAACAAGGGCACACCTTCTCTAGCTTAGCTTTCAAAATGTTGCAGGTTTTGCAGCTGTAAAACCACAACCCACTTTTTTTCTGGGAAAGAGAGATAGACACAAGTTCTCAATATTCAAATAAGGCCTGCACTGATTTCAAGGGACCGCCGGGGCCGCCTAAAAAAGGCCCCGACTGGCTTGGCAGTGAACCAGATGCCCGTGCAGGCCCCTGCCCAGCTGAATTGGTTACGGTTCACAATATTAACTTTAGACCTCGCCATGTCTTGTCTGCACTTAGGAAAGAAAAACACTGACGCATTGGTTAAACTGATTCTCAAAGTCAGCATTTCTGTGCAAACATTTGGATAGGAATCCAGTTCCATACACAATATTGTATTCAAAGGCCGAATTTGTTTGGCCGAGGCAAATACCTCAGCTCTTGTCATATTTTCCACATGGAGAATTGAGCAACCATTTGACCTTCTACCAAGTACAAAAACTAAAACTGCCGTTTATCCACATAGTGTTTTTGTTTCTTGGAATCCACGGCAAATACCGTGTTCACCATTTGAAGGGTATGGAAACATTTCTGCGCCCAAATAAAAAAACATATTAAATAAAGTGTAGGCGGCAAGGAGGAGTATTGTGTTCTGCTCCAGTGCAATGTAATGGTTAGACGTGCACTCATGTCTCCGATTCTCCCGCAGCACTGCTCCATTTCACCCATGCTGTTGGAAGAAGCTAGGTGCTTACCCACAGGGAGAGGTAATTAAGAAGGAAATAACTTGCATTTATATAGTGCCTTTCACGGCCTCAGGACGTCCCACAGCGCTTTACAGCCAACAAAGTACGTTTGAAGTGTAGTCCCTGTTGTAATGTAGGAAGCGCGGCAGCCAATTTGCGCACAGCAAGCTCCTACAAACAGCAATGAGTCAGTGACCAGATAATCTGTTTTAGTGAGATTGGTTGAGGGATAGGTATTGGCCAGGACTCCCCTGCTCGTCTTCGACATAGCACTGTGGGATCTTTTACATCCACCTGAGAGGGTAGACTGGCCCTTGGGTTAACGTCTCATCCAAAAGACGCCATCTCTGACTGGGCAGCACAACCTCGGGACTGCATTGGAGTGTTAGCCTGGGTTATGTGCTCAGGTCTCGGCATGGGACTTGTACCCACAACCTTCTGACTCAGCCGGGAGTGCTAGCAACTGAGCCGATAAACTAAAGAGTAAGTCGCAGAAATCTTTGTTCTCGTAGGAACCTAGGCCTCAATTTTGAAGGGGGAGCAGGTGGCTGCGAGCCCCCAAATCTGGCGGCGAATGCAGGAAGTCTGGGGACATGGAAGCAGTGACACACACTGCGGTATTAAGCCACAGATGAGAGCCTCCCTGGTGTCTCACCCAAGTGGCTTTTCTTGATTCATAAGCCTGGACAATGACAGGAGCAGAACTATGGTGGGGTTTCCCCAATCTCCCTCTGTAGCTTCTGCGGAAGAGCGGCTCCGGGAAACCCCAGAGAAACGGCGTACACGGCCATTCGGGCCCTTGATCCAGCGTTTCCGCCGAAGTTATGGCAGGAGATTCCCTGCGGAAAATCTCAGGTGCAAACCTCTGTCGGCTGTGCAACCCTGGAAGATCAACCCAGCCCTATTCTTACCTATTGTCACATCCCAGCAGCAGTTGCTGGGTAACAGTTAGGAATGAGAATTATGGTCAACTTTCCTACCCTCTGCCTGGAGACACTGAGACCGGCTGCAGCACCTCCCAGTGCTGCCGTGGTGGCGATTGGCTCGTTTGGCACACAGCAATTCCTGGTGGGTACGGTTCAGTCACATGAGGCAGTGTAGTTACCCACTGAGCTGTCGGGCATTTTAGTTTTAGTTTGGAATTTGAATCCAAATTTGGCCAAGTTGAGATTTTCTATAGTGATCATAGATTAACATAGCATGTACAGCACAGAAACAGGCCATTTGACCAAACTGGTTCACGCAAGCTTCCTCCATCTCACCCTATCCTTCTATTCCTTTCTCCCTTGTGTGTTTATCAAGCTTCCCCTTAAAGGCATCTGTGCTTTTTGCCTCAACTACTCCTTGTGGTAGCGAGTTCCACATTCTAACCACCCTCTGGTGAAAAGGCTGAACTCAGAAAAGTGGAAGTCCAGGCGTGGAATTCATTGTTTATTTTGAAATAAGATAAAGAAGGAAAGACTTGTATTTATATGGCTCTTTTTGCATTCCCAGGACATCCCAAAGAGCTTCATATCCAATGGATTTCTTTTGAAGCTATCACCTTGGCAAGCTTGGCAGCCAATTTGTGCACAGCAAGGTCCAACTAACAGCAATAAGATGAATGACCAGTTGTCTGTCGTGGTGGCGTTGGTTGAGGGAGGAATGTTGGCCAGGACACCGAGCGAACTTCCTGCTCTTCTTCAGATAGCCTTTCACATCCAAATTATTGAGCAGACAGGGCCTCAGTTTAACATTGCACCTGAAAAGGCAGCAGTTCCAATAAAGCAGCATTCACCAGTGCCTCGGGAGTGAGCCTTTGGCGCGGTGGTAGCACTCCTGCCTCTGGGCCAGAAGGTGCAGGGTTTGAACACCCACTCCAGACAGTCCCGGCGAGTGGAGTCAGAGCTCTGGCTTTGAAGTCTGGGTTGACATCCAGCGGGATACTCATGTCCTGTGGCCCCCCAATCGTATGGATTGTGGGAGCCCGTAAAACCCTCCCGCCGTTTAGGATGGACTAACCACCCCATGGGCTGGTGTAAAGATGGTTACGGCCATGGAAGGAGCCTTAACACAGCCAGTCAGACTGTTACGAATCCTTCCACTACTTCACCTGTGGTGAACATGATGATGAACCAGTGCCTCATTGAAGTGGCAGCCTAGGTCACAGGCACAGATCCTGGAGTAGGATTTAAACCCAGAGTCTTCTGATACAGAGGATAGAGTGTTACCAACTGAGCCAAATTGGCATCTGGACTTTGAGTAAACAGAAGGTTGAATATGGATATTACACAAACTTCAGAACTTAGCATGAAGCTCACGTAAGTAAACAGTGGTAATAAATAAATGCATTTTTCCATAATAAGAATCAACTAAATATTTATACTGCTGCACTCATCTGGTTGGCTGGATTCCACCGTGGAAATTGTTGTAACCACAAAAGGCCTTGTTACGTCTTTTAAAAACAAAGTGGTAATGGCTCTTGATAATATCAGTAAGTTTTCTGATTTCATCCTGAAGGCAGAGCACGATGTCGAGGCAACATTGATCATGTCCTACGTGTAGAAAACATGTTTTCTCAAATAATCAGTGAGGAATTATAGCTGCATGAGCTAAGCCAGAGGTCACCAAGCCTGGTTATTAACATCTGCTGAAACACTTTGGATGCTAGCAAGTGCTGCCCATTTGTGTACTGCATTAGCTTTACAATGTAAACTCTGCTATTTGAGCCTCACATGTAAACAAGGCAGCCTCGTCTCTGTGGGAAATGGTGAGGGAAGGCTCTTCTGACAATAGTCAGCAGATGATGGATCTTTGAGCCTCTGCAAATGATTAGAAACAAACTTCCATATAAGGAAATCTAAATTCTGCCTAAGCAAAATCAGCTGTTAGCGTAGACAATAGTGTACTTAAAGACAGAGGTCCCGAAATGCTGATGGTTTGGGAGGACATAAACCAAGCAGATCTATCTGCGCCATGTTGGAATCTGGGGAGGAGGGAGGTTTTATGCCCCATTTAATGTTCTGCCCTAAAATCCACTGAAATGAGGGAGGATGCAAGATGCGCCTGCCCTGGTTAAGGTGCAGCCATGAAAATTATGGATTCAGCCAAGATGATATTATCCGTTCTAAATTCTAACATTTCTACTCAAGGATTCACCTATCTAACTTATGCCAGTTTGAAACAGGGATAACTTAGAACGGCAACTGATGCTGGGATCTTAAATGCAAATTGTTGTGTTTCATTGTGTTGTTTGAGAGACTCATAAATTTACTTTTGTTTGCTCTTTTGTCAATATTTTGTTTTGATCTTTATGTTGTCAGGCCCCTAACTTCATTTGGAACTCTCCCTTGCCACTCTTCCTTGTTTGGGATATTTCCCTAAAATGAAGGGGAAGGCTGCAAAATATATTCCCCATGGGAATTCCACTCTTCATGACTTATTTGTTGGGGGCGGAAGAAGAGTAGGAACAGCAGGCAACAGGGAATTTATGCTCATAAGTCAGTACTGTAGGAGGTCCAGACCCTCCTACTGATCCTAACCATCAGGACTGATAGCCCCAGAAGATCATTCCTCAATATATCCAAGGAATTGTGTCCAGAGGCCTTGGTGTTCTGCAAGATGTGTGTAACGGATCCTGGAGCCGTGACTCACTCCAGAAAGCTCTGCATTGTAGAGACCCTGTCCGATAGTGCCACAAAGAATGGCATTGGGCGCTGCCGCCATCCCTGTCATCGACCGCGCATCTTTGCAACATCTCTAGTGATTTCATATGGCTCAGCAAGCTTCCTCTATTCTTGGTGAGACCCCTGAGGTCCAAATGCTCAACATCTCCTCAGCCTCCTCTCAGGTACATCATGCTCCACCTCCAATACCTCATCCACTAGCTTCCTTACAAGTTGCGAATCACCCAATGCCAATTCCTTATCTATATGATCGGTATCACCCTGAGTTAACTTATCTGGGCTGGTGAGTGCAAGTGATAAGAGTTCATGATAGAGTGGGCTTATTCCTGCTGGCAGTGCCAGATGTTGAAAGTTCTGGCATTGGTTCCTTCCTTCCCTCTCTCTCTCTCTCTCTCTCTCTCTCTCTGCAGGGTCTTTCCTACTACCATCTTCTGTGGAGATAAGAAGGATGAGAAATTAGATGCGCTGTCCATTTTTTCCATCTTGTCAGGCTCAAAGTTCTCAGAGAAAGAGAAGTAATTTCTGATCTTTGACCAATGTCTCTTTGGTCAGTAGAAACCATCTGTGGGTGCTGACACGCCCAGCATCACCTACAACTTTAGCCAAGTGAGTTCCCAGGATTTGCTTTGCCTCCTCCTCCTCCTGCTGTTCTTGCAGCCTGTCCTTTTCACTTAGAATTACATAGAATTTACAGCACAGAAACAGGCCATTCAGCCCAAAAGGTCTATGACGGTGTTTATGCTCCAGACAAGCCTCCATATCTTGAAAGAAAGAAAGAGAAGAAAGAAAGACTTGCATTTCTATAGCGCCTTTCATGACCTCTGGACGCCTCAAAGTGCTTTACAGCTAATTAAGCACTTTTGAAGTGGAATCACTGTTGTAATGTTGGAAACGCGGCAGCCAATTTGCGCACAGCAAGGTCCCACAAACCAGATAATCTGTTTTTATTATGTTGGTTGAGGGATAAGTATTGGCCAGGACACAGGGGATCCCCTGTTCTTCTTCGAAATAGTGCCATGGGATCTTTTACGTCCACCTGAGAGAGCAGACGGGGCCTCGGTTTAATGTCTCATCCGAAAGACAGCCCCTCCGACAGTGTAGCGCTCCACTGGAGTGTCAGCCTAACATTACAACAGCGACTACACTCCAAAAGTACTTCATTGGCTGCAAAGCGCTTTGAGAGGTCCGGTGGTCGTGAAAGGCGCTATATAAATGCAAGTCTTTCTTTTAATGTGGGAGGGGAGTGGGTGGAACGTGCAGGGGAGAAGATGGGGGGCACTTTGGGGAAAGACAATCCGTGGCCCGACTCTCTCTCAGGGGCATTATTCCTTCTTGGGAATTGTGTGCAATCATTTTCTACAGCACAAAAGAGTGCTTGTTATTGTCAGCCACAGACTGTTTAATTTGACAACTATTTGAGCATCCTCATTGCTTTTTTTGTGGCATTCCCACAGAGATAGTGAGGCTTCAATCAGCATGCACGCATTGCAGGATGCTGGAACCAGTTAACTGAAGCCTTCCATGTACAGGTGTCACAACAGCTTTGTGCACAGAGTGACATCCTTAGGTTTGTAAATACATTTTTAATATAACTACAGGTCTAAAATGTAAAAAATGTACATCAATAGCAAAGTGCTGCCATGACACGTTGCTGCCCTAGTTGGGTCTATAATCTCACCTTTGTCAGATTCCCAGCGTTTAACTTTTTTTGCACTATTTATTTAACCTGTTAAGAATCGCCATCAAGGCTCACGCAGGAACATAGTCACTTGGGCAAGGTGCTGGAGGGTGCCTGGTGCCTTAGGAGAGGAGAAGAGTGGAAGAAAACTCAAAACTGGTTTTACATTTAAACTGCGCAATAGTAGGAATAGACTGGATGCTGGGCAGCTCTTCTTCTTTTCCCAGAGAGTAGTAGGGTTCAGCAATGCGTTGCCGGTTGGTGCGGTATGCACATGCCTTCAAGAGGGAGTTGAACCGTTTTTTAACTGGAGCAGCAATCGCATCATAAAGAAGGTAAGTGAATTAACTGATAACACTAGGTGACATGAATCTTGCCATTCATGTGGAAATGACTTATGAAACGATACTGGGTGGCCTGCTGGTGGCGCTGTCCAGGGAGAGTATAAATACTCGGGCACGGGCCCAGCTTGCTCAGGACATTCTTTAACAGGAACTAGTGAAGGACACAACTAGATCTCCATGTTGAAAAACAGTTGATTAAAGCCTTGTTTAATACTCAGACCAAGTGCCTAGTAGTTTTCTTACGTCACTAGGTCCATGCAATCTCCTGGACTGGTTTCAATCGCCTGAGGGGGGTCGGAGAGGAATTTTCCAGAGTATTTTTTCCTTTATTGGCCCTGGGATTATTCTTTCTCAACAACAACAACAACTTGTATTTATCTAGTGCATTTAATGTAGTAAAACGTCCCAAGGCGCTGCTCAGGAGTATTTTAAGACAACAAATTTGACACCGATCCACATAAGGAGAAATTAAGGCAGGTGACCAAAAGCTTGGTCAAAGAGGTAGGTTTTAAGGAGCGTCTTAAGGAGGAAAGAGAGGTCTCTCCCAGGATGTTGCATGGTTGTGGGGGATGGGTGGGTGGGAAGGGTGGTAGGGAATGTCTAGCCATGTTGCTCCATGAGTGTGGGGCTCAATTGGGGCTCAATGGACCAGCTGGTCTTTTCCTGCCTGCCCTTTTTGTATGTTCAGAGGCAGCTCGGGTCTCAGGAGAGTGGCCTTCGAGCGCCACTGTCCCGCATTCACTTGCGGATGGTACAGCCGATCTTCTTCTCAGACCAACTGCAGCTGTGGTCTGTGGCCTCACTATCTTGTGTGCGCGCACAGCCTGGCCAGGATTATCGGCTGGCGCACACACGCACAAAGTGCTGGCGGTGTCAGCTAGGGACCGCCGTGCATGTACATGACGGCGTCATTGGCAACGAACGCGCGACTGGCATCAAAGCGCCATATTTGCTGGTTGCCAGATCGATGCCAGTTCAAAAAAAAAGAAGCCTTCTGGCCCACCTGTTTCAAAAAAAATTCCAATCATTTCGCTTTCAGGTGCAGTCGGCAACACGGATAATAAAAGCAACTAGGATCACTTTGTTTGCCCAACACTCAGACGTAATGGCTCAATTTGCAATCAAGATGCTTCACCACTGCACAGTAACATCATGGTGCTACTTTCACAGGATGCCATGGTGACTAATGGTACATTAACTTTACTATTCTGCTGCTGATACCACCCCCCAGCTTTGGACGTAATGCTGTACATAACTCAGTCGGCACTGGTATCATCGCACTGCCTAAAGAGGGAACAAATATAATTACTGTGTCCGGATACTATGACTATCTAAGGGCTCTGGCTACCTGGCAAACTGCATTGCTAACCGTGGACGTTCCTGCACCATCGCTGAAGGTTGTGTAGGCAAGAATATGAATCATAGAATGGCACAGAAGGAGGCCATTCGGCCCATCGAGCCCGTGCCGGCTCTCAGCAAGAGCGCTTCAGCTAGTCACACTCCCCCCGCCTTTTCCCCGTAACCCTGCAAACTTTTTTCCTTCAGGTACTTATCCAATTCCCTTTTGAAAGCCACGATAAATCTGTTCCCACCAACCCTTCAGGCAGTGCATTCCAGATCATAACCACTCGCTGCGTAAAAAAGTTTTCCCTCATGTCGCCTTTGGGCCTTCTGCCTTAAATCTGCGTCCTCTGATTCTCGACCCTAGAGAAACACTATTTTCAAACAAATTTTTCAAGCTTTTGCATGCTCTGGCCTCAGCTCTATCAACTACCTTGACTTACATCTCATACTAAACTCAGAGCTGTGGAACCTTGGCTTCCTGTTTGACTCAATCTGAGATTCCAACCCCACATTTGATCCTTCACCAACATCATTTACTTTCGCCTCCAGAAAAATGTCCACATACACTTGTACTTCCCTCACCACCAGTTAATAAAATGGAGTTTATTAAGGTACTAAAATGACAAGGTACTAACCCATGCCCACTTGTTTATCTTTAACTCTGCCCTGAAATGGTAGGCAATAAGATCTTCCGAACCTCCCTCAACGTCAGCCCAAGCCTAATCCTCAGCCCACCTCCAGCCTTAAGTCCAAACCCTAACCCTGAGTCCCAAGTCCTAAATTCAGCCCAGACCCTAGTCCTCAGTTCAAAGAATAACCATTGATCCAAAGCTTCAGCCCAAAACTAAACCCCATCTTAAAAAAAAATCCCCTAAAATGTCAACTTTATGTTGTACTCCCATCGTGACCTCAGTGCAGCTGTAGGTCAGAGGGACCGGACAGGACCAAGATTCAGAAGGTCCTGGCCTTTGCCGATAGTTTCCAGAACTTACAGAGCCTCCATCAGCCCCGAGCATGGTCCCCACATCGGAGGGAGGGGATGGGGTAGGGAATTCCCTCTGCTGGAAGCTCCCGTTTCCCTGTAACTTAGTGGGATCTGGCGTACATCTGGGGGCCAGCACTTTCAGTGAGTTGAGGCGTACCGGCCTCTTAAATTGCACAAGCTGGCCCCATTGGGGGTGTCCAGGCCAAGGATGCAGCCTGGACCATCAAAGAAAAGGCCATTTTTCAACAGTTTTATTATTGGGCCCCATTTGTAAGGGGGCTGGCAAGAGTTTCTTGGGTGTGGAGCAGTTGGGCTGGCCATCAGGTTCTGGAGTTTCTGGTCTGTATGAGTTGGCAGGCAACTATCTCTTGTGCCCGCAGGGCCCATGCTAATTATATACCCTCTTTCTGATTCCATATGCAGCTACGAAGGGTGCAGCAGGAACGGCGTGGGCAGGAGTTTAAGATGGCTAGCGGGTGGGGTTTGCGTGCATTCCCAATGTCTTCCCTCGTCCACCATTTTAACTTGCCTGAATTCAAGCACAGGAAGGCCGCCCACCCCAGAGGAGCAGGGGCCTACTTTCAATGGCAAAGTCGCGTCCTGATGGCGTCATGGAGACGGCCACTTTAACCCACCAGTGAAAGTGAAGCCAATGGAAATTAAAATCGGTGAGAGGTGCAAAGCGGGCTGCCGATTCTCTATCGCCCGTCTTACTCTGTCGAGTAAAGTCAAGATCTACCCCAATCTTTATGTCTCTCATTCATCGTTGTTCTTTTGAAATTGTTTTCTTATTAAAAGCACCATCAATATAAGTATGATAATCGACTACATTTCATTTTTGAGAAAATTCAAATACTGTACATTGCTTCACTGGAACAGTCATTGAATCAATACGAAAATCAAATCAAATTGTCTAAAGCTGTAGGAGATCAAGGCCCCGTTTCATTTAACTACATCAGTGTCAATTACTTAATGGCTTTGACCCCTCTTCGTTCAAAAGGACAGAATAAGACAAACAACCGGGTGCTCCTCGGAGCTCTTTGAAGCATGCGAACGTCATTATTTTAGAAGTGTTTCATCTTAAAATGTTTAAATGTTTCATAGCAGGTGGTAGCCCAGTAAAGCCCAGCAGCATTAAATGACCACGCGCAAAGTCATTACGAAAATGAACAACTTGAATCAAGCCAAAGTGCATCTTGAGATATTTACACCACTGCTGATGGTTTTCTTATTAGGTTCCATTTAAGATGTTCCACTATAAAAAGCAGCACAGAAACAGGGGGACTTTTAAGACTATCCACTAGAGAGCTGTAAATGTGTACAGATGCGGAGCAGTCAATGTTTCAGAAAGCTCTCAATGCAAATATCAAAGATCAATCAGAGGCGTTTGAATGGAATAGCTGTTTTATTGCTTCATTTGTTGTTGTATAAAGGCAAGTTCCACCAAACACTTGGAAATTGAGCGCTATCATGTCTTGTTTATACTGACATCCAGCAGTCTGTCTTCTAGTCTTCTATATCAGTTAGGGCTCGGCGGGGGGAGAAGTGGGGGTGGGTGCGTGGTTGGGGGGGAGAAATATGTGGAATTACCTTGTTTGCTGAATTGCTCATTCTCAGTAAGAGAATACAAACCTGCACCACACCGACACCTGGGAATCCCTGGCCCAAGACCGCACAAAGTGGAGGAGAAGCATCCGGGAAGGCGCCGAACACCTCGAGTCTCTTCGCCAGGAGCAAGCGCAAGCCAAGCGCAAGCAGCGCACGTCAACCCAAGCACCCCACCCACCCGCCCCTTCAATCACCGTCTGCTCCACCTGTGACAGAGACTGTAGGTCCCGCATTGGACTCATCAGTCACCTGCAAACTCATTTTTAATGTGGAAGCAAGTCACCCTCGGTTCCGAAGGACTGCCTAAGAAGAAGAAGACTTGGGCAGCATTGTTTTTTCATTTTTGTCACAAGTGAATGCACGCCTTGTACATCAGAGTTCCGCTGCTTGCAGTTTTGACAAAATATCAAATCCCTCCAAGATCTCTACGTTCCTCCAATTCTGGCCTCTTGTACATCCCCGATTTTCTTTGCACCAACATCGGTGGCCATGTCTTCAAGCTGCCGAGGCCCTAATCTCTGGAATTCCCTCCCTAAACCTCTCTACCTCGCTCTCCTCCTTTAAGACGCTCCTTAAAACCTACCTCTATGACCAAGCTTTTGGTCACCTGACCTATTATCTCCTTATGTGTCTCAGTGTCAAGTTTTGTTTGATAATCGCTCCTGTGAAGCCCCTCAGGACGTTTTATTATGTTAAAGACACTAAGGTATCGTCCCGGTTGGGGCGCTGACTTTTGAGAAGTTGGAAGTTTAGCTGCCCGCTAAATTCAGGGGAGCGCAAAATCAGGCACTAATGGCATAGGTGAGTGGCGTTAGGCTCCAAGCGATAACGAATATGAGGTGTTGTGTAATCGGGAGTGAGCATTGGCGCAGGCACCTACCAGCCATTAAACGGGAGGGTCACTGGAGTCTGCACACCAGCCCCCAGTGATTCAGGGAGTGCAGAACGGCGATAGGCTGTGGGATGAAATGCAAAGTCCTTTGACGGCCCGCAAAACTCCGGGGACAAAGCAGCCTTTATCTGGCTGCAGATACATCCTGCGCTCTCTGCCACTCATAACTGAGCTTTGGAACGGAAGTTCCTTGACAGCTGGGGCGCATCCCTTTAAGTAGCACCCCGCCAGCCGCCAGCCGGCTAGTTCACACCTCTGCTCTCTGGTGCTGTCGGCGCGAGGCCGTAAGGCGGGGGGTGCTACTGAAGTTTGCAGATCGGGTGCCCAGCGAGTGTTGCACACTAGCTGATGTCACGATCTGCATGGCGAGAGGTGCCGAGGCACTAACTGCTATCGCCGGCACTACAGGGCCGGCCAATTTGCCGTGTGCCGCGGGATTCATCCCATCATGGTGCTACTGCCTGAGCGCCCCGTTAACGCCCCCACCAGGCGCTAACTGTGGGGGGGCGCTAACATGACGAATTTCTCTCCCTATATAAATGTAAGTCGCTTTCGTTGTTGTCTATACCCAAAACATTAACTCATCCCTTCTCTCTGTAGATGATGTCTGACCACTTCGAGTGTTTCCAGTATTGTTTTGTTTTTGCTTTGTGAGAGGACAAATCAGGTACTTGCACAAAGATAAAAGTTACTTGCAATTTAAAAGGTGGTGGAAGTGGACAGTAAGCAGGATGCGATACTTGGCAGATCTCACAGTGTTGGAAGCAAGGAGCAGAATGAGAAGGCAGATGGGATAGATTATGACTGGCTTACAATGACTTGCATTTGTACTAGAATCATGTGAAAGTTATGCCAGAAATGTTGTCCATTTATACATGGCTCAGTTCCTGTTGTGCCTGAATTTATCTAATTTATACTGGGATGAATTCTACAACAAATGGACACGCTCAAGATTTCTGAAGCTGCGGTTGCTCAAAAGTCACATTTGCGTCTGTGCACTTTCACTTCCACTGAGAGAGCCGTCAGATGTTGACTGCACATCTGGTTCCAGGAAACTGATTGCCTCACTACTGAGGTGCAGCTTCTTTACCCGCTGTTAGTTGCTGAGATCCAGTTATGGGGCATGTCCGTGCATTGGGCTCTAACGGTCCAACCCTGTTGCCCTCAAACATCCAGGAGCGTGATCTCCCACCTCTCCTCCTCACAAGCCTCTCGCAAAAAGAGACTTGATGATAAATCCACGCTACTGTATTTACTGAAAGACTCCCTGTTGACAATTTCTGTAAACTATTTCCTGCTCTGCTAACCCTCTAACTTTGCCAGCTGCCTGTGAGGCTTGCATGCCAGCTTCAGTTGTGTGTAATCAATGCAATGTGTGAATTGAGTAAATATTGAGCAAATGTGGCGGAGTCAGCCTCGGCTCAGTGGTAGCACTCTCGCCTCTTGAGTCAGAAGGTTCGGGGCTCAAGCCCCATTCCTGAACTTGTGGTACATAATCTCAGCTGACATTCAAGTGCAGGACTGAGGGAGTGCTGCACTGTTGAAGGTGCCATGTTTCAGACGAGATTTTAAACCGAGGTCCCATCTTGTGTAAAAAGTTGGTGTAAGCGATCAATAGTGCCTTCATCAGCTTGTTGCGGGAGTTCTAATGCCGTATGACGTAATAAAACTCACTCCGCACTTGGTTTGAGCAGAAAGCAAGGCTTTCATCAACTTGATTCAGAACATGGAGGTCTAGTTGTACTTCACTAGTTTCTTGTCTTACAAAATGTCCCTGGAAAGCTGGGGCCGACGCCTGAGTATTTATACTCCTTGGACGGCGCCACCAGCTGGCCGACCAGTGTTATTTCATGAATAGTTTTTTGATGTTGGAGATTTATAACACCGTACATTGGTGCTTTTCCATTTTTCAATTTAGCTAAGGTTTCTTGAATCTCCTCAGGGTGAGGGCTCGCTAGATCGCAACGTGCCAATTCTTGTGTCTGTGTCTCTATTGATGAGTCCCTGAGGTGGAACTCTGGGTGTGGATGTGAGCAGCACATTGCTGTACTCCCTCCATCACTCTAGTTGGTCATTACAATTGGCCAACATGTCTATATTGGCGGCCGCTATGGGGCCATTTGATGGCTGGGTGTCCTTTTTCCGCAGTATCTTGTATTTTTTTTGGGGGTGTTGTTGTGCTGTGCTGGTGTTTCCGCTTTCTTGTCTCTCTAGATACCTGTCTTTTCTGACTACATAAGCAACGAGAAGATAATGGCCCAAGCTGCCACACTTAGCACTTCTGAAGACCCGGATATTATTAACTACATGCCAACGAGTATTTGTACCAATGTGTTATATTTTCTTTTTGGTAGTCGTTGCTGTACCATGTGAATCTGTGGCAGTCTTTCCTGAGAAAGAAGGTGCCCTATTTCTTGAGGCCGTGAGCAACACAGATGTCAACAGGTCGCTCACCATTGTCATTAGTTGTCCGTGGCCATCTACCCTCTTAGGTGAACATAAAAGGTCCCACGGCACGATTCGAAGAAAAGCAGGAGAGTTCTTCGGGTGTCCTGGCCAGCATTTATCCCACAGCCAACACCACCAAAACAGTTTCACTGGTCACTTATCTCATTGTGGTTTGTGGGAGCTTGCTGTGTGCAAATTGGCTGCCACGTTTCCCTACACTACAACAGTGACTACATTTCAAAAAGTAATTCATTGGCTGTGAAATGCTTCGCGATATCCTGAGGTCATGAAAGGTGTTATATAAATGCAAGTTCTTTCATCCCCTGTTATCTGCTGCTTAGCAAGCACGTATGAAGCCAAAGCAATAGCAGTGGACTTCTGTGTCTCCATGCTGGGAGAGAAAAACCAGTTCAGGTTGTCGCTCCTGAGCGCCATCCTGTGACCCTCCAAAAGCTTACATCTGGACAGCAGTTCAGGCGAACCTCAATTGTGGAGGCCCCGACAATTGAATAGCTATCTAGTGTCTAAGCTCATGAGTGAAGAATAACCATTTGCATGAAGTACTGAAACAAATCAAAATGCTGCAGATTCTTGAAGGGCAGGATTTTGATTGGACCGTGGGGGCGGGATTGGAGGCGTGTGGGGGGTTAAAATCTCAAAATCGGGGGGCACGAACCCATCCCGCTCCCAACCCGCCTCCATGCCAGTTTCAAAGAAGGCGGATACCTGACCTGTGCTGGGACCCACCTTCCTGAGGCAGGAAGGGGTTAGTGCCAATTAACTGCCTGTTAACAGGTAGTTAACAGGCAGTTTTTAGCCTAATCCCTTTTATTGCTGAAGTGTGGGATTTCCGACGGCTCCAAACCACGCCAAGTTAGCGAGGCAGACCATCAGGCTGAAGGGCTTAGAGCAGTCAAGATGTCCAGTGTTCAGGTGAGTGATGGGTGCATGAGTGCAGAGGTAAGTGTGTTTGATGTGTGTAAAGTGTTTAAAGAAGTTTTACTTACATTTACTTACCTTTACAGCCTTCCTTCCTTCAGGTCTCGGGAGTCCCTCATCTCACCGGCACAGAAAGCAGAATGGCCGTGAGCTGTCAAAAGTTGCAGCATTCAGCTTTCTGTTCTGGAGAGATCTCTAAATCAGCCTGAGAGGAAGGAATTAACTTGGAGTGCAGATTATCAGTGTTTGACAGCTTCAAACAGCTGTGAAATGCTGATATTTCATCTGTCAAAAGCTTTTGACAGATGAAATGTCAATCTGTGACATCAGCTGTTGCTGGGTGGCCCTTAATTGGCCTGCTGAGCCCGCTGGGCAGGCTCAACAAGGTCAATCAAGTGACAATCGAGTGGGTTGGCCACAACTCGATGCAGGCGGGACTACAACCCCGAAAGTTGTAGTCCCGCCTCCTACACGCCTCCTCAATGAAAATCCAGCCCTTGAAATCTGAAGTAATAAACAGAAAAAGCTGGAAACACTCAGCAGGTCAGGCAGCATTTGTGGAGAGAGAAACAGAGTCAATGTTTCAGGTCGATGACCTTTCATCAGAACTGCATGAAGTACTGAATGGATTCTGGTGATTCTGGGATCATACTTCTGTATGAATCAGGACTGCAGAGATAAAGGGAGAAAACTGGGGCGCAGGGGGTACCATATTTGACCTTGTTTGTAGTAAAATCACAATTTGCATCACATTGTACAGTGTGCTACTTCTTGCAGATTTTTAAAAAACTAATTTTGAAAACACGGCAAGCTAAAACTAGATGATGAAATAGTTTTGCAATGCAACATAAATAAAAAACACACGTTCCAATATTGGAATGTGAATTCTTGTTTGTCCAGTAATGCGCAGTTTCCCTTGACATTAATGGATGTTACTGTATAATTTTGAAACCATTTATCTAGATCTGGTTTAGGTCTCATGCTCACTGGAACACATGTCCTCACAAAGGCCCCATTTATATCACCAGCTTGACATATGCTTGAGAGCAGCACCGAGGCTTTTGAAGGTATGAATTTGGCAGTGTGAATGAGTTGTTGGCGGCAGGGGGGGTGAGCAAAGGGAAAAAAAGGATGCAATGCTTTGCTGAGTGTACACTGTTAAAATCACTGAAACCAATTCCCAGGAAAGTTGAACACTCAGCACCGAACTTTCATCTAAATGATGTGAATTAAGGTAGAAAATAACCCTGTTTCCTAAAACAATTTTGTTGGAAATGAGTGATTGATGTCCTGAAATATGGCAATGCAAAGGCAAAACAAAAGCTGTTTCCTGTTTAGCACAGCACCATGGTCGGTGTATGTATGAGTGGGAGAGTTGGGAAAATTCAGCTCTCGTTTTGGTACGGCTCTGCCAGCTGAACCCGAAATTACCAGAAACGATATCTAAACGCTATTTCCTGCAATGCTGGGTGTGTGAGGCTTCCAGTTCTTGTTTTGGTTGTGGGTCTGCCAAATATAAGAAAGTTTGCGTATGCAGGCACTGACCTCGATACAGGAAAACACTCCTACGTGTTTGCAATATTTGTTTTATAACTATGGGCTCGATTTTAAAAGCCCCCGGGGAGGCGGGTTTGGAGGCGGGTCAGCAGCGAAAATCGGAAAAAATGGCTTCAGACACCCAACCCGCCTCCATCCCGCCCCTACGCTTTCTTCGTGAGTGTCTGTTCAGCCGCTCCCAAACTGACCCGACGGGAACCAGTGGGACGGGTAGTTGAGGCAGTTAAGAGCCTGTTAACTGCCTTGCTAATCCTATTTTTATAGTGGTTTCCCATTTTCGTGCTCCTGGCTCCTGTTTCCCGTCTTGTCAGAAACACGCCAGTTGCAAGGAGACGAGTTTCTCGAGGACATGAATTGTAGTCATTGGTGCAGCACTTTAAAAGTGCTCCTGTAACATGGCTGACATTCAAATGCAACAACCTTGTGACTGTTCAAGCTGACACCCATCTGCAGTGTTACCTGATTGGAATAATTTCAGGCCACTTTGAGTGTGCGCTTGCAAGCTTCTTGCCTCAACTGATATCTATTGCAACGGGTTGGGAACCATTTACATCCTCTCATCCTGGTCGTCAGAGTTGAAGGAAGAGCAGCTGCGGCAGCACCACAACTAGCCATAACAGTAGCACCAGCAGCAGGAGCGCCAACCTCCTCCTCACCCTCCTGAAGCTGCACTGGACACGGGGCATCAGCCCCTGACCAAATTGCTGCCCGGGAGGCCAGCGATGGCATCGTCATGGCCAGACTTTCTTCACTTGATGCTGTAAACCCTGGCTGCCACATGATGCGCAAGGTTGACACCATCCTACACCAGCACCGTGAAGCATCCCTTTAATGTCCAAGCCATTACATGCACACACATCACTATAGCAGGGTAGGGGTGGGGGGGAGTTATGACTGAACAATCACTGGAACTCAGTAAGACACTTCTCAATGTGTGCTCAGATCTGTCCAATAAGGGCATTTTTGGAAAAAGATATTTCACTGTATGACAACACATTACCAGAAATTTCACATGGACATTGGCTAAACCTCTCAAGTGCCTACCCTTGTGTGTTGTTAGTTGGTATGCTTGCAGTAGGATGAGGGTGAGGGTGAGGGGTGGCTAGTGAGATGGGGAAATGATAAAGTAGATAGAGAGGGTTGGGTGGAGGTGCAAGGTAAGTTGGTGTCCTGTGGAGGTCTCTTCTGCCCTTGGAAAGGAAGAGAACCTCCCTGTGTGCTGTGACTCCCTCTATAAGCATATGGAGGGAGTCATTGGAGATCCTGGGTGCATGTGTTCACCTTTGTGCAGTGATTGTCAGTGTTTGCAGTGCCTCAATGCTGTCAAACACTGAAAAATCAACTGTCAAAATAAAATTGTGCATGGTCCCTTTAAGGAAACCGGCAGATGACGCGTCATTAAATGACGCCATCAGACCCTCTTCCTGTTAATTGGCCGGGTGGGCTTAACAAGGCCAATCAAGGGTAAATCACGTCTGCAGAGTGGAGGCAGCTGGGGGCGAGACCAGAACCCAGAAACCAGCTGACCCGCCCCCATCCCGCCTGCTCCATTAAATTTGCGGCCTATAGCGTTTCACTGAAAGCAATATTAGTGTATTTTCTTAACAGTTTTCACCTCTCATCTCTTTCTGGGATATAGTTTCAAGGACAGTGGCAGACCTGCATTACCTTAATCCACTGGCCAATCATAGGTGAGTCTAGACAGTATGGGGCTCGTTTTAACTTAACCCGCCCTGCAGAAAGCCCAGGGGATTGGAAGGAATGCCGGTTTTACACCTCGCTCAATATTACTCTGCATTGACTTCAGGTTAAATTGACCCCTGGATGTTGGTAGGTTATTCAACCACAAAGAGAATTGCAGCTCATCTGACATCCACGCATGTCCGCTTTCCAGCAAGGATAGCGGTCAGGAGTGCCACCGGTCTGATATTTTTTCTTCTTTCCTAGCTCAGAAGCACTGAGACCAATTGCAGTACCCCAACTGCTGCCGTGACTGAGATCAACAAACCCAGCACGGACTGGCCACTGAAGCTCGGACTTTCTGATCTGCAAGGCTCAGTACCACAGCAACCAGATGTTAAACCATCTCAGCCAGAAAGCAATCAACACAGTCAGGCCTAAAGAGAATTGAGGCATCTGCTTTTCCTTATAAAAAGAATTCAATTTGACAAGAGTCATTCTTTGGAGAAGATTATTGAATTTTAGCTTCCTATAGTCTGACATGTATTTGTTTGTATAATATACTGCATATTATTTCTGGTAGGGATCTCTCAGTAAGTGCTGAGGCCTCAACATTCCACTGGGACTCAAACTTGGCAGTTATGCCAGGTTCACGCCTGTCGCAGAGCTCTGCCGCTGCACTCACTGAAGTTCACAGGGTCAAAGGGCGGGGCATCCATGAGTGAGCCTTCAGTAGTTTGGGGTCCTCCCCGGAAGAGTAATATTGGTGCCTTGTTGCCCGTTTAGAAACAGAGGCTGCTTCAACTGCCTCCTCCCTGCAAAGAAAAATTCTCCTTTGACCTTCAGGGGCCCAGGCCCCGACCAGGGCCTTGGAGCTCCAGGTTGGCCTCATTTCCACTGGGATTGGGCAAGTATGTCTGGTGAAATCAGGTGGAGCTGTACCAATCAGGTTTTGACTGAGGGCCTAGGAGTGGGGACTAATGACGTAGGGACCTAGCGTATCCAGACCGCAGTCACAATTGCGGCCATTCTGGCAGACATCTGCTGGACTCCCGATGGGAATCCCCCAGGTTATCTGCACAGTTTTTGGTCCACTGTCTGATGTGAAACTGAGTCAGACAAACCGGAAGGCCCCAGAATAGATTCCTGGTCTGTGCTAAGGTAGCTGATCTCGGCCAGGGTAGGGGTGCTAGAATTGGTCTCAGGGCCCCTGGTTTAGTCAGAATTCCTGCTATCCAATGGTACCTTCTAAAATTAAAGATATTTGTAGAGCTTCATTGTGAATATCCTGCCTACATTCTCAGTGTCCAGAGTGATGTGTCAAGAATGGCTGCTTGGGCGAGATACCAGAGGGAAACCAATGGCAGTGGAACCGTTCCCTCAGCAAGAAGTCAAAACCTTCGGTTCAGGAGCAGGGGAGAAAAGAGGAGAAAGTTAGCAAAAACAATCATTGGAAAAAATTTTAAAGTTGTGGCTACTGAAAGGCAGGTATGGGGCAAGAATTATTCTAGCTTTTCTGAAGACTAAGGGCAGGATTTTCATTGGGCCATGGAGGCGGGATTGGAGGCGTGTGGGGGGTTAAAAATCTCGAAATCGGGGGGGGCACGAACCCATCCTACACCCAACCCACCTCCATGCCAGTTTCAAAGGAGGCGGATACCCGACCTGTGCTGGGACCCGCCTCCCCGAGGCGGGAAGGGGATTCGTGCCAATTAACTGCCTGTTAACAGGTAGTTAACAGGCTGTTTTTAGCCTAATCCCTATTTTAATTGCTGAAGTGTGGGATTCCCGACGGCTCCAAACCACGCCAAGTTAGCGAGGCGGGCCGTCGGGCTGAAGGGCTTCGAGGGTTCAAGATGTCCGGTGTTCAGGTGAGTGATGGATGTGTGAGTTCAGAGGTAAGTGTGTTTGGTGTGTGTAAAGTGTTTAAAGAAGTTTTACTTACATTTACTTACCTTTACAGCCTTTCTTCCTTCAGGTCTCGGGAGTCCCTCATCTCACCGACACAGAAAGCAGAATGGCCGTGAGCTGTCAAAAGTTGCAGCATTCAGCTTTCTGTTCTGGAGAGATCTCTAAATCAGCCTGAGAGGAAGGAATTAACTTGGAGTACAGATTGTCAGTGTTTGACAGCTTCAAACAGCCGTCAAACACTGATATTTCATCTGCCAAAAGCTTTTGACAGATGAAATATCAATCTGTGATGTCACTTGTTGCCGGGTGGCCCTTAATTGGCCTGCTGAGCCCGCCCAGCGGGCTCAACAAGGTCAATCAAGTGAAAATCGCGTGGGTTGGCCACAGCTCGATGGAGGCGGGACTACAACCCCGAAAGTTGTAGACCCGCCTCCTACCCGCCTCTTCAATCAAAATCCAGCCCTAAAGAGTGTCTGGGGGAAAAAGAGATGGCAGGCAAAAAGCAGGGGAGGACAACCCCTACCGGGATGCCCGAGATCAAATAGCACAGCAGCACAGAACTTGACCCCCTGTTTGACGACTGCAACATGGAAATGGTGCTGAATGAGATGGGCATTTAGCATTTCAGGGCACCCTCTCACAAGATGGCAGTATACCATAGCTGGCAGAAGGCGGCAGCTCAGCAGAATTAGATGGCAGCCGGACCCAATACTTGCAGGAGCTGGGAAGAAATGCAGAGGAAAATGGCATACTTTAAGGAACATGCCCTGGTAAGATTGCCTAGCAATACCATGTGCAAATAGATATCCCCCAAGTAGGTACAGGGCAAAAAATTGCCCATCAACCTATTACATAAATACATAGAAGATAGGAGCAGGAGTAGGCCATTCGGCCCCTCGAGCCCGCTCCGCCATTTAATGAGATCATGGCCGATCATCCAAATTCAGTACCCTGTGCCTGCTTTCTCCCCATATCCCTTGATCCCTTTAGCCTTAAGAAATATATCTAACTCCTTCTTGAATATATTTAATGAATTGGCCTCAACTGCCTTCTGTGGTAGAGAATTCCACAGGTTCACCACTCTCTGGGTGAAGAAATTCCTCCTCATCTCAGTCCTAAATGGCTTACCCCTTATCCTTAGACTGTGACCCCTGGTTCTGGACTCCCCCACCATTGGGAACATCCTTCCTGCATCTAGTCTGTCTAGTCCTGTTAGAATTTTATACGTTTCAATGAGATCCCCTCTCATTCTTCTAAACTCTAGCGAATATAAGCCTAATCGACCCAATCTCTCCTCATACGTTATTCCTGCCATCCCAGGTATCAGTCTGGTGAATCTTCGCTGCACTCTCTCCATGGCAAGAATATCCTTCCTCAGATAAGGTGACCAAAACTGCACACAATACTCAAGGTGTGGGTCCACATTTACTGCAGAAAGAGTCTGTGGAGCTCCCAGGAGGGCGTCGAAGAAACAAAAAGAGGCCAGGTTTTTAAGGGGTTTCCCGCCACCACCACCACCACCACCCTCAGATAATCCACAGGCCCCGGCCCCTTCTGGCTGCTGCTTTCCTGTTTCTGCCCCCTCCAATCCAAATACAAGACCATGCTAGGGGGCAGGAGCTGTGCCTGGAGGGTGTCCAGGTCTAACAAATACGCTCGAGCCAGGAAACATTGGCTGAATCCTCCCCTCATGGTCGCAGCACGTCTCTGGTACACTGCTTCAGTCAGGCAACTGGGGGGAGAGGGATTGGGGGGGGTGGGCGTGGTAGCGGTTGGAGAGGGTCGATGGAAAACCCGTCTGCAGTAAATAAAATTCACACTGTTGGAGTAGAGGGCGCACCACTGAGGTTGGGATTAAAATACAATATAATATTTGGGAAAGGGAGATCCCTGTGGTGCAGCAGGTCGGAACTTTCAATGCCGCTGACCCCATCCCAAATCCCAGGGACAGGCCATTTGAATAATAGGAACAGGCACCTGTGCCTGTCGTGGCACAACAGGGGCACCTGACTCATGGAGGCTGTGGGACTCGCAGCTGTACCCTGCTGTTCTGAGAGGGGGAGCCAGAGGCTGCTCTTTTGGTGCGATCAATAAACAAAAAACTGTAACTTAACAAAAATATATCAAATAAAACTTAACAAATTAAATTAAAATTTCATTGGCCGGGGTGATGTTGCACTCCAGTCCCCGCGGCACCCAAAGGTCGTGGAAGGCCTCGAGTGTGCCGGCGGACACTGCGTGCTCCATCTCCAGGGCCACCCGGGCGCGAACGCGGCCGTGGAAGAGAGGCAGGCAATCAGGCCGAACGAACCCCTCGACCGCCCGCTGCCTGGACCAGTTAATGGTCACTTTGGCCAGGCCCAGGAGCAGTCCTACGAGGAGGTCCCCCGACCTGCCCGCTCCCCTCCGCACCGGGTGACCAAAGATCAGGAGCGAGGGACTGAAGTGCAGCCAAAAAGCGAGGAGCAGCCTCTTCAAATAATGGAAGAGGGGCCGCAACCTCTCACACTCCACGTAAACATGGAACATGGACTCCTCCAGGCCGCAGAAAAGGCACTAGATCGGGCTGAAGTGAAAGGTAAGGATAATTTCTTTTCCATGTTCTCCTCAGCAGGGACATTCAGCAACAATAATCGATCTCTCTGGAATTGATGAGCTTTACACATTGCAGCACTGGGGCCTTCATTAGACGCAGAACAGGATGTGCACCTGCTCCCAGCAGACATCAATGCCACTTGACCCATCATAGAACTATGCAGCACAGAAGGAGGCCATTCGGCCCATTGTGCCTGTGCTGGCTCTTTACAAGGGCTACCCAATTAGTCCCACTCACCTGCTCTTTCCTCATAGCCCTGCAAATGTTCCCCTTTCAAGTATTTATCCAATTCACTTTTGAAAGTTACTTTTGAATCTGTTTCCACCACCCTTTCACATAGTGAATTCCAGATCATCACAACTCACTGCATGAAAAGTTTCTCCTCATTTACCCTCTATTGTTTTTTCCAATTACTTTAAGTCTGTGTCCTCTGGTTACCGACTCTCCTGCTAGTGAAAACAGTTTCTCCTAATTTACTCTATCAAAACCCCTCATCATTTTGAACACCTCTATCAAATCTCCCCTTCACCTTCTCCGCTCTAAGGTGAACAATCCCAGCTTCTCTAGTCTCTCCACACAGCTAAAGTCCCTCATCCCTGGTACCGTTCTGGTAAATCTCCTCTGCACACTCTCCAAGGCCCTGACATCCTTCATAAAATCCCCGAGCAAGGATGTTTCTGACTGAATTCCTAAGGTAGTCCAGGAATTCACCCCTATCCACCCCCCGACCCCGCTCCCAACAAAAACACACCCATAGTGCTGGCATGACATGAGTGGGATGGGCAAAAAAAAAGACTGTCCCCCCTGATCAGGACTTCTTGGGTGTAATTCCTACCCTGAGGTGGCTCACTCGAGATCTGGTAGCACTATATCGGCTAATGCTCTATCCTGACTTCTTCTTTGAGCAACAACCTCATGTCTGAGAATGAACAGCCATGTGCACACTCTGCGCGTTTGCCTCATATGTGCTGTGGCTGACTGTCAGCCTGATCAACATTCCCGTCCAATTCCTTATATTATACAGTTATCTGCTCTTTGGTCTTTCTCTTGGCTTTTCATTTCTGCCCATTTATTTATTTTGTCTCCAACTTGACTTAACCATTTTCTCCCACCCCCTCCTCTCTTGAAATTCTATTCAAACATATCACCCTTACCTTGAACAGCACATAAAGTCCGCTAAATATAAATTAAATAAAACAGATAGCAGTGGCTCAACCTTGGAATCCTGCTGTTCATGAAGCATAGGGAAGCACTCAATTTAATCACCATCTTATAACTTAATGCTGACCAACTGTTGCTTTATAATCGAGAAATTACTGCTTGCAATATGAATAACAGAACACTTAAATATGTTTGTATGACATACCCCTGACTGCTGTTTTAAAAGAGTGATTAGCTGATTTATTTTAAATGGATTCAAGCCTCCATAAAACAATAGTCAAATGAGCATTTGTATGTAAATATTGCAAACGGTAAATTCTAGGCTTCAACTGAGAATCATGTATTTTTAGTGTTAACTTCTGCAGAACAGCTTGAAATATACCGCAGCGCTTTACTGTAAAAACAACTTGGACACGTATACAACAAAAACAACAGCGTGTATTTATATAGCACCTTTAATGCAGTAAAACATCCCACGGCGCTTCACAGGAGCGTTATCAAACAAAATTCAACACCAAGCCACATAAGGAGATATTTGGACACGTGACCAAAAGCTTGCTCAAAGAGATAGGTTTTAAAAGGAGCATCTTGAGGTAGAGAGGCGTTAGGGAGGGAATTCCAGAGCTCAGGGCCTTGGCAGCTGAAGGCAAGGCCGCCAATGGTGGAGCGATTAAAATCGGGGATGTGCAAAAGGCCAGAATTGGAGGAGCGCAGAGATCTCGGAGGGTTGTAGGGCTGGAGGAGATTACAGAGCAAGGGAGGGGCGAGGCCGCGGAGGAATTTGAAAAAGATGAGGGAGAGAATTTTCAAATGGAGGCTTTGGCAGGACCGGGAGCCAATGTAGGTCAGCGAGCACAGGGGTGATGGGTGAACGGGACTTGGGCAAGTTAGGAAAGGGGCAGCAGAGTTTTGGATGAGCTCAAATTTACGGAAGGTGGGAGGTGGAAAGCTGACCAGGAGAGCATTGGAATAGTCGAGTCTGGAGGTAACAAAGGCATCGATGAGGGTTTCAGCCATACTGTCTCAAGACATTGTAAATAGACAGTGACATGAATCAGTCATTCATGAAAGAAAGACTTATGAAATAATACTGAGCGGCCTACGGGTGGTGCTGTCCAGGGAGAGTATAAATACTCGGGCACGGGCCCAGCTTGCGCAGGACATTCTTAACAGGAACTAGTGAAGGGCACAACTAGACCTCCACGTTGTAAAACAGTTGATTAAAGCTTTGTTTAACGCTTAGACCAAGTGCCTAGTAGTTTTCTTACGTCAGACAGCAACCAATGTTCAGCTGTGGAATATGAAATTTATCACACGCAAGCTATGGTACTGAAAGCAGATTGAGTAGGTCTCTTTGCAAGGGAAATAAATTCTACAACAGACAAAAGGTATCCTAGTTATATCACAAGAAGATGTTGTGTGCTTGTGGTATAAGTACAAGACTTTGTGATGCATAACAAAACTTGACGGCAAAAAAATCTTTCAATGACACATTCTCTCCGAAGTTTCTCGGTTTGCGATCTCAGCAGTTACCCCCGGGAATAGGCCTAACGATGCCCTCCAGTGCTGACCCTGCCAAAACTCGCGAGGTCAGTAGGAGGGCACCTCATTTACATGGGTCAGGTGGGTGCGAATGCCATTTGACTTGCTAAAAACTCCGAATTCCCGGATCCACGCGCCTGTGGTCTCCCAGACCCCCACCCTTTTGAGACCTTCTAATCAATGTTGCATCATATAATACTAAAAAAAACCTTGTAATTATTGCTATTTTATTTCTTGGTAACTGCTAAAAATATCTCATATTACAGTTGCAGTTGCCTGATTCAGTAAAGCTTCAGGTTCTATGTCAAAATCACATATTTACACTTGTGGCAAAAGTTTTTTTTTAATTGTACATAAATTTATGGTGATTTATACAATGCAAAGATGATTCTTTGAAAAATACTTTCGTTCTGATTTGATACAAAGCTCTAGTAATGTTCCTGTAATCTTCAAATACTGACCACAGTCAGAGCAATAGAGTAAACATTCAACAGTCCTTATATGAGCCGACAAGTACAGGCTGTTCCGCTGGAGTTTGGTAGCATTCAGATCAAATGACTCCCTTCCGCCTACGTAATCAGAGCCTCCTAACTTTACAGCCAGTCAGCAGGCAGTATATGCAGTGCAAGTTCTCAGAAGTCAATGACATGTTTCCTTCTGACGAAAAGAGCCTGAGAGGTCACAGACTAACGAGAGTGTAATCACGTTCGTCATACCCACAACAAAATGGGAACATATTCCTTTTTTAGGTGTGGAGTGGGAGAGCAGAGCCACCCGAGGTTTTGAAAACAATAATATAAACGTCTGCACTCCGTACTTTAGCTGTCTAGGCCAGGACAAGTTAACTCTTTAGGCCCCAATATTGCTGATGTAAAATCCAAATTTATTAAAGTGAAGTTGGGAAACTTTGCTTAAAACCACAGATTGGGCAATGCGCTGGGTTTCTGAAGCTCATTTGGAAGAAATCAAAGGATAGTTTTTCTATTTTTTTCTTCACTCATTTTCTCTTCTCTCTTCTTTTCCTTCAGCCTTGAAGAGGTTCGGTTCCACAAGTGCCCTCCAGTACCGTTCAAATTTATGAGTCTAATAAATGATTGTAGGGAATCAATTGGTGCCAAACCCAGTGCTGTCCTCACCCAATGAACACATATACTCCCAACGGTGGGGGAGGGTTGCTAGATAGGAGTATGAACTCTGGCTGACTTTTCTCCTCATTAACCTCGGCCCTGAGTCCATTTATGTTTTTTTTTATTCGTTCCTGGGATGTGGGCGTCGCTGGCAAGGCCAGCATTTATTGCCCATCCCTAGTTGCCCTCGAGAAGGTGGTGGTGAGCCGCCTTCTTGAACCGCTGCAGTCTGTGCGGTGAAGGTACTCCCACAGTGCTGTTAGGGAGGGAGTTCTAGGATTTTGACTCAATGACGATGATTGCCCTAACTAAGATCAGCTAACTCAGCACAGACCAGGGAACGGACCCGTGATGTTCCTGGTCTGAACGGGCTCAACGACTCACTGGATAAACTCTCATAGGCAGAGCAGGGAGAGGATCCAATTAGTTATCTTACAGTAAGTTATTCACTCGACAATTACTTACTTGAACTGTTCTTGGCTTTCAATGTCCAATCAAAATGGTAACATTTCATTGTTGATAAAAAGAGAAAAAAAACACTAATTTGGGAAATACACAGAAAATGATGGGAATATGCAGCAGGTAAGTTAGCATCTGAAAAAGAAAGGCAGTTAATTGTGATATCTTGTTGAATATGAATTTTCTGGTGCTTGAGAGCTGGAAGGGCGAGGTGTGTCGTCACTAGGGTGACTAAAGAGTGAGTGCATTTCCTGTGGAGTCAACTATCTATTGCATTGTAAAGATGAATGAAAACTGTTTCACAGTCTGTTATCAAGGGTTGAAATTTTAAAGGAGGTGACAGTGACAGGCCTCAAGCTGCCCTGGTAGCAGGTCTGTTGGGAGAACAGATTGCTGGAGTGCAGTGACACCCTGGAAGCCCCTTTGCACGCTGGCATCCAGAGCCATGATGGCAGCAGTCTGAGCTTCCACTGCAGCACTCAGACATTGGGTAGATGCTGCTTGTTCTGCATCCACCCAATGCTGCATCATGGTTGGCTCCACAGATGTGTTGATGGAGGTGGCCAGCCGTTCCATGTTGGAAAGGATGGGTTCCAAGCACTGCACAAAGCCCTGTGCCAAGTTAGTGCTGGACCCCTCCATGCTCCTTGACATTGAACGCAGGCTTTCCGGCAGGCTTCCCAGTGCATGAAGAATTTGGGTGTATACACCTTCTTCAGTAGCCTGACCCATCAAAGTTCTCATCTGAGTCCTCTGCAGCAGAACTAATGTGCAACCTCATCCTCCAGCAAGCTGTCACCTGCACTATCATTACCCCAGCCCTGGCTCCAGTGTACTTGTGCCTGGTGTCTCACCATGTGCAGATCCCGCCACTATCCAATCCTCTAAATCACGCTCAGTGTCAGTATCTGAGCTGGTGGCTACGACTGTGAAATAGAGTGATGGAGTCTCTTCACCTTCACTGTCTTCTTCCTCCTCCTCCTCCACTGCCTGGGCAGGTTCCAGTTCTTGAGTATCTGAAATGAAAAAGGGACAAGGTTTGGGTTGTGATGAGGAGAGAGGGGAAAGTAAGAAGTGCATGTCTACACCGTCTGCAGCTTGTAAGTCAGTGTAGATTGAGGGATGATGGAGAAGTGGGATGAGAGAAGGAGGATTAGGTATGCGGATACCTTCACCTTCAATGGCTTCAGCCCCGCCGGTGGCCACGACCTTAGCAATGGCCCTTCCCATAATGACCAGCACTGTCTCCTCCATGGGGGTTAAATTATGCAGGCATGCTTCTCCTCCTCCTGTTAATTCCTGCTGCCTCCTGTTGTGCGCCACCTTCTCCTGCAAGAAAGGGGGAAGTGTGTCAGTGAATGTCGTGCAATATGTTTGGGTGATGCAGTTGTCATGGTTGAACAGCTGCCAGAGTGTAAAAGCTGTGAAATGTGTGTTTGAGGCTTGCAACAGTGCAGGCAGGATGTGTGTGAGGGTGAGGTAAAACTATGAATGTTAGGTATGAGTCCTGATTAATAGAGATTGTGGGTAGGTGAGTGATGGGGGTGTAGTAAATTGAGCAGTGGATGAGGTTAGTGGTGCAGTTGGTAGGATATGGCATTTGAAGATACACTCACTGACCTTGACAACTCGTGTGAGATCATTAACCTTCTTTCTGCACTGCATCCAGGTCCTTGGGGCTACACTCCTGACATTGACCTCCTCCGCTATCTCTTGCCACTGCCTTCTGAGCATGTGTCTGGAGGGCCTCCTGCACCACCCCCCCAACCCCACCCCTGAGGGGACAGGAGGCTCCTTCTTTCTACCTCTTCCACCAAGACCTCCAGTGCAGCGTCCCAAAACCTTTGTGCATGCTCTCTCCCCATGGTCAGCCATTGTTGATTCTTCCTCAGCATAACATTCAGAGAGGTCTCAGCACCACCAGCAGCCACAATGCACCTCCCCTTTAAGAGGTGCAGGCTAGCTTTAAGTAGACACTAACCATATTGGGCCCCCTGCTGATGTGGCAGCCAATGAACAGTGCGGGAAGCACTGGCTGCACACAGAAATCATGGTAATTCGCAGGCAGCACGAAGTTGGCATCCTGCCTGCAATGCAATCAAGGGACGTGGGTTAATCGCGCATCGCGTTCCCTGTGTCCGTATTCAGGGGTTATCCAATTTAACCCCCTAGAAATTTAATGGTGATCCAGCAGAGTGCCTGATAACGTTTTAAGCTTTAATTTTAAATTTTGAAAAGTTTGCAGTTGAGGAAATGCAACAAGCAGGAGTCTCAAGATCTTCACCTCAAGGCCATCTCAGACCCAAAGCCAAATCCCCCAATTTACAACAGTTTGGCTCTGAATACGCTGCAGATTTGTGTCAGTGGGAAGCTCCAAACCACTTTGCAACAACACAAAAGTGCAGCATGGCTGCCCTATTAATGACTGAAGACATGATTACCTAAACTGCTATCCATTTGATCTGAAACACCTCATACAGAAACCAAGCATGAAGTTGGAGCCTCGCCTCACACTGTGAATGTCACAGTGTACATGATTAATAATTGCCTTGTACACATAAACAACAGCACAACCCACGTGCACTAAATGCAAAGTGATATGCAAAGTGCAATTCACACTTAACAGGAAACTGGCATAATTCCAATCTGGAGCTGCTGTCGCAAGTTGCTTATCTACTGATGCCATTTTAGTTCAGACTATGAGATTGGTGCCTCTGGGTCGGCTCTTTTAGTGTTTACACTGCTAAATCTAGCTCCCTTATCCCGGGGCAACAACAACCTGTATTTATATAGCACCTTTAACGCAGTAAAACATCCCAAGGTGCTTCACAGGAGCGTAATCAGTTAAAAGTTGACACCAAAGAAGGAGACATTAGGAGAGATGACCAAAACCTTGATCAAAGGAGTAGGTTTTAAGGAGCATCTTAAAGAAGAGGGGGCATGAGGAGAGGCAAAGTGGTTTAGGGAGGAAATTCCAATGAGGGCCTGGACAGCTGAAGGCACGGCCGCCAGTGCAGGGGCGAAGGATGCACAAGAGGCCAGAATTGGAGGAACGCAGAGATTTCAGAGGCTGCTTCCTGGAATGGCAGGACTGTCGTATGAGGAAAGATTGGGTCGACTAGGCCTGTATTCACTAGAGTTTAGAAGAATGAGAGGGGATCTCATTGAAATGTATAAAATTCTGACAGGGCTAGACAGACTGGATGCAGGGAGGATGTTTCCCCTGGCTGGGGGGTCTGGAACGAGGGGGTCACAGTCTCAGGATATGGGGTAGGACATTTAGGACTGAGATGAGGAGAAATTTCTTCACTCAGAGGGTGGTGAACCTGTGGAATTCTCTACCACAGAAGGCTGTGGAGGCCAAGTCACTGAATATATTTAAGAAGGAGATAGAAAGATTTCTAGATGCAAAAGGCGTCAAGGGGTATGGGGAGAGAGCGGGAATATGGTATTGAGATAGAGGATCAGCCATGATCATATTGAATGGCGGAGCAGGCTCGAAAGGCCGAATGGCCTACTCCTGCTCCCATTTTTCTATGTTTTCTATGTTTTGTAGGGCTGGAGGAGGTTACAGAGACACATAGACCCATGAAACTGGGTCTAAAAGTCTGCCACTGGAAAAGGGAGCTAGATTTAAAAGTGCAAACACTAGGATCTGGCTCACGGATGCCTGCCTCTCAGGACTGGAACTAAATCAGTGGCAGTATATGGTGTATGGTGTTTTCCTCCATTCAGACTGAACGGAGATTCAAATCATTTGAATCATCATACAATGTGATTTAATTTAAACAAGTGTTTAATTCAGCTGTTTTAAATTAACATTCAAAGAACTATTTTACACTAAAATATTACAGAGTTTCGCTTTAATGAACAATAAGGTGAACAAACGTTAAGCTTTAACTTAGTCTTGGTCTTCAGAAATAATGTTTTTTTTCATGTGCAATATGAAAAATAATGCAGCTAGTTTCAATGTTGCAACTCTAATGTAGTGTACAGTATTTGGAGGCCTACATAAACAGCATAAACCAGGCCTGGGAATCTTGGCGACAAAACACTTTGAGAGGTTGTCGATCTCTGAAGTGATTAAGTAACATCCAGATGCCACGTCTGAGCTCTCCCGTCTGGCTGAGTTGCCAGTTGAGCAGTGAAAATACAGACGGCAAAAAAATATCAAACATGTCTGCAGACAATCGAGGGTTTAAAAAAAGACAAAACATGAGTTCAGCTCCGCAAGCTATTTGTTAATGAAATCATTTACAGACGATCTGCAAGATGAATAGTTTGTGCCCAATGTCAGACAGTGGTTCTATTGTCAATGCCTGATTATTGCAGGGGGGCGGTTGGTAGGGGGGGATACAGCAGTTATGGTAAACTGACTGTGCAAAGGAGAAAACTTCAGCTGTTCCATTTTTATATTCCCAACATTTGGTAATTAAAACAAGCACCAACTGGATTAGAATTCAGTCAATGATGGGGACATTCTATCCATGGCACTTTTTTATATTCCAGTGGGATAAATTAAAGCCAGAGGTTTTGCAGATAAACCAAGATCACAGTCTACAGGAATGATAGAATCATTATATTCAAAGTTGAAATATTCCTCTTCGAGTTCGCGTTTCTTTTCCCCTCCTAATTTTCTACCCTCTTCTTCTGATCGTGATAATTCATGCCAGGCTTCAGTTCCAGCTGTGCCACAAGTCCTCCAGTACATCTCCTAAATGACCATCCTTCACGCTTGAGCCTAGGTCAGCTGGCTATTCGCCCATGGCGGGGGCATCACAGCCATAGAAGGACGAGGGCAGCAGGCGCAAGGGAACACCACCACCTCCAAGTTCCCCTCCAAGTCACACACCATCCTGACTTGGAAAAATATCGTCGTTCCCTCATCGTCGCTGGCTCAAAATCCTGGAACTCCCTCCCTAACAGCACTGTGGGAGTACCTTCACCACACGGACTGCAGCGGTTCAAGAAGGTGGCTCACCACTGGCTTCTCAAGGGTAATTAGGGATGGGCAATAAATGCTGGCCTTGCCAGAGACGCCCACATCCCCTGAATGAATAAAAAAAAATCTGACATGCATTTTGCAGCAGCAATTTTCGCTTGATAGTACGGAAGGCTGAGAACACTCTGCCCGACTGCCAGAGGAGCTGAGAGCTAATGTAGCACCATGACTCTTGCCCTGGTTGAGATGCTAACTCAGCACAGACAGGGGACCAAAACCTGTACCTTTCCAGCCTTCATGACGTACCAGCAGACCAGGTGGCCTATTTGCTCATTAAGACATTGGAGAAATGTAGTTTGTTTCCCCACAGTTACACACTGAAAACTATTTCATCCTAACTGACCTATTTAGTAGACTGCACTTTGTCTAATCATTTCTAGGACAACATATACCCCTATTACTGACATGAATTTACTTCAGGACTGAACTGTTAAATATGTGCAACCATAAAAGTTTTGCTAATGTAAAAGGGGTGGAAGTTATGTTACAGTGGTATAAAGCTCTGGTTAGACCCCATTTAGAGAACTGCGTTCAGTTCTGGGCACCGCACCTCAGGAAGAATATATTGGCCTTGGAGTGGGTGCAGGATGATACCTGGGCTAAAAGGGTTAAATTATGAGGACAGGTTGCGTAGACTGGGCTTGTATTCCCTTGAGCAGGGAAGATTAAGTGGTGATCTAATTGAGGTGTTTCAGATGATTATAGAAGTTGATAGGGCAGATAAAGAGAAACTATTTCCTCTGGTGGGGGAGTTCAGAATGGGGGGGGGGGGCACAACCTTAAAATTGGAGCTAGATAGTTCAGAGGTGATGTCATAAAACACTTCTTCATACAAAGGCTAGTGGAAATCTGAAATTCTCTCCCCCAAAAAACTGTTGAGGCTGGGGGTCAATTGAAAATGTTAAAACTGAGATTAATAGATTTTTGTTAGGCAAGGGTTATGGAACCAAGGTGGATGGATGGAGTTAAGACACAGATCAGCCATGATCTAATTGAATAGCGGAACAGGCTCGAGGAGCTGAATGACCGACTCCTGTTCCTAGGTTCCGAAAATGCTAAATATTATTGGCCAAAATATCTATCTTACATAAGGGCATACATGCTGTTTCCACCGGAGAATCTATTTTTGGCCCCTGTGTTGACCTGTACCCCAGAGGATTAGCATCTTCGGGGGAGTAGAGAAAGAGAAAACACTTAGAGAAAAGTAACAAACTGTGTTATTTTGGTTTATTTGGAAAATATAAAATATATCTAGTCTATATTCAGCAGTAGAAATGTTTTGAATTTAACCTATATAAATTCCATACATTCGCCAGCTTGTTGCTATTTTGAAAGTGCTGAAAAACTGTGTTGCCTGCAAAACAACTATCTCTTTAATACCTCTATTGTTACACCTATTAAAAATCAAACATGTTGAAACAGAGCTCCTCTGATGGCATGGTGAGTTTATTCAGTGGCTAGCTGACTTATTTGAGTCATGTTTGATCCACTCTCTAGCTTGTGCAACAGTGGGGGGTGCTAAAATTGATCTCCGCACGCTTGGGTCGATTGGGCTTATACTCGCTGGAGTTTAGAAGAATGAGAGGGGATCTCATCGAAACTTATAAAATTCTGACAGGTCTGGACAAACTAGATGCAGGTAGAATGTTCCCGATGGTCGGAGAGTCCAGAACCAAGGGTCACAGTCTAAGGATAAGGAGTAAGCCATTTAGGACAGAGATGAGGAAGAGTTTCTTCACCCAGAGAGTGGTGAACCTGTGGAATTCTCTACCACAGAAGGCGGTTGAGGCCAAGTCTTTAAATATATTCAAGAAGGAGTTAGATATATTTCTTAGAGCTAAAGGTATCAAGGGATATGGGGAGAAGGCAGGTACGGGGTACTGAGTTTGGATGATCAGCCATGATCTCATCGAATGGCGGAGCAGGCTCGAGGGGCCGAATGGCCTACTCCTGCTCCTATCTTCTATGTTTCTATGTTTCTATGCTTGCACTGGGGGAGAGGAAAATTGTCCCCGAGTTCCCACTCCTCCTCGCCATCCTGTGATCCCTGCTGGAAGTTCGCCTGCAGTCAAATAGCCTGTGGACAATCACTGTCAATTCTCATGCATGAATAATAGCCACTTGGTCTAACTACTAGAGAGCAATGATGCCTCTGTAACCATAGACAGAGGAGGAGTGGAAAACATTCTCTGAATTACATCAGATTAGTAATCATTGCGAAATCATTTTCACTACCTTCACTGAGAAGTGTTGGGGGATGTGGGGAAAACACGTTACAGCTGACGTAACAGGAAATACAGCTGCATACTTTTTCCTGTAGCTGGTAAACTTAACCTGTGTAAAGCTGCAAAAGAAAATTGAAGCCAATGCCAAGAATAAATGGGGTCTTGAAACTATTTTACCTTGCAAAACAAACGTTCTTGAAAGTGTAGTGCTTGGTATTCTGAAGTGCTTTAATAAAGCAAGGCTACAATGTGTTGTGCAACTCCACAATCTCTCATTGTTCAACTACAGAATGATGCTGACTTTTTTTGCTTCCTTTGTTTAACATTTGCTGCAGGCAGGATATCCGTCAGACTCGCCCATCTGCTTTACCTTAATGCTGTGCATTCGGATGTGGTCTGAATTTGCACCAGAATCAGAGCTACTGTACCTCGCAAATGTTTTGTCTCAAGAACTTATGAAAATAATGACCTTCAAATGTTTTTTTAAGTTTAATGGCAAAGGATAAGGTTTCAAATAAGAAAGCGCCATTTAAGTTTGATTATTTTAAAATCTTCTCCATTCAGTAACAATCTGTTATGCAAGCCAACATTAAGTTTAAAAACTGCTCCTGAGTCAACATAACAACAACTTGTGTTTATATAGCACCTTCAACATAGAAAAACGTCCCAAGGTGCTTCACAGGAGCCTTATCAGAAAAAAAATGGCTGCTGAGCCAAAGAAGGAGCTATTAGGAGGAGTGACTAAAAGCTTAGTCAAAGAGATAGATTTTAAGGAGGATCTTAAAGGAGGAGAAGGAGGTGGCGAGGCAGAGAGGTTTAGGGAGAGAATTCCGGAGCGTAGGACCTAGATTGCTGAAGGCACGGCCGTCAATGGTGGGGCAAAGGGACTGGGAAATTCACAAGAGGCCAGAGTCGGAGAAACGCAAAGTTCTAAGAGGATTGTAGGGCTGGAGGAGGTTACAGAGATCAGGAGGAGCGAGCCCAGGAGGTGATTTTAACATGAGGGCGGGTATTTTAAATTTGAGGCATTGGGAGACTAGGAGCCAATGTTGATCAGCGAGCACAGGGATGAAACGTGAGCAGGACATGGTGCAGGAAAGGATACTCTTCAACGGGCTCTCTCTCTATCAATGCCTCCCTCCCCTCCCTGCCTGAGACTGAGGAGGTGGTGTGGAGGAAGAGGGGTCTGAAGCTGAGATTGGCACCTTAAGTGGGGAGATGGGGCTTGGAGTGGCAACATTTTGGAGAACAGGGCACACATCTGCTTAGAAGCAAAAAGTGTTCCTCCCAGGGTGAAAATTGAATCCTTGGAGAAGGCTATCAAATAATCAGGTTCCCAGGCCCTACAGTTTATGGTGGGAGGGAGGTATTAAACAGGAAACTAGATTAGGGCAGTGCTACTAAGGTGATTGAGAGTAGAATACAGCACAGGGGCATGTGACAAGATGATGGCCAGCAGATACTACATCCTGGATGTTATCAGTTGTCACAAGGTGTTATAATTTATTCTATTCCTGTTACATTGGGAAAAGTGAAGTCATTGTCTACAGCCCTCACAACAAATGTCATTCCCTCACTACCCACTCCAACCCCTCTCTGGCCACTGTCTTAGGCTGAAACAGACTGTTCGCAACCTCAGCATCCTGTTTGACTGTGAGCTGAGTTTCCATCCTTTCCATCACAAAGACTCTGTACTTCCATCTCCATAACATTGCCCATCTTTTCCCCTACCTCAGCCCATCTGCTGCTGAAGACGATTTAAGACGCTCCTTAAAACCTACCTCTTCGACCAAGCTTTTGGTTATTTGCCCTAATACCTCCTTATGTGGCTCTGTGCCACATTTTGTTTGATATTGCTCCTGTGAAGCACCTTGGGATGTTTTACTACTTTAAAGGCGCTATATAAATACAAGTTGTTGTTAAAATCCTCACACATGCCTTTGTCACCCATAGGCTCAATTACTCCAATGCTCTCCCTGCGGGCCTCCCCCTCCATAAACTTCAGCTCATCCAAAATCCTGCTGCTTGTATCCTATACTGCACTATCATGCTTGCCCAACATCTTCATCCTTGCAAAGCTACATTGGCTCCTGGTCCATGACCCCGAGCTTCCGGTCGCCTGTCACTTTAATTCTCCGCTCCACTCCCACTCTGGCCTCTCCGTCCTCGGCCTCTTGCACTGTTCCAACGAAGCTCAACGTAAGCTCGAGGAACAGCACCTCATCTTTCGATTAGGCACTTTACAGCCTTCTGGACTCAACATCGAGTTCAACAATTTCAGACCATAACCTCTGCCCCTATGTTTTCTTTTCTCTCTCACATGGCAGCTGTTGATCACTCTGCCATTGTCATTTACACCTCATCTAGACTCATCTTTTGTTTCTTAACTTGTCCCATTACCATCTCCTTTTGCCTTGCACCATCAGCCTTTTTGTCTTGTAATCTCTCCTGCCTTCCATCCTATCACAGACCTTTCCCTTTGTTCTGTCTTCCCCTCCCCCCTTTCCCTGCCCCAAACTTGCATAAATATCTGTTACTTCTCCAACTTTTTCCAATTCTGACGAAGGGTCATCGACCTGAAACGTTAACTCTGTTTCTCTCTCCACGATGCTGCCTGACCTGCTGAGCATTTCCAGCATTCTCTGTTGCTGTTTCAGATTTCCAGCATCCGCAGTATTTTGCTATTGTATTAAAATTGCTGTCCTTGTCTTTAAACGTCTTCATGGCTTCACCCCTACTTGCCTTTGTAACCTCCTCCCACCCCAACAACACCACCACCACCACCGCCCCCCACCCATGCCCCACACCCCCAACTCTCCTCTGACTCTGGCATCTTGTGCACCTTCCCTCCCTGACAGTTGACAATGGTGCCTTCAAAGTTTGTGCCTTATGCTTTGGAATTCACTCCCCAGACCTCTCTACCTTGCCACTTCCCTCTCTTCCTTTAAGAACCAACTTAAAACCCACTTCTTTGAGCAACCTTTTGGTAAACCCTCCTAATCTCCCCTTTGGTTCGGTGTTCATTTTTCCTTAGGCTGCTGTGAAGTGCCTTGGGAGTGTTTTCCATGTTAAAGCTACTATATAGATGGAAGATGTTGTTACTAGTTAGTCCCCCAGCCATTTCTCAGATGCTACTTTTTAATCTATTATGACTCTGCCACTTCCCCTGTTATTTCCCAGTTGCTTTAATTAATTCTATCACTATCTATGCGCTCTGTTGCTCATATTATTTGCCAGTTGCTATAATCTGCCAAATTAGTATTTACACTCTCTGTTGCAACAACTTGTATTTATATAGAGGCCTTTAAAGTAGGAAAACGTCACATGATGCTTCACAGAATCGAAATCAGACAAAGAATATGACACTGAGACAAAAAAAGAGATATTAGGAACAGTGCTTAAAAGCTTTTTTTTTACTCATTCATATGACATGGGCACCACTGGCAAGGCCAGCATTTATTGCCCATCCCTAGTTGCCCTTGAGAAGGTGGTGGTGAGCTGCCTTCCTGAACCACTGCAGTCCGTGTGGTGAAAGTACTCCCACAGCACTGTTAGGGAGGGAGTTCCAGGATTTTGAGCCAGTGACGATGAAGGAATGGCAAAATATTTCCAGGTCAGGATGTTGGTGTTCCCATGCGCCTGCTGCCCTTGTCCTTCTAGGTGGTAGAGGTCGCGGGTTTGAGAGGTGCTGCCGAAGAAACCTTGGCGAGTTGCTGCAGTACATCCTGTAGATGGTACACACTGCAGACACGATGCGCCGGTGGTGGAGGGAGTGAATGTTTAAGGTGGTGGATAGGGTGCCAATCAAGGGGGCTGCTTTGACCTGGATGGTGTTGAGCTTCTTGAGTGTTGTTGGAGCTGCACTCACCCAAGCAAGTGAAGAATATTCCATCATACTCCTGACTTGTGACTTTTAGATGGTGGAAAGGCTTTGGGGAGTCAAGAGGTGAGACACTCATTGCAGAATACCCAGCCTCTGACCTGCTCTTGTAGCCACAGTATTTCTGTGGCTGGTCCAGTTAGGTTTCTGGTCAATGGTGACCCCCAGGAAGTTGATGGTGGGGGATTTGATGCTGGTAATGCCATTGAATGTCAAAGGGAGATGGTTAGATTTTCTGTTATTGGAGATGGTCATTGCCTGGCACTTGTGTGGTGCGAATGTTACTGGCCACTTATCAGGGTGTAATCAGCATACATATGGAACCTGACATCTTATCTTTGGATGATTTTGCCAAGGGGCAGCTGAGGAATAGGAGTGGGCTAACAATATATCCTTGAGGGACTTCAGAGGAATGGTGTGGAAGCAGGAAGAGAAGCAATTGCTGGAGATTCTCTGGCTATAATTGGATAGGTAAGAGTGGGACCAAGCGAGGGCTGTCCCATTCAGCTGGACAATGGAGGAGGGCTGTTGGAGGAAGATGGTGTTGTCAACCGTGTCAACGGCTGCAGAGAGGTTGAGAAGTACCAAGAGGGAGAGTTTTTGCAGGGATGGATGCAGAAGTGGGGTTGGAAGGAAGAAGAGGGCTGTAAATGGTGATGGACACAAGGAAGTGATCAGAGATGGCCTTGTTTGTGATTGAGATCATGGAAATAGAGAGGCCATGTGAGATGGGCAAGGTCAAGGAGGTGGCCATAAATATGGTTAGGAGAGTTTATATGGCGGGAAACGTTAAGTGAGGACAGGAGGGCAGTGAATTGGGATGGTGGTAGAAATCACCGAGGATGAGGAGTCGCCCAGTGCAGTGGCTGAGGGAGGAACCGATTAAGGACTTGAGCACAAAAATCTAGGCTGACACTCGTGCAGTACAGAGGCAGCGATGCACTGTCGGAGGTGCCGTCCTTCAGATGAGACGTTAAACCGAGGCCCCGTCTGCCCTCCCAGCTGGACGTAAAAGATCCCGTGGCACTATTTTGAAGAGCAGCAGGGGACTTATCAACATCACAAAAGCAGAATATCTGGTCATTATCAGGTTGCTGTTTGTGGGAGCTTGCTGTGCACAAATTGGCTGCCACTTTTCCTACATTACAACAGTGACCACACTTCAGAAGTACTTCATTGGCTGTAAAGCGCTTTGGGATGATCTGTGGTTGTGAAAGGCGCTGTATAAATGCAAGTCTTTCTTTTTGTGAGAAGCTCCCCCACTTATTTCTCAGTTGCTATAATGTATTATTGCTCTCTATTACCCCCAATATTTCCCAGTTGCTACAATCTATTAATACTCTCTGTGCTACCCCCAGTTACTATCTAATCTAGTATTGCTCTCTGTTGCTCCTCCTGTTATTTCCCAGTTGCTATAATCGGACCATTCGCACCCACGTCATCGCGAACGTCAATTCTTCCATTTTAGACCATCTCGATCCCATTGGTCGGAACGTTGCGAGTCGTCACAATTACCCCGCCGTCCAATGGCAACGTGTGTCCCGCCCTCTGCCCTTGCGGGATTGGTGGATCCGGTGTGGGGTTTTTTGGGGCGGGGTGTGGATGAGCGGCTTCCCAACTCGGATTGGACGGCTGTGCCATCAATCAAAAGGATGCGTGGCCTCCGATTAGGCGATGTCACGTCTCATTGTGAGGGCGGCTTTAAATAGGAGCGGCAGCGGCGGATCAGGGCCAGACTCGGAGCGAGTCATCCGAGGAGAAGAAGAAGGAGCTGGCAAAAAAAAAAAAAGAAAAGCTCCGGAGGCTAATACAATCCAGACTCGCACTTAAAGAAAAAATTAAATTTGCAATTATATTGAATCTCGATTAAATTTCCATCCGCTTTAATAAAACTGCCTGTCGGGGCTCTGGTTCATCAACAGCTCCCTCTTTCTCTTTGTCTCCGTCGGATTGCTTTATGACCATGGAGATCGCGGCTGCCGTGGGCTTTGTCAGCAGGCTGCTGCGGAACACGGGCTTGGTGAGCCCGGGACAGCTGCAAATCTTCAGTCACTCGCTGCAAGACGCGCTGGCAGGTGAGTAATCGGGGGCCGGAGGAGCGGAGACAGCTCGGAGGCTACACGGGAGCTGAGTGCAGCTACCTGGTCAAAGCACTGGCCTTGGCACTTGCTGCTTTATTATTGTGATCAAAACGAGAGAAGGAAAAACAAAATGAAATCGAAGTTTTAAAAACGTAAAGGAATTTGATGTAAGTTTTAAAAAAATGAAGAATTGATGCAAGTTTTTTTTTAATTGTAAGTTTTAAAGGCTGCTTCTCAAAGCAAACGTTTAAGCGGAGTGTCTAAATATTTACACTCGGTGCTTCTTTCACGATTTTCTCAATCTTGATATTTTTTAAGTACTTTCTGCCAAGTCTTCCAGTTTGTGATCTGCAAAAACTGAACAAAAGCTTCGACGTTAAACGAGTTAAGAAATTAAGTTGTGTGTGACGCAGAACAAAAAGCACTTCTTCCTAATGTTGGAGTGCCCAACAAAAGTCATCAAACTCGCTACTTTCCTACTCTAAATATGAACAACTTTTTTTTAAAGAAGGCATGGTGCCTATTAAATATTTACTTTCACAAAACAAACTGCCCATTGATTAAAAAAATTACTGCCTGCTTCAGGAAGTTCAAAAAAAAAAATTTCCATCTTGGATTTGATAAATTGAAATACTTTAAAACTAACTGACTGAGAACAATAACTTTTTTTTATCTTTACTTTACTGCTTTTATAAACTTAGTACTAAACTTTTGATGGGTGTAAAGATAATTTTATACTTGATCTAGGTTTAATGGTGGATCAAAGCTGTTGTAGTTTATATAGGAATATTTTGACTAATGGGTAAAATGTAATTTGCTGTAACCTTATTAATCTTGGGCGTCCATCTTCCCTTTCAGAGCACTACAGACATCATTGGTTCCCAGACAAACCATGCAAAGGATCGGGTTACCGGTGTATCCGAATAAATCATAAAATGGACCCCTTGATTGGAAAAGCTGCCAACAGAATCGGGCTCAGCAGCCAGCAGCTCTACAGACTCCTTCCCAGCGAGCTGACTCTGTGGGTCGACCCATACGAGGTCTCTTACCGCATCGGCGAAGACGGCTCCATATGTGTCCTGTACGAAGCACCGCCAGCAAATAACCTGGGAATGCTAACCTGTAAAAATGAGCTAATGGGCAGGACCAGTCCTCCCAAAAACTACTGGATGACAGTTTCGAGCTGAGAGGCACTTTGCTTGCAACTGAGCAATATATACCTTAAGTGGAGTTTTTTTTCTTTTTAAACACACAAGTTCTGTGGCTTTTAAAAATCACTTAGCCCTGATAAAATCAACCTGCATAAGCAGAACTGATTTTGTCAGGTACGATTGAGCAGTTATCTGGATGGGGGATTTCCAAAGGAGCATCAAGTGGGATCCAATCCAATTGTGAAACTATTGCCTTTAGAATAGTTTCACGAGTGGGTTGTTCAGAGAAAGTAGTCATAACTACTTTCGCTGAGTAAACTGTGTATTCTAATTTTTGAGGATGGGATTTTATTGGCTCTTCACACAAATGGCACCTAAGTAAAACTTTTTTATATTCTGAAAATACAACGTTGAGCGTTGGAAACAAAATAATAAAGCACTGAAAACGAAGAACACTTTAAAAGATTTCTGAATAAAAGGATTACGACCATGGTATATTTTGATCAAGACAAAAAAAAGTAAGCTGTTTTGAACATTCTTAAAGATTTTTTTAAAATTACAACATTGCTGTTTATAAGTCTGACTGACATGTTCCGCTTTTAGGGAATAGCACAATCAGACTTCTAAAAAGATTTGCCCTAGGTTTCTTTGACTTGTGTAACTCAGTATTGATCAAAGAAAGGTGAAATACATTTTACATATCCCATGTTTAAGGGGACACTGCCTTTTGGACTAAGCTGTGAATTGATTCCTGTAGCTTCTTGTAAAACTGACAAGATTTTATGTAATACTGCAAAGCTGTTTTCAAATGACAGCTCGAGGAAAAATCACTTTTGGTAGTATATTGTGCAGATCTAGTTTAGTTGTCTGTACATAGTTTTTTTGACAGTCTGTAAGCTATGTGAATCTGAAACTGTTGTACATTTTTTCTTAAGTATTGTACAGCTGTATTGAAGAAATTGTACAGTTTTCTAAAGTTTTAATTAAAGCATACTTTTCAATGGAAAGCAATCTTATTTTTATTGAGGTTGAAGAGATCCAGTGCACTCAATGAGGAAGTCTTAAATTACTGAACATTGTAGGAGGTTGGGGAAATTCCAGTTTGGGTGTAATGCAGCCACGTCACTGCAGAAGTAATACAATGCAGTTAAATTTAGAATACACAACAAGATTATGTTTCTGTACTTTTTGGAAATTTGAGGTATCCTCTTTCGTACATTGGTGAGATGTTCCACAGACACTGGGAACAATCACTGTGGTGGACCTGAAATTCAGACCATTTACTATACATTCCCATTACACTCTACATCCTGTTTCTCTCTCTCTCTCTCTCCACAGATGCTGCCTGACCTGTTGAGTATTTCCAGCATTTTCTGTTTTCGTTTCAGATTTCCAGCATCTGCAGTATTTTACTTTTGTACTCTCTACATCCTCTGCTGCCTTTCACAGGTTGCAACTTGTTGACCTCTGCCTACTTTTAAGTTCTGCCTTCTCCCATTGCTTCTGTCTCTACTGACCTTGGGTTCTCTGTGCACCCAATGTGTTGGCTTCAAAATCCACAATCTTGGCAAGCTTGAGCCCTATATTCTGCCATGTGTCCCTTGCTCCTTTGAATGCATTTTTTTCTTTCCCTTTCTGTTTCTCCAGCCCTCCCAACTCTACCTTTTTGGTTAGTTAATTGTCTTGGAATGTTCTCAAAGCTGTCTTGCTACTTCATTAACAACCTCAAAATTTCCCTCTGTCATTAGTTGTTACTCTTCCTACCAGTGTCTTACTATTTTTACTTCTGAAGTGCATTAGGATGTATTGGTGTGTTAATGGTTGTATACGTGTACAAGATGTTCTGAACAGGCTGCTACTTGTGCTTAATATGCTGGAAATTTGAGGTGAAACCTGGAATGAATAATGAATCAAGTGTTGGTAACCCACATCACCAGTGTGGATTTAAAGAAAAAATGGATCAGCTAGTCTAATATGGAGGTGATGGCAAGCTAGGAGGGAAGGTAATTGAATCTGAACCAAAAATCAACTAGCTACAAAATAAATTAAGATTAAATTTAGTGATGGATAAAATTCAATATGGACATGTGACATACTGCACAGTTGAAGGAAAAAGTGGGAATCTTGTACAACCAAGAGTACTGTCGAAAGAAGTAGCTGAAGGTGGGAGACATTGCTGCTCAATATGCTTTTGTTACTTCAGAGCACCAATTGCCAAAGAATGGAATGCAGAACAGTGGCAAAATTGGTCCGAGTAGAAGGATGCCCATCAGTAAGCAAAATATTCTCATCTGTATTGTATAAAGGGCAGTCCACAACATTTAGTTACAACCGTGTGTTCAGTAAGTGCCGAGGAACTGCCGCATAACTGTCTACTGGAAGTAAACTAACTAATTTTCTCCCAATTTTTTCAACCACTAATCACAATTTGAACCTAAAGAAGCAAGAGTATTGGTTCACAGGCCCTTGGTTCGGACGGCAGGCATTTTTAATCAACTGAAACTTTTGTATTTATAATTGGCGGATGAGGAAATAGATTTGGACGGCCAGAAAATAGACTCAATTATGCAGACGGTAAATGAAACTACTGAATGATAAAGCCGCCTCTAATGGTGATGTGGAGTGAAAACTTGGCCCATTGAGACCGAATCTTGCATAGATTGTGCAATTTTAAATAATTTGCCATTACCACATGCAAAATATAATGGCGCTTTTGCCTAAACTGCTATAATTTGGATATCTCCAGTTGCATGCAGTGCTGGCCAAAACCCATCGTGATCATAAAGACCATCACAGTCTCAGTAACTTCTAGTCAAATAATTAACAGTTTTGCCATTCAAATATATAGGGAATATCTAAACAAACAATCCCATTATCATTGAATTGAGTGTACTGTATATGCAAATTAAAAAATCTATTTTGCTGTTTTATGACCAGCTAAGCATTTCAGTGTTTAACATCACTGTGCGATATTGTAATCCCGTCATGCAACACAATGGTGTAACCTCAACTACCACTGCAGTTACGAATGCATGTAGGTTTTGCTTCTTCTGTTTATTCCGAGAAGGGCACTCCATATCATGTGCATGCCATCTAGAAACAATACAGAGTTATTGTCACACAATGCTTATCATAAAATTGGACATTTCCAGATAAATCTCAGTACTCAAAAAGCTTTTTCATAATTTTTTGGAATTCACTTTTTTTTTAAGACGGCCTGATAACTGCACATCCTCTCCATCTATGTGCTGTCTCAATCACTGTCCAGACCAATGGTAAAGAATCTAGGATCTGGAAGCAGTAGAGTATTAGGACATTTGCTCTACCAGTGATGGAACTAGTGGGGTCTAAGGGACTATGTCTGGGGACTATGGCGCAGCCACTGAGGAAAAGAGACAAGTCAAAAATTCTGGCTGCCCTACCACTGTTAGTTTGCAACCCCCCTCCCCATGTTATTTTGATGTCAACACCCCAATTTGTAAATTTTGTTCCTTTTTAAGTCGCTTTTATTTTACCCGGTTGTTTCCCTCCAGTCTCGGGACAGTGACTTTCCTTCATCGCTTTCCCCCTTTTACTTTTTAAGTCGGGCGATGGTCGGGCTGGGCTCCGCTGTGGAAAGCTGTGATCTAATTGCATTATCAGGGGAGGCACAAGTTTGGATCAGTCCACTTACCTCACAGAAATCCACTCCCTTAATCCAACATCCTATTCGTACACCCACATTTTTGTGGGCCAGCGATGCCATTGAGCTCTTCAAGTGTGTGGGTGTTTATACTGCGGAGCGCAACTAATGTAGACATTTTGATGTAGACATCAAAAGCCATGCAGCTCCCATGGGCCGCCCTCCTACACATGAACAAATGCTTGGCAAATGTTTGTTTTTTTGGCTTTTGCAAGCACATGAACAATAACATGAATTACGTTAAAATGGAGCATTGTGCATGCCTTCTTCCTCTCAGCATAATAAAAGTTCTTCACGAAACTGATGCACCTCTAACAACAGCAGTGCAGTAAATTCTTAACAAGAGTAATCCTAAATTGCAAACAAGATATTTTCTAGGCAATTTAGAAGAAATCTTAGCATGGATGGGCTGCTGTGTGCCACTAGTTTAATGGGAGTAACTGGGAGTTTTTGATGATTATTTACTTACCAATCCAGACACTTGTCAAGATTCAGCAGCCATTTTACATAGATACGTAGACACATAGAAGATAGGAGCAGGAGTAGGCCATTTGGCCCCTCGAGCCTGTTCTGCCATTTAATGAGATCATGGCTGATCATCCAAATTCAGTACCCTGTCCCTGCCTTCTCCCCATATCCCTTGATCCCTTAAGCCTTAAGAAATATATCTAACTCCTTCTTGAATATAGTTAATGAATTGGCCTCAACTGCCTTCTGTGGTAGAGAATTCCACAGGTTCTCCACTCTCTGGGTGAAGAAATTCCTCCTCATCTCAGTCCTAAATGGCTTACCCCTTATCCTTAGACTGTGACCCCTGGTTCTGGACTCCCCCGCCATTGGGAACATCCTTCCTGCATCTAGTCTGTCTAGTCCTGTTAGAATTTTATAAGTTTCAATGAGATCGCCTCTCATTCTTCTAAACTCTAGCGAATATAAGCCCAATCGACCCAATCTCTCCTCATACATCATTCCTGCCATCCCAGGTATCAGTCTGGTAAATCTTTGCTGCACTCCCTCTATGGCAAGAACATCCTTCCTCAGATAAGGTGACCAAAACTGCACACAATACTCAAGGTGTGGTCTCACCAAGGCCCTGTACAACTGCAGCAAAACACCCTTGCTCCTGTACTCGAATCCTCTCGCTATGAAAGCCAACATACCATTTGCCTTCTTAACCGCCTGCTGCACCTGCATGCTTACCTTCAGCGACTGGTGCACAAGGACACCCAGGTCCTGTTGCACTTCCCCTTTTCCCAATCTATTGCCATTCAGATAATAATCTGTCTTCCTGTTTTTGCCACTGAAGTGGATAACCTCGCATTTATCCACATTATACTGTATTTGCCATGCATCTGCCCAATCACCCAACCTGTCCAAATCATACTGGACTAGACTAGAAGCTTGTAACCGAACATCATTATTGGGGGCTCAACCACTGTGGGGTGTGGGGCTGATCCATGCAGGTCAGGAAAGTCCAAGGGTTAAGCCCTGGTCTGTGCTGAGTTAGCTGGGAACAGCAGATTGGGCTCAACAATTGTTTTACGACAATTAGCCTTAGTGTCTCCAGGGTTGCTGGGGGGTGGCAGGTCTTCAGGGTTGCTGGGGGTGGGGAAAACTGGCTAGGGTGCCGTCTCCTGTTCTCTATCTAATTACCCTGGTTGGAGACTACGAGTAGATGTGGAGTGAGGACGTGATTGTACTTGGCTGCGATTCCCCCATGGTCAAATAATTTACTGATATTCACTAAGTTCACAAATGACCTCTTGGGTGTGGTATCAGAGGCTTGTCGTCCCTGTGGAACCATAGCCCAAGTATGAGTCACTGCCATTGGGATAGAATTATATTTAAAACAAAGTAGATGAAGTTGTCGAGTATTACCTTGGCTTCAATCACATACATTACCTCGCCCCCTTCTTCAGTCCTGACACCTTCTTGCCGTCCGGCGGAGGCGAGGGTGTCCCAATGGAAACATAAAAACATAGAAGATAGGAGCAGGAGTAGACCATTCGGCCCCTCGAGCCTGTTCTGCCATTCAATGAGATCATGGCTGATCATCCAAACTCAGTAGCCTGGCCCTGCTTTCTCCCCATATCCCTTGATCCCTTTAGCCTTAAGAAATATATCTAACTCCTTCTTGAATATATTTAATGAATTGGCCTCAACTGGGTGAAGAAATTCCTCCTCATCTCTGTCCTAAATGGCTTACCCCTTATCTTTAGTCTGTGACCCCTGGTTCTGGATTCCCCCACTTTCAGGAACATCCTTCCTGCATCTAGTCTGTCTAGTCCTGTTAGAATTTTATACATTTCAATGAGATCCCCTCTCATTCTTCTAAACTCCAGCGAGTATAAGCACAATCGACCCAATCGCTCCTCATACGTCAGTCCTGCCATCCCAGGTATCAGTCTGGTGAATCTTCGCTGCACTCCCTCCATGGCAAGAACATCCTTCCTCAGATAAGGTGACCAAAACTGCACACAATACTCAAAGTGTGGTCTCACCAAGGCCCAGTACAACTGCAGCAAGACATCCTTGCTCCTGTACTCGAATCCTCTCGCTACGAAGGCCAACATACCATTTGCCTTCTTAACCGCCTGCTGCACCTACATGCTTACCTTCAGCGACTGGTGCACAAGGACACCCAGGTCTCGTTGCACTTCCCCTTCTCCCAATCTACTGCCGTTCAGATAATAATCTGCCTTCCTGTTTTTGCCACCAAAGTGGATAACCTCGCATTTATCCACATTATACTGGATCTGCCATACATCTGCCCAATCACCCAACCTGTCCAAATCATACTGGAGTTTCTCGGCATCCTCCTCACAGCACACTGCCTACCCAGCTTTGTGTCATCTGCAAACTTGGAGATATTATATCTAGTTCCCTCATCTAGATCATTCATATATATTGTGAATAGCTGGGGTCCTAGCACCGATCCCTGCGGTACCCCACTAGTCACTGCCTGCCACTCGGAAAAAGAGACGTTTATTCCAACTCTTTGCTTCCTGTCTGCCAGCCAGTTCTCTATCCAAGTCAGTACCTTGCCCCCAATCCCATGTGCATTAACTTTACACGCTAATCTCTTATGCGGGACCTTATCGAAAGTCCAAATACACCACATCCACTGGTTCTCCCTTATCTATTCTACCAGTTACATCCTCAAAAAATTCCAGTAGATTAGTCAAGCACGATTTACCATTTGTAAATCCATGTTGACTTTGTCCGATCCTGTCACTGTTATCCAAGCGCTCTGCTATTACATCTTTTAGAATGGACTCTAGCATTTTCCCCACTACCAATATCAGGCTTACCGGTCTGTAATTCCCCATTTTCTCTCTACCACCTTTTTTGAATAGTGGGGTAACATTAGCTACCCTCCAATCCATGGGTACTGTTCCAGATTCCATCGAATGTTGGAAAATGATCAGCAATGCATCTACTATTTCTAGGACCACTTCCTTAAGTACCCTAGGATGTAGATTATCAGGCCCTGGGGATTTATCGGCCTTCAATCCCGTCAATTTCCCTAACACCATTTCCCTACAAATACTGATTTCCTTCAGTTCCTCCCTCTCATTAGACCCTATGTTCCCCGACATCTCTGGGAGGTTATTTGTGTCCTCCTTTGTGAAGACAGAACCAAAGTATGTATTTAATTGGTCTGCCAATTCTTTGTTCCCCATTATAAATTCCCCTGATTCTGACTGCAAGGGACCTACGCTTGACTTCACCAACCTTTTTCTCTTCACATATCTATAGAAGCTTTTACAGTCAGTTTTTATGTTTCCTGCAAGTTTACACTCATACTCTATTTTCCCCCTCGTAATTAATCCCTTTGTCCTCCTTTGCTGAATCCTAAACTGCTCCCAATCCTCAGGTTTGCTGCTTTTTCTGGCCAATTTATATGTCCTCTCCTTGAATCTTATGCTATCCCTAATTTCCCTTGTTAGCCACGGTTGAGTCACCTTTATTGTTTTATTTTTATGGCAAACAGGGATGAACAAATTCTGTACTTCATCCATGCGATCTTTAAATGTTTGCCATTGCATATCCACCGTCAACCCTTTAAGTAACATTCCCCAATCCATCCTACCCAACTCGCACCTCATACCATTGTAGTTTCCTTTATTTAAATTCAGGACCCTAGTATCTGAGTCAAATACTTCACTCTCCATCTTAATGAAGAATTCTATCATATTATGATCGCTCCGCTCCAAGGGGCCTCGCACAACAAGATTGCTAATTAATTCTTTCTCATTACATAATACCCAGTCTAAGATGGCCTGATCTCTAGTTGGTTCCTTGACATATTGGTCCAGGAAACCATCCTGTATACACTCTTGGAATTCCTCCTCCACAGTATTGTTACTAATTTGGTTAGCCCAATCTACATGTAGATAATGTCACCCATGATAACTGCTGTGCCCTTATTGCACGCGTCTCTAATTTCCCATTTAATGCCATCCCCAACCTCGGCATTGCTGTTTGGGGGTCTGTATACAACTCCCACTAATGTTTTCTGCCCCTTGGTATTTCTCAGCTCTACCCATACAGATTCCACATCATCAGAGCTAATATCCTTCCTTACTATTGTGTTAATCTCCTCTTTAACCAGCAATGCTACCCCACCTCCTTTTCCTTTTTGCCTGTCTTTCCTGAATATTGAATACCCCTGGATGTTGAGTTCCTAGCCTTGGCCACCCTGGAGCCATGTTTCTGTAATCCCAATCATATCATATCCATTTACATCTATTTGCGCATCCACCTTATTACGAATGCTCCTCGCATTAAGATACAAAGCCTTCAGGCTTGTTTTTTTAACACTCTTAGACCTTTTAGAACTATTATTTACTGTGGCCATGTTTGATTTAAACCCTTGACTTCTCTGCCTGCCACTTTTGCTTTTCTCCTTCCTGTCTTTTGATTCTATCCTTGTTTCCCATTCCTCTGTCTCCCTGCATAGGTTCCCAACCCCCTGCCATTTTAGTTTAAACCCTCCCCCAGAGCACTAGCAAACACTCCCCCTAGGACATCAGTTCCGGTCCTGCCCAGGTGCAAACTGTCCAGTTTGTACTGGTCCCACCTCCCCCAGAACCGGTTCCAATGTCCCAGGAATTTGAATCCCTCCCCCTTGCACCATTCCTCTAGCCACGTATTCATCTGAAAGATCCTTCTATTTCTACTCTGACTAGCACGTGGCACTGGGAGCAATCCTGAAATTACTACCTTTGAGGTCCTATTTTTTAATTTACCTCCTAACTCCCTATATTCAGCTTTTAGGACCTCATCCCGGTTTTTACCTATTTTGTTGGTGCCTATGTGCACCATGACAACTGTCTGCTCACCCTCCCCCTCCAGCATGCTCTGCAGCCACTCTGAGACATCCTTGACCATTACCGGTGCGGACACGATGGGCCGAAGGGCTTCTTTCTGTGCTGTATAACTCTATGACTCTATGACACCAGAGAGGCAACATACCATCCTGGAGTCTTGTTTATGGCCGCAGAAACGCCTATCTATTCCCCTTTCAATAGAATCCCCTATTACTATAGCTCTCCCACTCTTTTTCCTCCTGTCCTGTGCAGCAGAACCACCCATGGTGCCAGGAAGTTGACTGCTGCTGTCTTCCCCCAATAAGCCATCCCCCCCAACAATATCCAAAGCGGTATATCTGTTTGAGAGGGGGATGGCCACAGGGGACCCCTGCACTACCTGCCTGCGCCTACTACTCTGCCTGGTGGTCACCCATTCCCTTCCTGCCTGTGCAGCCTTTACCTGCGGTGTGACCAACTCCCTAAATGTGCTATCCACGACGTCCTCAGCATCGCGAATGCTCCAGTATGTATCCATTCGCAGCTCCAACGCCGCAATCCGGTCTGCCAGTAGCTGCAGCTGGATACACTTCCCGCACACATGGTCGTCAGAGACACAAGAAGTGTCCCTGATTTCCCACATAGTGCAGGAGGAGCATACCACGGCACCAAGCTGTCCTGCCATGACTTACCCTTCAATTAATTTAAATTAACTTAAATCAAATCAATACCACCAATTACACTACAATTAAATGATATACTCAAGGGCCCTTGGTTACTAGCACTAGAAACTATGACCACAAAAAAATTGGAGGGCTCTCTAGGCGGGTGTTCCCTGTACCCAAGGGGGAATCTGGGATGGAGAGTGTTTCACGGAGGTTAAATATGTTTTTAAACCACTCCACGGACTCCCAGGCCATCTGTAAACTCTGTGGCCTGGACGAGTCCGTGTTTCACATTTATACCGAATGTGAGAGGTTGCAGCCCCTGTTTCACTATTTGAAGGGGGCTGCTCCTCAACTTCTGGCCCCACTTCAGTCCCACGCTCCTGACCTTTGGTGCGGCGGGGGGCCAGCGGGCAAGTCGGAGGACCTCCTCGTGGGTCTGCTCCTGGGCCTGACCAAGGTGGCCATCCACAGGTCCAGGTTGGTCACGGCCCGTGGGGGGCGGGGGGTGGGTGGGGGTGGGAGGGGTGATAGGTTTGGTTGCCTGCTTCTCTTCCGCGGTCTTGTCCGCACCTGGGTGGAGAAGGAGCATGCGGTGTCTGCCTGTAGGCTTGAGGCCTTCTGCGACTGGTGGGCACCGCAGGGTCTGGAGTGTTTGGTGGACACGGCCAGTAATATTATTTAAGTTGTAAGTTTCCTTTTGTGTTATGATTTCATTTTGTATAAGTTGTGCCCCTTTAAAAGGGGGCACTTTTGTTTGATGACACTGGGGAAACCCAGTGTCTCCTTAGTGTTTATTAAGAAAAGGCATACATTACATTTCACTATATGCATTTCACTTGCAAACAGAATCCCAGCTATATCATTTGGAGACGGAATGCTCACTTCTCAGATTTGCTTATAAGCAGCTGAGGCACATTCGTGAAAACTCCCTGCTAAAAAAACCTCGTCCAAACAAGATGGTCTTTGTCTGCAAAGGTGAAAGAAGTTAGGTGAATGAACCAGGCGGTTTACATTTTTAACCATTGACACCATTTCCTATTAGCTTTTCAAAACTGAGCCATCTATGGAAATTTCCTCAGAGACTGGTAGCAAAACATTCCTCATTCAAGTCTGACATAAAACAGCAATCATATGAAAGCTCCTTCACATCTCTTTACCTTTTGAACTGCGTTTTTTCTCCCCAGCTGTGTGCTGATCGTGATCGCAATTCCGTACTTTGAACTCAGACCCGCGGGGATCTGGATTGAGGCTGGCCAAACTCATTTCGCTTAAGACCAGCTGTCAAGAGCCTTGCCGACTGCTCAGTGGGTCGTTGCATTTCTTGCTGGAGTAGTACGCTTTACATCAATTCAGAAACAGCAAGGTCTCAGCTTCCACCTCTGGTCTGGGCTGAGTTGGCTGATAGCAGCCAAGGTGGTGGTAGGAACACTGTAAATGGCCTCTGCATCCTAAGTTAGTGAGGGGGGGAAAATCACCCAAAGTTCCCACCTGCAGCCCCACAACCCTCCGAGGTCTCTGCGCTCCTCCAATTGTGGCCTCTTCCCCATCCTTGATTTTCTTCGCTCCACCATTGGTGGCCGTGCTTTCAGCCGTCTAGGCCCTAAGCTCTGGAATTCCTCCCGAAACCTCTCTCTCCTCCTTTAAGACGCTCCTTAACACCTACCTCTTTGACCAAACTTTTAGTCACCTGTCCTAATACCTTCTTAGGAAGCTCGGTGTCAAATTTTCTTGAATTATCGCTCCTGAGAAGCGTTTGGGGCGTTGTACTACGTTAAAGGCACTATATAAATACAAGTGGTTGTTGTTATCACTAGTTAGTGAGTCTTGTTGGAAAGCGTGTGGATGTTGGCTGAGGGCAGAACGAGCTAAAATAGCCTGCGTATACTGCCTGTCTAAGCTTACACAAGAACAATGGCCACCAGAGGTAAGACACTGAAGGGTGACCAGTCACTGATTGCAGGAGAGGAGGGGAGAAAATTGGCAGAAAGAATAGTGCAGCATGGATGTTGGAATTCATGCATTGAATGCGCAACCCACAATCAGTCAGTGTTTATGGATGTGGTATTTTGTGAGTTTGATGTGAAATCCCTCTCACATGAGCACCTGCAGTATATATGCTGGAGGCACTGAAGTTAAAAAAAATAAGCATGAGAGTAAAATCTCCAAACCAGTTTGACCGTATCCAGTCATTTACTTTAATCCTATGAGAACTGCATTCCTTTTATACTCTTTAATTATATGTGCTTATGTTTTAGGTTACTATATAAATAATAACTTTAAAAAATGTCTATTATTAACACTGAATCTTTTACAATGAAGTTGGAGAAATTCATTGCTTCATGTTAGTATTTTCTGAGTACATTTCATACAGATCAAGGAAGTGCCAGGCTTGATCCCCAGTGCGTGCCAAATCAGTTGCTCTCAACTAGGGCTTGGCAGTGCTACAACTGGCATCAATGGCCCTAGGCTTGGGAGGGGAGAAAAATAACCAGGTTCTCCCTCATGACATCTGCTAGAAAGTCATTGTTTGCAGACATCAGATGAGCATAGAGCCTTTCCCCCATAGTTGCTGACATTTGCTGCCTAGATTCTCGCGTAAAGAATGGTTACGGAAGAAAGACTTGCATTTATATAGCGCCTTTCATGACCACCGGATGTCCCAAAGCGCTTTACAGCCAATGAAGTACTTCTGAAATGTAGTCACTGTTGTAATGTAGGAAACGTGGCAGCCAATTTGCGCACAGCAAGCTCCCACAAACAGCAATATGATAATGACCTGATAATCTGAATGAGGGATAAATATTGGCCAGGACACCAGGGATAACCCCCCTGCTCTTCTTCGAAATAGTGCCATGGGATCTTTTACGTTCACCTGAGAGAGCGGACTTGGTTTAACGTCTCATCCGAAAGACGGCACCTCTGACAGTGCAGCACTCCCTCAGCACTGCACTGAGTGTCAGCCTAGATTTTTGTGCCCAAGTCTCTGGGGTGGGACTTGAACCCACAACCTTCTGACTCAGAGGCTGAGAGTGTTACCCACTGAGCCACAGCTGACACTGCCAGTATTGGGAATTACCCCCACACATTTTCTTTAGTGGCCTGTGGGGATAGAGCAAGAGTCTGGAGGTACTCATGCCCCCGTAAGCCAGCTCGGTGTCAAATTTTGTTTGGTGAAGCCCCTGTGAAACGCCTTGGAACGTTTTGCTATGTTAACGGCGCTATATAAATGCAAGTTGTTGCTATCACTTTTCAGGTGTGGGTGGGGAGAAACGTGGAAAAACAATGTGCTTAAAAAATGGGAGATTAAATCAAAATTTCTATAAAGTTGCAATCCTATTATTGCCACATTTTTGTGTGGTGCTGACAGCGCCAGTATTGGGAATTACCCAGCACATCTTCTTCAGTAACATCTTGACTGCTACAACAAGGCTTTGCTCCTTTAAATAAATGTATCCTGTTGGTGCATATTAAGAGGCTCTGTGTTAATAAGATTCTACAGTGCAGAAGTGTTTTATGCTCCAAATGAAAGAAGTTTGTTCTTATTCTTAGATTTTCCTGTAGTTAAGATCACTACAGTGAACGTGCCATGTGTGCAAGGACAGTCTTCATCCTTATGTCAACAGTCATGCATCAAAGCGTGATTGAGGATCTACAGCAATCCTTTTATAGCCATCCTGCTATCAGCCATTCAATTTGTTCTGATAGCACTTCAGGCCGTGTTATTGTGATGAGCTAACATAAAGCTGTTAACTAAACGCTTAACTCTAGTGAAGGTTATAATTGATTTGGTTAAGGTTTTGAGCTGGAGGATGAAAGTAACCCATGCAGAGGCAGCTGTATATTGTAATAGAAGAGCAGTAATCCACAGCATTACATGAGATTGTACACAAAGTTCAATTATCAACATGAAGCTTCGATGAGCAGCTTAACTTTACAGTACTAAGTTTCTTTGGAGCTCAATGCAAAGACTCTTAGCAGGAATTAAACTTTCTAGAAGATTTTACTGTCCGTAGTCTGCAACATGTTTCTGACTCGTTTCACCGAAATATACTACTCGAGTGTCTTCAGTGTAAGCTTCCTCACTGAACACTACTTTCCATTTGTTCCAATGGAGAACAGATGGTGATTGCTTCAAATCCAAGGCCTGGACAACAAGTGTCAACTGGATATTTGACTGGAGGGACAGACAGTTGAGTTCAATCCTGCCTTATCCTGATGCGCTTTCCAGTAGGACCCACTGGGAAGTGATGAAGAACAGCAACCCTGGATGATTTTTCCACTCTCGAGTCTCGGGGCATTGAGGATAATTGTAGCCACCCTGCTGAGATCAGCCAACTCAGCACAGGTGAATTTTCCTGCTCTGTATCGACATTGGCCAGAGGTTTTACCAACTCTTAGGCAGTCCCTCGGAACCGAGGATGACTTGCTTCCACATTAAAAATGAGTTCGCAGGTGACTGATGAGTCCAATGCGGGACCTACAGTCTCTGTCACAGGTGGGGCAGACGGTGGTTGAAGGGACAGGTGGGTGGGGTGCTTGGGTTGACGTGCGCTCCTTGCGCTGCCTGCGCTTGGCTTCCGCTTGCTCCCGGCGAAGAGACTCGAGATGTTCGGCGCCTTCCCGGATGCTTCTTCTCCACTTTGTGTGGTCTTGGGTCAGGGATTCCCAGGTGTCGATGGGGATGTTACACTTTTTCAAGGAGGCTTTCAGAGTGTCCTTGAAACGTTTCCTCTGCCCACGTGGGGCTCTCTTGCCGTGCCGGAGCTCCGAGTAGAGCGCTTGTTTTGGGAGTCTCGTATCGGGCATGTGGACAATGTGACCCGTCCATCGGAGCTGATCGAGCGTGGTCAAAGCTTCGATGCTGGGGATGTTGGCCTGAGTGAGAACACTGACGTTGGTGAATTTGCAGGATCTTGCGGAGGCAACATTGGTGGTACCTCTCCAGTGCTTTGAGGTGCCTGCTGTACATGGTCCATGTCTCTGAGGCATACAGTAGGGCGGGTATCACTGCTGCTCTGTAGACCATGAGCTTAGTGCCGGATTTGATGTCCTGGCCTTCAAACACTCTCTTCCTCACGCGACCGAAGGCTGCACTGGCACACTGAAGGCGGTGTTGGACTTCGTCGTCGACGTCTGCCCTTGTTGACAGTAGGCTCCCGAAGTATGGAAAATGGTCCACGTTGTCCAAGGCCTTGTCGTGGATTTTGATAATCGGGGGCAGTATTGTGTGGCAGGGGCAGGTTGGTAGAGGACCTTTGTCTTACGGATGTTTAGTGTAAGGCCTATGCTCTCATACGCTTCGGTGAAGGTGTTGACGATGGTTTGGAGTTCGACCTCTGAGTGAGAGCAGACGCAAGTGTCATTGCATACTGTCATTCGATGCTAGGGGAAGAGCTTCCAGTTCTTGAGTCTATTTGTTCCACACGATCCTGCTGCTCGTGAGGATCGGGGAGAGATCCACTTCCATTCCTCTACCAATGGCACTTTAAATACCCAATAGGAAGCTCAGGAGCAGAGCCCAGAGTCCCAAAACATATGAACATATGCCATTCAGCCTCGAGCCAGTTCCGCCATTTAATCAGATTATGGCTTTATTTATCCACATTTGATTCCTATCCCTTGACACAGTTACCTAACAATAATCTATTAACACGAAAGCAAAATACTGCGGATGCTGGAAATCTGGAATAAAAACAGAAAATGCTGGAAGTACTCAGCATGTCAGGCAGCATCTGTGGAGAGAGAAACAGATTTAACGTTTCAAGTCGAGGATCTTTCGTCAGAATAATCTATTAATCTCAGTCTTGAAAATTTCAATTTCAAAAGCATCCATAGGCTTTTGGAGGGGAGAGTTCCAGATTTCCACTACCCGTTGGGATTTCACTCTTAAATGACCTAGCACTAATTGTAGGACTGTTCCACCATGTTCTGGATTCCTTCACCAAAGGAAATAGTTTCTCTGGATCTACCTTATTGAACCGCATTATAATTTTAAACACCTCAGTGCTAAGTTTGTGCATTGTCCTGGATATTTACACTGAAAGCAGTTATGGTCTTTTCCAAAGGCTGAGCAAGTATACCTGTGAGTAGTTGAGCCATACAGACAAAGAAGTCCATACGTTTGACCAGGCTTAGTCAGTCACAATTGCCCTCAGTGCCTCTGGGTTAAGTTGGGGCAAAATCTGTCCGAGTTCCGATTCCTGATGGCTATCAAGTGACTCCTCTTACAAATCCGTGTGTGATCCCCATCTCAGTCAAATAAACACTGACATTCACTGCCAAGGCTCACATATGAATAATCAGCACTTGGACAAATTACCAAGGGGTGCCCATGGACCATACCTAAGCAAGGAGTCAACATCTTGATGAGTTGACAAGAGGGAAGAAAACTGGCAAGAAAGTAAAACACTGGGGGTCATTTTCACCTTATCCCCAACATCGAAGCTTTGACCACGCTCAATCAGCTCCGATGGGCGGGTAACATTGTCCGCATGCCCAATACGAGACTCCCAAAACAAGCGCTCTACTCGGAGCTCCGGCACGGCAAGAGAGCCCCAGGTGGGCAGAGGAAACACTTCAAGGACACCCTCAAAGCCTCCTTGAAAAAGTGTAACATCCCCACCAACACCTGGGAATCCCTGGCCCAAGACCACACAAAGTGGAGGAGAAGCATCCGGGAAGGCGCCAAACACCTCGAGTCTCTTCGCCGGGAGCAAGCGGAAGCCAAGCACAGGCAGCGCAAGGAGCACACGTCAACCCAAGCACCCCACACACCCGCCCCTTCAACCATCGTCTGCCCCACCTTTGACAGAGACTGTAGGTCCCGCATTGGACTCATCAGTCACTGGCAAACTCATTTTTAATGTGGAAGCAAGTCATCCTCGGTTCCGAGGGACTGCCCAAGAAGAGAAGAAGACAGAGGCAGCTAACTGGAGGCAGTGGATTGAGCGTCCATTAGGCACGTTGCCTGGCTTTCCTTGCTAATTTCCTTTTCCAATGGGCGGCTGGTCTGCTACCGTCAGTTTTCTGTCCCCGCCAAAGTTGAAAATGGCCCACATTTTAAAAATTGTATTGGTTTAATACGAATCAAAACAACAACTTGCATTTATATAATGCCTTTAACGTAGAAAAAATGTCCCAAGACGCTTCACAGAGGGGCAATCAAAAAAATGGTCGCAGTCTAGGATATTTTGGAGAGTTTGCAGATTATAGTTCACAGGAAAGGTCTAATGGAGACCTGGAACCTGTGGCACTGCCAATTGCTTGTAACGTTGAGCCTTCTTTTTGTTCCTGTTTCAATAGAAATTCTAACGTGTGTGAATTCTGAACACATGGTATCAGGCCCTACTGGCTTTGCATATCGCACTGGCATAACGCCAGCAGAATTTTTTGAGTGGGTGGGTAAAGGCTCAGGGAAAATACGCTGCTCCCGGAGATTGAGGAACTCTGCTGGGAAGTTCCCCGTGACAACAGATTCTGTATCTACTTTTTTTTTCAAATACTAAGCTGTTAAATCATTGACACGCTTGGAAAATGAGCTAGTGGCTGCTAGATTTTGTGTTCCCAGAGTGCGGAAAAACAGAAAACTGCCTTCTCTGCAAATGAGACTTTGTTATTATGGGTTTGTTTACAAAGGTTACTCCACAAGCAAGAAGTTCATTATTTCATTAATACCAGAACTGAGCCCAGATATGTTTGGTGTCTTGCGCTGTAACAGTAAATATATGCAGAAGTGAAACTGCAGTAGTTTTGTGTAAGGAACACAAGATACAAAGGCCTAGAAATTGAGTTTGCGCTGCGCCGGGGCTTAACGCCGGAAATTTAGCGCCGGTGCTAAGTCGCGCTGTGCGCGCCAAAAATTCAGTAGCGCCACGCCCAAACGGCTGCCGGCGCTACTGAAGGCTGTTTGCGCCTGAAAATTGGCGCTACGCGCCGCATTGCGGCGCTATTCCGGCGCTGCAGCGCCCGATGCGGTGCGGCAGGCTCGGGAAGTGCAGGCCTCCTCCTTCAGTTAAGGAGGAGCTGCCTGCACCCGCCCGCTGGCCGGTTAAATCGCCACAAAAATGAGCCTGGCACCTCGGGGAAGTGCCGGGCTCGCAGCCGAGAAGCATCTGTTCCGCGGGGGGGGCGGTGGGGGAGTCCGGGGAGGGAGGTGCGGGCAGGCGGCCGGCGGGAAAGCGGCCGGCCGCCGCTCCACCTTTATGCGCCGGCGCAAAGTCGTGCAAGACTCTGTTGCCAGAGTCTTAGTTGCGGCTGCCACGGGCGAGGCGGCCGCAACTGAATTTCGGCGCTGGGGCCCGTCACCACGGCAACCGGGACGCTGCGCACACCGATGACGTCATCGGTGCCGGCGCAGCGCTACCGGTGTAACGCCGATGTTGGGCCCTAGTCAATTTCAAAACCGGCTGTAAGTCCAGCGCAATGCCCTCTAGCGCCGCAAAATGGGCGCTAAGCCCACTCAATTTCTAGGCCAAAGTGTCATAAATCGCAACTTCTACAAGAAGTAACTCAGGAAGTACCACTGAACGGCCAGCTGAGGGCGCCGCCCGAGGAGTATAAATACTCAGGCGTGGGCCCAATTTGCCAGAGACAGACTGGAAACAGGAAGCTAGTGGCTACTAACTAGACCTCCATGTTTTGTTACAAGTCGATTAAAGCCTTGCTTTATGTACAACCAAGTGCGTAGTGAGTCTTTATTACGTCAGAAAGTACAACAATGTTTCAATCCCACAAGACCATGAGAGAGATATGGATGAAGAGGCCATTCGGCCCATCTTAGCTAGTCCATTTAAAAAAGCTGCAGTCCCCATCACATCATCGAACTATCTCTTAATTGAATCCATACTTCATCACGAGTAAAAGGATATGTCAGTAGTAGGAGTTGAAATTATTCTTTATTCTCTTAGTGGCTCAATCAGTTAAGGCAGTGAGTAGTTGAATTGCATAGATGGGGAGGTTTGTTTTTGGTTCCTGAGTGCTATCCAAAGACTCACACGAGTAGTGCCCATGTGGGGAGTGCGGAATTGGAGTTGGCACTGATGTTTGATCAACACTCGCTGTCTCGGTTCAAACGTGATACGTGGCCGCCTAGTGAGATGTTAAAGGGAGCCTTGTGCCAACAGAATCGTACGCACCCCAACACAAAGCTGCGGTATATCCCACCCATGGGAGAATTCTTAAGTGATGCTGCAATGGTGCTCGCTGCCTGTAAGCCACTGATGCTGCATGCTGTTCAATGTCAACACTTGCTACCCAAAAATGCACAACTGGTTCGTAGAATCCACAAGTGTGACAAACTGAGTTTGCTGCACGGTCTGTGTATCAATAACGATGTAACTTTGTCTCCATAGTTAAGTTCAAGTAGTTCCCTGACTGTTCCCTCTGACTTGGAACTAATTATATGATTGACAGTTGCATGCAGTTTGCTAAAATGACTACATACCACATGTTTTGAATCTCTGAAGTCTTCTGGTTTGTTACAAACTGAGTAAGAAACACCACATGGTGTCAGAAGTGGAAATAACTGAATCTGCCAGTATGTTGTAAAAGGAGATACAGAAGCAGGAAATAAAACGTGAAGCCTACAAAGACAACATGTGCTTTCAGCTAAGTACTCAGTGGGTAGCACTCTCGTCTTTGAGTCCGAAGGTCGTGGGTTCAGCTCCCACTCCAGCAACTTGAACACAAAATCTAGGCTGACACTTCCGGTGCAGTACTGAGGGAGTGCTGCACTGTCGGAGGTGCCGTCTTTCAGATGAGACATTAAACCGAGGCCCCGTCTGTCCTCTCAGGTGTACGTAAAAGATCCCATGGCGCTATTCCAAAGAAGAGCAGGTGTGTTGCCCCCAATGTCCTGGCCAATATTTATCTCTTAAACGGCATCACTAAAACAGATTATCTGGCCATTGTTACATTGCTGTTTGTGGGAGCTTGCTGTGCGCAGATTGGCTGCCGCGTTCCCCGTATTACAACAGCGACTGCACTTCAAAAATACTTCATTGGCTGTAAAGTGCTCTGGGATGTCCTGAGGTCATGAAAGGCGCTATATAAATGCATTACTCTAAACAAGGGACAACTTTGAACTACAGCGAGAAAGTCAACGAGAAGAAAAATCAGGCAGAGTGTATAACGGGATGGCTGATCCGATACTACAGTACCAGTATTCCATCCCCACCTAAGTTGAAAGTTACCCCCTGCCCCCCCCGCCAAAAAAAAATCAAGATCCTACATTGCTTTTGCTCAGCTGTGCTGTCTCTGTGTGACTATATCAGCTGAAAAATAATTTTAAAATAGAAAATTAAAATGTTAAGTTTTGGGAGTTCAAGTGCTGTTCAGTTCCCCAAACCTATTATTCAAGATATACCATTTCCAGCAAAACTAGAGATGGCAGCAATCTAGCCTGTAATTGGAAAAGCTTTAACAGCTTAAAGGAATGTGAGAGAATTACAAGATTGGATGGGTCTCATTAGACACCTAAAAGATGTCAGAACTAATCACCTGTATGAGCAGAGAAACACAGAAATTACTTGTTCTTCAGTTTGAGACAGATGAAAATAAGACTCGGAGAAAGGTGGTTCTTAGCCAGGTGGAACAATTTTGTGTTCAAAAGGCTAGTGAAACCGAAAATACTAGTTAAACAGACTGTAAGTACAGTACTGTGGAAAATCACATCTCAGAAAGAAAGAAGCCGATTTTGCTTGGAGTCGCAAGTGCCATACATGCAGCAAACGGCCCCATCTTTTAGCCAAGTGCCCAAAGTTTAGAATTCGGAACAAAGACAAATAGTCGTTGCATACCGTGGATGAAGCTAATGAAGATCACAGTCTTTCACTTGAAGTTGCTGGATCTGTAGAAGACCAATATGCTAACACGTTATATGCTAGCAGGCTCATAAAAATAAAACCCAAGCAAGACATGTTTAATTGAGACTGTGTCACTGCTGCCAACATTCGACCTGAGAATGAACACCTGGGACTGTTTGATGATCCGAGTGGCAGAGAGCTTCAGGATTCGAACACTTCACTGCTCATGTTCAACAAAACAGCAATTAAGCCATTGGGGAAAGGAAGAGTCAGTGTTACAAACCCATGAATAACAACAAGTACAGCATTGAGTTTCAAATAGTTCTAAGTGGACGTAGATCTGTCTCGGTGCTAGAGTCATTAGAATCAAAGGACCATAGAATTTTATAGCACATAAGGAGGCCATTCAGCCCATCTGTGCTGGCACTCTATCCACTTACATAGAAACATAGAAACATAGAAGATAGGAGCAGGAGTAGGCCATTTGGCCCTTCGAGCCTGCTCCGCCATTCAATGTGATCATGGCTGATCATCCAAATTCAGTACCCTGTCCCTGCCTTTTCCCCATATCCCTTGATCCCTTCAGCCTCAAGAAACATATCCAACTCTTTCTTGAGTATATTTAATGAACTGGCCTCCACTGCCCTCTGTGGCAGAGAATTCCACAGGTTCACCACTCTCTGGGTGAAGAAATTCCTCCTCATTTCAGTCCTAAATGGCTTACCCCTTATCCTTAGACTATGACCCCTGGTTCTGGACTCCCCGGCCATCAGAAACATCCTTCCTGCATCTAGTCTGTCCAGACCTGACAGAATTTTATAGGTTTCGATGAGATCCCCTCTCAATCTTCTAAACTCCAGTGAGTATAAGCCCAATCGACACAATCTCTCCTCATACGTCATTCCTGCCATCCCAGGTATCAGCCTGGTGAATCTTCGCTGCACTCCCTCCATGGCAAGAACGTCCTTCCTCAGGTATGGTGACCAAAACTGCACACAATACTCAAGGTGCGGTCTCACCAAGGCCCTGTACAACTGTAGCAAGACATCCTTGTTCCTGTACTCGAACCCTCTTGCTACGAAGGCCAACATACCATTTGCCTTCTTAACCGCCTGCTGCACCTGCATGCTTACCTTCAGCGACTGGTGCACAAGGACACCCAGGTCTCTTTGCACTTCCCCTTCTCCCAATCTATTGCCATTCAAATAATAATCTGCCTTCCTGTTTTTGCCACCAAAGTGGATAACCTCACATTTATCCACATTATAGTGCATTTGCCATGTTTCTGCCCAATCACCCAACCTGTCCAAATCGTACTGGAGTTTCCCGACATCCTCCTCGCAGCTTACCCTCCCGCCCAGCTTTGTGTCATCTGCAAATTTGGAGATATTACATCCAATTCCCTCGTCCAGGTCATTAATATATATTGTGAACAGCTGGGGTCCTAGGACCGATCCTTGCGGTACCCCAGTAGTCACTGCCTGCCACTCGGAAAACGACCCGTTTATTCCTACTCTTTGCTTTCTGTCCGCCAACCAGTTCTCTATCCAAGTCAATACCTTGCCCCCAATCCCATGTGCCTTAATTTTGCACGCTAATCTCTTATGCGGGACCTTATCGAAAGCCTTCTGAAAGTCCAAATACACCACATCCACTGGTTCTCCCTTATCTATTTTACCAGTTACATCCTCAAAAAATTCCAGTAGATTAGTCAAGCATGATTTACCTTTTGTAAATCCATGTTGACTTTGTCCGATCCTGTCACTGCTTTCCAAGTGCTCTGCTATTACATTTTTTATAATAGACTCTAGCATTTTCCCCACTACTGATGTTAGGCTTACCGGTCTATAATTCCCCGCTTTTTCTCTACCACCTTTTTTGAATAGTGGGGTAACATTAGCTACCCTCCAATCCATGGGTACCGTTCCAGAGTCTATCGAGTTCTGGAGGATGATCAGTAATGCATCTACTATCTCTAGGGCCACTTCCTTAAGTACCCTGGGATGTTGACCATCAGACCCTGGGGATTTATCGGCCTTCAGTCCCATCAATTTTCCTAACACCATTTTCCTACAAATACTGATTTCTTTCAGTTCCTCGCTTTCATCAGACCCTATGTTCCCCGGCCTCTCTGGGAGGTTATTTGTGTCCTCCATGTGAAGACAGAACCAAAGTATGCATTTAGTTGGTCTGCCATTTCCTTGTTTCCCATTATAAATTCCCCTGATTCTGACTGTAAGGGACCTACGCTTGACTTCACTAATCTTTTTCTCTTCACATATCTATAAAAGCTTTTACAGTCAGTTTTTATGTTCCCTGCCAGCTTACTCTCATATTCTATTTTCCCTTTCTTAATTAATCCCTTTGTCCTCCTTTGTTGACTCCTAAACTGCTCCCAATCCTCAGGATTATTGCTTTTTCTAGCCAATTTATATGTCCTCTCCTTGGATCTTATGCTATCCCTAATTTCCCTTGTTAGCCACGGTTGAGTCACCTTTTTTGTTTTATTTTTACGCCAAACTGGGATGAACAAATTCTGTAGCTCATCCATTCGGTCTTTGAATGTTTGCCATTGCCTATCCACCGTCAACCCTTTGAGCGCCATTCCCCACTCAATTCTACCCAACTCACTCCTCAGACCATCGTAGTTTCCTCTATTTAAATTGAGGACCCTTGTCTCTGAGTCAACTACTTCATTCTCCATCTTAATGAAGAATTCGATCATATTATGATCGCTCCGACCCAAGAGGCCTCGTACAACAAGATTGCTAATTAATCCTTTCTCGTTGCATAATACCCAGTCTAAGATGGCCTGATCTCTGGTTGGTTCCTCGACATATTGGTCCAGGGAACCATCCCGTAAACACTCCAGGAATTCCTCCTCCACAGTATTGTTACTAATTTGGTTGGCCCAATCTATATGTAGGTTAAAGTCACCCATGATGACTGCTGTGCCCTTATTGCACGCTTCTTTAATTTCCCTTTTAATGCCATCCCCAACCTCCACCTTACTGTTTGGAGGTCTATATACCACTCTCTAACTTAGTCCCATTCTCCTGCCCTTTCCCTCTACCCTTTTAAATGTTTCTTTTACAACATATGCAACTTGTGACAATGAATCATGAGAGCTTTACGATGATGGAGTGTGCTTCAAAACTCACAAAACAAAATGCTGTGGCCAAGTAGCAGGGTGTTTTCCAAAGGCTGGGGAAATTAGAAGATATCCTGCACCTTCAAGTTGATCCCAAGCTCCTGCCTACATAATTGCCACCAAGAAATCTCTCTCTAACTGTAAAGGAACTTGCCAAGAAGCACATTTATGAGCTTGTTAATAGGAAAGTTATTGCACTGGTCAGTGTCCTGAGTCCCTTCAATGCTGGTAATGAAAGGAAAGTGTACCTTGCAACACTTAACAAAGCCCTCAAACATAATCACTAACCACTTTGAATCATAGATGATGTCCTGCCTGCACTAGCAAAAGCAAAACTATTTACGGTTGTGGATGCAAAAACTGGGTTTTGGCATTAGATGAACAACCATGACTCCTGATTACTTTTCAACACCATTTGGAAGATACAGGTGGATGTGCATGCTTTTCGGAATCTCTCTAGCTTCTGAGGAATTTCAGTGAAGATTTAACGAGACACTTGAACGTCTGAAAAGAGGTGCTGTGGCAGCAGATTACATTTTAGTCTAGGGTACAGATGAAGAGGGCCATGATGAAACTGCGATGCCACTGAAAAGGCATCAAACTGACCAAAGACAAAATGAAGTTCAAGAAACAAGAAGTGAAATATTTGAAGATAATCCAAAACCAGATCCTGCTTAAGTTGAAGCAATACTTGAAATGTCATCTTGCACTGACAAAAAGGGTATCCAGGTAATTCTTGGAATGACTTAACTATCTGCATCAGTTTTCTCCAATATTGTCAGAGGTAAGGGCTCCTCTTTGTAGCCTGGTCTAAAAAGAAGTTGAATTTACACAGATCTGTTATCATGATAAGTGTCTGGAAAAGGTTGGACTTCCATAGTGCAATACATCCAAAAGAGGACTGGGAGCATGTCTCATGCAAGGTTAATCTGTAATTTATGCCTCAAGGATTCTAAGTGAAACAGAGATAAGTCAAAATTCCTCCTTTTATCGTTAACCTTGATGCAGTTCAATATTTATGAAGACTTATTGGCACACGAATGGGTAATCTTTGGCGTTCTTGCTTGTAGGTGCCTATCAAAAGAAAACTATCTCTGAAAAGGATGGGCCTTCAACTGCGAAGTCCTAAGCTTTGGAATTCCCTCCCTAAACTTTCTGACTTTCTACCTCCCTCTTCTCCATTAAGCTGCTCCTTAAAACTTACCTCTTTAACCAAGCTGTCGTAATATCTCATTGTGGCTCAGTTGGTAGCACCCTCACCTCTGAATCAGAAGGATTGTGGGTTCACGTCCCACTCCAGAGACTTGAGCACAAAAATCTAGGCTGACACTCCAGTGCTGCACTGTTGGAGGTGCTGTCTTTCAGATGAGACGTTAAACCGAGGCCCTGCCTGCCCTCTCAGGTGGATGTAAAACATCCCACGGTGCTATTTCAAAGCAGAGTAGGGGAGTTATCCCTCATGTCCTGGCCAACATTTATCCCTTAATCAACACCGCTAAAACAGATTATCTGGTCATTATTATGTTGCTGTTTGTGGGAGCTTGCAGTGCGCACATTGGCTGCTACGTTTCCTACATTACAACAGTGACTGCACATTAAAAAAAAATGGACTTCATTGGCTGTAATGTGCTTTAGGAACATCCGGTGGTTGATAAATGCAAGTATTTTCTTTTTATGTGGCTCGGTATCAAATTCTGTTTGATAATCGCTCCTGTGAAGCATGTTGGGACGTTTTACTATGTGAAAGGCGCTATATAAATGCAAGCAGTTGTTGTTGTTTGATCAAAAAAGAAATCTCAGGCACTTTTTTTGGTTTGGATAAATTTACCGAATAGCAAACAAAGGCTGGAACCCTCGGCTGATTTCAGCCCCTCCATAGCACAGGCTGCTGAAATCAATGGTGGTACCCCAGTCGAGATCAGCACAATCTAGCAATTTAATCTGGTAATTTCCTAGTCTATACAGCTCAGTACCCTCAGAACAATCCTCCTTTAGTGTTAATCTTGATGCAGTTCAATATTTACGAAGGCTTATTGGCACACCTATGGGTAAGCTTTGGAGTTCTTGCTTGAAGGTGCCTATCAAGAGAAAACTATCACTGAAAAGTACATAAAATAATTACATTGATTACAGAACAGAAATAAAGCCAGTGATGACGTGGAAGAAGCTGACTGTTCAGCGAGAGTGCCAGGTAGTTCCAGGTCTAGGCAGAACCTGCATTGTAATACAATCTGTATCTGGTACAAATGTACAGTTCTCATTACCAAGCCTGTACAGTAGCCAGAACTTTTGCACAATCGGACATGAAAATCCCCGACCAGAAAGGTTTCAAAATGTCAACATCCCCAGTCTGTTGAAAGATTCAACGCCAACTGCTTATTCCTCTTTTTAAAAATGGAAAGGACAAAACCCCCAGTGCAGCATACAACCCCTAAACACAGGACCTGACTAGATCTATACATACTCTACAGGTCAGTCTATAGACAAAGCATAGCTCAATCTGTACGTGTCTGAATATGCAAACTCTCTACAGGTCAGTCTATACACAGAGCATAGAATCATAGAATCTTACAGCACAGAAGGGGGCCATTCGGCCTGTCGTGCCTATGCTGGCTCTTTGAAAGAACTCTCCAATTTAGTCCCCATACCCCAGCTTTTTCCCATAATCCTGCAAATTAGTTCTCTTCAAGTACATGTCCAATTGCATTTTGAAAGTTCCCATGGAATCTGATTCCACCGCCCTTTCAGGTAGCACATTTCAGATCTTGACAAGGCTCTGTGTGAAATAACTTCTCCTCATTTCTACTCTAGCTTTTTTGGCAATTATTTTAAATCTATGACCTTTGGTTACTGACCCACTTGCCAGAGAAAACAGTTTCTCCCTACTGGCTCTATCAAAACCCCTCATAATTTTGAATACCTCTATTATGTCTAACCTTAAACTTCTCTACGCTAAGTGTCAGAAGGTCGTGGGTTCAAGTCTCACTCCAGGGACTTGAGCACATAAATCCAGGCTGACATCCAGTGCAGTGCTGAGGGAGTGCTGCACTGTCGGAGGTGCCGTCTTTCGGATGAGACGTTAAACCAAGGCCCCGTCTGCTCTCTCAGGTGGATGCAAAAGATCCCATGGCACTATTTTGAAGAAGAGCAGGGGAGTTATTCCCGGTGTCCTGGCCAATATTTATCCCTCAATCAACATAACAAAAACAGAAGTAACAACAGAAAATGCTGGAAATACTCAGCAGGCCAGGCAGCATCCGTGGAGAGAGAAACAGAGTTGACATTTCGGGTCTAACCCTTTTTCAAAACTGGAAAGGAAATGAAATAGATCGAAAGGCAGGGCTGTGAGAGAACAAAAGAAGTGAAGAGACATTAAGAGGTATTCAAAACGAGACGAGATGGTGATAGGACTAGTGGAGACAAAAGACGGCTATTTGACTTCGTCTTTCTGCTGACATAAAAGGCAGTCCGAGTTCCCGATCGTATCATACGAGTGGCTCACTAATTGTCGGAACTCACAACAGCAATGTTTCACGACAACAGCATAAAGTAGTCACTGTTTGTAATGTGGGGAAACGCGGCAGCCAATTCGCGCACAACAAGCTCCCACAAACAGCAATGTGATAATGACCTGACAATCTTTTCAGTGAAACAACAGCAGAAAATGCTGGAAAAACTCAGCAGGTCAGGCAACATCTGTGGAGAGAAATTTGAGTTGACGTTTCGGGTTGGACCCTTCTTCAAAACTGGAAAGAAAAGAAACTAGATCGAAGGCAGGGCTGCGATCGGACAAAAGAATAAAAGAAACAAAAGAAGTAAAAGAGATTAGAAGCTAGACGAGATGGTAATAGGCTGGGATTAGGTGTAAAGTGTACTGGCAGGGCAAAAGATAGCTGCCAGGTGTGAGAGAGAAACAAAAGGAAAGGGGGGGGGGGAAAGGAGTGGAACAATTACAAGAGAAAATGAAATGGGGGCCGAGCTTATGATCTGAAATTGTTGAACTCGATATTGAGTCCGGAAGGCTGCAGACTGCCTAATCGGAAGATGAGGTGCTGTTCCTCGAGCTTGCGTTGAGCTTCCGTGGAACAATACAAGAGGCCAAGGACGGTGAGGTCCGAGTGGGAATGGAGCGGTGAATTAAAATGACAGGCGACCGGAAGCTCGGGGTCACCCTTACGGACTGAACGGAGGTGTTCCGCAAAGCGGTCACCCAATCTGCGTTTGGTCTCCCCAATGTAGAGGAGACCGCATCGTGAGCAGTGAATACAGTATACTAGATTGCGAGAAGTACAAGTAAATCGCTGTTTCACCTGGAAGGGGTGTTTGGGGCCCTGGACAGTGGGAAGGGCGGAGGTATAGGGGCAGGTGTTACATCTCCTCCGCTTGCACGGGAAGGTGCCAGGCGAAGGGGAAGGGCTGTTTGGGGTGATAGAGGAGTGGACTAGGGTGTCTCGGAGGGAGCGGTCCCTGCGGAATGCTGAAAGGGGAGGGGAGGGGAAGATACGTTTGGCGGTGGGATCACTTTGGAGGTAGCGGAAATGCCGGAGGATGATCCGTTGAATGTGGAGGCTGGTGGGGTGAAAGGTGAGGACAAGGGGAACCCTATCGTGGTTCCGGGAGGGAGGGGCAGGGGTGAGGGCAGAAGTGCGGGAGATAGAACTGATACGGTCGAGGGCAGTGTCAACCACCGTAGAGGGGAATCCTCGGTTGCGGAAAAAGGAAGACATGTCTGAAGCACTGGTGTGGAAGGTGGCGTCGTCGGAGCAGATACGGCGGAGGCGGAGAAACTGGGAGAATGGAATAGAGTCCTTACAGGAAGCAGGGTGGGAGGAAGTGTAGTCCAGGTAGCTGTGGGAGTCAGTGGGCTTGTAGTGAATATTGGTCGATAGCCTATCTCCAGAGATGGAGACGGGGAAGTCGAGGAAGGGAAGGGAAGAGTCCGAGATGGACCATGTGAAGGTGAGGGAAGGGTGGAAATTGGAGGCAAAGTGAATGAAATTGTCAAGTTCGGGGCGAGAGCAGGAAACGGCACCGATACAGTCATCAATGTATCGGAAAAAGAGGTGAGGGAGGGGACCCGAGTAGGACTGGAACAAAGATTGTTCCACATAGCCCACGAAAAGGCAGGCATAGCTAGGACCCATGCGGGTACCCATGGCAACGCCTTTGATTTGGAGGAAATGAGTGGAGTTAAAGGAGAAGTTGTTCAATGTGAGAACAAGTTCAGCCAGGCGGAGGAGGGTCGTGGTGGATGGGGACTGGTCGGGCCTCTGTTCAAGGAAGAAGCGGAGCGCCCTCAGGCCATCCGGGTGGGGGATGGAGGTGTAGAGGGATTGTACGTCCATGGTGAAAAGGAAGCGGTTGGGGCCAGGAAATTGGAAACTGTTAAAGTGGCGGAGGGCGTCCAAAGAGTCGCGGATGTAGGTGGGAAGAGACTGGACAAGGGGAGAAAAGATAGAGTCAAAATAGGAAGAGATAAGTTCCGTAGGGCAAGAACAGGCTGAAACGATGGGTCTACCAGGGCAGTCCTGTTTCTGGATCTTGGGAAGGAGGTAGAAGCGGGCTGTGCGGGGTTGGGGAACTATGAGGTTGGTGGCAGCAGGGGGAAGATCTCCAGAGGAGATGAGGTCAGTGACAGTCTTGGAAATGGTCTTGGAACCTTCTTCCCCTTCACTTTCCTCTGACCCCCCTTCTCCCAATCCCACCCCCTGCCGCGTTTTCACTATCCCCTCTGACCTTCCACTCTCTGACCCTGAACGATCAGTCCTCAGCAAAGGCCTGAGCTTCATCCCCTTACGCCCCCATCTCAATGAATTTCGAGCTCGGCACGATGTTGAGCTCTTTTTCCGCCGCCTTCGTCTCCGTGCCCACTTCACTGGCCAGGAGTCTTTCCCCCGCACAACTGACCCTTTCTCCCGCTTGCAGAATTCCCGTTCTACCTGGACCCCTCCCCCGGCCTCTTACCCTCTCTAGATCTTTTCATCGCTAACTGCCGCCGTGACATCGGCCTTCTCCATTTCTCTGCTCCCCTCACTCACTCCAACCTACCTCCCTCTGAACTTGCAGCACTCCATTCTCTTAGATCCAACCCTGACATTGTCATTAAACCCGCTGACAAGGGTGGTGCTGTTGTTGTTTGGCGTACTGACCTCTACCTAGCGGAAGCTGAACGCCAACTCTCCGACACCTCCTCCTACCTCCACCTGGACCATGACCCCACTACCGAACATCAAACCACCGTTTCCAAGATTGTCACTGACCTCATCTCCTCTGGAGATCTTCCCCCTGCTGCCACCAACCTCATAGTTCCCCAACCCCGCACAGCCCGCTTCTACCTCCTTCCCAAGATCCACAAACAGGACTGCCCTGGTAGACCCATCGTTTCAGCCTGTTCTTGCCCTACGGAACTTATCTCTTCCTATCTTGACTCTATCTTTTCTCCCCTTGTCCAGTCTCTTCCCACCTACATCCGCGACTCTTCGGACGCCCTCCGCCACTTTAACAGTTTCCAGTTTCCTGGCCCCAACCGCTTCCTTTTCACCATGGACGTACAATCCCTCTACACCTCCATCCCCCACCCGGATGGCCTGAGGGCGCTCCGCTTCTTCCTTGAACAGAGGCCCGACCAGTCCCCATCCACCACGACCCTCCTCCGCCTGGCTGAACTTGTTCTCACATTGAACAACTTCTCCTTTAACTCCACTCATTTCCTCCAAATCAAAGGTGTTGCCATGGGTACCCGCATGGGTCCTAGCTATGCCTGCCTTTTCGTGGGCTATGTGGAACAATCTTTGTTCCAGTCCTACTCGGGTCCCCTCCCTCACCTCTTTTTCCGATACATTGATGACTGTATCGGTGCCGTTTCCTGCTCTCGCCCCGAACTTGACAATTTCATTCACTTTGCCTCCAATTTCCACCCTTCCCTCACCTTCACATGGTCCATCTCGGACTCTTCCCTTCCCTTCCTCGACTTCTCCGTCTCCATCTCTGGGGCTAGGTTATCGACCAATATTCACTACAAGCCCACTGACTCCCACAGCTACCTGGACTACACTTCCTCCCACCCCGCTTCCTGTAAGGACTCTATTCCATTCTCCCAGTTTCTCCGCCTCCGCCGTATCTGCTCCGACGACGCCACCTTCCACACCAGTGCTTCAGACATGTCTTCCTTTTTCCGCAACCGAGGATTCCCCTCTACGGTGGTTGACACTGCCCTCGACCGTGTCAGTTCTATCTCCCGCACTTCTGCCCTCACCCCTGCCCCTCCCTCCCGGAACCACGATAGGGTTCCCCTTGTCCTCACCTTTCACCCCACCAGCCTCCACATTCAACGGATCATCCTCCGGCATTTCCGCTACCTCCAAAGTGATCCCACCACCAAATGTATCTTCCCCTCCCCTCCCCTTTCAGCATTCCGCAGGGACCGCTCCCTCCGAGACACCCTAGTCCACTTCTCTATCACCCCAAACAGCCCTTCCCCTTCGCCTGGCACCTTCCCGTGCAAGCGCAGGAGATGTAACACCTGCCCCTATACCTCCCCCCTTCCCACTGTCCAGGGCCCCAAACACCCCTTCCAGGTGAAACAGCGATTTACTTGTACTTCTCGCAATCTAGTATACTGTATTCGCTGCTCACGATGCGGTCTCCTCTACATTGGGGAGACCAAACGCAGATTGGGTGACCGCTTTGCGGAACACCTCCGTTCAGTCCGTAAGGGTGACCCCGAGCTTCCGGTCGCCTGTCATTTTAATTCACCGCTCCATTCCCACTCGGACCTCACCGTCCTTGGCCTCTTGTATTGTTCCACGGAAGCTCAACGCAAACTCGAGGAACAGCACCTCATCTTCCGATTAGGCACTTTGCAGCCTTCCGGACTCAATATCGAGTTCAACAATTTCAGATCATAAGCTCGGCCCCCATTTCATTTTCTCTTGTAATTGTTCCACTCCTTTCCCCCCCCCCCCCCTTTCCTTTTGTTTCTCTCTCACACCTGGCAGCTATCTTTTGCCCTGCCAGTACACTTTACACCTAATCCCAGCCTATTACCATCTCGTCTAGCTTCTAATCTCTTTTACTTCTTTTGTTTCTTTTATTCTTTTGTCCGATCGCAGCCCTGCCTTCGATCTAGTTTCTTTTCTTTCCAGTTTTGAAGAAGGGTCCAACCCGAAACGTCAACTCAAATTTCCCTCCACGGATGTTGCCTGACCTGCTGAGTTTTTCCAGCATTTTCTGTTGTTATTTCGGATTTCCAACATCTGCAGTATTTTGCTAGCAATCTTTTCAGTGATGTTGATTGAGGGATAAATATTGGCCTGGACACCGGGGAGAACTCCCCCCTGCTCTTCTTCGCAATAGTGGCCATGGGATCTTTTACATCCACTTTTTTTAAGCACATCACAATTTAATTGAATAATCTGCTCCTAATTTTTATATTTTGGGAAATAATGGAATAGTAGAAGCGGGAAATCTCAGCCCCGGTGCACAGTCTCCGTCCTTTTTATTGGTCCAATGCTGACAGCTCGTTAAACCAATCCATCAGAAAGCAGATTCGCTCATTTCCCGAAACAGTATAAAAGCCGAAGTCTTCGGTGATTCGCCAAGTCTGATCAGCAGGCCAGGCAGCATCCGTGGAGAGAGAAACAGAGTTAACGTTTCAGGTCTGGGACCCTTCATCAGAACTGGAAAAAGCTGGAGATGTAACAGATAGTAAGCAGGTGCAGAGACGGCGGGGGGGGGGGGGGCGTTAGGAGGGGAGGAAGGAATAGAAAGAATACCCTGTACTTTTGTAAGAGGCAGGAAAGATAAAATGTTGCAAATGGTAATGGCAAAAATCATACTGCATGAAAAATGGGGGCAGGGATAATTACCTGAAATTGTTAAACTCAATGTTGAGTCCGGCAGGCTGCAAAGTGCCCAATCGAAAGATGAGGTGCTGTTCCTCGAGCTTACGTTGAGCATCATTGGAACAATGCAATAGGCCGAGGACAGGGAGATCAGAGTGGGAATGGAGCGGTGAATTAAAGTGACAGGCGACCAGAAGCTCAGGGTCACCCTTACGGACTGAACGGAGGTGTCCCGCAAAGCGGTCGCCCAATCTGCGTTTGGTCTCCCCAATGTAGAGGAGACTGCACACAGGTCAGTCTATAGACAGAGCATGTCTGAATCTATACACTACAGGTCAGTCTATACCCAGAGCATGTCTGAATCTGTACACTATAGGTCAGTCTATAGACAGCGCATGTCTGAATCTGTACACTACAGGTCAGTCTATAGACAGAACATGTCTGAATCTGTACACTACAGGTCAGTCTATAGACAGAACATGTCTGAATCTGTACACTACAGGTCAGTCTATAGACAGAACATGTCTGAATCTATACACTACAGGTCAGTCTAGAGACAGAGCTTGTCTGAATCTGTACACTACAGGTCAGTCTATAGACAGAACATGTCTGAATCTATACACTACAGGTCAGTCTAGAGACAGAGCATGTCTGAATCTGTACACTACAGGTCAGTCTATAGACAAAACATGTCTGAATCTATACACTACAGGTCAGTCTAGAGACAGAGCATGTCTGAATCTGTACACTACAGGTCAGTCTATAGACAGAGCATGTCTGAATCTATACACTACAGGTCAGTCTAGAGACAGAGCTTGTCTGAATCTGGTTTTGGTGATGAATGAATGTTGGTCAGGACACTGGGAAAACGTTCCTGCTCTTTTGAAATAGTCCCTTTTATGTCCATCTCAACAGGCAGCTTAATGTCTCACCTGAAACACAACAGTACTCCTGCAGTGTTGCAATGAAGTTTCAGCCTAGATTACATACTTATGTCATAGATAAGACTTGAAACTACAACCTTCTAACAGAGGCAAGAATGCTACATGTGAGTAAAGCTGACACTAGCAATGGGGATTGATCAGAGATCAGAAGAAAGAACAATAGCTGATTTATCCCCTCCCTAGCCTAGAGACACTAAGGCCAACTGTTATAATCATATCATCTCTCTGGCTTAGACCAGCTAACTGAGTACAAAATCGGGGATTGAACTTGGGACCTCTTTGATTTGTGTGGCCGAGTACCTGATTGCACTTTCATCTACTGGACTACTGATAGAGTCCCAAAATATTAATTTCTATTCTATTGGATTATTGAGGCATAAATCATAAATATTGTGTAAATATTTTAGCCTCGGATAAGATTTTGGATTAACGGAAAGTAGATGTGCAAACAGCTACTGCAGTACGCAGTGCATATTTTAATGATACACACAAATAAGACTTGGAATCATCTACCGTAAGCGAACAAATAAAATTTAAACCTATTCAGCACACGGAATTCTTTTGTACATAACAAAATCATAATAAAATCTTTGACAGTGTAAGAGCTGGAAAGAGGGCTCATAATAGGTAAAACATGAACCATTTTTGACAGCTTGACGCTGGCGCAGATGAAACCAGAGACATCTTCTATTAAACAAGAAATAACAATTCAGCTTTTGTTAACCGTTTCTCTAAACCTGGCGTGTTTGTGTCAGCTTCAATTCGTTTCTCTAGAAGTTCTGATCAGACTGCCACCCTCGCATGCAGATTACATTTATTAACAGTAATTGGAGCCTCCGGAGACTGCGATCGCAATGTCACTACATTAATTGAGTGCTACACTCTGGTATGCTTTAACCGTCTCCATCGCTGCTTCCTCACGCCGTTGCTTTGGTTATGGTGAGAAGCGAACCTGTGGACTCCGTGGTCATCAGGTTGCTGTCGGATATCGGTTACCAAACAAGGAAAGTAAAAAAAACCTCAACGTTGACACTTTAGAAAACGTGTGTTTGGATTAGTGCAGCCTCCACACCAGTTGTATTGCAGTATTTGCCCCTCCATAGAAACATAATATTATAAAAGATGTAATAGCAGAGCACTTGGAAAACAGTGACAGGATCGGACAAAGTCAACATGGATTTACAAAAGGTAAATCGTGCTTGACTAATCTACTGGAATTTTTTGAGGATGTAACTGGTAGAATAGATAAGGGAGAACCAGTGGATGTGGTGTATTTGGACTTTCAGAAGGCTTTCGATAAGGTCCCGCATAAGAGATTAGCACGTAAAGTTAAGGCACATGGGATTGGGGGCAAGGTACTGACTTGGATAGAGAACTGGTTGGCAGACAGGAAGCAAAGAGTTGGAATAAACGGGTCTTTCTCCGAGTGGCAGGCAGTGACTAGTGGGGTACCGCAGGGATCGGTCCTAGGACCCCACCTATTCACAATATATATAAATGATCTAGACGAGGGAACTAGATGTAATATCTCCAAGTTTGCAGATGACACAAAGCTGGGTGGGCATGTGTGCTGTGAGGAGGATGCCGAGAAACTCCAGTATGATTTGGACAGGTTGGGTGATTGGGCAGATGCAGTATAATGTGGATAAATGCGAGGTTATCCACATTGGTGGCAAAAACAGGAAGGCAGATTATTATCTGAACGGCAATAGATTGGGAGAAGGGAAAGTGCAATGAGACCTGGGTGTCCTTGTGCAGCAGTCGCTGAAGGTAAGCATGCAGGTGCAGCAGGCGGTTAAGAAGGCAAATGGTATGTTGGCCTTCGTAGCGAGAGGGTTCGAGTACAGGAGCAAGGATGTCTTGCTGCAGTTGTACAGGGCCTTGGTGAGACCACACCTTGAGTATTGTGTGCAGTTTTGGTCGCCTTATCTGAGGAAGGATGTTCTTGCCATGGAGGGAGTGCAGCGAAGATTCACCAGACTGATACCTGGGATGGCAGGAATGACGTATGAGGAGAGATTGGGTCGATTGGGCTTATACTCGCTGGAGTTTAGAAGAATGAGAGGCGATCTCATTGAAACTTATAAAATTCTAACAGGACTAGACAGACTAGATGCAGGAAGGATGTTCCCGATGGCCGGGGAGTCCAGAACCAGGGGTCACAATCTAAGGATAAGGGGTAAGCCATTTAGGACAGAGATGAGGAGGAATTTCTTCACCCAGAGAGTGGTGAACCTGTGGAATTCTCTACCACAGAAGGCAGTGGAGGCCAATTCATTAAATATATTCAAGAAGGAGTTAGATATATTTCTTAAGGCTAAAGGGATCAAGGGATATGGAGAGAAGGCAGAGACAGGGTACTGAATTTGGATGATCAGCCATGATCGCATTGAATGGCGGAGCAGGCTCGAGGGGCCGAATGGCCTACTCCTGCTCCTATCTGCTATGTTTCTATGTTTCTATATAACACACAGTACTGGCTGGGCAGCAGAGAGTTAGCAGCAGTGACCTAATTTGACTGTTTAGGTACAAACAAACTGCTGAAGTTCCGCCACCACGGTTGATTATGCCACCACTCAATTCATTTACCGTCTGGTAGTTCACTTTCTCCAACCTACTATCTCCTGTGCTGTGGACGTGGCTTTGGACCATTTTTCTGAACCTGCAATTTAAATTGTAGATGAAATGGAAGCCTAAGGGAAGTGAAGTCAGCCAACTAGAGAGTAAAGCCAGCTGTTTCCTCCCGAAATAAATGGAGCACTTCAGACGCTATAACCAGCAACTTTGAAATTGGCATTAATGCAAACGGCCAATGGTTATTGCTTTGCGGCTGATACACGCGACTGCCTGTTTTAAACGTGGATGCTTTAAGTGGTGGGGACGGTACCACAACTATCTGACAGTACCATCACTCCAAGGATTGCAGTGTTTCGAGAAGACGTCCCACCAGCACCTTCTCAGGGCAACTACTGACGGGCAATAAATGGGGCCTTGTCAGCGAAGTCCACATCCAGAGTGGTGAGGAAGGGTCCTGACTTCTGTTTCTCCACAGATGCTGCCTGACCTGTTGAGTATTTCCAGCTTTTCTTCTTTTTGTTTTAAGATAAATACTGTGGCAACAAGAGCAGGTCAGAGGCTAGGCATTCTGTGGCGAGTGTCTCACCTCCTGACTCCCCAAAGACTTTCCACCATCTACAAGGCACAAGTAAGGAATGTGCTGTAATACTCTCCATTTGCCTGGATGAGTGCAGCTCCAACAACGCTCAAGAAGCTCGACACCATCCAGGACAAAGCAGCCCGCTTGATTGGCACCCCACCCTCTACCTTAAACATGGTGGTTAAGAAGGCAAATGGTATGTTGACCTTCATAGCGAGAGGATTTGAGTACAGGAGCAAGGATGTCTTGCTGCAGTTGTACAGGGCCTTGGTGAGACCACACCTTGAGTATTGTGTGCAGTTTTGGTCGCCTTATCTGAGGAAGGATGTTCTTGCCATGGAGGGAGTGCAGCAAAGATTCACCAGGCTGATACCTGGGATGGCAGGAATGACGTATGAGGAGAGATTGGGTCGATTGGGCTTACATTCGCTGGAGTTTAGAAGAATGAGAGGGGATCTCATTGAAACTTATAAAATTCTGACAGGACTGGACAGACTAGATGCAGGAAGGATGTTCCCAATGGCCGGGGAGTCCAGAACCAGGGGTCACAGTCTAAAGACAAGGGGTAAGCCATTTAGGACAGAGATGAGGAGGAATTTCTTCACCCAGAGAGTGGTGAACCTGTGGAATTCTCTACCACAGAAGGCAGTTGAGGCCAATTCATTAAATATATTCAAGAAGGAGTTAGATATATTTCTTACGACTAAAGGGATCAAGGAATATGGGGAGAAAGCAGGGACAGGGTACTGAATTTGGATGATCAGCCATGATCTCATTAAATGGCGGAGCAGGCTCGAGGGGCCGAATGGCCTACCCCTGCTCCTATCTTCTATGTTTCTATGTTTCTATGTACCGTGGCTGCAGTGTGTACCATCTACAAGAGGCACTGCAGCAACTCGCCAATGAACCCGCTGTTCGGCGCTCATTACAGCCCGTTCAGGCATACCCGGACAGCTGCGTCGATATACTGGCCACAGCCTTTCTGCGAAAACCCGTGGGGGTTCTCCAGATAGCTGCACGGTCCCTTCTACACGGTCGAACGGACTACCGTCATCCACTCCCATTACTTCTAAAACTTCCTCCCTGAGATCCGCATACCCTTTCCCTCCCCTCTTGCCATCCTCTGAGAGGCACTGAAGGATTGTGGAATCCAGGGAGAAAAGCAACAGTTTCACCTGCTGTTCCTGATCATCACAGTCATTAATGACTGCTGTTTCCTCTATCTCCCTGAAGTGAATCGAGGGATCTCCCTTTACTGTGAGTCGTGTGAGGTGGCTCACCATGGACCTTAATGGCGGGCCAGCGTAGGGCACCACGAGCTGGTTCTGGTGGGGTCCGATACTGCCATCGACAGCGTTGGGACCGAACCTCTGGTGCCGAGCGGGACACATCGGTGCCGGTCCCGGCTTTTCGACCAGTGGTTCTTCCACACACTCCACCTCAGCTACCTCCTCTTTCGCTACCCCCTCCTTTTCCGACCAAGTCTCACTATAGCTCGGCGGAGCTGAGGGCTCAGTGGCTGGTACCACAATTACCTCAGCTGGAATCGGCTGTTTAGATTCCTTTAAAAAGTCCATGTGACTGGCTTTCGGGCTGACGAGACACACCATGCCTCTTGCCTTAACCAGGGCCGTTCTTAGGTCCTCTATGGTCTTTTGGCAGGGGCCGTGGTCTGTGCTCTCAAACCCGTGCTCGAGGGCTAGCTTGTAAGCTGCCTTAACCTCCACTACTCTCTCCTCCTGCGCTCTTAGCTGTTGTGCGAGGCGGGCGCTTTTCTCCCGTATCCTCGTTTCATTAATCTTTGCTTCAGTAACCTGGCACTCCAGGTACTCTATCCTAGCCTGATGTTGACTAGCTACCACTTGGCGTTCCTGATTCAGCGCGTGAAGCGCTGTGATGAGTTTTTCCCCACCCATGGCCTTTTCCTCTATCTCTGCTGCCTGGGTTGTGATCTTGGCTGCCTGTGCTGCAATGACCCGGTCCAAGATCTGGACCTGCTTCTTGTAACACATCAGCCACACTGCCTTCTCCACTGACTTCTTATGCTCTTTGCTCTCTGTCCACCTGATGGCTGCGTCCACCGGACGCCCATCCAGCAAGAGATCGGAAATCCACTGTTTAGTGAGATTTACCTTGCCAAAGACATAATCCGCTATCCTCTCATCCATTGCATTTCGACCATTCAAACTTGGATCTACTACATTGCAATCCTGCTGCCAGAGTCCTGCCGCGGTCGCCATTTTCTGTAAGGGGTTTTCCTCGAGAGGTTTCCCTGAGGTTTCTCTCTCTAGAGGCCTCTCTCTCTTGCACAGTAAACCTTGAGTGGTTCAACCCACTCGTCCCTTAGATTCTGTACTCTGGACTTAGGCGCAGGAACTACAATGTAGAGAAAACTCTTGTAGACCAAGTTTGATGAAACAAAATGAAATTTTATTGCATAAGGAAAAATATCAAATCAAATGCAAGCAGATGAGGGAGTACATGGGAGGGAAAAACAACACAAAACAAATCATAACGACACAGTACTAACGAAAGCAAATACAGGCATCTTATGCTCTACGAAGATTATCATGCAATAAGGAAACACACGGAACATCGAGGGACAACAACTCATGTTAATTGTACCCTTAAAATCCACCCCCTTATTAAACCTATCTAGATCTGATTGTGAAGGGCCAGAAACATGCTCACCAATCCCACTAGGAAGTGCAAGGTTTTGAAATCGAGTCTGTGTTTGGTCCTTTCAGGTGTCTCGTCTCCACATGGATCGTGGAGCCCCTGCGAGCTGCGCCACACCTCTCTCCTGAGGTGGGGGTCGAGGGCAGCTGGACACCAGTGGGCCTGGATGTCGACGGGGTCGAGGATCATCGGCTCGACCCTGGTTAGAGGAGCCTTGGGCCGGCTCCCATCGCTTCTTCAGGTTCCTTTCTCTTCTCCCGAGCCGGGGTGGCTGGAAGGTTTCTTCGCTTGGGGTTTTATTTTTTTGTCTCTTCTCCCAAGTTGGGTCGATGGCCTCTTGTTCCGGCAATGGCCCGGGGACGGTCGATGATCTCCCGATGTGCTTCCCCGGGGCGGAATGCCGGTTTCGAGACGGCCTTCTCGATGTTGGCTTTCTTCTTCCTCCTGCGATTGCCTGCTTCTTCTTTTGGGTGTCCGGATTCAAACTGTATGCTTCCAGCTCTCCAAGCCTGCTCTTCTGTGTCTTTGTTCCAGCTCGCTCTCTACCGTAACCCCCTTCAACTGTAACTCCAGTTATACCTTTTCGTCAGAGGCTTAACCTTCCTGCCCAAAATCAGGTTAGTCTTTGTTTTATTTTTGGCAGGCTGGGAGCACAGTGGGGTAGTTATTATATTTTAAAATGTCTTAAACGGCTGGTAAAAGGCCCATCTCTGGTCTGGAATTACCTTCATTGTTTTTAATATCCTGCTGATCTCGTTATCTAGTCCTGGGTGCTGTTCTCATGAATATGAAATTGTCCCCTTTTGTCTGGGTCAACATTTTGATGGCCTCTGTCTCCAGGCCGATCTTGACTGGATCTGCATCTAATCCATATGCATACGTGTGGGTCTGGTTTCGTTCTCTCAGAAACGGCTTCCAGAACTTGCTGTAGGTTGAATCCACAAAGCTGTCTGAGGTTGCGCAGGAACTGTTAGATCCGTGTATCTTGATGTTGTGTGTCCTTCAATAATTAGACAAGAGACTGCAGGGAACAATCAACAGGTGTTTACTGGATGAGGGTTACTCTAAAACTAACTGTACAGATCCCTACTCAGGGTATATATACAGGTGTGGTCACTGCCGGTACTACAGTATACAGGAGCTGTAAAAAGTAGTTCTCCCCTTAAAAGTCCATACACTACAATTCCTCCCCTTTTAGATTAACAGTACCATAACATTCATTTAACAATTAAATATCAACTAATTACAATTAACACTTTTAACATGCAACATTAACTGAAAATAGTCTATTTATAAATTCAGTCTTTGGGGCGGCTTCCTGATCCTTTCTGGATAGCGCCTTTCCTGAGTGTCTTGCTCTTGGTGCGGAGGCGATTCTGGCCGCCTGTCATCGGTTGGTTCATCAGCTTCCGATGCTAATGTTTCTGGGGTAGATGCTACCTGTATGTCGGGTTCATCACCAGGTACGCGAGACATGGAGTTGACTCGTTCCTGTGACTCTCGGATCTGGTCGACATGGCGTCTCACAATGTTCTCCCCAACATCCACTGTGTACATTAGTGGCCCCTGCCGTGTGCATATCGTTCCTGGTTGCCATTTCTCTGTTCGGTAGTCACGGGCCAAGACTGGTTGCCCTACATTGAAGCTCCTTGTCGGCTTCTCATTGATGTGCTGGAATTGCTTATTCTCAACATCTCTTCGTACATTTGGTCTGAGCAAATCCAGACGAGATCTCAACCTTCGGTTAAAGAACATCATGGCCGGGGTCTGGTTGATGACTGCATGTGTCACATTTCTGTAGGCTAACAGGAAATTGTCCACCTTATGTGGAATGTCGTCATCGCACATGGCCCTTACTGCTTTTTTAAAGGTTTGTACGAACCTCTCAGCCAATCCATTTGTGGCTGGATGATACGGGGCGGATGTGTAATGCCTTACCCCATTCCTTTTCATAAATCTTCGAAACTCTTCGGACACAAACTGTGGTCCATTATCAGAGCAAATCTGCTCTGGCAAGCCGTTCCTGGCAAATATGGTCCGTAGGACTGCAATAGTTTTCTCCGTGGTGGTGGAGGACATTTTGATCACCTCAGGCCATTTCGGGTGCGCATCCACGGCTATTAAAAACATTGAGTTCATGAATGTGTAAAGTCCGCGCCTCAATAATACACGGACTTCGGGAGAACAGTTTAACAGGTACTTTACTGAACAAGAGGCAGCTTGAAACTGAAACTACAGAAGCCTGCTAGGGTGTTTTATACAGGGGTGGTCACTGCCGGTACTGCAGTCTAAGACCAGTTATTCCCTTAAAGGTACATACACAACAATTCCTCCCCTTTTAGATAAACAGTACATAACATTAATTTAACAACTAAATAATAACTAATTACAATTACAATTTCCTCAGTAATATATACATCAACTGAAATAATCATATATAAGTTCAGTCTTTGAGGAGGCTTCCTGATCCGGACTGGATAGCACCTTTCTCGAGTATCCTGTTCTGGTGGTGGAGTCAATTCTGGCTCATTGTCATTGGTTGGTTCGTCAGCTTCCAATACCCTTGCTTCTGAGGTAGACGCAACCTGTACTTCGGGCTCATTACCAGGTGCACATGCTTGTGGTACAGGTTTGGCTTGTTCCTGTGACTCTAGAATCTGGTCAGCATGGCATCTCACGATGCTCTCTCCAACGTCCACTGTGTACATTAGTGGTCCCTGCTGTGTGCATATCGTGCCTGGCTGCCATTTTTCTGTTCGGTGGTCGCGGGCCAAGACTGGTTGCCCTATCTTGAAGCTCCTGGTTGGCTTCTCATTTATGTGCTGGAACTGCTTATCCTCAACATCTCGTCTTATGTTTGGTTTGAGCAAATCCAAGCGACATCTTAGTCTCTGGTTAAAAAACAGTACGGCTGGAGTTTGGTTGGTTACTGCATGTGTCGCATTCCGGTAAGCAAACAGGAAGTTATCCACCTTGTGTTGCAGTGGTATGTCGTCATTATACATTGCCTTTATGGCCTTTTTAAAGGTCTGAACAAACCTCTCAGCCAATCCATTTGTGGCTGGATGATATGGGGCAGATGTGTAATGTTTCACCCCATTATTCTTCAGGAACCTCCGGAAATCCTCAGACACAAACTGTGGGCCATTGTCGGAACAGATCTGTTCTGGTAACCCATTCCTGGTGAAGATGGTCCTTAGGACTGCAATAGTTTTCTCCGTGGTGGTGGAGGACATTTTAATGACCTCTGGCCATTTCGAATGGGCGTCCACAGCGATTAGAAACATTGAGTCCATAAATGGACCAGCGAAATCAATGTGTACCCGTTGCCATGGAGATGAGGGCCACTCCCATGGATGTAGCGGGGCCTGTGGTGGAGCGTTTTGGACCTTCTGGCATCCTGTGCATCTCTTGGTCATATCCTCGATTTCTTTATCGATTCCCGGCCACCACACAAACGCCCTGGCTCGGCTCTTCATTTTTACCCCTCCCAGATGACCCTCGTGAAGCTCATTGAGTACTCTATCTCTCAACTTGGGTGGAATTACCACTCGGGATCCACACATCAAGGTTCCCTGGCACACTGACAGCTGTTCCCTCCTTGGCGAGAATGCTGGCAACAGTGAGTCGCCATATGCTGGCCATCCCTTCACCGTCAAATCATAGACCCGAGAGAGTGTCGGGTCATTTCAGGTTTCCTTTCCGTTATATTCAACTGGCACCCTTATTTTTCCTCTGGAGTAGACCTTTTGCCTCGTGTATGTCTTCAATACAATGGACGTGTCCTTTAAGGGTATGTGTGAGAATAGCCGCTCATAGTCTCGTCGATTCATGACAGTTAGGGCTGATCCTGTGTCCAATTCCATCTTCACTGGGGACCCTGCTATCATGCGGGTGACCCAAATGGTTCGGTGATCTTCTTTTGCGATCACGTTGTGTAATTTTAAACAACTTAGTCGCCTGCTCCCGGAGTCCTTATCACTCTCCTGATCTTCGGAACTACTATCTGTCAGTTTCTTTACTTTCCTGTACTGTTCCTTAGTAGTTCTTGTCATGTTGGTCTTCTTTCCCGACCTGCAGACTCTTGCTATATGTCCCATTTTTCCGCATTGCCTGCATATTTTGTCTTTAAACCAGCAGTCCTTCTGCTCATGGGTTGTTCTGCCGCAGCGATAGCACTTTTCGGCTCCATACGCCATTTTGTTAGCGCTGTATTCTTGTGGTTTCTGTTGTATTTCCGCAGCTCCCCGTGCTGCTGCTTCGTAGGATACTGCCACGCTGAAAGCCTGTTCTAGCATCAGGTCCTTTTTTGAAAGTAGTCGTTTCTGGGTTCCTTCACTCTGGAGCCTGCAGACAAACTTATCCCGTAAGGTGTCTGCCAGTCCTGCTCCGAACTGGCAGTGCTTCGATAACTTGCGTAGTTCCATAAGATAGTCAGCATTGCTTTCATTTTTGTGCTGGTTTCTTTTATGGAACTTGAATCTTTCTGCTGTCAGCAGTGGTGTAGGGCTTAGGTGTTCCTGTAAGATATGAACAATCTCCTCAAAAGTTTTCTCCATTGGTTTAGCTGGGGTAATTAAATTCCGCAATAGGCCGTACGTATTCGCACCCATCAGATTTAATAATACCGATGCCCTCTTTCCATCAGCCACCTCATTTGCCTTGCAGTACACTTCGATTCTTTCTACATACATGGTCCAGTCTTCTACCTCGTTGTCGAAAGCAGTGATACTGCCACTCTTCGGCATCTTGGGCGATTTAAAATGGCGCCTCCCGCGCTTTTGCTTCTTCCCCAATGGAATAAAATGGCGCCTCCCGCGCTTTTGCTTCTTCCCCAACGGGATAAAATGGCGCCTCCCACACTTTTGCTTCTTCCCCTTACTGCCACGCTGCTCCTAGCGTTCTACGGGGTAATGGCGGCGACCCGCAGCTTTGGCGCGTCTCGCTTTCCTTCCCCCCCCGTTTGGTTTCGCTCCGCTGTCCTGTTCTCGAGCACCGACCGCGCCCTGTGCGCTCCACCCTCTCTCTCTTGTTTTCTTTTCCCGGCGACGCTGCGCGGCCCGATTTGTAGAACCGCTCAATCGAGCTTGAGCCCGCCGCAGTCCGGAAAGGTCAGGGTGCTACCTGCTACGAGCACGATTCGCTGGAACCACAGTCTCTCCCGCAATTCTCCAAACACCGATGGATTCTTTGGGCGGTTGCCCTCGGTCGACGCCCGTTGCTCAGACTACGACCTTCCAGGACCTTCCTTTCAGGCGAGATCCCCGTGAGATGATGCCACACTGCATGTGAGTTTGAACTTACTTGTCGCCACTGTAAAGTCCACGCCTCAATAATACACGGACTTCGGGAGAACAGTTAACAGGTACTTTACTGAACAAGAGGCAGCTTGAAACTGAAACTACAGAAGCCTGCTAGGGCCTTTTATACAGGGGTGGTCACTGCCGGTACTGCAGTCTAAGACCAGTTATTCCCTTAAAGGTACATACACAACAGAATGGACCAGCAAAATCAATACGCACCCGTTGCCATGGAGATGAGGGCCACTCCCATGGGTGTAGAGGGGCATGTGGTGGTGCATTTTGGACCTTCTGGCATCCTGAGCAGCTCTTTGTCAGGTCCTCGATTAGCCGATCGATCCCCGGCCACCGCACATAAGCCCTAGCAAGGCTTTTCATTTTCACCCCTCCCAGATGGCCTTCGTGAAGCTCATTGAGCACACTCTCCCTTAACTTGGGTGGAATTACCACTCGGGATCCACACATCAAGGTCCCCTGGCATACTGACAGCTGTTCTCTTCTGGATGAGAATGCTGGCAGCAGTGAGTCGCCATATGTTGGCCATCCCTTCACCGTCAAGTCATATACCCGAGACAGTGTCGGGTCATTTCGGGTCTCCTTCTCTATATCAGCGTTAGTTACTGGCAAGCGTTCAATTATAGTCAAATAAAATATTTCGACAGGGTCCACTGCTGGTGCTTCCTCCGCAGTAGGCAGTGGCAGGCGTGATAGACCATCAGCGTTTCCATGCTGTTTCGTGCCCTTATACTCGATTTCATATTGGTTCGCCCCTAGAAAAAGGGACCATCTTTGTAGCCGTTGCGCAGTCATCACCAGAACGCCCTTCTTTGGATTAAAGATGGAGACAAGTGGTTGGTGGTCAGTCAGCAAGGTGAACTTCTGCCCATGCAGATAATGGTTGAACTTTTTCACTCCCCACACTAGGCTGAGGGCCTTCCTGTCAATCTGGGCGTAGTTACGCTCGGCTGAGGTTAGTGACCGAGACGCAAAGGCTACTGGCCTCTCCGAGCCGTCCGGGAATTTGTGCGACAGCACCGCTCCAATGCCATAGGGTGATGCATCACACGCCAACCGAATTGGTAGTGCTGGGTTGAAATGAGCCAACACCTCTTTTGATGTGATCAATTCTTTGCACTTCTGGAAAGTTCGTTTACATTCATCATTCCACTTCCATGGTACCCCCGTTTGCAGTAGGGTGTTCAGTGGGTGTAGTACTGTAGACAAATTCGGCAAGAACTTATGGTAGTAGTTCACCAGCCTGAGGAACGACCTCAGTTGTGACACATTTTCCGGTGCTGGAGCCTTGACTACTGCCTCAATCTTTTCAGGGGACTTATGTAACCCCTCTTCATCAATAACGTGGCCACAATACGAGATCTGCTTCTGGAAAAACTCGCATTTGTGGCGATTAGCTCGGAGCCCATATTCCTTCAATCTAGTGAGCACCTGCTCCAGGTTGGCGAGGTGATCACTGTCATTTTCGCCTGTGACCAGGATGTCGTCCAAATAACACTGGGTCCCTGGAATCCCTTGCAGGACTTGATCCATTGCCCTTTGCCAAATAGCCAGAGCTGATGCTACCCCGAACACCAGCCGGTTGTATTGGTAGAGACCTTTATGAGTGTTGATCGTGAGGTACTGTTTCGAGGCTTCTTCTGCCTCCATTTGCAGGTACGCCTGGGCCAGATCAATCTTGGTGAAGCGTTTCCCTCCAGATAGCGAGGCGAAAACATCTTCAATCCGTGGAAGCGGATATTGTACCGTGTGAAGGACCGGGTTCACTCTCACCTTAAAGTCCCCACAGATGCGAACCTTCTTTGGTTCCCCAGGCGTATTACTCAACGACCTCTTCATTACAGGAACGATGGGTGTAGCCCACTCACTCCAGTCCACTTTGGACAGTACTCCTGAACGTTCCAAACCTTCCAGCTCTGCTTTGACGGCTGGGCGAATCGCATAAGGCACTGGTCTGGCCTTAAAAAACTTTGGGCTTGCATTTTCTTCTATTTTGATCGTCGCTGTTATGCCTTTTAGTGTTCCGAGTCCCTCCTGGAACACTTCTTGTGCGTCAGTTAGCATTTTTGACAGTCGCCCAGGTGTGACGTCGTCATCCTTTTTGGCATCTACAGTCAGTGCTTGTATGGAATGCCAATCTAGCTGTATCTTACGGATCCATTCATGTCCTAGTAGTGGTGGTCCTCCATCTGGCAATACATATAGGTCCATTTTTGGTGTTTCCTTGCCGTTATATATAACGTTCACCCTTATTTTTCCTTTGGGGTAGACTTTTTGCCCCGTGTACGTCTTCAAGACAATCTCTGTATCTCTCAAGGGTATATGTGAGAATAGCCGCTTGTAGTCCCTTCGGTTTATGACTGTTAGGGCTGATCCTGTGTCCAATTCCATTTTCACTTGGACTCCGGCTATCTTGAGCATGACCCAGATAGTTTGGTGATCCTCCTTTTTATCACTATGTAGTTTCAGACAACCCAGCTCCTTGCTTCCGGAGTCTGTATCACTTTTCTATTCGTCTGAACTACTCTCCGTCACCTTATGTACCTTCTTGTACTTCTCCTGTGGAGATTTCTTGCTGCTGGTTTTCTTTCCCGACCTGCAGACTCTTGCTATGTGTCCTACTTTTCCACACTGTCTGCACACTTTGTCCTTGAACCAGCAATCATTATAGTCGTGTGTTGTTCTGCCGCAGCGATAGCACTTCACTGTTCTGTATGACATTTCATTTGTGCCATATTCTTGCGGTCTCCGTTGTATCTCTGCAGCGCCCCGTGCGGCTGCTTCTTGTGATACTGCCATGCTGAAAGATGTAAGATCCTTTTCTGATAGAAGCCGTTTCTGGGTTCCTTCACTTTGAAGCCCACACACAAACTTGCCCCTTAAAGTATCTGCTAGTCCCGTTCCAAACTGGCAGTGTTTTGATAGCTTGCGCAGTTCCGTTAAATACTCAGCATTACTTTCATCTTTATGCTGGTTCCTTTTGTGAAACTTAAATCTTTCTGCTATCAGCAGCGGTGTGGGGTTTAAGTGGTCCTGTAGGATTGACACTATGTTTTCAAAATCCTTTTCCACTGGCTTCTCTGGGATTACTAGGTTTTGCAGTAAGCCATACTTTTTGCACCCATTGAATTCAACAATATCAGCGCTTTCCTGTCATCTGGCACTTCATTCGCCTTGCAGTACACTTCTATGCGTTCGACATATGTCGTCCAATCTTCGACTTCATTGTCTAACGCTGTGACACTGCCACTCTTCGGCATCCCTGGGTGTGGTTAGACTGGCTCAAAATGGCATCTCCCACGCTCTCCCTTCTTCTCTGCTGTGGCTCAAAATGGCGTCTCCCGCGCTCTCCCTTCTTCTCGGCTGCGGCTTAAAATGGCGTCTCCCGCGCTCCCCCTTCTTCTCCGCTGCGGCTCAAAATGGCGTCTCCCGCGCTTTCCTTTCTTCCCCGCTGACGCTGCTCGGACCTTGAACACCGGCTGCGCTCTGCGCGTTTTCCTGCGCGCCTCTCTCTCTCGCTGACGCTGCTTGGCCCTTGAACACCGGCTACGCTCTGCTCTCTCTCGTTGACGCCACTCGGTCCTGAACACCGGCTGCGCCCTGTGCGCTCTACCCTCTCTCTTCTCCCGTCGACGCTGCTCGGCCTTTTTCTGTGCCGTTGGTCAGCTCTAGCCGCCGCTGTCCGGGAAGGGTCTGCGCCGTACCTGTTGCCAGCCCATTTCGCTGGACCACCGTGACTGGAGAACCAAGCCCAGCTCTCAACAGCCTCCCCTGCGATGCTCAAGTCTCCGCTGGATGGTCGACGCCCGTGCTTCTGGACTCGGCCTTCTTCTTTCACTGTTCTCCAGGAGCGAATCCCTGGGAGGTGATGCAGAGTTGCAGGTAGGTTTGAATCTTCTCGTCGCCAATGTTAGATCCGTGTATCTTGATGTTGTGTGTCCTTCAATAATTAGACAAGAGACTGCAGGGAACAATTAACAGGTGTTTACTGGATGAGGGTTGCTCTAAAACTAACTGTACAGATCCCTACTCAGGGTATATATACAGGTGTGGTCACTGCCGGTAATACAGTATACAGGAGCTGTAAAAAGTAGTTCGCCCCTTAAAGGTACATACACTACAGGAACCATTTTAAAGTGTCCCAATAAGTTGGTCACATGGTATGGCGGCCATTTTATATGCCCCTTTTTCTGGGCTACTTTTAAAACAGTCTTTAAAATCATGGCCTCTTCTGCCATTTGACCCTTATTAATATAAAGTCCAATTTTGCGAATCCTACAGATCCTTCATTGTCGCTGGGTCAAAATCCTGGAACTCCCTACCTAATAGCACTGTGGGAGTACCTTCACCACACTGACTGCAGCGGTTCAAGAAGGCGGCTCACCACTACCTTCTCAAGGGCAATTAGGGATGGGCAATAAATGCTGGCCTTGCCAGCGACACCCACATCCCATAAACAAATAAAAAGAATCATCATTGGACAGTAATCAAAGCTAAGACCTGGCCTGCACCCCTCATTGAGCCGTGTACTTATCGATGAAACCATCAACCAGCTTCATAGTTATTTAAAAAGGAACAAAAACAAGGAAATGCCAACTGGTGTGGTGGTGGCAGTAACGAGCGAGGACGGCACGACGTCACAAGAAGCCATCTGCCAAAATTATCATTACCATTAGGAAGAGCAACATGGCGGTGATAATGCATGTTGCTACGCCAGGCACGACATGATGCAGGTTCTCGCCCGTAATGCCCCATCTAGAAATTGCGATCGCTGCCATGTTGTCAGATGAGGCATAAATACGAGGGGAGAGGGGAGTGCAGGATGGGGGTGGGGGTCAGAAGTCATACCGAGCTTCTTTCACATTCCTTCTAGTGCTGGGGCGCCGGATTCTTGGCAACAACTTGGTATTCAGGCTGGGGAACATTACATGAAGTGTGCGGGAAGGGGGGGGGAGGGGCGCGCGGGGCAGGCGGGGGTGGGGGGAGAGGGATGAACCTAAAGCGAGAAGCAAAAACTCATTTTAAAATGGGGAAGAAATTAGAGAATTGGATAGCAATATTTGTTAAGGGAAGTGTGGCACCCACACTGGCTCACTTGGTAAAGCCACTTGACGTATGTGATAGTGAAACCATACAGGCTGGGAAAATCCCAGCTTCAGTCCCTACTTTGTGCTGATGGAGCTGATCTTGGCCAGATTAGGTTGGTGGTAGAGGGTGATACTACTATACTCAGTGCCCTGGGTTAGGAAGAGGAAAAACTAGCCTCCAACAAAATAATGATACTCTGTCACAGCAGAACCAAGATCAGTAAGTTTAGGTGGGATCAATTTTATGAGGGAGTGCTCCTGGCATGGAGCATGATGGGCCAGATTGGACAACTGAGAGAGCTCTGTGGCTCTTTGAATTCTCAGGTGCTCAGTCTTAATGATTGAAAGTTTGTGAGGTATAAAGTGGGCACAGAGTCAGGCTGACAAAAAATAAAAGCACCTGGTGTTCCTGATCCTCCGCAGTGTCCAGCAACACCCGCTGGACGTGAGAGAGTCTCCGATGGAGGCAGGCGTGATGCCCCCACGGTAGAATAGCCTGATGCCACTCACTGAGGGCCAAGGCTAACACATCAAAAATGGTCACTTGGCTGAGTGAGGTACTGCAGGCCATCGTGGGACTGCTCCCTGGCAGGAACTTCAGGATAGCATGAGGGAATGGGAGAAAATTGATGGAAAAATGGAAGATAAAAAATATGCAATGGGGAATTGATTTACCACCCCTCCACCCCGCAGGTGGTCTGGTCTAAACTACACATAGAGGTTGGAAAATATAGGAAAGGGGCTAAATCTCAATAAAAGAAGGTTTACAACCCATGAGGTAAACAGCCTTTTACACCCCTACCATGTACTGATGGGCTCGCTGTCTTAAAATCAAATAACATTTTGGAAATAGGCAATTGGAGGACAGTCCCTAACCTGATGGAGCTATCCTCCATCACGTTCACATTTAAATTCCCGTGTTTTTGACCGAGCATCCCTTGATAATAATCTACATATTTAAATTGCCTCATTAATAGTGTGCAATGAGCACAGTGCACAGCTGTTTTCTTATACATACAGAAATTCATCAGGGTCTATGTACACATTCAAACCCTTGAATGTGCGCCCCTGCCTCGGCAAGAAAAAAAAATTAGCCCTTCATTTTCATATATATTAAAAATACATTTCTATGTGATGGGCATAATATACCAGCATTAAAAAATCATTATGTTTCTGCCTGCACTTACATAAATATGTAAATACGATGCTAATTCATGCTAATGCATCTTAATATCAATTTTTCCATTTTGGCTTTTCCATTCTGCTGTGCGAGGGCTACTCGCGGCTTTTCCCATTTACAGCGACGACTGACTTGATTTCTCAGTATTAGCGCTTGTTATAAAATATTGGCGCATTTACACATTAAAAAGCTCTCTGTAATAGGCAGATAAATATGGATCCGTGTGTCGATGTCAGTTTGGTTAAGACAAAGAGATTAATGAATATTTCATGCATTTTTGAGCCACTATTCTCTTTTTCTAAAAATTAGTCTTCATGAATATGCAAATTATTCCCTCCAAAGCTCTCACATTGTGAATTATTGACACTGAAATATCTGCCATGAAGCCGATTATACGTGTAGCAGATTACGGTGAGATTAAAACCAAACCTCTGATCAGGCGGGTGTCATTGCGGGGAGTGTTTCGGAGATTGGATGCTAGTTGCAATAGAAGGGCAGGTTCTTGGGTTCACTGTTCTCGCCCTGCGACTGTTACTGACCTCGACCTCTCTGCGGAGCTGGCTCCTTTACACACTGTCTGGTGGGCAGAGCAGAGCTGACAGAGGCCTGGAAGCAGATTGGGCTCTTGGCCATGGGAGGTGTGCAGTGTTTAATCATAGAATCAGACAGCATGAAAGCAAATAAAGGACATTAATAAGCTGAAGATGTTTTAAAACAGAGGCTCAAAATGCAAAGCTATGAGGATTAGGCCATTAAGACGAAAGAAGTTTGCGAATGGCGGTGACCTCGGTCTTTAAAATGCTGAACATATAGGTAATTCTTTTTACCATTGCAGAAATTGCAGCCAACAGGATAATAGTACCTCAAAAATACCTGAACTATTCATTAATCTCTTTGTCTTAGCCAAATTGACATCGAAGCCATTCAGCCCATCGTGCCTGTGCCGGCGATGGCAGATTAATGGCAAGAAAAATAAAATCGCTCCCCAGTGGCTGAGATGGTAAAGGCTGAGATGTATACATCAGTACATCAGTCTCCATTCCTGATTTGTGCTGCATTAGCTGTTCTTTCCCAGGGTGGCAGAATGAAAAGAAAGTAAAAGAAAGCCTTAACCTTATACAGCGCCCTTCACGACCACCGGATGTCCCAAAGCACTTTATAGCCAATGAAGTACTTTTTGAAGTGGAGTCACTGTTGTAATGGAGGAAACGCAGCAGCCATTTTGCGCACAGCAAGCTCCCACAAACAGCAATATGATGATGACCAGATAATCTTTATTTTAGTGATGTTGATTGAGGGATAAATATTGGCCAGGACACCGGGGATAACTCCCTTGCTCTTCTTCGAATTAGGATCCTTTACTCCCTCAGTACTGCACTGGAGTGTCAGCCTAGACTTTGGTGTTCAAAACTCTGGAGTGGGACTTGAACCCACAACCTTCTGACTCAGGCCAGAGTGCTACTAACTTTTCTTCTTCTTAGGCAGTCCCTCGGAACCAAGGATGACTTGCTTCCACATTAAAAATGAGTTCGCAGGTGACTGATGAGTCCAATGCGGGTGGGTGGGGTGCGCGGGTTGACGTGCGCTCCTTCCGCTGTTTGAGCTTGGCTTCCGCTTGCTCCTGGCGAAGAGACTCGAAGTGTTCGGCGCCTTCCCGGATGCTTCCCGGATGCTACTAACTGAGCAACGGCTGACGAATGTGTTCTACAATTGGCCTCAGTGCCCTTGGACGAGAGCAGAGAAAACAAAACCTGGCCGGGTTGCTGTGCTTTATCATTATCGAGTGACCCCCATTGGGAAATTGAATGTGACGGTGAGGACAGAAAAGCCTACCAACACTCACTGTCTTAAGCTTACACATATGGAATGGCTGCTTAGGTGAGGTACTGCTATGTACCTGCTACCTGCGGAACTGCAGCCCAGTGTGAGTCAGCACTAGGATTGGCAACTCTAGTTCGACATATTCCTGCAGGCTTCATCACACGTCTTCCTTCACTTCCTCCATTACAACAGTGACTCCACTTCAAAAGTACTTCATTGGCTGTAAAGCGCTTTGGGATGTCCTGAGGTTGTGAAAGGCGCTATATAAATGGAAGTCTTTCTTTTCCTGCCTCCAACTGCCCTGCCCCGACACTCCTGCTATTGGTCACCCGATAGGTCTATCCTCAGGGTGCACCAGCATCCTACGCCAATCGGAGAGTGAATAGACTCTTCATCAACCGATTGGATGATTCTCCAGCGTCAGCCAACAGCTTTCTATCCCCCACGTCCGATATTTTTATAACTAATAAACAATAAGAGAATTTTTTTTTTTTAATTTGTTTTTATCGTCCCTGTGAGTTTTCTCCTAGATTGCTCACAGCAGTGTCCTAGAGATTCCAGGGCAATCCGGAAGGGTTGGCCACTGTAGTCGGCACCTTCAGATCAGGAGGGGAGGACGTTGAACGGCCATTTAGTTATAACATTTTCAAGAAGGCTGTAATGAAGGAACACAATAGCTTATAGTCCTGTCGCATTCAAATCTCTAATAAAAACAGAAAATGCTGGAGATACTCAGCAGGTCAGGCAGCATCTGTGAAGAGAGAAACAGAGTTAACGTTTCAGGTCGATGACCTTTCGTCAGAACTGGAAAAAAGCAGGAAATGGAACGGATTTTTAAGCAAGTGTAGTGGCTGGGAAATGGGGGAGGGAATGAAAGAACAAAAGGGAAGGTCTGTGATAGGATAGAAGGCAGGAGAGATTAAGAGACATTGAGAGACATTCAGAGATATTCAAGGCAAAATGAGATGGTAATGGGACAGGTTCAGAAACAAAGGATGGCTCTAGATGAAGTGTAAATTGCGCTGGCAGAATGAAAAACAGCTGCCATGCGGGAGAGAAGAAAAGACACAAACAAAAAGTGTGGATAAAAAATATATATATGATAGGGGCCGAGGTTATGATCTGAAATTGTTGAACTCTATGTTGAGTCCAGAGGGCTGTAAAGTGCCTAATCGAAAGATGAGGTGCTGTTCCTCGAGCTTACACTGAGCTTCCGTGGAACCATGCAAGAGGCCGAGGACGGTGAGGTCTGAGTGGGAGTGGAGCGGTGAATTAAAGTGACAGGCGACTAGAAGCTCGGGGTCCCCCTTACAGACTGAGCAGAGGTGTTCCGCAAAGTGGTCACCCAATCTGCATTTGGTCTCCCCAATGTAGAGGAGACCACGTCGTGAACAGCGAATACAGTATACTAAATTGCTAGAAGTACAAATAAATCGCTGTTTCACCTGGAAGGGGTGTTTGGGTCCCTGGACAGTGGGATGGGGGAAGGTATAAGGGCATGTGTTGCATCTCCTGCGCTTGCATGGGAAGGTGCCGGGCGATAGAGGAGTGGACTAGGGTGTCGCGGAGGGAGCAATCCCTATGGAATGCTGAAATGGGAGGTGAGGGGAAGATGCATTTGGTGGTGGGATCACGCTGGAGGTGGTGGAAATGGCAGAGGAGGATCCGTTGAATGTGAAGGCCGGTGGGGTGAAAGGTGAGGACAAGGGGAACTCTATCGTGGTTCCAGGAGGGAGGGGCAGGGGTGAGGGCAGAAGATAGAATGGTTAAGGGCCATGTCAACCACTGTAGAGGGGGATCCTTGGTTGAGGAAAAAGGAAGACATGTCGGGAGCACTGGTATGGAAGGTGGCATCGTCAGAGCAGATACGGTGGAGACGGAGAAACTGCGAGAATGGAATAGAGTCCTTACAGGAGGTGGGGTGGGAGGAAGTGTAGTCCAGGTAGTTGTGGGAGTCAGTGGGCTTGCAGTGAATGTTTGTCAATAACCTATCCTCAGAGATGGAGACGGAGAAGTCGAGGAAGGGAAGGGAAGAGTTGGAGATGGACCATGTGAAGGTGAGGGAAGGGTGGAAATTGGAAGCAAAGTAAATTGAATTATCTAGTTCAGGGCGAGAGCAGGAAATGGCACCGATACAGTCATCAATGTACTGGAAAAAGAGGTGAGGGAGGGGACCTGAGTAGGACTGGAACAAAGAGTGTTCCACATATCCCACGAAAAGACAGGCATAGCTAGGACCCATGTGGGTACCCACAGCAACACCTTTGATTTGGAGGAAGTGAGTGGAGTCAAAGGAAACGTTTTGCCTTGAATATCCCTTAATGTCTCTCAATGTCTCTTAATCTCTCCTGCTTTCTATCCTATCACAGACCTTCCCTTTTGTTCTTTCATCCCCTCCCCCCTTTCTCAGCCACTACACTTGCTTAAAAATCTGTTCCATTTCCTGCTTTTTTCCAGTTCTGACGAAAGGTCATCGACCGGAAACATTAACTCTGTTTCTCTCTTCACAGATGCTGCCTGACCTGCTGAGTATCTCCAGCATTTTCTGTTCTTATTTCAGATTTCCAGCATCTGCAGTATTTTCTTTTTGCAATCAAATCTCTGTCTGGTGGTCAACAACAACAGCAACAACCTGTATTTATATAGTGCCTTTAACGTAATAAAGCGTCCCAAGGTGCTTCACAGGAGTATTTTAAGACAATAAACTTTGACACCCAGCCACATAAGGATAAATTAGGGTAGGTGACCAAAAGCTTGGTCAAACAGGTAGGTTTTAAGGAGTGTCTTAAAGGAAGAAAGAGAGGTAGAGAGGCGGAGAGGTTTAGGCAGGGAATTCCAGAGCTTAGGGCCCAGGCAGCAGAAGGCACGGCCACCAAAAGGTTGAGCGATTATAATCAGGGATGTTCAAGAGGGCAGAATTAGAGGAACGCACATATCTCGGGGGGTTGTGGGGCTAAAGGAGAGGGAGGGGCGAGGCTATGGAGGGATTTGAAAACAAAATGAGAATTTTCTAATCGAGCCACCATTAGCAGCACCGTGGGCAATGGACAACCCACAAAGTGCGATAATTCCGCGCTGTCGCAGCATTATGAAACCTTCAAGCTATTTTGGGTTTGCTCACAAAGCAGAGTGGTGCGGTTGAAACCTGAACAGACCAGGTGGATTCATATATTGAGTCATTGTTTCACTGACCACCCCCCCAAAAAAAAGCCATTTTATAATCCATCACGTCATCGAACAGCCTGGAGCCAGATGAGTTGCTGTCAGCCGCAATGCCTGGCCGTATATACTTTGCATAATGATGCTTTCATGTGGATGACGCAGCTGCAGCAAGCATTATCAACATTGGGCCGATGTATCTCTCTGTACAGCTGTGGTGCTTCACAACCACCACAGGCGAAAATGAGAACTTTCTACATCAGGCCCAACCTGATAATCAGTCGGAGACATTTGCTGTAGATTGCACTGACATACAGTAATTATTACGCCTCTTCGATGACTCATAACTATTGTTTTGAGTTTGCGGTTGCAGGCAGCTTCGTGTAAAATAAAAAAGTCAGCTCTTTACCCACAGCAGAAATCATCATTCCCCCCCAAAAAAAACTTATAATGAAGGAAGTTGTACTTTAGTAATAGCAACACTTGCACTCACGGAACGCCTTAGCGCGTCGAAATGTCTCAAAGCACCTCACACAATGAATTACTTTTGAAGTGCAGTGACCTTTGCGAAAAATATCATGTCATAGAGTTATAACGGCACTGAAGGAGGCCAGTTGGCCCATCGAGTCTGTGCCGGCTCTCTGCAGAGCAATTCAGTCAGTCCCATTCCCCCACTCTATCCCCGTAGCCCTGCAAGTTTATTTCCCTCAAGTGCCTATCCAGTCTCCCCTTGAAAACATTGAGTGTCTCCGCTTCCACCACTTCTGTCGGCAACGAGTTCCAGGTCCTCACCACTCGCTGCGTAAAAACGATTTTCCTCCCATCCCCCCTGTATCTCTTGCCCATTCAAAACCTTAAATCTGTGTCCCCTAGTCCTTGTACCATCAACTAGTGGGAACAGCCTTTCCCCGTCTAGCCTATCCAAACCCGTCATAATCTTGTACACCTCTGTCAAATCACCCCTCAGCCTCCTTTGCTCTAATGAAAACAAATCCAGTTTCTCCGACCTGTCCTTGTAACTAAGATCCCCCATCCCCAGAACCATTCTGGTAAATCTCCTCTGCACCCTCTCAAGGGCCTTCACATCCTTCCTAAAGTGTGGTGACCAGAACTGGACGCAGTACTCCAGTTGTGGCCTAACCAGCGCTTTATAAAGGTTCAGCATAACTTCTCTACTTCTGTGCTCAGTAACTCTATTTATGAAGCCCAGGAGCCCATATGCTTTGCTAACCACTCTCTCAATATGTCCCGCCACCTTCAGGGATCTGTATATAAGTTATATGAAAACCGTTTCATCTCCTTCCATTGGCTCCTTAAATTTTCTGCCCACAAATACTGCCCAGGGTATAGCTCCACAAGCACCTACAGGTCCGCACTAAACTCTCTCTAAGTAACTTCATGTATAGGGGACTGTGAGTGTTGGCAGGCTGTTTGACTGCGGGGGTTGGTGGGGGTGACAGGGATCCAAGCTCGATCATGTCCCCACCCACGGCCATCATCATCCACTTTTCAGCAATGCATCACATTCGGCGTAGTCATCAAGAGTAGGACCACGAGCTGAATCTTGCCCCTCCCTAGCACAAGGGGCATTGCTCAGCACAGGTCACTCACTACCTTCAGGCGATGAGAGACGGAAAAAAACTCGGATTCCCTGTGCCTATTGCAAGCTGCTTCACCGGCCGATGCTGCAGATTTTTTTTTAGGCTTGCATGGAACGAAAAAAGTTCAACAAGTTCGAATGACTGGGTACAAGGCCTCAGACATTATTTTGAAACATACGGTGTGCTGGAAAACAAAGAGTGTCATAATGTCTTGGCAGCGGCCCCAGCAGTAACATGATTTCCTTTCCCACACAGGCTGAAGGACAAAGCAAAAAACCTTCAGTGGGTGAGGACTTTATTTACAGAGACCCACCCAGTTTCACAAAGAACAAAGCAGCGGGGATTGAATGAATAAGGACAATGACTGGCACTGAAATCACCTGTTTCTTGGAACTATACTGGAGTGTTATTAAATACAAATCCCAAACGTTTCTCCTCATATCGGCTCCAATTTGTTACCCGTGCACTTGACAGTAAATGTGTTTTCGCTAGTGAAGCATTGCGGGAGGACGGCACATATGCCAGCTAAGTGCCCATGGTTAAACCATGAAAACATTATTTTCTTCAGATGTCAGATTCAAACCTATCTTCAAAGTTCCACAAGTTAAGCACTTGGCAGATTGAACAGACACGAGCCCTTCCCATGTCAACACCCCCAATGTTCTCCCTTTTCCACTCTTGAAGGTATTGACTCATGCTGGGGTACAGTTCCATATGTGCCTCCCTCCAGGAACTCTCCCAAATTGACCATTCTTCATATGTGAGTCTGGGCATATGTGAGCATCCGCAGGCTATTCCCCCATGAGGAGCAGATTCCAGCTGAGCCTTTAGTATCAACCACAACTTGTATTTATATAGCGCCTTTAACGTAGTAAAACGTCCCAAGGCGCTGGACAGGAGTATTATAAGACAAAAAAATTGACACCGAGCCACATGAGGATAAATTAGGGCAGGTGACCAAAAGCTTGGTCAAAGAGGTAGGTTTTAAGGAGCGTCTTAAAGGAGGAAAGAGAGGTAGAGAGCAGAGAGGTTTAGTCAGGGAAATCCAGAGCTTAGGGCCTAGACAATAGAAGGCACGGCCACCAAAGGTTGAGCGATTATAATCAGGGATCCTCAAGAGGGCAGAATTAGAGGGGTGCAGATATCTCGGGGGGTTGTGGGGCTGAAGGAGATTACAGAGATAGGGAGGGGCGAGGCCATGGAGGGATTTGAAAACAAGGATGAGAATTTTGAAATCGAGGCGCTGCTTAACTGGGAGCCAATGTAGGTCAGCGAGCACAGGGGTGATGGGCGAACGGGTCTTGGTGCGAGTTAGGACATGGGCAGCCGAGTTTTGGATGACCTCAAGTTTACATTGGGTGGAATGTGGGAGGCCAGCCAGGAGTGCATTGGAATAGTCAAGTCTAGAGGTAACAAAGGCATGGATGAGGGTTTCAGCAGTGGGTGAGCTGAAGCAAGGGCGGAGACGGGCGATGTTACGGAGGTGGAAGTGGGCGGTCTTTGTTATGCTGTGGATGTGTGGTCAGAAGCTCATTTCAGGGTCAAATATGACACCAAGGTTGCGAACAGTGTGGTTCAGCCTCAAACAGATGTTAGGGAGAGGGATGGAGTCGGTGCCTAGGGAACAGAGTTTGTGGCGGGGACCAAAAACAATGGCTTCGGTCTTCCCAATATTTAATTGGAGAAAATTTTTGCTCATCCAGAACTGTATGTCGGACAAGCAGTCTGACAATTTAGAGACTGTGGAGGGGTCGAGAGAATGGGTAGTGAGGTAGAGCTGGGTGTTGTCAGCGTACATGTGGAAATTTACACTGCGTTTTTGGATGATGTTGTCAAGGGGCAACACGTAGATGAGAAATAGGAGGGAGCCAAGGATAGATCCTTGGGGGACACCAGAGGTAACGATGCAGGAGCGGGAAGAGAATCCGTTGCAGGTCATTCTCTGGCTATGATTAGATAGATAAGAATGGAACCAGGCGAGTGCAGTCCCACCCAGCTGGATGATGGTGGAGAGGATTTGGAGAAGGATGGAGTGGTCAACCATGTCAAAGGCTGCAGACAGGTCAAGAAGGACGAGGAGGGATAGTTTACCTTTGTCACAGTCACAAAGGATGTCATTTGTGACTTTGATGAGAGCCGTTTCGGTACTGTGGCAGGGGCGGAAACCTGATTGGAGGGATTCAAACATGGAATTGCGGGAAAGATGGGCACGGATTTGGGAGGCAACAACACGTTCAAGGACTTTGGAGAGGTAAGGGAGGTTGGAGATGGGGCAGTAGTTTGCAAGGATGGAGGGGTGAAGGTTTGGTATCACTTGCTTATGCATCCATTTCCCTTTCGTGTCACCTGTGTGATTCCAAGTGATCTTCCTTGTGCCTTCCTATGCCTCATGAAATCCTCTTCTCTAGCTAAGTTATCCTTTATTTATTGCTTATCGTGGCAATAGACAAATCTTGAATGGCTATGAAAGTAAGTTAAAGCGCCGATACGTTTCATAGGCACATGGAGTGTGCCAGTGGGGGAGCTTGAGTACACAAAGGACAACTGACAAAGCAGAACTCCGATATAATCAAATCAAATCAAATCAAATTTTATTTGCCATATGTATTACTACAATGGAATGTTTTTACTCCCCGATCACTTCCACAATAGGCTGTGGGAGCTCACAGAGACACGTCGCTATTCTACAGCGCCATGTTCAGTAAAAGTCAATTCAATTGCATCCAATGGCAGTGGGAACACGATGTTCATCAGCCGCTCTGTCTCCGCGGACTCCTCCTCCCTGTTGCCGGCTCCACAATATGGTATCCTTCTTCTCACGCTCACCGTCTGGCCTCAGGTCTCCATGCCCGGCTCTCCCTCCTTCCCCTCGAACTGCGAGCTTCCTGCATTGTCACCGGTTCAAATTTGCAACGGCCCGGGGCCTGCCTCTTATGCTCACGTCCGGCCTCCAACCGCCATGCCCGGCTCCCCTCCTCCTAGTCCGAAACAGAAATTCACGACGGGGAGCTGCCGGGCGACGTGCCGAAGCGGGTCTTCGTGGCTGCTGCTGCCGCTTCCCGCTGCTGCGCTGCCTCTGCCCGACTCGCCGAACACATCACTCCGGCATCGGGAGCGGGCGGCGGGGGGTGCGGGCCGTCCGAAGCAGGAGAGCGCTTAGCTCCGGACTGCCTCGGTCGCCATCTTGAATCCCCATAAAGGGGATAAGAAAATGGGAGAAAAAGTCCTACACAATCAGGCCATATATTGCCGTTCCTTTATCGTTGCTGGGTCAGAATCCTGGAACTCCCTCCCTAACAACACTGTGGGAGTACCTTCACCACACGGACTGCAGCGGTTCAAGAAGGCGGCTCAACACCACCTTCTCGAGGGCAATTAGGGATGGGCAATAAATGCTAGCCTTGCTAGCAATGCCCACACCTCCCAACTTAATTTTTTAAAAATCACTATCTGGGACTCCCACAGTCATAAGGACCTGTTGATATTGAGAACTGCATCTACCTCAAGAAATGTAAATTTTCACTTGTAATTATCTGGATTATTATTGATAAGAGATGAATCTCCTCAGAGCTTCTCCTGCTGCACTGCTGCAGCTTTGGCTGGAAAACCTCGATTACGCGTGTAAATGGGGGATCCGTGTAAATGGGGGTTCCGTGTAAATGGGGGTTCCGTGTAAATGGGAGTTCCGTGTAAATGGGGGTTCCGTGTAAATGGGGGTTCTGTGTAAATGGGGGTTCAGTGTAAATGGGGTTCCGTGTAAATGGCGTTCCGTGTAAATGGCGTTCCATGTAAATAGGAAATCTGTGTAAATGGGGTTCTGTGTAAATGGGGGTTCCGTGTAAATGGGGTTCAGTGTAAATGGGGGTTCTGTGTAATGGGGTTCTGTGTAAATGGGGTTCTGTGTAAATGGGGGTTCCGTGTAAATGGGGGTTCTGTGTAAATGGGGTTCTGTGTAAATGGGGGTTCCGTGTAAATGGGGTTCAGTGTAAATGGGGGTTCTGTGTAAATGGGGTTCCGTGTAAATGGGGGTGCCATGTAAATTGGGTTCTGTGTAAATGGGGTTCCGTGTAAATGGGCGTTCCATGTAAATGGGGGTTCCGTGTAAATGGGGTTCTGTGTAAATGGGGGTTCTGTGTAAATGGGGGTTCCATGTAAATGGGGTTCTGTGTAAATGGGGTTCAGTGTAAATGGGCGTTCCATGTAAATGGGGGTTCCATGTAAATGGGGTTCTGTGTAAATGGGGGTTCCGTGTAAATGGGGGTTCCGTGTAAATGGGGTTCTGTGTAAATGGGGGTTCCGTGTAAATGGGGTTCTGTGTAAATGGGGGTTCCGTGTAAATGGGGTTCAGTGTAAATGGGGGTTCAGTGTAAATGGGGTTCAGTGTAAATGGGGGTTCCGTGTAAATGGGGTTCTGTGTAAATGGGGTTCTGTGTAAATGGGGGTTCCGTGTAAATGGGGGTTCTGTGTAAATGGGGTTCTGTGTAAATGGGGTTCCATGTAAATGGGCGTTCCATGTAAATGGGGGTTCTGTGTAAATGGGGTTCCGTGTAAATGGGGGTTCTGTGTAAATGGGGGTTCCGTGTAAATGGGCGTTCCATGTAAATGGGGTTCTGTGTAAATGGGGTTCAGTGTAAATGGGCGTTCCATGTAAATGGGGGTTCCATGTAAATGGGGTTCTGTGTAAATGGGGGTTCTGTGTAAATGGGGGTTCCATGTAAATGGGGTTCAGTGTAAATGGGGGTTCAGTGTAAATGGGGTTCAGTGTAAATGGGGGTTCCGTGTAAATGGGGTTCTGTGTAAATGGAGTTCTGTGTAAATGGGGGTTCTGTTTAAATGGGGTTCTGTGCAAATGGGGTTCAGTGTAAATGGGGGTTCCGTGTAAATGGGGTTCTGTGTAAATGGGGTTCAGTGTAAATGGGGGTTCCGTGTAAATGGGGTTCAGTGTAAATGGGTGTTCTGTGTAAATGGGGTTCAGTGTAATTGGGGGTTCCGTGTAAATGGGGTTCAGTGTAATTGGGGGTTCCGTGTAAATGGGGGTTCCGCTGACCTTCTGCCGAAGTTAGGACGGTGGAGCAGGATAAGCTCCAAGGAAAATCATCCCTTCGGGTCCTTAACTTTTCTGTTTTGTTTTCTCGTTCTTCTTTTACAAACTGTTTTGTGTCAGAATGAGATGGTTTAGGGGGCGCGGGGTTCTAGTTTTTACTCCTTCCTACTTTCTTGTACTGTTTCTGGCCAGTTGTTGAGCCTCGTCGGATCTGGTATTTTAAAAAAATATTCCGGCCAGATTCATTTTTAATGCTGAGTTGGAATTTCACCCTGACCTCCCTCTGAGGGAATCCAAGAGATATTAACAGCTGCTCCCCACTGAAGAACAGCAGGTTCTGGGCCTGTGACCCGTAACGTTTTTTTGATGCCTGTTCAGTAGCGGGAATAGCACTAAACACTGGATAATGAAGTTATAGTGAATTGGTAGCCCTGCTAAAACTCACATATTACTATTGAACACAACCTGATGCTCTATGCCTTTTGCTCTGCATAGCACCAAATTACTTGTGATTTTTAATGGTGTTGTTAAAGGTGGTCAGTAAAATGCTCTGTATCCTGTTAGGCTTGTGTTGAGTTGCATTTCCTCATCTCTGCAAGGGTATTTGTTAGAATAATTGTACAAACGGGCCATACATCATGGGCCACACTAAAATATTTTAAATGTTCTCCTGTTTTCTCTCTTTCTATCCTTAAGGTGTTGACGCTAGCTGAGGCAAGATACCATGGGAGGAGGGGCAGGGGCAGCAGCTCTCCAGCACCTCAGCAAATGGCCATTCATCATACAAGTTTACGGCACAGAAGGAGGCCATTCGGCCCATCGTGTCTGTGCCGGCTGATTTATAATGCTATCCAGCCGAATTCCACTTTCCTGCTGTTGGTCCGTTGCCTTATATGTTACGGCACTTCAAGTGCATCTATGTCCCCTGGTTATTGACTTCTCTGCTGAGGGAAATAAGTCCTTCCCATCCACTCTATCTAGGCCCCTCATAATTTTATACACCTCTATTTAATCTCCTCTATTCCAAAGAAAACAACCCCAGCCTATCCAATCTTTTCTCATAGCTAAAATTCTCCAGTCCTAGCAACATCCCTGTGAATCTCCTCTGTACCCTCTCTAGTGCAATCACATCTTTCCTGTAATGCGGCCAGAACTGTACACAGTACTCTAGCTGTGGCCTAATTAGTGTTTGATACAGTTCTAGCATAACCTCCCTGCTCTTGTATTCTATTGCTCAGCTAATAAAGGAAAGTATCCAGTATGCCATCTTAAGCGCCTTTTCTACAGAGGTACAGAGAGAGAGAGAGGGAGATGAAGAAAGATGTAGAAGTTACACTGGGCGATGAGGGGTGGGGCAAGCGATGGAAATGACTCCCGGGGTGTTAAACAGACACATTGGGTGCAGCCTGTGCTGAGGGGCCTCAGTCAGTCCCCTCTGAAGGAAGCTCTTCTCCAAGGATTCCACGTCCCAAAACACTCTCTGCATCGTCACGTTGCAGCTTCCATAGAAATTCTCCTCGGGAGAGAGAGAGAGAGAAATGAAAATTGATTAAAACAAAGCAATCATGTGTGAGCCTAGGCAGGACGCGTTGGCAGTCTATTTAACTGCAAGGGGCATCACAGGAGAGGGAACCTGAGCTCATTTCTTTTCTCCCTCCCCTCCCTAATCCGGGACACTGAGGCCAATTGGAGCCACCCAATGTTGATCGATGTTGAGATGAGCTAAATCAACACAGGAAATTCTTACAAGTAAGGATATTTATCACATCACACTGTTGTCCTAATACACCATATTTGTACCACAATGGTGGAGGTAAAAAACTTATCTGCACAGTTCGCAGATGCCGAGTGTAGCATAAAACTGGATAGATTAGGAAAATGATCCTTACCCTTGACAATTTAATATGCAAATGAGCAGAGTGCTGAAGGCAGAAGAAGTTCTGACAGCACTTAACTAAAACAACCAGAACATGCAATTATTTTTTTTAATTCGTTTATGGGATGTGGGCATCGCTGGCAAAGCCAGCATTTATTGCCCATCCCTAATTGCCCTTGAGAAGGTGATGGTGAGCCTTGAACCGCTGCAGTCCGTGTGGTGAAGGTACTCCCACAGTGCTGTTAGGTAGGGAGTTCCAGGATTTTGATCCAGCGACAATGAAGGATCGGCGATATACTTCTAAGTCAGGATGGTGTGTGACGGGGAGATGGTGGTGTTCCCATGCCTCTGCTGCCCTTGTCCTTCTAGGTGGAAGAGGTCACAGGTTTGGGTGGAGCTGCCGAAGAAGCCTTGGTGAGTTGCTGCAGTGCATCTTGTAGATGGTACACACTGCAGCCACGGTACGCCGGTGGTAGAGGGAGTGAATGTTTAAGGTGGTGGATGGGGTGCCAATCAAGCGGGCTGCTTTGTCCTGGATGGTGTCGAGCTTCTTTAGTGTTGTTGGAGCTGCACTCATCCAGGCAAGTGGAGAATATTCCATCACACTCCTTACTTGTGCCTTGTAGATGGTGGAAAGGCTTTGGGGAGTCTGGAGGTGATGATCACTCGCCGCAGAATACCTAGCCTCTGACCTGCTCTTGTTGCCACAGTATGTATGTGGCTGGTCCAGTTAACTTTCTGGTTAATGGTGACCCCCCTAGGTTGTTGATGGTGGGGGATTTGGCGATGGTAATGCCGTTGAATGTCAAGGGGCGGTGGTTAGACTCTCGCTTGTTGGAGATAGTCATTGCCTGGCACTTGTGCGGTGTGAACGTTACCCGCCACTTATCAGCCCAAGCCTGAACGTCGTCCAAGTCTTGTTGCATGTGGGCATGGACTGCTTCATTATCTGAGGAGTTGTGAATGGCGCTGAACACTGTGCAGTCATCAGTGAACATCCCCATTTCTGACCTTATGTTGGAGGGAAGGTATTTGATGAAGCAGCTGAAGATGGTTGGGCCTAGGACACTGTCCTGAGGTACTCCTGCAGCGATGTTCAGGGGCTGTGATGATTGACCTTCAACCACCACAACCATCTTCCTTTGTGCTAGGTATGACTCCAGCCAGTGGAGAGTTTTCCCCTCGATTCCCATTGACTTCAGTTTTACGAGGGCATCTTGAAGCCACACTCGGTCAAATGCTGCCTTGATGTCAAGGGCAGTCACTCTTGCCTCACCTCTGGAATTCAGATCCTTTGTCCATGTTTGGACCAAGGCTGTAATGAGGTCGGGAGCAGAGTGGTCTTGGCGGAACCCAAACTGGGCATCAGTGAGCAGGTTATTGGTGAGTAAGTGCCGCTTGATAGCACTGTCGATGACACCTTCCATCACTTTGCTGATGATTGAGAGTAAACTGATGGGGCGGTAATTGGCTGGATTGGATTTGTCCTGCATTTTGTGGACAGGACATACCTGGGCAGTTTTCCACATTGTCGAAGAGATGCCAGTGTTGTAGCTGTACTGGAGCAGTATCTGGTGCTTTTAACGGTGAAACTTTCCAAGGCACTTCACAGGAGCGTTATCAAACAAGATTTGCCACAGAAGAAGATATTAGGGCAGATGACCAAAAGCTTGGTCAAAGAGGCAGGTTTTAAGGAGTGTTTTAAAGGAGGAAAGAGAGGTAGAGAGGCGGAGAGGTTTAGGGAGGGAATTCCAGAGCTTAGGCATGGCCGCCAATGGTGGAGTGATTAAAATGAGAGATGCACAAGAGGTCAGAATTGGAGGTATGCAGATATCTTGGAGGGTTGTGGGGCTGGAGGAGATTACAGAGATAGGGAGGGCGAGGCCACGGAGGGATTTGTAAACAAGGATGAGAATTTTAAAATCGTGCATTGCTTAAAGAATAATAACCCAGAAATTATCGATGATGAAATAAGGAAAAAACATTTGCAATGGTTGGTGAGTCAGTAACTAGAGGCCATAAATTTAAGATCGTCACCAAAAGGATGAAGGGAGAGATTAGAAGAATTGTTTTCTTTCATGGAGAGGATTGTTAGGATATGAAATGCTCAACCAGAAACAGTACTGGAAGCAGAATCCATAATTGCTTTTAAAGGGGAAGTGGTTAATAATCTGAAAAAGAAAAAAAACGAAAAGGGTATGGGAAAGGCAAGGGGAATGGGACGAAGTGGACAGCTCTCTCAGAGAGGCAGCACAGGCATGATGGGCCGATTGGCCTCCTTCTGAGCTGTAAAATGTCATGATTCTGTTTAGTTGCTGAACATTTAACATATTCATATGAATTTTGTCTGTCTATTATTGTAGTGGAGATATTAACCTATTAAAATAAACAAGTGAGTGCCTATGTTAAAATAGCAAACAAGGAAATGTCACATGAACAATTTAGGCATTTGATTGCTAATATTATCAACCTTAATTGTTACATTAATATTTTTAAGGTGCAATTAATAGACATTTTATTTTGTTGCTTTCAGTGGGTCATATTACCACTTTGATACTTGCATTCTGTTCTGATGTGATCACACATGTAAATGAGGACTTGTACAGACAAGGCTACCTTTCAAACAGGCCTTTGTTTGAGATTTCAAAATTAATTCTATAAAAAGAACTTCCAGAAGTTGTTTTCTGCCAAGCCCATCCTGTAAAAGGCGAGGCAATGTTAATGTTGGTGTGAGAACAGCTAATTAAAACAAAGCTACCAAAAACTGCCAACATGAGGTTTCTGTTGTCTATAAGTACTCTGGGCTTGGTTTTATTAAGAATCACAGGCAGCCTGGAATGTTCCTGCACCTCCCCGCATGCTGATCCATCAGGATAAATATGTTGTTCTGATTTTATAATCTTCGTCATAATATCTCCAGTCTACTTTTGTGGGACAGTGATGACGTAAAGTCCCATGGCACAATTTTGAAGAAGAGCAGGGGAGTTCTCTGTTGAGTCTGTGCTTTCAAATGTAGTTATGCTGAATAACTGGACACAGACAACAGAATACTTAAACAGGTCTTTAGTAACTGAGGGTCAGGGCTGAACTGAAATACACTTTGCTCCACAGGGTTTATATACCGGTGTGGTCACCACCGGTACTACAATATACAGGAGCCATCAGAAAGTAGTCCATCACCTTAAGGTAGTCTCTTAAGGTGGTACAGGTTACATACACTACATTCTCCCCAGTGACCTGACCAATATTTATCCCTCAACCAACATTGCCAAAAAGAACACATTATCTGGTCATTATCACATTGCTGTTTTGTGGGAGCTAGCTGTGCACAAATTGGTTGCCGTGTTCTGACATTACAACGGTGATTACATTTCAAAAATACTTAATTAGCTGTAAAGAGCTTTGGGACATCCTGAGGTCATGAAAAGCGCTATATAAATGCAAATCTTTTAAAAATGTTCTCAAGCAACAACAACAGCAACTTGTATTTATATAGCACCTTTAACGTAGTAAAACGTCCCAAGGCGCTGCGCAGGAGCGATTATCAAACAAAATTGATACCGAGCCACATAAGGAGATATTAGGGCAGATGAACAAAAGCTTGGTCAAAGAGGTAGGCTTTAAGGAGCGTCTTAAAGGAGGAAAGAGAGGTAGAGAGCAGAGAGGTTTAGGGAGGGAATTCCAGAGCTTAGGGTCTTGGCAGATGAAGGCACAACCGCTAATGGTGGAGCGATTAAAATTGGGGATGAGTAAGAGGCCAGAATTGGAGGAGCGCAGAGATCTCGGAGGGTTGTAGGGCTGGAGGAGATTACAGAGATAGGGAAGAATTTGAAAACAAGGATGAGAATTTTAAAATCGAGGCGTTGCTTAACCGGGAGCCAATATAGGTCAGCAAGCACAGGGGTGATGGGTGAACGGGACTTGGTGCGAGTTAGGACACGGGCAGCAGAGTTTTGGATGACCTCGAGTTTATGGAAAGTAGAAGATGGGAGGCCAGCCAGGAGTGCATTGGAATAGTCAAGTCTAGAGGTAACATTGGCTTGGATGAGAGCTTCAGCAGCGGATGAGCTGAGGCAGGGGCGGAGTCGGGCGATGTTACGTAGGTGGAAGTAGGTGGTCTGAGTGATGGCGCAGATTTGTGGTCGGAAGCTCATCTCGGGGTCAAATATGACGCTAAGGTTGTGAACACTCTGGTTTAACCTCAGACAGTTGCCGGGAGAGGGATGGAGTCGATGGCTTGGGAACGGAGTTTGTGGCAGGGACCTAAGACAATGGCTTCGGTCTTCCCAATATTTAGTTGGAGGAAATATCTGCTCATCCAATACTGGATGTCGGACAAGCAGTCTGACAATTTAGATTCAACTTCACAAGCGGTTTATTGTGATAGCTTAAGGACGATTCTACGATTCGATGCTTCCAGCAGGGAGCGGTGCTCACAGGAGCGTATCTTGGCAAAACCTGCACTCACAGCGCTCGCTCTCTTTATTTTCTTTCGCCAACTATCCACACAACTTTTCAGCAGGGGGTCAATGGATAGTAATTAGGAGCAGGGGCCCTGGCTGGTTTCCCCCTTCCTAGTTCTGGGGCCCTGAAACCAATTGTAGACCCTCAACTGCCACCTCAGCCGAATTCAGCAAAATCAGCACAGACCGAGAATTTCTCATGAAGCTGTTTTTTTTTACCATGAAGTGAAAGGTAATAATTCTTATTGGCCGTTAGCAAAAGGAGTGTAAATGACTAAAGGCGATGAGACACTTGCTTCATTGTACCTATCAAATTTCTCATACTGTTGTATCTTTTATCTCACATGGACCTGTGAAGCTTTTCAGAGTGAAGTTGAACTGAGGATGGGGAAGAATTGAAATGTTGCGCCAATAAAGGGTATAAGAAATAAAGCAAAGCAATAAATTTAATAAAGTGTCCTATTGCCTTGAAACTGTGGGATATGATTTCTAGCAACATTGGAATTCTCTTTAGTCGAGCTTCTCCAGTGACTCAGTGAATAAATGAACTTTGTGCTTTGGTACTGGGCAATACAGACTAAGGCGGTTTGAGGTTTGATCCCTGGTCTATCCTGAATTAGCTGCTCTTAGCAAATGAGATGATATAACCTGGTATCTTGGGGTTAGGAGAAACTGACCAGGGTTCTTGCTCTTGATTGCTATCTAGTGATCCTCTGTTGAAAGTATTAGGGCTGGATATTCATTGAGGAGGTGGGCAGGAGGCGGGACTACAACTTTCGGGGTTGTAGTCCCGCCTCCATCGAGTTCTAGCCAACCCACGTGATTTTGATTTGATTGACCTTGTTGAGCCCGCCCAGTGGGCTCAGCAGGCCAATTAAGGGCCACCGGCAACAGGTGATGTCACAGATTGATATTTCATCTGTCAAGACCATTTGACAGATGAAATATCAGTGTTTGACAGCTGTTTGAAGCTGTCAAACACTGACAATCTGTACTCCAGGTTAATTCCTTCCTCTCAGGATGATTTAGATATCTCCCCGGAACAGAAAGCTGAATGCTTCAACTTTTGACAGCTCGCGGCCATTCTGCTTTCTGTGCCGGTGAGATGAAGGACTCCCCAGACCTGAAGGAAGGAAGGCTTTAAAGGTAAGTACATTTAAGTAAAACTTCTTTAAACACTTTACACACACCAAACACACTTACCTCTGCACTCATGCACCCATCACTCACCTGAACACCTGAACATCTCGACCCTTCCAAGCACTTCATCCCGACGGCCTGCCTCGCTAACTTGGCGTGGTTTGGAGCCATCGGGAATCCCACATTTCACCAATGACATAGGGATAAGGCTAAAAACTGCCTGTTAACTACCTGTTAACAGGCAGTTAATTGGCACTAATCCCCTTCCCGCCTCGGGGAGGTGGCTCCCAGCACAGGTCGGGTACCCGCCTCCTGGGAAATGGGCATGGAGGCGGGTTGGGGGTAGAAACATAGAAACATAGAAGATAGGAGCAGGAGTAGGCCATTCGGCCCCTCTAGCCTGCTCCGCCATTCAATGCAATCATGGCTGCTCATCCAAGTTCAGTACCCGGTCCCTGCTTTCTCCCCATACCCCTTGATCCCTTTAGCCTTAAGAAATATATCCAACTCCTTCTTGAATATATTTAATGAATTGGCTTCTACTGCCTTTTGTGGTAGAGAATTCCACAGGTTCACCACTCTCTGGGTGAAGAAATTCCTCCTCATTTCTGTCCTAAAAGGCCTACCCCTTACCCTAAGACTGTGACCACTGGTTCTGGATTCCCCGACCATCGGGAACATCCTCCCTGCATCTAGTCTGTCCAGTCTTGCCAGAATTTTATAAGTTTCAATGAGATCCCCTCTCATTCTTCTAAACTCCAGCGAGTACAAGCCCAATCGACCCAATCTCTCCTCATACGTCATTCCTGCCATCCCAGGTATCAGCCTGGTGAATCTTTGCTGAACTCCTTCCATGGCAAGAATATCCTTCCTCAGATAAGGCGACCAAAACTGCACACAATACTCAAGATGTGGTCTCACCAAGGCCCTGTACAACTGCAGCAAGACATCCTTGTTCTTGTACTCAAACCCTCTCGCTATGAAGGCCAACATACCATTTGCCTTCTTAACCACCTGCTGCACCTGCATGCTTACCTTCAGCGACTGGTGCACAAGGAGACCCAGGTCTCGTTGCACTTCCCCTTCTCCCAATCTATTGCCATTCAGATAATAATCTGCCTTCCTGTTTTTGACACCAAAGTGGATAACCTCACACTTATCCACGTTATATTACATCTGCCATGCTTCTGCCCAATCACCCAACCTGTCGAAATCATACTGGAGTTTCTCGGCATCCTCCTCACAGCACACACGCCCACCCAGCTTTGTGTCATCTGCAAATTTGGAGATATTACATCTAGTTCCCTTGTCTAGATTATTAATATATATTGTGAATAGCTGGGGTCCAAGGATCGATCCCTGCGGTACCCCACTAGTCACTGCCTGCCACTCGGAAAAAGACCCGTTTATTCCAACTCTTTGCTTTCTATCTGCCAAACAGTTCTCTATCCAAGTCAATGCCTTGTCCCCAATCCCATGTGCCTTAACTTTGCACGCTAATCTCTTATGTGGGACCTTATCGAAAGCCTTCTGAAAGTCCAAATACACCACATCCACTGGTTCTCCCTTATCTATTTTACTAGTTACATCCTCAAAAAATTCCAGTAGATTAGTCAAGCACGATTTACCTTTTGTACATCCATGTTGACTTTGTCCGATCCTGTCACTGTTTTCCAAGTGCTCTGCTATTACATCTTTTATAATGGACTCTAGCATTTTCCCCACTACCGATGTCAGGCTTACCGGTCTGGAATTCCCCGTTTTCTCTCTACCACCTTTTTTGAATAGTGGGGTAACATTAGCTACTCTCCAATCCATGGGTACTGTTCCAGATTCCATCGAATGTTGGAAGATGACCAGCAATGCATCTACTATTTCTAGGGCCACTTCCTTAAGTACCCTAGGATGTAGATTATCAGGCCCTGGGGATTTATCGGCCTTCAATCCCATCAATTTCCCTAACACCATTTCCCTACAAATACTGATTTCTTTCAGTTCCTCCCTTTCATCAGACCTATGTTCCCCGACATTTCCGGGAGGTTATTTGTGTCCTCCTTTGTGAAGACAGAACCAAAATATGTATTTAATTGGTCAGCCATTTCTTTGTTCCCCATTATAAATTCCTCTGATTCTGATTGCAAAGGACCTATGCTTGACTTTACCAATCTTTTTCTCTTCACATATCTATAAAAGCTTTTACAGTCAGTTTTTATGTTCCCTGCAAGCTTACTCTCATTCTATTTTCCCTTTCTTAATTAGTCCCTTTGTCCTCCTTTGTTGAATCCTAAACTGCTCCCAATCCTCTGGGTTACTGCTTTTTTTGGCCAATTTATATGTCCCCTCCTTGGATCTTATGCTATCCCTAATTTCCCTCGTTAGCCACGGTTGAGTCACCTTTTTTGTTTTATTTTTATGCCAAACTGGAATGAACAAATTCTGTAGTTCATCCATGCGGTCTTTGAATGTTTGCCATTGCCTATCCACCGTTAACCCTTTGAGTGACATTCCCCAATCAACCCTACCCAATTTGCGCCTCAGACCATCGTAGTTTCCTTTATTTAAATTCAGGACCCTAGTCTCTGAGTCAACTACTTCATTCTCCATCTTAATGAAGAATTTGATCATATTATGATCGCTCCGACCGAAGGGGCCTCGTACAACAAGATTGCTAATTAATCCTTTCTCGTTACATAATACCCAGTCTAAGATGGCCTGATCTCTGGTTGGTTCCTCGACATATTGGTCCAGGAAACCATCCCATAAACACTCCAGGAATTCCTCCTCCATAGTATTGTTACTAATTTGGTTAGCCCAATCTATATGTAAATTAAAGTCACCCATGATGACTGCTGTGCCCTTTCTGCACGCTTCTCTAATTTCCCTTTTAATGCCATCCCCAACCTCCGCATTACTGTTTGGAGGTCTATATACCACTCCCACTAATGTTTTCTGCCCCTTGGTATTTCTCAGTTCTACCCATACAGATTCCACATCATCAGAGCTAATATCCTTCCTTACAATTGTGTTAATCCCTTCTTTAACCAGTAATGCTACCCCACCTCCCTTTCCTTTTTGCCTATCTTTCCTGAATATTGAATACCCCTGGATGTTGAGTTCCCAGCCTTCGCCACCCTGGAGCCATGTTTCCGTAATCCCAATCAAATCATATTCGTTTACCTCTATTTGCGCAGCTAATTCATTCACCTTATTATGAATGCTCCTCGCATTAAGACACAAAGCCTTCAGGCTTGTTTTTTTAACGCTCTTACACCTATTAGAATTATTATTTACTGTGAGAAGGGTTCGTGCCCCCTGATTCTGCAATTTTCCCCCCACTCCCACCTCCAAACCCACCTCCATGGGGTTTGGAAATTCGAACCCTAGGTGTAGATAGGATCTGGCTCAGCTGTGATGGCTTCCACTGTCAGGTAACTTGCTGATGCTCGTAGCCCTGATTTATCAATGAAAAATCCCCTTTTGGGCAAGGCGCCTGAGAAAGGCTGCACTTGTGGAACCATATCTGAGCAAGGTGAGGCGGTCTGCAGGAAAGGAGAAGTAAAGGTAAGCCAGCCCAGAAATGGAACCAAAGTCCAGAGTATATGTTTGTTTTGATAAGCACAGCTAACAGTCGGTGAGCAATTAAAACTGCAGTGAAATATGGGCAGGGTGCATACAAATATGAATTTCAACTTGGTCTAATCTTTTATGAGTTTTCACCATCATTCATGTTGCAGGAAGAGTTAGTCGTCTGTGGTGTTATTCCAGTCCCGCCACATATCTCTGATGATGCAGAAGACAGGTCCTGGCAGGGAGTAGACAATCTTCTTTAATTACCCTGGTCTGCATAGCCTTCTATTGCATCGAGTCCAGAAGTACAAAATGTTTTTTCACTGTCCATTGCAACCATAGTATCCCATCACTGATTGCTCCATTCTGCTCCCTTGCTACTGACTCCAGCCTCTCAGGCTGAAGCCTTGGCATCCTGTTCAATCCAGAGCTGAGCTTCAAACCCCGCATCCTATCATTCAACAAGACTGTTTACTTTCACCTTCACATCATACCACCTCTGAAACCCTTTTCCCACTTCTAGATACGATTCCTCCAATGCCCTCCTTGCCTACTTCCCACTTTCCAGCATCTATAAAACTCAGCTGCCTGTGTCCTCTGGTGCACTGAGCCCCTCCCCTCATTCTCTTCCATCCTTGCTGACCTACATTGTCTCCCTGCCCACAAATCAATTGAATTTTTAATCCCTGTTGTTGCCTTCATATCTCTCCACAGATTCCCAACCCCGCTCACCAAAAGCCCCCACCGCCCGACACCCCCCCCCCCAGCACCAATCTTTATAGGTTACTTCAGCCTTATAAGCTCATTTTTACTCAGTTGACAGCACTCTCTCTTCCAGTTAGATTATTAGTTCTATAAACTTGAGCTCATCCAAAACTCTGCTGCCCGTGTCCTAACTCGCACCAAGTCCTGTTCACCCATCACCCTCTGGGCTCGCTGATCTACATTGGCTCCCGGTCCATCAATGTCTCAGATTTAAAACTCCTTTCCTTGTGTTCAAATCCCTCCATGGCCTTGCTCCTCACTATCTCTGTAAGCTCCTCCAGCCCTGCAAACCCCACAAACTCTGCGTTCCTCCAATTATGGCCTCTTGAGCATCCACAACTTCCTTTGCCCCACCATTGACAGCTGTCTAGGCCCCAAGCTCTGGAATTCCTGCCCTAAACATCTCTGTCTCTCCACCTTTCTCTCCTTAAAACCTACCTCTTTGACCAAGCTTTTGGTCACCTATCCTAATATCTCCTTTGGCTCGGCGTCAAATTTTGTTTGATAACGCTCCTGTGAAATGCCTTGGGATGTCTTACTATGTTAATGGTGCTATATAGATGCAAGTAGTTGTTGTTGTCACTTCCAGACCGACTATCGATTTTCTATCTTAATGGTGGTATATATGTGCAAGTTATTGTGGTTGATAAAACTTAGACTTTGCAGAACACTGACATTGTTAACAGTGATAAGTAGGGCCAAACGTTTTTGAGGTTTTGCACTCTTCCATCAGTCTTTCCAGCCATTGTTGTTTGTCCCGTTTTCCATCGAACTTTGGCTGAATTTTGGGGATCACCGTGTGTCTGACAAAGAGTTTCCAGTGAGGTAAAAATAGTGCATGAATTTCACTGCAAATACCAACATCAACAGGTTTTAGATCTAAATTCTGGCTCTTGTGTTGTGTATTTACTGAAAATATATACAGGTACCCTCTGGTTATGTGCTATAGATACAAAAACACAGCACAGAAGGATATGTATCACCAAAAACATCTCCAACTGGTTGTAAATACAACTGAGGTGGCTGAAAGGTCATCTTAAGAGTCAAAACTGAACATCCCAAAGTCTAACAAGTGAAAAGAATGGAAATTTAATCTGCAATTATAAAAATAATGAGAGTGTAGTCAACTCCTTTCAATGAAACTGGCGTACAAAATGTTTATCGATGATAAAAGTAGGTCATATCGGAAACAAGCCTGTTAGAGCTGAACCACCCTGTCTGGTTTCAAAGATAACAGTTCAGATTTAAAGACTAAAACAATGGTGTGAATGACTTACATTTTTTTTCTGCTTTCCTTGCCAATTTTCATGCTTCCCCCTCTCTCCTGAAGGTGTTGATGTCTCGCTCTGGTACAATTTCACAAACACCTGTTGCCCTTCAGTACATTGCTTCAAGTAGCTACTCATTTGTGTGTGAACCTCGATAGCGATTATCGAAAAGGCTATTCGACTGTGCATAGCATCCCAGCTCAGCCCAATCCTGCCTACACGCACGCGCTTCCAACAGGAGTCGCTAGAGAGGAGATCCTGGCCAACTTTCACCCCCGACCACGCCCCCCACCCGCTCCGACCCAGAAGCACTTGGGTCAATAGTACCACCACCATTGTCACCCCTACTGAGATCTGTTAACTCAGCAAGGATCAGGAATCAATGGAAGAAAACCTGGGACTTTCCCTGGCCTCTGTGACCCAATTGCTCACCGGATACGTTTGCTGAATTATATGGGAAGGCTAGCTTATATGCTTTACAAGGAAGATGACAGTTTGAATGAGATGTGGTTTGGGGTTTTTCACAGAACCAGTTTGTCTGGCCTGATGAATCAACTAAAACAATAAAACTTGACAACATTCATGTTCCACGGGCTAATTTCTGGAGAATTTCCACTGTGACGCATTGATCGGTTCACTGGATTTTAGGCGCTTCAAACACACCAAGAAAAGTAGAAGCCTTCAGGAACACAGCTGTGGCTCAGTGGGTAGCACACTCACCTCTGAGTCAGAAGGTTGTGGGTTCAAGTCCCACTGCAAAGACCTGAGCACATAAAGCTAGGCTGACACTCCAGTGCAGCGCTGAGGGAGTGCTGCACTGTCGGAGGTGCCGTCTTTCAGATGAGACGTTAAACCGAGGCCCCGTCTGCTCTCAGGTGGACGTAAAAGATCCCATGGCACTATTTCGAAGAAGAGCAGGGGGAGTTATCCCTGGTATCCTGGCCAATATTTATCACTCAACCAACATAACCTGGTCATTATCACATTGCTGTTTGTGGGAGCTTGCTGTGCACAAACTGGCTGCTGTGTTTCCCACATTACAACAGTGACAGTACTTCATTGGCTGTAAAGTGCTTTGAGACATCCGGTGGTTGTGAAAGGCGCTATATAAATGCAAGTCGTTCTTCTTCTTCATCACTCAGTGGGTAAATACAACACTTAGAGAAATTGGGTGAGTAGCGCCTAAAGAGGCAGTCAGTGGCTGTAGTGCCACTGGCTGCGCCTCCCCCGATATTCAGCGGTGGCGTTAGCCCGCTGCGCCGTCATCGGTGTGCTTAGCGCCCCGTTAGTGATATTTGGTAGCGAGCGCCGTTCGCTACCCGCGCCCGGTTCACGGGGCCTTGCCGTGCCGGCAGCGGCGCAAGTTAAGGTGGAGGTGCGGGGCGGCCGCCTGCCAGCACCTCCGTCGCCGGCCTCCTGACCGCCCCCCCCCCCCCGGCGGCATTGCCGGCTGTTTCCCGAGAGCTCGGTGCCGGCACTCGCAATCGGGGATCGCGCTGTTGCAGGCACCTCCCCCTTAACAATGGGAGGAAGGCCTGCAGTACTGCAGCGTGTGGCGCTGCGGCACGTTGCGCTGCGATATTCAGTTTCAGCGCCCTAAGAGGGACGCGGAGTGCCTCGAGCCTCGCCCCATGTCCCTCGAGGGTTTCTGAAACTGAATTTCTGGCAATCGGTATTACTCCCAACGCAGCGCAAAAATTAGCGCCCAGGCGAACTTGGCGCCTCAACCCAATTTCTAGGCCTTAGTGTTAAATTGAGCCAAACAGGCCAGGAAAGGGTGAGTCTGTGCTGGGTTAGCTGATCTTAATTGGGGCAGTGGTGGAGGCACAACAGTTGGCCTCTGAGGTAAGGAAGGGGGAAAACCCAGCAGTGTTCACTCCCGCTTGCTATCCGGTGACCCCTGCTGGAAAAATGAGGACAAAATTGGGTTCGGCTGTGCGGTGTCCGCAGTCGAACAACCTGCTAACATCACTGCCCACCAAGCATGGCCAATTAAGGAAAGTGGCAGGGGGCAAATGTGCTCGTGGAACTGTACTTCAGAACGTGCCTTCAAAGATAGGGAGGAAAAGAAAACATTAGATGCAACACTAGCATCTGGCGCCTAAATGACTGCAAGGGCTTAACTGCAAGCCCCATCGTTCGAACATCAAAATGTTACAGATAATGTTTAAATAGTTCTCAGGCCATCCAATAGGTACTGTTATACAGCAGTTGGTGCATTCTACCAAAAGAGGTAAGGATCACACTGGATGCTAAACTGTCAATACAAATGTTTATGTGCTTTGCGGTTAGCACGTACTGTTGCTTGAAGTAAAACATGCTGTGCTTGTGTTCATAGAGGCAGGTGCCGCTGTACAATTGGATGGTTGGTTTAGTCGCCTGGGTAGGATGTGGTAAGAACAGCTTGTACTACCACAATGCAGCTGACGATGTTACCAGAATATGGGCAATGGAAGTGGGTTTACCTATAAATTATATTTCTGTGAAAGGCAGCAACACTTACATTCAATAAGACCCAACAGAACTCACCGCCAGACCCTGAGTGAGCCTGTGTGTATGTCAAATTGAAACCGATTGTGGCTGTGATATCTCACTTGATTGGAAGAGTGTTTCAACATTTATGTTGAAAGACATTTTAACAGTTTGTAAACAGAGGATGTTCCACGATCTGATCAGTGATGCAATAATATCACCACATGACTGACCACAGCTGCCTCAACGGTGCAATGGATGACTGGGTACAATTGGACTCCGCAGCCACTGGTAAACTCCCATTGGAGGCGCGTCCTGATTTTACAGCTCAAAATTAATCTGGTTGTAATTCACCATGCCAATCTTTGACTGGGAATGGCTAAACAAATGGCCGCTGGAGTCAATTCTCAGCCAAAGCTGTGAGAAAATGAGTGAATATTTAAAGTTATGTCCTGGAGAAAAGAAACATATATACACATATTAGAAAGTTTTCCCATGTCAGCATCCCATTATTGAGTGTAGAAATACCAAGATGTCTTGGTGCATTTCTGCTGCATCCTTAGCCATTTCAACACCGTTCATGAAATTCAAGTGCCACTTACTTGTGCAGTACTTTGCAGCTGTCTATAATAAATTTCATCTGCTATTTTTCTGCCCACTTACATATTCTGTGAAGACATTCTATAATTTCTGAGCCGCCCCCTCCAAATCCACTGCCCCTTCTAGTTTGGTGCCATCTGCAAATCTGGCCACTTTGCATAATTCGTTTTGGAATCTAGGGCCGGGAAATCCCTCACAGCTGCTCCCGCTCCGCCGCCATGATTCCGCCTGAGGCGTGGCGGAAATTCCGTTTACACGTGTAAACAAGGTATCCGTCACGCAGCCAGCGGAGTATCTCCAGCGGAAAGGGAGCAGCTCCCAGGGATTTCCCCGGTCCCAGATTCCGAAACGAATTATGCAAAGTGACCAGATTTACAGAGGAATTTCTCAGCCTTGGTCAGGTCTGTAAATTAGAAACAGCAGTGGTCACAACACTGAGCCCTGGGGCACCTCTCACCCAGACCTGAGCACAAAAAATCCAGGCTGACACATCAGTGCGGTGCCGAGGGAGTGCTGTACTGTCAGAGGTGCCGTCTTTCAGATGAGACGTTAAACCGAGGCCCCGTCTGCTCTCTCAGGTGGACGTAAAAGATCCCAGGGCACTATTTCGAAGAAGAGCAGGGACGTTATTCCGGTGTCCTGGCCAATATTTATCCCTCAATCAACATAACAAAAAACAGATTATCTGGTCATTATCACATTGCTGTCTGTGGGAGCTTGCTGTGTGCAAATTGGTTGCTGCGTTTCCTACGTTACAGCAGCGACTACACTTCAAAAGTACTTAATTCGCTGTAAAGCACTTTGAGACGTCCTGAAGTCGTGAAAGGCACTACATAAATGCAAGTCTTTCTTTCTTTACCTGGACACAACTTCTGTAGTGAGTACTCATTGTTTTCTACCCTTCAATCAATTTCATATCCATTCCCAGGGTTTACCCTGAGTTTAACTAATAGCCTCTGCATGGAACTTTGTCAAATGCCTTTTGGAAATCTAGGTACACCACATTGTAGGACTCCCCATAGTCCATTTGGATTGTCACTGCATCGAAGGAGTTGAGGAACTTGGTGAGGCAGGATCTTTCCCTTCTGAATCCCTGTGGACTGATGTTAACTAGATTTTTGGTGTGCAGATGATCCTCAGGTTTACTCCTGATAATGAATTCCAGTATTTTTCATGTAACGGTAGTATGACTCATGGGCCTGTAGTTGTCTATGTCTGTTTTGTCACTCTTTTTGAATATAGGCACCATGTTAGCCTGTTTCCGATCTGCTGCTACTTCTCCAGTGACTCCCATAATGATCGTCAGTGCTTCACAAATCTGCTCCCTCGTCTGTCTCAGCACTCTGGGATAACTACCATCTATTCTTTGGGGACTTGTTTTCTTGCCCTTGTAATTCCTGTACCTTCCTCACTAAAGCCATCACCCTTTCTTTTTGCCTGTTTCTCAGTAGACAATTATTGTGTCTCTTCGCCCTTTGTTCATTCCGGCTTTCTCCTTTGTAAACATCTTACAGCAAATAAACCCCATGAACTCTATCTTACTTATTTTCCCCCCATGTTTCCCGTTAAAACTTACTTCTCTCATTTCTCTCACTTCTTTTTTAACTTCTTAATTGGAAAAGAAAATCTGGCGGTGTATAAGGCTGCTGACTCTTTATCACCCATTTTGTGCTATCTCTTCACTCTTCTCTGTACCAACACCATAGCTTCATAAGAGGCTGTAACTATAAGAAGTATAATACACAAAGGGCTTATCCATGTTTCATTATATTAGACATTGGTATTCTTTTATATTGGTGTGATAGCACAATATTGTCCTGTTCACCCATCACCCCTGTGCTCGCTGACCTCCAGTAACTCAATTTAATAATTCTCACCCTTGTTTTCAAATCCCTCCATGGCCTCGCCCCTCCCTATCTCTGTAACCTCCTCCAGCCCTAAAACTCTCTGAGATCTCTGTGCTCCTCCAATTCTGGCCTCTTGCACATCCCCTATTTTCACCACACCATTAACAGCCATGGCTTCAGCTGCCCAGGCTCTGGAATTCCCTCCCTAAACCTCTCCGCCTCTCTCTCCTCCTTCAAGATGCGCTTTAAAACCTACCTCTTTGACCAAACTTTTGGCCATCTGCCCTAATATCTCCTAATGTGGCTCGGTGTCAAATTTTATTTGATAACGCTCCTGCGGAGCACTTTGGGACATTTTACTGCATTAAAGGTGCTATATAAATGCATGTTGTTGTTGTGATAATAGGAGACTGTGGTAATAAATGGATATGATAATAGGGGATGTGATCATTTGGACCACTGATAATAGGAACTGTAGCTTGAGCCTCTAATAATAGGAGCTATAACAATGGATTGGTGTGATAATAAAATATATCCATCAAATGTTACCATACAGAGCAAATAAAAGACAAAATAATACAAATACTGGAAATCTGATACAATAACAGAAATATTATTTCTGTTAATTATACAGCACATTGGGACTATTCCAGGAAGCCGAGTAGCAATGCAATTTTCCCTGGAAGTTGGCTTTGGAGTCCAAAAGTTTATTATTCCTGCAGCAGTATCTAAATTTTAAAACTCAATCCTATTTACTGGTTCAAAAAAAATGGAAACACCTGCATTTATATAGCGCTTTTCACAACCTCAGGTCATCCCAAAGCGCTTTACAGCCAATGAAGTACTTTTGAATTGTAATCACTCTTGTAACTTAGGACTTGTGGCAGCCAATTTGCGCACAGCAAGCTCCCACCAACAGCAATGAGATAAATGACCAGATCATCGGTTTTTAGGTGTTGGATGAGGAATAAATATTGGCCAATACACTGGGAGAATTCCTCTGCGTTTCAAAATAGTGCCATGGGATCTTTTACGTACACCTGAGAGGGCAGAAACGGACTTGGCTTAACGTCTCATCCGAAAGAATCTTCCAGAGCTACAAATCAACAGACAATGATTTCCTTTCTTCTCTTACCCCACTCTACCAGGAAGGAGTATGGTTAATGCATACGTGACAACTGGATCTCTAAAACTCAAGGGAGTGGCCCTTCGCCCCTCCAGGCACAATGAGGAATTAGAGGTATGTCACTGATTAAATAATGACCTTGAGAAACAATTCAAGTCTACAGCACAAATAGAAATACAATATGATTCAGCACACCTGCAAACTACTTTAGAAAATTGGCCCCTTGATGAAGAAACCTGGTGCATTTTTGTCTGAAAATGGTGGATAGGAACAGGTCAGTGCCAGATCAACAACAACAAGGTGGGCATCACATGGGGTACGGCCATCTTGACTCAGTCAGAGGGATTGGGCTTTGAATTTTGGATACTGCGTCATGAAGACTAACCTTGCAGACTTCCAAAGCCACCTTCCCAGGAAAATCACAATGCTGTCCTGACCGCTTCCTGGAATAATACCAATGAATTGTAAAATGAAGAATGGTGGAGCCATCATATTGTCACAGATTCTATCATCATTTGTAATTTCATTTGTAATCATAAGAAAGACTTGCATTTCTATAGCACCTTTCATGACCACCAGACGTCCCAAAGCGCTTTACAGTCAATGAAATACTTTTGAAGTGTAGTCGCTGTTGTAATGTGGGAAACGCAGCAGCCAATTTGCGCACAGCAAGGTCCCACAGACAGCAATGTGATAATGACCAGATAATCTGTTTTTGTTATGTTGGTTGAGGGATAAATATTGGCCAGGACACCGGGGAGAACTCCCCTGCTCTTCTTCGAAATAGTGCCATGGGATCTTTTACGTCCACCTGAGAGAGCAGACGGGGCCTCAGTTTAACGTCTCATCCAAAAGACGGCACCTCCAACAGTACAGCACTCCCTCAGCACTGCATTGGAGTGTCAGCCTAGCTTTATGTGCTCAAGTTTTCTGGTTTGAAAATAAAATGGCCCATGACCCGCTTTACCATGAAAAACTATTTGTTTGTATCAAACTGGAAGGGGAATTCTGTAATCACATCTAACAGTTCGAAGAAGTCAGCCACATATAAGAAAATCTAATACCATATAATGATGCATACAATTTTTTCTGGTTTTGCAAAACTTCAGGTCTGATCAAAATCTAAGATAAGCTGTCTCAGGATCCAACTTACTGCCTTTTTTATCTGGCAATCTTGAAGACGCTACAATAAAAATGTATGCCCATTTGCCTTACAGATAGCAAAACATCTGATGTGACAGAAATATATTAAGGTTAGATTGGCTTTTGTTTCGTAAAATCGAGTGATGAGCAGAACCCACATTAATAGCTCCCTAGTTTTTGAAAGTCACAGTGGACAAGGCAGGACAAGTGGTCAGTCTTTCTTAGCCTACGGTCTTTAATACTTAGCATTCTGGCAGTGTCTAGATGGTTTCCATATAAAACATACATCATTTATGTTGAATTTAAATTGCAGTAATGACCCCTGCCATAGCCCCCACTTTGCTGACAAGACTGCAATTTAAATGAGATGGTGGTAGAGCATCATGTTAAGCGTTTGCAAACAAATTAGGAATGATTCGCCACTCTTCTTCTTCTTCTTAGGCAGTCCCTCGGAACCGAGTATGACTTGCTTCCACATTAAAAATGAGTTCTCAGGTGACTGATGAGCCCAATGCGGGACCTACAGCCTCTGTCACAGGTGGGGCAGACGGTGGTTGAAGGGGCGGGTGGGTGGGGTTCTTGGGTTGACGTGCGCTCCTTCCGCTGTTTGCACTTGGCTTCCGCTTGCTCCCGGCGAAGAGACTCGAGGTGTTCGGCGCCTTCCCGGATGCTTCTCCTCCACATTGTGTGGTCTTGGGCCAGGGATTCCCAGGTGTCGGTGGGGATGTTACACTTTTTCAAGGAGGCCTTGAGGGTGTCCTTGAAGCGTTTCCTCTGCCTACCTGGGGCTCTCTTGCCGTGTCGGAGCTCCGAGTTGAGCGCTTGTTTTGGGAGTCTCGTATCGGGCATGCGGACGATGTGACCCGTCCATCGGAGCTGATTGAGCGTGGTCAAAGCTTCGATGCTGGGGACGTTGGCCTGAGCAAGAACACTGACGTTGGTGCGCCTATCCTGCCAATGGATTTGCAGGATCTTGCGGAGGCAGCATTGGTGGTACCTCTCCAGTGCTTTGAGGTGCCTGCTGTACATGGTCCATGTCTCTAACTTTATGCCACTAACTTTATCATGAATGATGTTCCTTCAACTAAATATATGCTCTCTACTTTCTATCATAAATGACAACAATTCCTATAAGATAATGGTAGTGATCCGAATCTTGGAGTTCAGAGGTGAACTTTTTCTGCATGAGTGTTTATGATATCATCTAAACCATTGGAATGGTTAACTGCCTTGTAAACTCACTCACAGATATCCATTATCTTCTATATCACCCTTCTAACCTTACGTTATTGCAGCTGTGACTAGCTGAAGGTTTGAGGAGTTGGAGATGAGAATTTGGGACAGATGTTGGCCAATTCTTTCTGTAGGGTCAGTAGATTATGAGCCAGGCCACTGAATTCTGATGATGGAATAAGGCAAGTTCCATTTCTATTACCTTGGGATTCCAGGGGATTTACCGGTGTTCTGAGAATCACATTTCCCAAATCTGTCTGTTTATAATTAGGTCCATTGGTTTATGGTGCCTGAATAAGTCAATTCCATTTTTATTAATAGATTCTGGGATTTTACAGAATTTCTACTGGGGTCCTGAGGATTGTATTCCGCGATTCTGTTCACGTTGCTGAGAAAATCGCAAATCAGTGGTCTTGATTATAAGAGTCTAACACTATTTCCCTCTGCATGTAAACCACTCACAATTTAGTAACAGATCTTTTTATTAAACTTCACTCTTGTTTATGGACTATGGTCGTGATTTTCAAAGAAATGTACAGCTTGGAGTTGCATTTGTTTTTTGGATCACTTCATCGGATTCATTTTGGAAGCCACGTGTGGATCCTTTGTTATTCGCACGGCACTGTGAAATTATTTTGGTTCAATGAATGCACAATGTCATTGGCTCCACACGTCTGTGCCATCTGCGCCAGCCTTACTGCCACTAGGGAGCTGGCCCACAAATTATGGAAGTTGCAACATGCCAATTTGGAAAATGTCAACAATGAGCTGGGGTTGTTCCATTACACCATTTCTGTTTTTAAAAGAAGAGAAACAATAAACAGGAAAAAGCTTATCCTGAGGATCCCAGTTCTACCACCATTTGAAAATCTGCCCATTTTAAAATTGGTCCAACATAAATGAAAATTCCCTGTGGCTACTGCCCATAAACCCAAGAACTGAAAATCTTGTGCAATTACTGCACAACAACATTCACAGAGCAAAAGTATCTACAGATATTATTGCTAAGTAACATTGATTTTTTTTCTCTTCTGTTTTCTCACTCCCTCTCTTACCTTGAAGGCCCGGACTCCTTCAGTAGACATGCCAAGGTGTGATAAAGGGCAGTTAGAAAGATTACCTGTAATCATCTGGCAGTGCTCTCTGACTATATATGCTGTGCCTATATGCATCTCTTCACTTCACCTGACGAAGGAGCAGCGCTCCGAAAGCTTGTGATTTCAAATAAAGCTGTTGGACTATAACCTGGTGTTGTGTGACTTCCCACATTTGTCCTTCAGTAGAGAATGATCTTTTGGGTGGTGGTCAACCTCAGGTACCTTGTCCAAGTGACCATTATTCATGTCGGAGTTCTGACAGTGAATGCCAAAATAATCCTTCCGTAAACAGGCCAGCTACAGATTGGATCCCAGCCCAGTCTCACAAGAGCCAGTGGAATGGTCATTCTGTATCCTGTATGGCCCATTCTATAAATGAGCAATCCTGTTTGGGCAAGGTTTATGGCCCATGATGTGACAAATTCAATTAATTTGATTTTGTATTTCAAACCAGTTTAACTTTCACACGATTCATGTACTGCTTTAAATGTTGATGTTTTGTCAACATCTTTGGTTACCTGTATTTGGAAAGAAACAAAATAATAATTTGCATTAAAAGAACACGTTAATTGCTGTTGTACATACAGGTCAACATGATTGTTGAACTTTTAAAATCTTGAGCCCTTCATTGTCCCTTAGGAACAGACTGCGTAATATATTGGGTTAGAATGCTACCCATTCAATCTGGGATAAATTCCAGTCCAGAGTAATGAGATGGGGTCTCCTCTCAGCTGACCTTCGGAATCTTCTGTAAAATGAATTTGGACAGTCTCAATTAACTAGTAATCTCATGCAGAGGAACCTCAAAGGCTGCTGGTGTGGGAAATGGAAGAGTCAGCCTGGTCCAGTAGGAGTGCTTTTCTGAGATTGGGGTTAAGGGTCAAGGGACCTTTACCTTTCATCTAATTTTTATTTATCCCTGACCTGAGAATCCTTGATGCTGGCAATAGAGGAGAAAAGTAGGAAAACCTTCCATTCACCAATGCTGATATTCCAAGCAATGATGAGAATTCAAAAACATTTGGTTGGGGGGGAATTTTCAAAAAGTCCCTTCCAAAGAAAACTCGGACTTCTCCTCGACTTCATTGCATTGTGTGGTACCAGACTATGTCTGAAGGTGTTAAGCTGATAAAACAAAGGTTGTGACGCAATCACCAACAGCTCTAGGTAAGTTATATTATCCTCTAGCCAATGCCAAAAACAATGGTACAAGCTGGTTTTATATTGCTATGGTACCGTGCTGGTGCCACTGATTCTACAAGCCAACACAAAACAGTGTTTGTTTAAAGAAATGTAAACAAAAACAATCCATACAAAAATTATTTTTTGTGCCTATTTTTCATTTATTCCAAAGCCCTATTGCCAAAAATCCTGCAGTGTTAGCATAATTACATTATTAAAGGGGGGGGTTTTGTGTAATTGGCGGCAACACGATAGTAAATTTGCCAGATTGATTAACCATTTTTTTTACTGGGTCATCCGGCTGGCAGCCTCTGTGAATCGGGCAGGTTTACCTTGGTGTTGCCGATGGCTGTGCAAGATCTGTGCTGGGAACCAGCAGTGCCAGTGGAACACTAAATGAAGTGAAATGAACAGCTTAAATTACAACTTTTTGCAATGGCACAAAGGCACATCTGCAGCAAAACACATAGTAATGAGATTAGGGACTGTAATAGATAGAAACCCAACTTTTAAAGCAGTACCCTAACTAGGGATATAAAACTCTGCCTCAGTTGCTGCATGTTATCATACCCCAAACTTTAGAAACAGTTTAACAAAAATATTATGGTTTAGGGCAATTTTAACCCTACTCGCTCAGCAGAAACCTGGCGGGTGGGCAGTTAAAATCGTCCTGGCTTTTACCTGTCCGAAAGCCGCTATGATCACAACATCTGCAATTTTAACCCGCTCTCCTGAGCAGGCAGCAAGGACACATGATGGAGTCAACAGGGTCCTTCGTTACATATACATGTAAATATCCAGGGGAACGGTAGCATAGTGGCTATACCTGTATTACAGGACTAGTAATCCAAGAGGCCTGGACTAATGATCCAGAGACATGGGGGGCGATTTTGCCAGCCCTGGGGAGGCGGGACTGCCGGGAAAATGGCAGAACCTGGGGGCGGGAAATGGCAGAATCTGGGGGACGGGTACCCATCCCGCCCCCAACCCGCCTCCGTGCCATCTTCCCAGGAGGCGGGTACCCGACCCGCGCCGGGTCCCGTCTCCTGGAGGCGGGAAGGGGATTACAGCCACTTAATTGCCTGTTAACAGGTAGTTAACAGGCAGTTAAGAGGATTATCCCCATTTTTCCAACAGAAGCGCGGGCTTCCCGATGTTGGGAAACCCCGCCAGGGTCACCGAGGCGAGCACTGAGTCTGCAGGGGTCAGAGGGGTGCAAAAGTGCGCTGTGGAGGTAAGTGATGGGTGGAAGTGTGGAGAGGTAAGTATGTGAGGTGAGTGAAAAGTGATAGAAAAAGTTTCCTTACCTTTTTTTCTTCCTGCAGGCTTCAATCGTTGGGGATCCGGAAGCTCCGGCATCTCCACGGCAGGGATGACAGAATGGCTGCAGCATTCTCCGATGCAACAGCCATCTGATTTCCGCTCAGGAAAGAGGTTTGGTGAGCCTTGAGTACAAGAACTCATCAAACAACAAAGAATGTCAGTGTTTGACAGCTTCTCCATGCTGTCAAACGATAACAATTGATCTGTCAAAAATTATTGACAGATGAAACATCATACACTGACGTTCTCTGTCACCGGCTTTCCCTTAATTGGCCTGCTAATCCCGCTGGGTGGGCTTAACAAGGTCAATCAAGGGAAAATAGCGTGGGTTGGCCAGACGTCGATGGAGGCGGGACTAAAACCCGACAAGCAGCAGTCCCGCCTCCAACGCGCCCCCATTGGCAAAATCACCCCCTTGAGTTCAAACCCACCACAGCAGCTGGGGAATTAAATTCAGTTAATTAAATAAATCTGGAATGTAAAGCTAGTATCAGTATTGGTGATCATGAAACTAACTGATTGTCATAAAAACCCATTTGGTTCACTATCTGCCATCCTTACCCAGTCTGGCCTATATGTGACTCCAGACCCACAGCAATGTGGTTGATTCTTAACTGCCCTCTAATATGGCGTAGCAAGCCACTCAGTTGTATAAGGCAGATCACCACCTTCTCACGGGCAATGAGGGATGGGCAATAAATGCTGGCCTGGCCTGCGACGCCCACATCCCGTGTATGAATTTTAAAAAATGTGGAGGCCCGATGACATCATTGAGACCTGACTGTAATTTTAACTCAGGCCTGAGTGGGGAATCCACCTGGAGTTAAAATCGGGGCTAAATTGTAAAAATCATCGCAATTTTGAACTCATACTCCAGTAAGAAAGAACCTACATTTACATATCACCTTATCATAGCCTCAGGATATCCCAAAGCACATCATATCAAGTGAATTACTTTTGAAGTGTAGTCACTGTTGTTTGCAAAATTGGTGGCTGTGTTGGCACACAGATCCCGCAAACAGTAAACGAGCAGTTAATCTGGTTCTGTTGGCGTTGGTTGCGGCAGAGACACCGGGAGAACTCCCCATTCTTCTTCAAATCGTGCCATGGGAACACAATAAACAGGCAGAGGGGGCCTCAGTTGAACATCTAATCTGAAAGTTAGATGACAAGATGGGGAGGAGTGCAAGTCTTTTGTCGGGATGAATACAGCGAACTGGACCAAATGTGCATCCTTCAATTGTACCGCTTTTAAGATCTTATGACGGTATTTCCAGGATTCCCTCAGTACTGCACTGAAGTGATAGCCTGGGTTATGTGCTGGAAGGGGGTTTGAACATACAACCTTCTGACTTAGAAGCAAAAGCACTGCCAACTGAGCTAAATGAACATTTCCACTGCTGACAGATCTAATTAATATGACTGCCAATGTTTGAGTTGCAACTTTTTTCAATTAACGAGTGATTTAACCATTGAAAGAATCACTTCATTCTGTAGATTGCTTCGAATATCTTTGCTCAAACCAATGCTATTACTGAGGCAATTGGCATAAAGGAGTGAGCGAGCTCACAGACTGTGGGAGCTCAACTAATGTAAGCAAGTTATACAGACACAGTTGTGGACTTAGGGCAGGCCTGTGGCATAGTGTATTGGTGTGCTACACTGTGACCTGGTTGAATCTGGATTTGGGTCTATAGCGCGCCCCACGCAGTGTGTTACCCAGCTCAGTTGTGACAGTGCAGGAAGGTGCTCAAACGGAAGCAAGCAGCATTCCCATGTCTAGGACTAGAAGGTGAGAGTCAATGTCTGGTACTCGTGCCATTTCCAAGGAACTAACTGTAAAGTTGCATTATCAGAGAGATACCAATCTGTTGCTACAGCTGAGATAAAGCATGACGCAAGTGGAGAACTGTAGAAAATAATATATTGTAAGAATCTATTTTTTTGAAGAAAAAAGTGCTGATGCCAACAACAACTTGCATTTATATAATGCTTTTAAAATAGGGAAACGTCTCAAGGCGCTTCACAGGACTGTATTAAAGACAAAAATTGTCACTGAGTCAAAGGTGACTAAAAGCTTAATCAAAGAAGTAAGTTTAAAGAGGGTCTTAAAGGAGGAGAGCGAGAGGTAGAGAGGTGTAGAGGTTTAGAATGAGAATTCCAGAGCTTAGAGCCCAGACAGCTGAATGCACAGCTGCCAATGGTGGGGCAAAGGAAGTGGGGGATGCACAATAGTCGGGGGTCAGTGAAACACAGAGTTCTCAGAGGGTTGGAGGGTTGGAGGAGGTTACAGGGGTAGGGCGGGGCAAGGCCATGGACGGATTTGAACACAAGGATGAGAATTTTGCAATTGAGACGTTTGTGGATAGGGAGCCAATGTAGGTCAGCGAATACAGGGTGATGGATGATTGGGACTAACAAAAGCATGAATGAGGGCTTCAGCAGCACTTAAGCTGAGACAGTGCAGAGACGGGCGATATTATGGTGGAAGTAGGTGATCTTTGTGATGGAGAGGATATGGGATTGGAAACTCGGCTCAGGGTCAAATAGGACGGCGAGGTTGTGAACAGTCAGGTTCAGCCTGAGACAGTGGTCAGGGAGGGGGATGTAATCAGTGGCTATGGAGCGGAGTTTGTGGTGGGGACCAAAGACAATGGCTTTGATCTTCACAATATTTAATTGGAGGAAATTGCAGCTCATCCAGTATTGGATGTTGGACAAGCACTCTGACAACACAGAGGCAGTGGAGGGTTCGAGAGAGGTGATGGTGAGGTAGAGCTGGGTATCGTCAGTGTACATATGGAACCTGAGGTGATGTCTTCGAATGAAGTCGCCAAGGGACAGAATGCAGATGAGAAATAGGAGGGGACAAGGATAGATCCTTGAGGGGATCCAGAGGTGACGGTGCAGGAGCGGGAAAAGAATCCATTGCAGGAGATTCTCTGACTGGATCGGGAAGAGGGGAACCAGGGGAGGGCAGTCCCACTCAGCTGGACATCGGAGTAGAGATGTCCAGCTGCAGGAGGATGGTGTGGTCAACCGTGTCAAAGGTTACAGGCAGATTGAGAAGGATGAGGAGGGATAGTGTACCATGGTCACAACCTCAGAGGATGTCATTTGTGACTTTGATTAATGCTGCGGCAAGGGCAGAAACCTGATTGAAGAGGTTCAAACATGGAGTTGCGGGAAATGTGGACACAGATTTTGGAGGTGACAACACATTCAGTCTCAGCCAAGGCTCCCTCCTTAAATTCATTGGAAATACATTGGAAAATCTGTTAAAATACATTTGGAAAAGGGACTGTCTCTTTAAGAGATTTTGAAACCAGCTGGTTAGTTTAATGAGTTATTACTGTACGCGGTGCATAGTTCAGTTTTATGTTACCCTGTCCATCTGATCAGAACACATGATAATATCAGGCTGAACTGACCTCAGATGTTTATCAATAATGAGCTACGGGGACAATTATGCAAATTCTTTCTCAGCCATCTGTGCTTTGAGTTTCTTCTCTCTGTAACAAGTACAAACACATCCTGCTCCATCCCGGCATCTCCAGGGGGTTCCAGGCCTGTGAGAAACGACAGAGTTCTTTTGTACGCTTTCCAACAGGTTAGTTGTTTAATTGTTCGTTGGAAGCTTAGCATGTAATTCATTTGGGATTTGGCCAGGCTAAAGTGGCCTGACTTGAACCAACTCCCCCACCACCCCCCCCGCCATCACCGTGTGCAAATAAAAAGGTGAGGAACAAACGAGTGACACTGCTAAGCCTATTGAGTGGAGCAGGAGGACTCGGAAGGACGACTTTTGTCTCCCTGCGTGGATTGCGAGTTTGGAAACAAATGCATGATTGGCTCTGGCATCCTCCCTTCCCACTCTTCTGGCCATCCAAGTTATTTCAAGCCAACGGCTTTGTCTCCCAGCCACCTCTAATAAGACAAGGGCATTATCATTCCAGGGCTGTGTTGCATTTTCATGCAGCAGGAAGCCTGGCTTTTGTGAGTCACGCCAAAGTTGTTCCATTCGCCCATTACTGGAGGGGGAATTGTGGAATCAAATTAAAGGCACTCTTCTGCTTGACTCCTTGTATCTGTCAAGAAAGCCGCAGCTGTAGACAGCGAGGATGTCAGGTCCTGCCTGCTTATTACGTAGAATTACATGGAATTTACAGCACAGAAACAGGCCATTCGGCCCAACAGGTTTATGCCGGTGTTTATGCTCCCCACGAGCCTATATGGGGGAATATTTGAGAATTGTAAATATGACAGCGGTGGAGCCCACTCACTGTTACATTTGGAAAGAAGATGGTTTTCGTGAGTCACTTTAGATTGCCCTTTTTATGCTCTCCCATTTTCTCTCCACTCTGAAGGCTTTGAGTCCTTCCTTTGAGTCCTCCTGTGGTGTTGCCGGCACCAGCTGCCCTCCCATGTCTCAATCAGGTTGCCGTTATTAAGGTATGGAGCTACATAGTGATTGCTAATAGGCTATTCGACCACATAGAGCATCACAGCGAAGTTTGATGCTGTCCTCACTCTCTCTCTCTCTCTACTCTCTCTCTCCCTCTCTCTCACACACACACGTCTAGCACTGGATAGCACTTAACAGCAGGAATCCTGACCAGCTTTTCCTTTCTAACACAGGGGCCCTGCAGCCAACTGACATACACCAATCACGACCCCACATGAGATTAGCTAATTCAACACAATAAAATTACTTTTCTGTAGCTCCTGCTTTACTAGCTGTACGACCTTTTTCCAATGATTCCTAAACCCGATTTGGCTGTTTACTATTCCAAAAGGCAAGGAAATAAATCAGACAACAGGGTGGGCTTTAAAGGCCATGAGGTAGAAATTGGTTAGCACCCGACTGTGGGCGCGAAACAGGCAGTGCAACTGCAACCCGTGCCTGAAGAGGTTGGCCCGAGGATCTTCTCCCAGAATTGGTTCTTGGGCCGTATCTTAATAATCGCAGTGAGCACGTGGTGCCTGTTGCACCTCCAGAAGCAACTCATTGGTTGCCATGGGACCAATTTGGCCTGGCTGCCTTGCCAGCAGTGGCCAGCAGATAAATTCTGCGGGGGGGGGGGGCGGAGAATGAGAGACGATGGATCAGCAGAAGCCCTCAGGAGTGCTGTGGAGCTGGGAGGAACACTCCTCCTGCACCCCCTCTCCAAGCTCCACATAAAGGTAAGTTTAGAAAGATTGATTTTCTTTATTGGTGCCGGTCTCCAGCCATACTGTAAAGACCGCTGGTTAGGCTACATTATGAGCCAAAAAAACTTAAGTGGGTGACACATTTAATGGAAAGGACCCTAAACAGGCGTTAGGCCCCCTCATTAACATATTTAAAAGGCCTAATCCCTGGTTTAGGCGGCCTTCGGTGTGCCCGACCCAATATGGGGTTGGGCGTGTTTCAGGCACCCTTGTGGTGCAGGACTTTTCACCCCAAAATTGGTCGTTTTCCCCCCATGGTGTTCACTTGGAAAACGGATGTAATGAGGATCAATTTCTCCCCCCATGTGCCATCGAGAATTACACTGAGTCGTAACTATCCGTCCAGGAACATTATATTCATGGCTCATCCCAACTGGAACTGATTAACATTGCTGTGGGGCTATAGGGAGGAAGGAAATATTACACTATTATTTATGTAAATTGGCTGATTTCGACATCCTGAGACTGTGATATGGTGGTACATAAATGCAAGTTCTTTCTCTCTTAGTGTAATAACTGAATATAACTTTCTTAATAAATAGTTGATTAAGACAACTGGAGTATTGATCCCTGCTCTACTTTAGAAGAAGCCACGCTAAATATATTTGTAGCAAGTAGGTGTAATAGGAAAGAGAGTGGCCACTGACAGCTCCTGAGGGTTACATGATATTGAGTGACTAAGAGATAGCAAATATATTGGATGAATCCTTTGTTTCTGTGATCATGGGCTGTCTCCTCAGCTCAAATTGAATTTTATGGGGTGCGGCTATTGCTGTTTACAGTTATATAAATCATTTTGAGCCGGGGATAGGAATAAAGGTGTCTTGAAGATGATGTCAAATTGAGACGGAATTGAGTAAGAACCAGGTAAACCACCACCACCAAAACAATAATGACTTGCTTTTACATTGTGCCTTTTAACGTAGAAAAATGTTCCGAGGCTCTTCGCAAAGGTGTAATCAGACATAAATGGACGCCAGCCAAAAGTTTTGTCAAAGAGGAGAGGAAGGTGGACAAGCGGAGGCGTTTAGGGAGATAATTCCAGAGTGTGGGGCTTTTGGAGGGTTGATGCACAAGAGGCCAAAATCAGAGGGGTTGTAGGGCTGGAGGAGGTTAGGAGGTTACAGAGATAGGAAGGGGAAAGACCATGAAAAGTTAAAATACAAAGATGAGAATTTTAAATTGGAGGTGCTGGGGGACCAACAGCCAATGTAGGTCGGCAAGGACAGGGGTGACAGCAGGATTTGGTGTGGGACAAGATACAAGCAGAAGAACTTTGGATTAGCTGAAGTTTAGAGAGTGTGGAGGAAGGGAGGCCAGCCAGCAAAACATTGGAATAGGTGAGTCTGGAGGTGACAAAGGCAGAGACAGAAGTAGAGGCAGGCAATGTTGCAGAAATGGAAGTAGGTGGTCTTTGTGATGGAAAGGATATGAGGTCAGAAGCTCAGCTCGGGGATTGAATGGGATGCTGAGGTGGTGAATAGTCTGGTTTGACCTGAGATAGTGGCCGGGAAAAGAGATGGAATTGGTGGCAAAGGTATGGAATCGGTGGCGGGGCTGAAGATGATGGCTTCAGTCTTACCAATGTTTAGCTGAAAGAAATTGAGGCTCATCCAGGACTGGATGTTGGATAAGCAGTCTGGCAGCACAGAGACAGGGGTCAAGCAGGTGTTATCAGTGTACAAGTGGGAGTTGACCCCATTACTTCAGATTATGTTCCCAAAGGCGCATCATGTAGATGACAAAGAGGAAGGGGCCATAGATAGACTCATGGAGGACTCCAGAGGTAACAGTTTGAGAGTGGGAAGAGAAGCCGTTACTGGAGATGCTCTGGCAAGATTGGGTGAGTGAAAATGGAGCCAACCGAGGGCTGTCTCACTGAGATAGACAGAGATGGAAAGGTGTTGGAGGAGGATAGTGGGATCAATCGTGTCAAAGGCTGCAGAATAGTCACAGAAGATGAGGAGGTAAAAGCACCACGGTCACTGTTATGGACGATATAATTTGTTACTCTGACCCATCCTCGCACCAAGTCCCATTTACCCATCACCCCTGTGCTCGCTGACGTATATTGGTTCCAATGCCTTGAATTTAAAATTCTCATCCTTGTGTTCAAATCCCTCCATGACTTCACCCCTCCCTATCTCTGTAACAATGTTTCCCCTAAGGTGTGCATTCGAGCAGGCCTGAGCAGGCCGCTCGCCAGCGCTGCTGCTGGAAGAGATACCACACAGCGCGTGGATAAGAAATTCGAGGGAACATTGCTCTGTAACTTCCTCCAACCCTACAAACCTCTGAAAACTCTGTGTTCCTCCAGTTCTGGCCAATTGTGCATCCCCAACTTCCTTTGCCCCACCACAAACTGCCGAAGCCCTCAGCTCTGGAATTCCCTCCATAAACCTCTCCGCCTCTCTACCTCTCCTCCTTTAAGACGTTCCTTAAAACCTACCTCTTTGATCAAGCTTTTGGTCACCTGTCCTCATAGCTCTTTATGTGGCTCTGGGCTATACTTTGTCTGATAACACTCCTGTGAAGCACCTTGGGACGTTTTACTACGTTAAAGGCTGTCCACAAAAAGCAGGACAAATCCAATCTGGCCAATTACCGCCCCATCAGTCTACTCTCAATCATCAGCAAAGTGATGGAAGGTGTCATCGACAGTGCTATCAAGTAGCACTTACTCACCAATAACATGCTCACTGTTGCCCAGTTTGGGTTCCGCCAGGACCACTCTGCTCCCGACCTCATTACAGCCTTGGTCCAAACATGGATAAAGGAGCTGAATTTCAGGGGTGAGGTGAGAGTGACTGCCCTTGACATCAAGGCAGCATTTGACCAAGTGTGGCATGAAGGAGCCCTAGTAAAACTGAAGTCAATGGGAATCAGGGGGAAAACACTCCACTGGCTGGAGTCATACCTAGCACAAAGGAAGATGGTTGTGGTGATTGAAAGTCAATCATCACAGCCGCAGGACATCGCTGCAGGAGTTCCTCAGGGCAGTGTCCTAGGCCCAACCACATTCAGCTGCTCCATCAATGACCTTCCCTCCAACATAAGGTCAGAAATGGGGATGTTCGCTGATGACTGCACAGTGTTCAGTGCCATTCACAACTCCTCAGATAATGAAGCTGTCCATGCCCGCATGCAACAAGACCTCGATACCGATAAGTGGCAGGTAACATTCATGCCACAGAAGTGCCAGGCAATGACTATCTCCAACAAGCGAGAGTCTAACCACTGCCCCTTGACATCCAATAGCATTACCATCACCAAATCCCCAACCATCAACATCCTGGGAGTCACAATTGACCAGAAACTTAACTGGACCAGCCACATAAATACCGTGGCAACAAGAGCAGGTCAGAGGCTGGGTATTCTGCGGCGAGTATTTCACCTCCTAACCCCCCAAAGCCTTTCTCCATCTACAAGGCACAAGTAAGGAGTGTGATGGAATACTCTCCACTTGCCTGGATGAGTGCAGCTCCAACAACACTCAAGATGCTCGACACCATCCAGGAGAAAGCAGCCCGTTTGATTGGCACCCCATCCACCACCTTAAATATTCACTCCCTCCACCACCGGCGTACCATGGCTACAGTGTGTACCATCTACAAGATACACTGAAGCAACTCGCCAAGGCTTCTTTGGCAGCACCTCCCAAACCCGCGACCTCTTCCATCTAGAAGGACAAGGGCAGCAGTTGCATGGGAACACCACCACCTCCAAGTTCCCCTCCAAGTCACGCACCATCCTGACTTAGATGTATATCGCCAATCCTTCATCGTCACTGGGTCAAAACCCTGGAACTCCCTACCTAACAGCACTGTGGGAGTACCTTCACCACACGGACTGCAGTGGTTCAAGAAGGCGGCTTACCACCACCTTCTCAAGGGCAATTAGGGATGGGCAATAAATGCTGGCCTTGCCAGCGATGCCCACATCACATAAACAAATAAAAATAAATATATAAATGCAAGTTGTTGATTAAGGCTGTGTCCATGCGGCAGTGAGTTCCACATTCTCACCAGTGTCTGTGTAATGAAATTTCTCCTAAAATCTTTATTTGATCTGTTGGTGGCTGTCTTATATTTAAGCCCCCTTGTCGGGGCTCACCCATGAGCAAAAACAGTTTCTCCATGTCTACCCTATTGAACTCTTTCATAATTTTAAAGACCTCTAATTGGTCTCCTCTTAGTCTTCTATTTTCTCAAGAAAAAATACTCAGCCTGCTAAATCTTCCCATGTTCCACAGACATTTCAAAGTGTTCTCATGTGATAAGACAATTGTGTTTCAGATCCAAGCTCTTCCGTAGTGTACCCAGGAGATATCAAAATTTACTGTTTACATGGAGTCCCAGACAGGGCTTTGAAGGGGAAACAATCTTCATGAAAAGGTGTTTTGCCAATCAGTTTATTGTTTGGGGAGCAAGGAAAGTCAGAACAGCTGTGTGTCACTGAGTTCATTATATTGTCATATATGAGTGACACAATGTTCCATTTTCAATCGGACTGATGTCACCATGTTATGTGTTTGTAAGGTTGGAGTGGTGCACGGTGCTTATTGCTTTCAGTGGAACATGGGAAGGTGATGGGAGCCAAGGATTAGCGCAGAAACCTTGTGTTCCAGTCCCTGTCCTCAGAAGTGACAAGAAAAAAATAAATAAATGCAATGTCATGCTTTTTCCATGAACACTCAAGGATAAGGCTGCTGTAGGACCTTGTAAACCATCTTATCTTGGGAGTATTGCTTTAGCTCGTTACAGTGACTGTTTCAATGAACTGTGTATCTAGGACATTGTTCACACAGATTACAAGAACATTCACCTCAGAGCCTTCATTGAGGTTTTTTTCCCCCACTTTCCTCACATTTTCTACCCTTTTCTTTTCATTCACGGGATGTGGGCATTGCTGGCAATGCCAGCATTTATTGCCCATCCTTAATTGCCCTTGAGAAGATGGTGGTGAGCTGCTTCTTGAACTGCTGCAGTCCGCGAGGTGAAGGTACTCCCACAGTGCTGTTAGGGAGGGAGCTCCAGGATTTTGACCCAGCGTCGATGAAGGGACGGTGATACATTTCCAAGTCAGTGTGTGACTTGGAGGGGAACTTGGAGTTGGTGGTGTTCCCATGCGCCTGCTGCCCTTGTCCTTCTAGGTGGTAGAGATCGTAGGTTTGGGTGACTACATTTTTCTTATTTTAAAATTGATTCTAGGCATTTAAAGTAGGATGGGTTTATGTGAAACAGGACCAATTATGCATGTCTATACATGTAAGAAGACACATTTGCATCTGACAATAGATACCGTCTTCAGATTCAGTAATGCCCTTAAGCAGTCTGACCATCGTAACTTTTATGAGTTGACTTACACAGCCTTATATCTACTTACATAAAAGCATAAAAATAGCATCCACTGCAATCTGAACCAGATATCCATGCCTTTTGCATGTGCATTCCTTCAATGTAGTGGACAGAGTTAACACTAGATGAGGCAAAGTCTGGTTTGAATTATCAAGTTGCTTTATTCCACAGTAAGGTGAAATATGCCACGCAATGGGTATGTATCAACCACGGCTCAGTTGCTAGCACTCTCGCCTCTGAGTCAGAAAGTTGTGGGTTCATAGTCCCACTCCAGAGACGTGAGCATAAAAATCTAGGAAGACACTCCAGTGTAGTGCTGAGGGAGTGCTGCACTGACGGAGGTGCTGTCCTTTGGATGAGATGCTAAACCGAGTCCCTGTCTGCTCTCTCAGGTGGATGTAAAAGATCCTATGGGACTATTTTGAAGAAGAGCAGGGGAGTTATCCCCACTGTCCTGGCCAATATTTATCCCTCAATCAACATCATTAAAACAGATTCTCTGGACATTATCACATTGCTGTTTGTGGGAGTTTGCTGTGTGCAAATTGGCTGCTGTGTTTCCTACATTACAACAGTGACTACGCTTCAAAAAGTAATTCATTGGCTGTAAAGCGCTTTGGGACGTCCTGAGGTCATGAAAGGCGCTGTATAAATTCATGTCTTTTTTTTGATAAGAGTGACTTAGTTCAATCAGTACAACTTATATTAGAGTAATGATACAAAATGAGGCATATGTGGCACTACCCCCACTTTGGTAGGTCATCTTACTTGACTTAAATAGTATAACGTCTGTGCATTCCACCCTACAGCTCAGGGTAGAACATCTCTCCCTGCAGTCTCCGGTCTTTTTTAACCTTCGAGCAGCACTTAGCAGTCTGACTGACTGCGCAGTATCTTATTTCCAAAAGCCCGACTGTCTTTCTTGGTGTCTATGTCCTGTTCTTAAAGCCTCTCATTCTGTGTCAAAAAAAACCTGCCGCTTTTTGCAGACTAAGAGAGATCAAAGGGTGTTCCAAGACAATGGCAAGAAGCGTCTTTCTGAATAGCCAGCCAAACTAACAAATCGTTTATTGTTTAGCTTCTGGGAGAAGCAACTTCCAATTAGCATAATAATCACCTTTCGCCTGGGTGCCTCTTTCTTTTAAAAACTTGTGAGAATATACGTTGCTTTTAAAAACCCAGCAGTCAAAGCAAATCTCTTTCCAACTCCTTTCTGTGATAAAATGGTCAAAAGTATCCAGAAATGTGACAGGATTGTTTGCCCGTAAGTAATAAGCCCTCATTTTGTGTAACAACAATAACTTGCATTTATATAGCACCTTTAACGTAGTGAAATGTCCCAAGATGCTTCATAGGAGTGTCATCAAACAAAATTTGACACCGAGTCACATAAGCAGATGTTGGGACAGGTAAGGCAGTAGGTTTTAAGGAGCGCCTTAAAGGAGGAAAGAGAGATCGGGGGCGGAGAGATTTAGGGAGGAAAACCCAGAGCTCAGGGATTAGGCGCTGAAAGCATGGCCACCAAACTGCACATCCTTTCTAAAAAAAAATCCAACATTTCTAAACTGGGCCTTTCCTGTTCTGTTTTTAAGTCTCACAATGACTGGATGACTGCTACTGAAGCCTGACTCACCAAGTCAAAACTGCACAAGTGTTCACCCAACCTCCCCTGAACCCACACAAGTGGTCACACAACCTCTCCTGAACCCACACAAGTGGTCACCCAACCTCTTCTGAACCTGCACAAGTGGTCACCCAACCTCTCCTGAACCCACACAAGTGGTCACCCAACCTCTCCTGAACCCGCACAAGTGGTCACCCAACCTCTCCTGAACCTGCACAAGTGGTCACCCAACCTCTCCTGAACCCACACAAGTGGTCACCCAACCTCTCCTGAACCCGCACAAGTGGTCACCCAACCCCTCCTGAACCCGCACAAGTGGTCACCCAACCGCTCCTGAATCTGCACAAGTGGTCATCCAACCTCTCCTGAACCTGCACAAGTGGTCACCCAACCTCTCCTGAACCTGCACAAGTGGTCACCCAACCTCTCCTGAAGGTGCTGACTCATGCCATTATACAGTGCCACATGTAATGGCAGCTCGCCAGTGCCCTTGCCCAGAGAGGCCATTCTTTACATGTAAGCCTGGACAATGGGCAATGCCATCACAGCCAAGCCCAGTCTTAACCTCACTTAATGCCCACTCATCCACATTTCCATTGATAGTCGTTGGATCATGACCAGGAGCAGGAACACTGGCTGATTATGTTTTCCCTTCGTAGCTCAGGGATACTGAAGCCATTTGTACCACCTTCACTCTTATCCAGGCTGAGATCAGAAAATACAGCATAGAGAACAATTTGCACGGAGACTTTCCTTGATTGTAAGTCTCAGTGCCATACCAAACAGTGCCTCTAGCAGCTGAGCAATCGAATCCTATAGCATTGGTCGAATTTGACTGATGTTTACTGTTTCTGTGTACATTTTGGTTTGTAGATTAGTATTATTAATGATATCAGTAGTTCAACGATTTATATTGTGAGTGAAATGCAGTCTGTATATTTGTGATTCTTTAACTTGGATGTTTGTCATTGGTATCTAACTGCATTGTGTCTCATATACAAACTATAGGTCACATATCGGGCTCAAGTTTAATAGCCCTGAGGAGGCGGGTTTGGAGGTGGGTCAGCAGCGAAAATAAAAAAAAATGGCTTCAGACATCCAACCCGCCTCCATCCCACCCCCACCCTTTCTTCGTGAGTGTCTGTTTAGCCGCTCCCAAACTGACCCGACTGGAACCGGTGGGACAGGTATTTAAGGCAGTTAAGAGCCTGTTAACTGCCTTGCTAATCCTATTTTGATAGTGGTTTCCCGTTTTCGTGCATCTGGCTCCTGCTTCCCGTCTTGTCAGAAACAGGCCAGCTGCAAGGAGACGAGTTGCTGGAGGACATGATTTGTCATCATTGCTGGAGCACTTTAAAAGTGCTCCTGTAACATGGCTGACATTCAAATGCAACAATTTTGTTGTTGGAGGTTTGGGATAAGATTTCGCAAATCTACTGACCTTGTGACTTTTAAGCTGACAGCCATCTGCACTGTGACCTGATTGGAATAATTTCAGGCCACTTCTAGTGTGAGCTTGCAAGCTTCTTGCCTCAAGTGAAATCTATAGCTGCGGGATGGGAAACATTTATATCCTCTCATCCTGGTCGTCAGATTCAGAGAAAGGGCAGCCGCGGAAGCACCACGACCAGCCGCAACAGCAGCACCAGCGCCAGGAGCGCCAGCCTCCTCCTCAGCCACCTGATAATGCACAGGGCAGAGGGCCTCAGCGCAGGGCTGCACCTCGCCGCAGGAGATATTCCCAACACAGGGTTTACAGGCCGAGGATGACCTTCCTCAACATGACTGAGCAGCAGTGCCAAAGGAGGCTGAGACTTTCAAGAGACGTAGTCGCTGACATCTGCACAATGCTGCACCAACACCTGGAGCCCTGAGGAGTGTATGGACACTCCTTACCAGTGGCTGTCAAAGTCACCACCGCAATCAACTTCTTTGCTTCGGGCTCCTTCCAGGGATCAGCTGCAGACATCAGCGGCATCTCCCAGTCGGCCGCACACACCTGCATCGCGCAGGTCACCGATGCCCTCTTTGCAAAGGCCCACAATTATATTCACTTCTCCACGGATGGCCCAAGTGTGACAGTGCGTGCAGTTGGCTTTGCCATTATGGCAGGCTTGCCAATGGTGCAGGGCGTCATTGACTGCACACATGTAGCCATTAGGGCCCCCTATCACAACCCAGCTGTATTTGTCAACCGCAAGGGATTCCACTCTCTGACCGTCCAGCTGATGTGTAACCACAGGAAGATCATCATGCATGTTTGCGCAAAGTACCCTGGCAGTTGCCATGACTCGTTCATCCTGCACCAGTCTACTGTGCCTCAGTGCTTCCATCTGCCAAACCAACTTTGCGGATGGCTTCTTGGTGACAAGGGCTACCCCCTGAAAAAGTGGCTTATGACACCGATGAGGAGGCCATCAAACAATGCTGAGGAGCGGTAAAATTTGAGCCACATATCCACCAGAAGCATCATCAAGCAAACCATCGGCTTGCTCAAAATACGCTTCAGATGACTAGCCAGATCTGGAGGAGCCTTGCAGTATGCACCAGCCAGGGTGTCCAGAATCATCGTGGTCTGCTGTGCCCTGCACGACACCGCACAGCAGCACGGCTTAGTGCTGCCGGATGAACAAGTGGCTCAGTACACAGCCTCCTCGGAGGAAGAGGACGAGGAAGAGGATGGGGAGCGACACTTTGCAGGGCCGGATGTGGCCAATCCAGCAGCAGGCTCCTCATCCATGCCAGATTCGCGTAAGCTTACGCTTCAACCACAGGTGGCTGGCACATGGAGATGTATATAAGTACGACATCCTCAAAACCCCAGGCATCATCTGTCTACTAAAGAGCTCAGTGTCACCACCAACATTCCACATGGCATTCGCCCCGAGCCCTCACTCTTGAACTTCCATTTCCCAGAACACAGAGGCCACACTTTAGGTGATCTCAGCAGATCATTAAACCTTTTTCGACACTGAACCCATGTGCGTCTGCACACAGACCTCGAGCTCACCTCCTCAGCAACTTGCAGCCAAGCTGCCTTGGTTTGCTGAGGAGGCCTCCTCCTTCCGTTTCCAGGGAAGAGGAGCTCCTGACGTCCTCTAACTCCCTCCACAAGAGCATGGAGGGAGCCCTCATTGAACCTGGCAGCAGCCTTAGTTATTGGGGCTGCCATTTCTGCAGCAGCTAGCGCCTTTAAGAGAATAAAGCATTCATTTTACCAAGCCAATGATTGGAACACATCTGGCATCTTTTTCATTTCTTGGTCACGTACTACATTGATAGATAAAAAAATTATAAATGTCTTTCTGGAATAATATGACCAGCAATTTCATTCAATTATTTGTGTTCACTATTGACGTAATAAAACTCACTACTCACTTGGTTTGAGTATAAAGCAAGGCTTTAATCAACTTGTTTCAGAACATGGAGGTCTAGTTGTACTTCACTAGTTCCTTGTCTTACAAAATGTCCCTGAAAAGCTGGGGCCGACGCCCGAGTATTTATACTCCTTGGACGGCGCCACCAGCTGGCTGTCCAGCGTTATTTCACGAGTAGTTTCTTGATGAATGATGAGATTTATAACAACTGTCAACTCCCCTTTCTAGACAATACAGCACCAAGCCATTCCAGTGACATTTTTTGCAAAGGGGACATGGCCCCTTTAAATTTTTACTCCAAAAACGCGTCATCAGACGTGAGAAACTGACATGCTGCAAGCAATTGCCTGGAGGGACCCGCACATCGGCCGTAACGAGGCCAATCCAGCAAAAATCGGAACTGCGGGCCGGCGGCATCCAGGAGCGGGTCCGAAAGCTGCCAAGCAGCGGGCCCGCCCTCAACCCGCCTCCTCGATAAAAATCCAGCCCATTGTGTCTCGTACACACACCATAGATTTATAATGCACGTAGGCCCAAGCTTTCCACTTCTGCTCTTGCCAGTCTGTGCTTTTCTGCCCATTAAAGTTAATGGGTGGAAAATTGTGGGTTGATGAGTAGAAAATCCTGGCTCTTTTGTCTGCATACTATAGTTTATTAACAAATATTGACCCAGGTATTCCTCTCCTTCCCCTGCCTGGGCACAGGTCAGTTGGAGAGCAACAAATAAAACCGCTTGTACTTGCTGGTTCGGATCATTAACCTCTGCCCAATATATCTCAGATGCAAGCTTGCCCTCCTGGCAAAGCCTAGCTCCTATACGCAGGGGTGGAAACTCTTCTGCAGGCCTAATAGGGCTGCAGCATCAGCAATGACGACCAACTCCAGGGCCTTCTGGCTGCAGTCCAAAAACAGCAAACAGTAGGCCTTGAGCTCTGAGAATCTTCCTGCTGGTCCTGTGAAAGGAAAAAGCACCTTCTGGCTGGTCTCCTAGTGCCACTCAGGCCCCCGCTCAGATCCTATGATCTGTGTAGGGCTGAATGCAAGCCCTTAAATGTTGCTTCTCCTCATTGGTCCGCCACCCTGGGTATGTCCTGTCCCACCGGCAGGACAGACCCACCAGGGGTGGTGGCGGCACAGTGGTATACAGTCGGGAAGGAGTGGCCCTGGGAGTCCACAACATTGACTCCGGAACCCATGAAGTCTCATGGCTTCAGGTCAAGCATGGGCAAGGAAACCTCCTGCTGATTACCACCTACCACCCTCCCTCAGCTTATGAATCAGTACTCCTCCATGTTGAACACCACTTGGAAGAAGCACTGAGAGTAGCAAGGGCACAGAATGTACTCTGGGTGGGGGACTTCAATGTCCATCAGCAAGAGTGGCTCGGTAGCACCACTACTGACCCAGCTGGCCAAGTCCTGAGGACATAGCTGCCAGTCTGGGCCTGCGACAGGTGGTGAGAGAACCAACACGAGGGAAAAACCTACTTGACCTCGTCCTCAACAGCCTACCTGTCGCAGATGCATCTATCCATGACAGTATTGGTAGCAGTGACCACGCACAGTCATTGTAGAGACGAAGTTCCGTCTTCACACCGAGGACACCCTCCATCGTGTTGTGTGGCACTACCACCGTGCTAAAATGGGATAGATTCAGAACAGATCTAGCACCTCAAAACTGGGCATCCATGAGCAGCAGTAGCAGAATTGTATTCCACCACAATCAGTAACCTCATGGCCCGGCATATCCCTCACTCTACCATTACCATCAAGCCAGGGGACCAACCCTGGTTCAATAAGGAATGTAGAAGAGCATGCCAGGAGCAGCACCAGGCATACCTGAAAATGAGGTGCAAGCCTGGGGAAGCTGCAACACAGGACTACATGCATGCTAAAAAGTGGAAGCAGCATGCTATAGACAGGGCTAAGCGATCCCACAATCAACGGATCAGATCAAAGCTCTGCAGTCCTGCCACATCCAATCATAATGGTGGTGGAACATTAAACAACTAATGGGAGGAGGAGGCTCCATGAATATCCCCATGCTCAATGATGGTGGAGCCCAACACATGAGTGCAAAAGACAAGGCTGAAGCGTTTTCAACCATCTTCAACCAGAAGTGCCGAGTGGATGATTAATATCGGCCTCCTTCTGAGGTCCCCACTATCACAGAAGCCACTCTTCAGCCAATTTGATTCACTCCACGTGATATCAAGAAACGGCTGAGCTTACTGGATACAGCAAAGGCTTTGGGCCCTGACAACATCCCGGCTATCGTGCTGAAGACTTGTGCTCCAGAACTAGCCGCACCTCTAACCAAGCTGTTCCAGTATAGCTAAAACACTGGCATCTATCCGACAATGTGGGAAACTGCCCAGGTATGTCCTGTCATCAAAAAGCAGAACAAATCCAATCCGGCCAATTACTGCCCGATCAGTCTACTCTCAATCATCAGCAAAGTGATGGAAGGTGTCATCGACAGTGCTATCAAGCGGCACTTACTCACCAATAACATGCTCACTGATGTCCAGTTTGAGTTCCGCCAAGACCACTCGGCTCCCGACCTCATTACAGCCTTGGTCTAAACATGGACAAAGGAGCTGAATTCCAGAGGAGAAGTGAGAGTGACTGCCCTTGACATCAAGGCAGCATTTGACCGAGTGTGGCATGAAGGAGCCCTAGTAAAACTGAAGTCAATGGGAATCAGGGGGAAAACTCTCCACTGGCTGGACTCATACCTGGCACAAAGGAAGATGATTGTGGTGATTGAAGGTTAATCATCACAGCCTCAGGACATCGCTGCAGGAGTTCCTCAGGGCAGTGTCCTAGGCCCAACCATCTTCAGTTGCTTCATCAATGTCCTTCCCTCCAACATAAGGTCAGAAATGGGGATGTTTGCTGATGACTGCACAGTGTTCAGTGCCATTCACAACTCCTCAGATAATGAAGCAGTCCATGCCTGCATGCAACAAGACCTGAATGATGTTCATGTTTGGGCTGATAAGTGGCAGGTAATGTTTGCGCCACAGAAGTGCCAGGCAATGACTATCTCCAGCAAGCGAGAGTCTAACCACCACCGTTTGACATTCAACGACATTACAATCGCCGAATCCCCCACCATCAACATCCTGGGGGTCACCATTGACCAGAAACTTAACGGGACCAGCCATATAAATACTGTGGCAACAAGAGCAGGTCGGAGGCTGGGTATTCTGCGGCGAGTATCTCACCTCCTGACTCCCCAAAGCCTTTTTACCATCTACAAGGCACAAGTAAGGAGTGTGATGGAATACTCTCCACTTGCCTGGATGAGTGCAGCTCCAACAACACTCAAGAAGCTCGACACCATCCAGGACAAAGCAGCCCGCTTGATTGGCACCCCATCTACCACCTTAAACATTCACTCCCTCCACCATCGGCATACCGTGGCTGCAGTGTGCACCATCTACAAGATGCACTGCAGCAACTCACCAAGGCTTCTTCAGCAGCACCTCCCAAACCCGTGACCTCTTCCACCTAGAAGGACAAGGACAGCAGGCGCATGGGAACACCACCACCTCCAAGTTCCGCTCCAAGTCACACATCATCCTGACTTAGAAGTATATCACCAATCCTTCATCGTCGCTGGGTCAAAATCCTGGAACTCCCTTCCTAACAGCACTGTGGGAGTACCTTCACCACACGGACTGCAGTGGTTCAAGAAGACGGCTCACTACCACCTTCTCAAAGACAATTAGGGATGGGCAATGAATGCTGGCCTTGCCAGCGACGCCCACATCCCATAAAAAAATGAATTTTAAAAATGGGCAGCACCTGACGATCCAAAGGAAAAATGAGTCAGGAGTTCCCATTAACACTGCCTGCCTCAGTTATATGATTACTGACATGAATCTGTCATTCATGTGGAAATGACTTATGAAGTAATACTGCACGGCCTGCTGGTGGCGGTGTCCAGGGAGAGTATAAATACTCGGGCATGGGCCCAGCTTGTGCAGGACATTCTTTAACAGGAACTAGTGAAGGACACTAGTCATTGCCTGGCATATTCTATGCCGAGGCATAGAATATAAGAGCAGGGAGGTTATGATGGAGCTGTACAAAACGCTGGTGAGGCCACAGCTGGAGTACTGTGTGCAGTTCTGGTCGCCTCACTATAGGAAGGATGTGATTGCTTTGGAGAGGGTGCAGAGGAGATTCACCAGGATGTTACCTGGGATGGAGCGCCTCAGCTATGAAGAGAGGCTGGACAGGCTGGGGTTGTTTTCCTTGGAGCAGAGAAGGCTGAGGGGGGACCTGATTGAGGTGTACAAAATGATGAGGGGCATAGATAGGGTAGATAAAGAGGAACTTTTCCCCTTAGTGGGGGGGTCCATAACAAGGGGGCATAGATTCAGGGTAAGGGGCAGGAGATTTAGAGGGGATTTGAGGAGGAACTTCTTCACCCAGAGGGTGGTTGGAATGTGGAATTCAATGCCTGAAAGGGTGGTAGAGGCAGGAACCCTCACAACATTCAAGAAGCATTTGGATGAGCACTTGAAATGCCATTGCATACAAGGCTATGGACCAAATGCTGGAAAATGGGATTAGACTGGACAGGGATGGATGGGCGGCACAGACACGATGGGCCGAAGGGCCTCTTTCTGTGCTGTAAAACTCTATGACTCTATGACACAACTAGATCTCCATGTTGATAAACAGTTGATTAAAGCCTTGTTTAATACTCAGTCCAAGTGCCTAGTAGTTTTCTTACGTCAATTACTCTGTGCTTACATGTGACATAAGGGCAAGTGTTCCACCTCTACCTCGCAACGGAGCCTCATGAAATACCTGGGAATGGTAAAATGCGAGGATACCTGGTGTCACGGGTCTCTGCTCCTTTTTTTCAGCATTGTATTTCGTAACTCTGATGTCCAGGTGAACTGCAGAGTAAAATCTGCCCCATTGTGTCCCGCATACTAGAGGTTTACAACACACAAAATATGTTCTACTGCTTGTGTGTTTTGCCCTATGCAATAAGTTATTGTCAAGACACTGATCGCCATCGCTGCACGACATCTGATGTGTAGATTAGATGAGTGTGCTAATTACGACACACAGCAAGCACTATGTTAGCAAGCAGAGAGACATCATCCATTTTGACCATTTAAATAAATGATCACTGTAAAACAGCAATAACTTGCATTTGTATAGCGTCCCTAACATAGAGAAATGCCCCAACGCACTTCACAGAAGCGTAAAGAAAAAATGGATGCAGCGCCATTGAAAAAAAGGAAGGGTGATCAAAAGCTTGGTCAGAGGTGAGGTTTTAAGAAGGGTCGTAAAGCTGTAGGTGTCTGATGCACAAGCTAAAGATGGCAGAGTCAGAGAAACTGAGGGTTTGAGGGAGGGGAGAGTTGTAATACTGGAGGGCATCACAGAGATAGGGACAGATGAAGACATAGAGGGATTTAAACACAAGGGGGAAGATGATGGTGATGGGTGAGGATAACATTTGAGTAGCAGACGTTTGGATGAACTAAAGTTTACGGAAGGTGAGGGTTGGGAGGCTGGCCAGGAGCACATTGAACTGGTCGAGTTTCTTGGTGATAAAGAGACTAATGTGCTGTGATAGGGGCCTAGAAGAGTGATGCTATGGAGGTCGAAGTAGGCAATCTTTGTGATGGAGAGGGTATCGGGTCAGAAGCTCAGTTCAGTGTAAAGTAGGACACCAAAATTGCCTCAGACAGTGGCTGGGGTGGGTGGAGTCGGTGGCCAGGATACACAGTCTGCGATGGGGGTCAAAAATGATGGTTTTGAGCCTCTCAATGTTTATTTGGAGGAAACTGAAGCTCATCCAAGGCTGGATGTCAGACAAGCTGTCTCTGAGCATCGCAGCACATCATCCATTTTAAATCTGGCCATTTCAGGTTGAAATAAAAAGGAATGCTGTCTCTGGATGGAGCAGAATAGTGCTTAGTAGCAAGAGAGACAAGTTTTTCAGACTTAGTTTGGATCCTGCTGGGTGATAGTGGACTGGCATTGACAGCAGCTCCAGAGATGAATATGGCCCAGCTGGTGACATGTGCTGGCACTGTCAAGGAGAAACATATGTGTGAGAGGATAGCTTCAAACCAAAGTAAAGCTTCCTTTCTTGACTGTTGCAGATGATTGTCAGCAAAACTGAACAAAATGCTAGTGGTGCACCACAGGAAACAGCTGAGCTCTGAGAGGTGTTTTCAGCACAAGCTTCGGCTCGAACCCTTTAAAAAAAAAATTGTCAGTGCTGAATTAACTGGTCTCCTCAGTTGGTACAAGCGCCGGGCTTCAGCTTAACAGCTCATCCAAAAAAAATGGTATCTCCGACAATGCAGCTCCCCCTCAGCTACTGCCTTGTCTCAGCCTGGATTGTCTGCTCAGGTTCATACTGGGCCTTCTGACTCAGAAGTGAGCCAAGCCAATTCTTCAGGGAAGCATTGTTGTCACCTTTTGGAATTTTTCGACCATTTCTCCACAGAAAGCATTTGGAAAAGAGGAACATTTCAATGTTGAGTTTTTAAAGCAAAGTGTATTCACACCAGTTTTAAGACCACTCGAAATTAAAGGTAAAATGCTAAGGAGCTGGACGTTGAAGCCGGTTCCACCAAGACTGAAAACAATAAGCAATTTGTTAGCCTGCCTCGGTGATCACATAGTTAGATATTGGGCAGTATGGGCACAGCTCCAAGCCGAACCTAGTACCCAAAGCTTTTTTCTGCTGTTGCCAGCTCCTGCTTCATATGATCTGTGAAAATCCAGCCTCCTAGCTTTACACTTTAATGGAAGTCTTTATAGATTAAAATGGTGCAAATTAGCCCCTGACCTGCAGTATTGCTCGAGACTGGTTATTAGAATGGCCACAACAACTGACTGGTGCACCCAGAGAGTACCCAGTTAGTCCAGCAACAGGTCTGCCATTTTTATCGAGCCCTAAATGAAGAAGGGGGGTGGTGATTTTGATTCCTTGTTGTGACCTGTACTTGCAGGCAATGCCATTCCTCAGAGCCTGATCTAGTTTCCTAGACAACGGTTAGCTCAGCGTCAAACGCATTAGGCTGACCATGTTTGATGAGGATGCTGATCACAGATGGACTTCTTCTGCACACAGAGATAGTGCATGGATTTTTATTTCGCCATTTTTTTTCTTTGTATTCATCATATTAGCGAGCCCTCCAGAAAAAAAGCAAGACTTTCTGGTCTAGATTTAAAGCCAGGCCCCAGAGATGACAGAACATAAAATATTTTACAAAATATTTTTCTCCCAGGAATATATTCTCCGTCATCCATGCATCTGTTTAGTTTTCGAACTGATCAATACCTATTAACCCCTCCCTTAAAAGTGCTGAATACTTCATGCTACTGAATAAAACATGCTGAGACGATTATATTTAAAACATCCCCTAATCCCTAAAGCACATGGAGCACCTCTTATCTAGACCTGAATAACTTATTCAACAACATTTAGAAATGAATCTGATGCCTTGTGTACTTCTATCGCAGTCCAGACTGAAGGCTGATGAATCTCGGAATCTGGATTTACAGTGATTGCCTCTTGACCAGTGGTGGCTAATAGTTACATGTTTGGCACTTTTCCTCTTCAGATTTGAAGTTTGTTCGTTTCTGTTGCTTGGTTTCCTGTAATTTGTAACTTGTAGTTTTAGCATTGGAAAATAATCCTGCAAATAATTCATTTTTAAAATCTGTAGCGGAATATTCTCAAAATCTGGACAAAACTGACGGAAATCTGAACTCTGACCGAAAACCTTTCCATCATCCTCTCCGCATTAAAGCTGATTCTCTGAATCATTGAGTAGCTCGGCATGAAGGCAGTGTTAGGGAGGAAAGTGATTTAACCCAAAACAAAATTTACTCCAGGCATCAACTTTATACTTGGATTTACTTTGGTATAAAATTGCCATTAAAAAGCTGTCTTGCTAATAACTGAGCTTTTTTTTTTGGAACATGCTGTATTGCCTAGTCTGTGGAAAAAAGGTTCTGTGTCTTTAAGAGTAAGCGTCTATGCTTTGGTGAGCCGTGTAGGCCTCAGGGTCCTCCTCCTATCATTCATCAGACCCACCCCCGACCTTTGCCCCCCAGCTGTTCAGTTTTGCCTGGTTCCAGGGTGGGTGTTTATATTGTCCCTGCTCCTGATTGGCTTCCAGGCATGTCTGGGCAGAATAGGGGCTTCACAGGACAGCAAATTAATTCCCTTTATGGAGGAAGGCCTTATACTGTTTGCAAAAGTTTGGAAGCTGTAGCTACTTTGTGTGATCAGGGACAAAGCTTTAATTGTGAGCATTCCTCCCACCCCCACCCCCCACAGCCTGTCTCGCAGTCTGGGCTGGGCTTTTTCTAAGCTGCAGCTGTCCCTGGCTCTGTTATCACCTTTCACAAAATAAAGTGTTTGGGACCTAATCTAATCAGGACAAAAGTAATCGGAGACAGTCCATATACACCCCCCACCCCCCCCACCCCACCACTTACACAAGCACGAAAATGGCAAATTTGTGGAACTGCCAATTTCAAAAAGTTAAACGATATAATCATAGGGTACACTTTGAATACTCTGGGCTAGAAAATGGTACGTATTTCACCCGTTTTTCAGGCATAAAACTGGCGCAACGCACACCAGTTCAGCAGTGGGGCGGCCTGCACCCAATCAGCAGGGACATTTGTACCACTGCGAAATTCACAGGGCCCTTTACCGTAAGTCTCCCAGGCCAGCTCTTAAAGCTGGTGTTAGGCCCTTTAAATAGGTAAGTTAGGGGCCAAATGCCTGTGGATGGACCCCATTGAGAAATTTGTTGGAGATGTGCGGGCCACACATCGGGCCTGCCCCGTTCAGGATTCTTCAGTGCCCCCTGCTCCAGGTAATTAAAACAAAAAATTAATAAACCCGCCCTGTGGAGCCAGGAGGAGCAGGACTGCTCTTCCACCTCCATGATTGCGCTCCTGTAACCCGCTCCAATCCTCCCCTCCCAGGCCACTGCTGGTGAGGTAGGCAGCCTCCTGGACTCAATATCGAGTTCAACAATTTCAGATCGTAACCTCGGCCCCTATTACATTTTTATATATTTTTTATCCACACCTTTGGTTTGTGCCTTTTCCTTTTTTTCTCTCTCCCACATGGCAGCCGTCTTTCATTCTGCCAGCGCATTTCACACTTCATCTAGAGCCATCCTTTGTCTCTTTACCTGTCTCCTATCACTATCTCGTCTCGCCTTGAATATCTCTTAATGTCTCTTCGCCTCCCAGACCTTCCCTTTTGTTCTTTCATCCCCTCCCCCATTTCCCAGCACCCCAAACTGGCCTTTTAATCTGTTTCATTTCCTGACTTTTTTTTCTCAGTTCTGAAGAAGGGTCTTTGACCTGAAACGTTAACTCTGTTTCCCTCTCCACGGATGTTGCCTGGCCTGCTGAGTTTTTCCAGCATTTTCTGTTGTTATTTCGGATTTCCAGCATCCGCAGTATTTTGCTGTCGTATCAGCCTGATATTTATGTCTTCACTCAGACGAGCTGCCTGTGGAATTGTGACCAGCAGTGGCGAGTAGGTTGAAGAGGCCCGAGAACCAATTTCCATCGATCCTCGGGCCTCTCGATTCGGGCACGCGATAGCTACACAGCGCCAAGTCGGGGCCTGAAAATAGGCCCAGGCTACTTTCTAGGCCTCAAGCTCTACCCTTTCCTTCTTGAAGCAAGGGCTTAACTCCAACCCGATTACTTCTGGTGCAACTGGAAAATCTGTTTCGTGCTGACACATCTGTTCTGAATGAAAACACCACTGAGATAAGAATGCCATAGGCCTAGCAGCAAGTTCTGTCACAGATTCTTGCCTCTCCGCACTCCCCTCCCTGTGTTGGTTTTCTGTAACCCAAAGCCCTAAACATTCCATGCTATGGTGGTAACAGTTCAACTCAGTGTCACCTCACCTTCCCCTTCCCTCTCAGAGGATAACACGCAAGGCTGGGATTGCTAGTCTGATACCAACAAGCTCAAGAGATTTTTTTTCTTCTTTGTTATCCCAATTTCGTTGCCAGTTTTCCACTCCCCTCCCCTCCTGAAGGTGTTGAATCCTCAATGAGGGTCCACAGGTACTGGTTTCCCTCTGGTACCTCACCCCTTGGGCCATTGCCATGTGGGGGTCTTGACAGTGAGGGCCATCAGGCTTTCAGTTGTGTATGTGATCGATTCCTCACCCAATGTCTGCACACGCACCTTTCCAGCAAAGGCTGGTGGATGGTAACCAGGCTTGAGAATTCTGGCTGATTCTTCTTCTTAATCCAGAGAGCATTGATGTCAATTTGCTTTCCCCCCTGTTGCCATCCCCTCCTAACATCAACACGGCACCTTGATTGATCCTTGGGCCTTCCTGGTCAGGTAATCACTTGATAAGCTCTCTGAGCAACCGGCAGAGTACAATACCTAGCTCAAAGAAAAGATTTCCGATAGTGATTTCAGGGGAGAGAGGATGTGATTGAGACCATCAGCAGCAACCTTTCCAAACTTACCAGCTTATTGGAATGAGGAAAATATGGCACGGTGCCAAGTTAAATACAATACCAAGATGGGGGAAAAGGAGAAACATTTGACTTGATATTAACTCTCCCCCCCGCCCCCCCACCACCACCACCACAAGACTGGTAGGAGAGGATTGGGGGGGGGGGTGGGGGCTAAAAATGGAAAAACAGGGATGAGTCCCCAACCCACCACGCCCATTGCCCATTTCGAGGCATCCGAGTGTCCAGCTGTGGAGAGGCGGAACACTTCATTAACATATTTAAATCGGGCTCCCGCACTGCAATTGGGAGCCTGATTTAAATTTTGCAATTGCTGCACGGGTTTCCCGGGGGTCTGGAAACCTGGCAGTGAAAGGGAGGCAGGAACTGAACTGCCGGCTCCACAAGCTAAGTGCCTTTTCCAGCGCGCCTTGGGCTAGGAGGACCAGGAATGCTCCTCCCGGCCCCTCGAGGAAGCCTTAGGCCTACTCCCACGATCGCCGACCTCCGCCCCCCCCGCCAAGCCTCGATGCCTCTCTCTCAATACCGTGATCGCGGCCAACTTCCCCCCCCACTGGCCTGCTCCCCCTTCTTCTTATTCTCTTCCCCCCCCCCCAATCACCCCAATTACCAGGGATCATCCCCAAGGGTCCCCAGCTGCGGCCGCCTGCCACTGGTTTTCCTGCCCGGTAGCCGGCCAGGCTGTCAATTTGACTGGCGGCCGGGCAAGGAACGGAAGAAAATAAATGATAATGTGGTCCTGCCGTTAAATCCGGCAGGACCTTTGCGTCTCTGGCCTTGACGGGTTCCTCTGTCTTTTCCGGCCTCCCCTGCAACCTCCCTGCCTCCCCGTAAATATCGGGCCCATTGCATAGGACTGTGAAAGAGAGGAATGTGAGCAGGGCGGGATATAACAGCAATGACAGATAGAAAGAGTGGTGAAAAACTGAAGGACACGTGAATAAGGAAATAAATGAACATGACAGGATATATAGGAAAGCGAAGAACGGCCGTATGGTGGTATTGGTAGTGGAGCTCCAATGAGTTCCAATGATTGGAAGGAAGTGCTTTCATGTTCAAGCTCCCACTCTCATCCATATCATTATGGAGATGCAGAGAGCAGAGGTCTGGCCTTTTCCCTACAGGTATTGGATGAGGGAAATCAAGCTCATTCTCATTTCTGAATAATCGCCTGGATTTTTTTAATATCCATATATACTTATCACGTTACTTAAAATTTGCGGATGACACAAAACTTGGAAGTACAGTGAACAGTGAGGAGGATAGTGATAGACTTCAAGAAGACAGAAAGGCTGGTGGAATGGGCGGACACGTGGCAGATGAAATTTAACGCAGAAAAGTGCGAAGTGATACATTTTGGTAGAAAGAATGAGGAGAGGAAATATAATCTAAAGGGTACAATCCTAAAGGGAGTGCATGAACAGAGAGACGTGGGGGTATATGTGCAGAAATTGTTGAAGTTAGCAGGGCAGGTTGAGAAAGCAGTTACAAAAGCTTACAGGATCCTGGGCTTTATGAATAGAGGTGTCGAGTACAAAAGCATGGAAATTATTATGAACCTCTATAAAACACTGGTTCGGCCTCAACTGGAGTATTGTGTCCAATTCTGGGCACCGCACTTTAGGAAAGAAAGAAAGACTTGCATTTATATAGCACCTTTCACGACCACCGGACGTCTCAAAGCGCTTTACAGCCAATGAAGTACTTTTGAAGTGGAGTCACTGTTGTAATGTGGGAAATGCGGCAGCCAATTTGCGCACAGCAAGGTCCCACAAACAGCAATGTGATAATGACCAGATAATCTGTTTTTGTTATGTTGGTTGAGGGATAAATATTGGCCAGGACACCAGGGATAACTCCCCTGCTCTTCTTCGAAATAGTGCCATGGGATCTTTTACATCCACCTGAGAGAGCAGACGGGGCCTTGGTTTAATGTCTCATCCAAAAGGTGGCACCTCCGACAGTGCAGCACTCCCTCAGCACTGCACTGGAGTGTCGGCCTAGCTTTATGTGCTCAAGTCCCTGGAGTGGGACTTGAACCCACAACCTTCTGACTCAGAGGCGAGTGAAGGATGTGAAGACCTTAGAGAGGGTGCAGAAAAGATTTACGAGAATGATTCCAGGGATGAGGGACTTCAGTTACGTGGATATACTGGAGAAGCTGGGGCTGTTCTCCTTAGAGCAGAGAAGATTGAGAGGAGATTTGATAGAGGTGTTCAAAATCATGAGGGGTCTGGACAGAGTAGATAGAGAGAAACTGTTCCCATTGGCGGAAGGGTCAAGAACCAGAGGACACAGATTCAAGGTGATTGGCAGAAGAACCAAAGGTGACATGAGTAGAAACTCTTTTACTCAGCGAGTGGTTAGGATCTGGAATGCACTGCCTGAAAGGGTGGTGGAGGCAGATTCAATTACGGCTTTCAAAAGGGAGTTGGATAAGTACCTGAAGGAAAAAAATATGCAGGGCTACGGGGAAAGGGCGGGGGAGTGGGACTGGCTGAAGTGCTCTTGCAGCGAGCCGGCACGGGCTCGACAGGCCGAATGGCCTTCTTTGGTACTGTAACCATTCTATGATTCTATGATTAGTTTCATATATTTTGTATCAGACAGAATAAGTGAAGGTAAAAAGCAAAATACTGCAGATGCTGGAAATCTGAAACAGAAGAAAACAGAAAATGCTGGAAACACACAGCTGGTCAATCCACACCCATGGAGAGAAGTTAACGTTTCAGGTGCAGACTGTTCTTCGGAACTCAGTCGTGAAGGGTTTGTGAGAACCCAAAGCCTGTTGGGGTCTAGTGCAGCTTCTGAATCCTTAGCCAATTTGGCTATACTTTTACAAAAAGAAAATACTGCAGATGCTGGAAATCTGAAATAAAAACAGAAAATGCTGGAGATACTCAGCAGGTCAGGCAGCATCTGTGAAGAGAGAAACAGAGTTAACGTTTCAGGCCATTGACCTTTCATCAGACGAAAGGTCATTGACCTGAAACGTTAACTCTGTTTCTCTCTTCACAGACGCTGCCTGACCTGCTGAGTATCTCCAGCATTTTCTGTTTTTATTTTTGGCTATACTTTGCTCTCTTAACACTTGGTTAAGTCTTTACCCTCATAAAAATTGTTCTTAGTTGGAAAGACTTGGAGTCACCCTGGGCCACTTTCACATGTTGCGCACCAGCCAGTAATAAAAAGGCATTGGCAGATACCTGGGAACAAGTTACGGATTCAGCCCTCAAGCCAGGTGCGTCAAACAATGAGGCCAAATTTGTTTTAAAAAAAGTGGTAATAGGCGAGAATGGAATCACCGGCCAAGTTATTAACAGTTCTATTGAAGCAAACTGCGACTCGAGAAAAGTTGAAGTAATAAAGTGGAACTCACTGCATTTGTATTTAAAGTGTTACCCCTCGCGAACAAAGAAATTGTCTGTTTATCTCCACCAGCAATGGAAACGACCAAGGAAGATTTCCTGCACCTTGGAAACCCAGTTTTAACAAACAGGTTTACAGTTTTGTTACACACAATGCACAGAGGAAATTTCTCTCCAACGTCTTCAGGATTTGTACATGCATCGTCAGTTGTTAACAACCTTCGTCCTTGTACCCTTCATGAGGTGACCACAATCTTAAAAGGTATATACACTTTAGATACTTGACGGACTTTTAAAAGCCTTTTGAGTATTGGAGTGCTTCTCAGAGAGGGCCTGAATATTGTCTGCCTGGACCTGCGTCTCCCCTCCCCCACGCTATCCCCCTTCCAAAACACTCACAGATTGTTTCCATTGAAATGTGATGATGATACAAGCCACCTTTAGCCAACAGGAAGCATTAAGCCCCTTGAAGCTGGGTGTACAGTAACGAGTTTAGCAGCCTGCAGGCCTCGCACTCCCACAGATTATTTCTGGCAGCCGGAGGCCCTGTTTTGCATACAGGTGCAGCAGCAACAATAACAACTCCCACCATTTCTTTTCAGCGAGCCAGCTTCTTGAATGAATGATTTTGCTGACTGCGGTGGAAAGCTGCAAACACTCCACCAGCCCCCCACTCCCCTCACTGAGTGAATGGTCAGTTGTGTGCGCCCATTTTAAAGAGGCACTATCCTGCGCTGAATCAAATAATCTCGGTCGGACAAAGTAACTTTCAGCAATGCAACTTTTGGTAGTACTTGTACCACATATACTTCAGTTTGTTCCACTTTTATTCCGGTTACACAACATGATATATATAAGCGAAATCTCACGCAGACTCCTTCAGGATTTAATCACATTTTTCTTTTTCAGTCACCCTTTTGTTTTGCCTTAAATATTTTGAAGAGGTTGTAATGATATGGTGATATTTTCAGTGTATTTACCAAAGGATTTGGCAGTGTTTGCTCTCCAAGGCTCAGCTGCAATACTTGTAACATTAGACACCCCGTGAAGTTTGCAGAAGAATGTACTGTTTTTATAGCAACAAAACATAACACATTAGCAACAAGAACATGCAAACGAGGGCATAATTTCACTTCTTTTTTTACCAGAAAATGTCCAGGGTTTAAGGAGGATTCCAACCCCAGGAGTTTCCATTGCACCATTTGAAGTTTACAACACCGAAGAAGGCCATGCGGCCCTTCATGTCTGTTCTGGCCCTTTGTTAAGAGTAATCCAAATCTAACCCCACTGCCCTGCTCTCTCCCCTCATAGCTCTGTATTTTCTTCAGCTTCCAATGTTTATCTGCTCTTCCCTTAAAAGGTGCAATGGTCATTCCCTCACCCACTGCCTGTGGAAACGAAAGACTTGCATTTCTATAGCGCCTTTCACGGCCTCAGGACGTCCCAAGCGCAGGGACTGGAGTGCTTCATTGCCCACGGAAACCAAATTTTAATTTAATTTGTTAAGTTTCATTTGATGTATTTTTGTTAAGTTACAGTTTTTTTTGTTTATTGGTCGCACCAAAAGAGCAGCCAAGTGTTCAGGCGCAACTTGTAGTCAAATTCACTGAGGATTTAGGGCCTGCTTTAAGCTCCAGAACATTGGGTTGTCCTAAATTCTACCTGATACAAAACGTCCCAGTAAATGAAAAATGAAATAAATGTCTATAGCTTTTGTTCAAACAATTGACCACTCCTCCAAAGAGGTTACCCAATTAATCATAGAAAGTTACCACACAGAAACAGGCCATTCAATCTCCACATAAACCACCTAATCCCACTCTCCTGTTCGTTCCTCAGACCCTTTAATATCCTGTTTTTCAAGCAACAATCTAGTTCCCTTTTAAAATAACGTAGACTCAGCTTCTGGTTTGTGGCCGAGGATTCCACATTCTAACCGTCCTCTGTACAAAGACTTCCCCTTTAATTCTGTTTGTGATTTAATTTAAACTTCATGCCCTCTCGTTACTGTGTCACTGGACCAGTAGAAACAATCAATCAATCACTATTACCTTATCACAGCCCTTCTTAATCTTGAAGACCTCTATCAGGTCACGTGAGCACCTTAGTCAAATAGAGCAGGATGATGCCAAGGTCCAATCTCCACTCTGTGCTGAGCTAGGTACTTTCAGTCTGGGTAAAGATAAGGGTGCTACAGTTGGTCTGAACACCTGTGGTTTAGAGAGGGGAAAATCAATTTGGGTTCCTGTTCTTGATTGCTCTCCAGTCTACCCTGCTGGACGTGTGTGTGTGTGGACATCAGGCGACCACAGGATCGTAGTATGGGAAATGATGAGAAATAAGGAATGAGGGTGCCGTTAGTTGTTGTTACGCTGTTAACATTCCCAATAATCCAGCATTGTATGCTAAAGGTATAACAACTAGATTTATGCTGCTTCAAACAACTTTACTTTCAGTCGCTCACTGCAAGCTAGCAGTCTCCATCTTACAGACTGACTGGTATTCACAATTCAGGAGCTACTGTTTGCTTAATTGAAATATTGGCACTTAAGGGAACATTTCTAAATGTCTAGAGTGAAACTGATATGCCATTGGAGGAGTCCCCTTCAAAATGAGACTGAGGTGGAAGATCTGTTAAAATTGCAGTGGAAATGGTTCTGTCATGGCATTAACTGCCAGTGTTGTGAAACAGACAAATAACTTCAAACTTGCAATTGTTTGAAAGTTGTAGCTTGCACTTTCCTGATGGCTGAGGAAAGCTTGCACTTTATGCACATCGACATTCTCCGAGCTCTGCCAGCGTCCATGGATAAGGGTGGCTGATCTACAATGCTGCTCGATTTTTAAAATTCTCATCCTTGTTTTCAAATCCCTCCACGGCCTTGCCCCATCCTCTCTCCTATAATCTCCACAATCCTCTGAGATATCTGCGCTCCTCTAATTCTGACCTCCTTGAGCATCCCCGATTTCAATCGTTCCACCTTTGCCGGCCATGCCTTCAGTTGGCGAGGCCCTAAGCTCTGGAATTCCCTCCCTAAACCATTCCACCTTGCTACCTCTCTTTCCTCCTTTAAGAGGCTCCTTAAAACATACCTCTCCTTATGTGGCTCGGTGTCAAATTCTTTGTCTTATAATACTGCTGTGAAGCGCCTTGGGATTTTTACTACGTTAAAGGCGCTATATAAATACAAGTTGTTATTGTTGCTCCAACGCTTCTGTCTCTGAAAGTGATGGTGAAATGTGGCTCGATACCTCAAGAGGCAGCAGTGTTGACCATTTTGCCTCCGAGTGATACATTGGAGTTGGAAAGCAGTAAAGAAAAATGCACCTTCATTCAATTGTGCCATTTAATCAGCGCGATCGACCATGTAAAAATTCACAATATTTGTAACGGGAAGGAGAGTAATACTATCGCTTTATTAGGCTATCGCCCAGCAGTTCAAGCTTCAGTTAAGAGGTGCTTGGATAGTGTGAACTGACTTGGTGTGCTTATCCAGCGAGTAGTTGAGCCATATAGAGGTCGCAGGTTTGATTCCAGTCTTTGCTGAGTTGTCTCATTTTGAGCAGGGCAGTGGTAGGTCTGTTACAATTGTCCTCAACAGCTCTGGGTTAGAGAGAGAAAAAAAACGGTCAGGGCTCCCCCTCCTGATAGCTACCCTGTTGCAAGTGTGAGTGTGTGCGCGTACATTGAGTGAGGCAGGTTTTTGCTTGGTTAAATACCCTTCCATTGTCTAATAGCTGCTGACACTCACTGTCTAGACTCACTAATAATAGCCATCTGGGTGAGGTACTAGACGGTAACCACACCAGTAGGACCATATCTCAGCGAGGAGTCAACACCTTCAGGAGAGGAGGAGACAGATGCAAATTACTGTGGAAATTTGGCAAACAAAACAGTTTGAACTGCCAGACCTTCAGAGGACCTGTGACTCTGAGAAGGGAGGGGAAAAACTGCCAAACCAACAGTTTGCCCTGCAGCAGACACAGACTTGAGAATGGAGTGGTATCAGGTGATTACCAGTATAACTTGTTTGTACACACTGCAAGCAAAATATGGAGTTAAAGAGAGGAAAAACCTGAATTTAAAGGGCGGCGTCGCCATGGTAACCTGTCTTCTACAGCACATTGCTGTGTTGTTGCAGGGTGTGGTGGTGCAATTTGTGGGTACAGCTATATCATTACAGATCTAGTAATCATTTTAGAAAAATCAAAGAGTACAACATGGAAACTGCACTGAGGATAGAGGTGGAGGATTTGTCCACGGGCTCCAATATGGTGGCTTTGGGGTAAATCTTTCAACAGAAGATTGTCCCTGGCTGAAACTGAAAACTCCCTCATAAAGCACCATCGCTGTCTTTTGGAAAGGCATGATTACAAAGGTACTATTACACCATATGAAGAAAGTTCCTTTCTCTTGGAGATCGGCATCTAAAGAACATGTATCATAGACCAGCTTTTGAAAACCTCTCGTACTGCCACCAGTCATGATAGGAAAGCAAGACTGGACAAAATGTGTTTGCAAATCTCAATGCTCCAACACCACAACCAGAGGTCAGACTGTCTTGCACTAAAGCGAAGGCTGCTAACGGAATAAGGTTATCACCATTGATATTAATGAATGTGACCTTAATTCACAAAGAATCAGAAAAAATTTTGCGGTGGGCGTTGGGAAGGGGTAATTAATACAACAGTAATCGAGGGAGCGCTGAATGAGGTGGAACAAAATGCAGCTTTCAGAACCGTACTAGGCTCAAGACAGCCGGCATATTGGTGTTCAGCTGCTCGTCTGACAGATGTTAGCCAGAAAGAACAAAGTGCAGTGAAGTGAATGGTATCCAGGGACGATAGATGCCATGGAGTCAAAGATTCATGGTCATCACTTAAACAATAGACTGAGAATTTTGCTTTAAAGATCTAGGCCATGGTGTTTTATTTCTGGGGAAACTGCTTGTTACATTGTGGTGTGGTGTGGTGTGTTGTCTTAAGGCTGTGGACTCCGTGGAGGAAAATACTCTTGGGATCGATTGGGGCCTCAAAATGGGGTCGCTCGCCTTACTGCCCAATTAACCCCGATGATGCGGCCGGCGCTGTTGTGTCTGTACCTATGCCGTTATACCTAGACACAATTAGTGCTCAGAAAGAACCCCGAGATTGCAAACATGAGGCTTCTTTATTCAAAAGGAAAGTTCTAGAGAGTAAAGAACAAAGAGAACAAAAACCCAACCAAGAAAACAAACCCAACCTTTTATCTGCTGTGACAGCGCCACCGCAGGTGGGAGGAGAACACCCAATACATAACATATTCCTCCCCTCTTAAATGAAAGGTACACATTATTCCTCAACAGGTAAGTTACTTTCAATGCACTCAACTAATCAAGGGGAGAGGTAGACTGCCTCAAACCCTGACTTTACCCTGGGGTTTATTCTGCCCCAGTCTTGTGGGTAAGTCACTAAGCCTACAGATCCAAGCGTCTTGGAGGCCGCCACTCTCTGACAGGATACTGGCGGTCATCGCTGGCTTCCACAGCAGTAGGCATTGACACAGGCCTAGATAGAGAAGGTGCCTGTGTCAGTCGAAAGTCAGGAGTTTGCACAGGTGGAACAGTCTCTTTGACTTCCTGTGTTGGAGAAGAGCACTGTGGCAAAGGATGCTGGTTTGCGGTATCATCCGGAAACAGTTCAGGCCAACCAGCCATTGGAGCCTCTGTGGCTGTCTCTGCTCCTAGCAACAGTTGATCAGTGTGTCTTCTCCAGATGACGTCCTCAGCAGTCTCAACTGTGTAAGACACAGGGCCCGTCTGCGCGATCACCGTAGCAGGAACCCATTTCGGTCCAGTGTTGTAGTTTCGAGCTAGGACGTGCTCTCCAGGATGAAACCATCTCTCCTTGGCTCTTTTCTCTCTCCTTTCAAATTGAGCTTGTTGTTGACGTTGGACAACCTGCTCTGCCCTTGGAGGTTTGAGTAAGTCAAAACTTGTCTGCAACTGCCTCTTCATCATGAGCGAAGCGGGGGAATTTTAGTTGTGGCATGCGGCTCGTTCTTGTAGGACAACAGGAAGCTGTTCAGACATTGGTGGATTGAGCCCTGACCTTGCAAAGCCTTCAAGGCGTGCTTCAAAGTTTGCACGAACCTTTCTGCCAGGCCATTAGTAGAGGGATGATAGGGCGCAGACCTGATGTGTTGGACACCATTCACTTGCAGGAAGGTTGCAAACTCCTGTGATACAAATTGTGGACCGTTGTCACTTACGAGTTGTAAGCCATAACGGCTGAACATCTCACCAAGTTTCTCAATTGTTTTCTCATCACAGCGACCTCCGGCCACTTGCTATGAGCGTCCACAACCACCATAAACATCTTCTCTTCGAAAGGACCGGCGAAGTCCACATGTACTCGCTGCCACACTTCTTCAGGCCATTCCCAGGGGTGTAGGGTTGCCAGCTGTGGAACATTCCGGACCCTTTGACACGGGGAACATGTTTTGGCTTTCTCCTCAATATTTCCATCAAGACCTGGCCACCAGAAGTAGCTTCTTGCCATTTCCTTCATCCGAACCATCCCACTGTGGCCTGTATGAAGTTGTTGCAGTACAGGTTCCCTCAGAGGTGGCGGAATGATGACATGGCGTCCCCAGAGAAGACAACCTGCCTGGACGGTGAGCTCATTTCTTTTTGAAATGTAAGGTTTCAAACTAGGAGAATCTCCTATAGCTCTCCCTCGAATGACATCGTCCATTACCTCAGACAGGGCTGGATCGTTGCGGGTGTACCTTCGCACCTGAACTGCAGTAACAGGTGCTCCCTCCACTTGTCTAAAGTAGAAGATGTCTATCTGACAAGGTTCTGGGGGAGTAACAGGCAAGGGCAGCCTCGAGAGACCGTCTGCATTGCCATGCAAGTCTGATTTGCGATATTTGATGTCGTATGTGTGTCCTGACAACAGTAAAGCCCACCTTTGCATCCTGCTTGCAGCAAGAGACGGAATTCCGGTGTGGGGCCCGAAGATTGCAGTCAATGGACGGTGGTCCGTCAGGAGTGTGAACCTTCTCCCAAACAGGTACTGATGAAATTTTCGAATTCCAAAAACGTTTCCCAATGCCTCGCGCTCAATCTGTGCATAGTTACTCTCGGCCTTGTTCAAGGTGCGTGATGTGAAGGCGATAGGTTTCTCTTCACCAGAAGGCATGATGTGGGATATGACTGCTCCCATACCATATGGTGATGCATCACATGCTAGCTGCACGGGTAGCTTTGGGTCGAAGTGTGTCAGGACCTCTGACTTCAGCAATGCTTTCTTTGCTTGGATGAAAGCTTCGTTGCACAGTTCAGTCCATTTCCATGTTTTGCCTTGACATAGCAACTGATGTAGCAGCTTCAGCAATGTTGCTAAGTCTGGAATAAACTTTCCATAGTAATTAAGCAGCCCCAGGAATGAACGTAACTGGCTCACATTCTGGGGTGCTGGGGCCTCCACGATCGCCTTGACCTTTGACGGCACCTTATGCAGGCCAGTAGCGTCAATCACATGCCCCAGGTACTCAACTGAAGACTGAAAGAATTCACATTTGTCCTTACGAACTCTGAGTCCGTACTCTTTCAGTCGCTGTAGTGTCGCATCCAAGTTCAGAAGATGATCCTCCTCATTTGTCCCAGTGACAAGGATGTCGTCCAGGTAGCACTGGACTCCTGGCAGTCCACTCAAAATCTGATCCATTGCCCTTTGGAATAGAGCAGGGGCCGACGTAATTCCAAACGGAAGGCAGCAGTACCTGTATAGCTCCTTGTGTGTCACAATTGTCAGCAACTCCTTTGATTTGTCATCGACATGCATTTGTAGATAAGCCTGGCATAAGCCTATTTTGCTGAACTTTTGCCCTCTGGCCAGGCCCGTAAAAAGATCATCAATGAGGGGAAGAGGGTACTGTTCCGCAGACAGCACCGGGTTAATAGTCACTTTAAAATCCCCACAGATTCGAATAGATCCATCCTTTTTCAGGACAGGAACAATGGGTGTGGCCCATTTGCTCACGCTCACAGGCTCCAGGACTCCATTCTCGACTAGGGCCTCCAAGTTAGCCTCAACTTTTGGCCTAATTGCATAGGGTACAGGTCGGGCTTTGTGAAACTTCGGCTTGCTGTCAGGTTTAATGTCCAGTCTCACGCTGATCTTTTTCATGCTCCCAAGTTCACCATTGAAGAGTTCTGCATGTTTGTTTAAAACTGCAGTCAGACCTGACTCCCCTTTTGACATCATGCGGACTGCAGGCCAGTCCAGCGTGATTTTCTCTAGCCACGCACGTCCCAGTAGAGATGGGTAATTTCCCTTTACCACATATAGTGGCAATTTCGCAGTCTGTCCGTTCAATTTAACTGTCACCTCAATGGCACCTCTCATGGCCACAGGTTCACCGGTATACGTCTTTAGCACAATGTTTGTTGGTTGATGGGTAAGATGCTTTAGCATTTTGTTGTAGACAGTGTCTGAAACAAGGGACACAGCCGCGCCTGTGTCCGCCTCCATCCGCACTGATTATCCCTCCACCAGTGGTGACACCCAGTAGCCATTTGGACCACCTGCAACCGTCAGTATGTGCACCTCTTCCTCCTCAGAGATGTCGCTCCCCTCTGTTTTGCTTGTTCCATCATACTGCACTGAATGAACACTCTTTTTCTTCCCTTGTCCAAATACAGACATTTTGCTTTCATGCTTTCCAGCTTTGTCTGTTCTTTTTTTACCTCTACAGGCACGTTGAATGTGACCCTTTTTGCCACAATTTCGGCATTCCAGCTCCATACACCAGCAGTCATTAGCGTGATGGCCCGTTTTCCCACAACGGTAACATGTGCCGTTCCGCGCACCTTTAGGCTCAGACGACACCTTGTGAACTCTCCCTGTTGAACTAAACTGGTGAGCCTCCTTTTCCGCCATCTCCATGGAGACACTAACTTCAATGGCCTTTTCAAGAGTAAGGTTGTCCTCAGTAAGAAGGCGCTTCTGTGTGGCTGCACTTTGCAGACCACACACAAGTCTGTCTCTAATGGTGTCATTCAGCACCTCCTTGAACTCGCAGTGTTCTGACAACCTTTTCAAAGCAGCAACAAACATAATCACTGTTTCCCCCTCCTCTTGATTCCGTTTGTGAAATCTAAATCTCTCAGCATTAACCAGAGGTTTCGGTGAAAAATGTGCTCCAAGAATTTCCACTAGTTGTTTATATGTTTTAGTTCCTGGCTTAACTGGCTGTACAAGGCTGTGCAGTAAATTGAATGTCTTTGCTCCCAATATACTCAAAAATGTAGGCAGGACCTTATCGTTTGCCACCGCATTCGCCAAAACAAAATAGTCAAAACGTTCCGTATAAGCGCTCCATTGCTCAACATTTTCATCCAAATCACCAATGTTTCCGAATATAGTAGCCATCTCACGTTTCAAATTTTAATTTCTGTTTACTCACTGCACCCGTAACGTTAATGTAATGCTGCAATCTCTGTTCCGAGTGTTTTGTAGTCGAAAACAAGAAAGTTCCCACAACGCAGATTCATCCGATCCTCGTCGCCACTTTGTTGTGTCTGTACCTATGCCATTATACCTAGACACAATTAGTGCTCAGAAAGAACCCCGAGATTGCAAACATGAGGCTTCTTTATTCAAAAGGAAAGTTCTGGAGAGTACAGAACAAAGAGAACAAAAACCCAACCAAGAGAACAAACCCAACCTTTTATCTGCTGTGACAGCGCCACCGCAGGTGGGAGGAGAACACATAATACATAACAGGCACCATTTTGAAAGGGGCCTATTGATGAGCGCCCATAGCACTTGCCTGTTTCAGGCGGCAGGCCCCTTTCAGTATGGAAATCAGGGTCCAAGGACCCCAATTGCCACTTTAGCTTCGAAATACTCGTAGCCCACGCCATGCACACTCCCATCATTCCCACGGGCAATCGGGGAGAAGAAGCCCAGCAAAGGTACGCTTGGAATTACTCTCATGGGGCCAGGAATGCTCCTCCAAGCCCCACAAAAATAACCTGGGCCATTGTTGCCCCGTGACTAACCCTGCTCCTCCCCCCACTCACAGATCGCGACGACCTCCCCTCCCTCCCCCCCACCCCCGGCACTTATCTATTGGCAGGCCAGGGCGACCTCAATCCGGCGAGCTTCGCTGGGACGCCCATTTGGTGCCAAGCAGCTCAATGGCCCAGAGTTAATGAGGCCACAACTCAAAGTCGCTGCTGTTTCGGCCCTTCGTGTGAGGGCAACCGGTTGGCGAGGTTGGTTGCCCAAAACCCAAAATCGAACCTCTTCTTTTCTTAGGCCCATAAAGGTATTTTTACATTCGGTACTTCTGTACTTCAGGTTGTGGTAATAACCTCTATCCCTGACCTCGTTGTGAGTCTACGGCTCTGCTGTCGGGTTAAGGGAGCTGGTTTTAGCAACAGCAACTTGCACTTACACGGCATCATAAAAAAACGTGCCAACATAGGGTGCTGGTGCCTAGACGTTGGTCCTCTGCCACCCAAAGTACTAAACGTATGAATGTCTTGAGGCTTGTTCATAAGCTCAAGGGGCAGTTTTCTTTGACCTCCCTTCCATTGAAACGAATAGACGGAAGATTAGGCAAGCTACGTCAAAAGGTGAGCAAGCTCTCCCAGCCCATTCCCCTGTAGATGCTCTGCCCAGGTGATTATTAAGCAGTAACAACAGAGAACGCTGGAAAAACTCGGCAGGCCAGGCAGCATCCGTGGAGAGAGAAATAGAGTTAACATTTCAGGCCGAAGACCTTTCATCAGGTCTTTGACCTGAAACGTTAACTCTGTTTCTCTCTCCACGGATGCTGCCTGGCCTGCTGAGTTTTTCCAGCGTTTTCTGTTGTTATTTCGGATTTCCAGCATCCGCAGTATTTTACTATTGGATTAGTAAGCAGTGTCAGCTGTGGCTCAGTGGGTAGCACCCTCGCCTCTGAGTCAGAAGGTTGTGGGTTCAAGTCCCACACCAGGGACATTGAGCACATAAATGCTAGGCTGACACTCCAGTGCAATGCTGAGGGAATGCAGCACTGCTGTCTTTCGGATGAGATGATAAACCGAGGCCCCGTCTGCTCTCTCAGGTGGATGTAAAAGATCCCATGGCACTATTTCGAAGACGAGCAGGGGAGTTATCCCCGGTGTCCTGGGGCCAATATTTATCCCTCAACCAACATAACAAAAACAACAGATTATCTGGTCATTATCACATTGCTGTTTGTGGGAGCTTGCTGTGTGCAAATTGGTAGCCGCGTTTCCCACATTGCAACAGTGACTACACTTCAAAACGACTTCATTGGCTGTAAAGCGCTTTGAGACGTCCGGTGGTTGTGAAAGGTGCTATATAAATGCAAGTCTTTCTTTTCACCCCAGTGCAAAAGAGGCACGCTGCCCCCTTGTAGTTGATCAGTTACAATCTTCTGCTACTGTGTCTGTTTTATATGCCCAGCCTTTGTAAAATTGGCTACAACATAATTAGTGAGGAAAGCTTCGGGTTTAAATTGATCAGCCACTTTCTTCATAATGAATGAAGGTACACAAACAACGCTTTCTGTTTCAGAAATGTTGAGCCTATGCCTTTCCTAGTAGTGAAAGGGTTACAATGGTAATCCTGTTTAACATTAAACTGCCTGTTAACAGATTGAGCAACGCAACGGTCATTTCTGTAACAGAGATAAACAGCAGCCAGGACTGCTTTGCCAAATTTCACAACTGACTTGTCAGTGAGATTATTGAGCACGATGACCAGCCCTGACCTCACCCTAGCCTCTTTATTTTTGAGATATTAAAAGATAAATTGTTGTTTTCATCTTATGAGAGTGTTTTGAACCCTGAAATTGATTATTTTTACATGTTTACAAAGTCGCTTATGTGAGGGGGATGGTGCAGCGGGTTAGACACTGACCTTCAACCTCTACAACCAGGGTTCAAATCCAACCCAAACTGGAAGTCCCCATTGACTTTGTGGGTCTTATTTGAAATGAGTTTTGGCAGTCTTAACTCAGTTCCTATAGCACAAAACTGGGCCCTAATTTGATAATAACTCGCAATGTCTCACAAACGAGGCTACAGGATGGCTGGCATGGGAAATGGAAAAATGATGCTCTGGAACAGTAGGGTATGCTTTGCTGAGGCTGAGGCTGAGAAATGGTGTTGGGACAGATTCAAGGGAACTTTGCTATGCTCTACCAAAATCCTTGAACAACTGGGATGCCTGGGAAGAGTTCCTTTCCCTCCCATTAGCATCTGTCACCCTGGTGAGCACAAAAAGAAAACAAGTAGAGACGACGACATTTTTAATGAGAAGAGTCTAAGGCAGCAAGAATCACTGAAACTCACTTTTAACAGGAGCAGAAAATCTCAGATGCCACAAAGGAACCAGACAGCAGTCCATCCTGTGGCCATTACAGGAAATTCCTGGTCGGAAAGCTCGTGTGTGTGTGTGTGTGTGTACATTGGATGAGGCCCCACCAGTCCCCATCCACCACTACCCTCCTCCGCCTGGCTGAACTTGATCTCACATTGAACAACTTCTCCTTTAACTCCACTCATTTCCTCCAAATCAAAGGTGTTGCTATGGGTACCCACATGGGTCCTAGCTATGCCTGCCTTTTTGTGGGATATGTGGAACACTCTTTGTTCCAGTCCTACTCAGGTCCCCTCCCTCACCTCTTTTTCCGATAAATTGATGACTGTATCGGTGCCGTTTCCTGCTCTCGCCCTGAACTAGACAATTTCATTCACTTTGCCTCCAATTTCCACCCTTCCTTCACCTTCACATGGTCCATCTCTGACTCTTCCCTTCCCTTCCTCGACTTCTCCGTCTCTATCTCTGGGGATAGGTTATTGACCAATATTCACTACAAGTCCACTGACTCCCACAGTTACCTGGACTACACTTCCTCCCACCCCGCCTCCTGTAAGGACTCTATTCCATTCTCCCAGTTTCTCCGTCTCCGCTGCATCTGCTCCGATGACGCCACCTTCCACACCAGTGCTTCTGACATGTCTTCCTTTTTCCTCAACCGAGGATTCCCCTCTACCGTGGTTGACACGGCCCTCGACCGTGTCCGTTCTATCTCCCGTACTTCTGCCCTCACCCCTGCCCCTCCCTCCCGGAACCACGATAGGGTTCCCCTTGTCCTCACCTTTCACCCCACCAGCCTCCACATTCAACGGATCATCCTCTGCCATTTCCGCTACCTCCAAAGTGATCCCACCACCAAACGCATCTTCCCCTCCCCTTTCAGCATTCCGTAGGGACCGCTCCCTCCGAGACACCCTAGTCCACTCCTCTATCACCCCCAGCACCTCTTCCCCTTTGCCTGGCACCTTCCCGTGCAAGCGCAGGAGATGTAACACCTGCCCCTATACCTCCCCCCTTCCCACTGTCCAGGGCCCCAAACACCCCTTCCAGGTGAAACAGCGATTTACTTGTACTTCTTGCAATCTAGTATACTGTATTCGCTGCTCACGATGCGGTCTCCTCTACATTGGGGAGACCAAACGCAGATTGGGTGACCGCTTTGCAGAACACCTCCGTTCAGTCCGTAAGGGTGACCCCGAGCTTCCGGTCGCCTGTCATTTTAATTCACCGCTCCATTCCCACTCAGACCTCACCGTCCTTGGCCTCTTGCATTGTTCCACGGAAGCTCAACGTAAACTCGAGGAACAGCACCTCATCTTCCGATTAGGCACTTTGCAGCCTTCCGGACTCAATATCGAGTTCAACAATTTCAGATCATAACCTCGGCCCCTATTACATTTTTACTTATATTTTTTATCCACCCCTTTGTTTTGGTTTTTCCCTCCCCTCCCCCCTTTCCTTTTTTTTCTCTCTCCCACATGGCAGCTGTCTCTCATTCTGCCAGAACATTTCACACCTAATCTGAGCCGTCTTTTGTCTCCACTTGTCCTATCACCATCTCGTCTCATTTTGAATACCTTTTAATGTCTCTTCACTTCTTTTGTTCTCTCCCAGCCCTGCCTTTCGATCTATTTCATTTCCTTTCCAGTTTTGAAAACGGGTTAGACCCGAAACGTCGACTCTAATTTCTCCCCACGGATGTTGCCTGGCCTGCTGAGTTTTTCCAGCATTTTCTGTTGTTATTTTGGATGAGGATAGGTTCAGGCTGAGCTATGATGCCTACAGTTAAACAGCTTGTCAACACGTAGCCCTATGATGTCCAATTGGTATTAAAGAAAGAACTTGCATTTATGTATCACTTTAAAGCCTGTGCTAACCCACTTGTTTTCAACAGGTTACCGGTGGCATTAAGGTAAAGCCAATCTGAAAATCTCGGCTTCACTGTCTAGCCTCACACATGAAGGAGAGGAAGGGCAATTAAAAAAAATTGACGAAATCTTCAACTCAAATCTGGCCCGAATTTCAGAAATGCTCGTGTTCTGAGGAAAATGGCTACAGGATATCAAAAAAAAATTCCTCAGAATTCACCAGCTTTGGTTTCTTCCTTGTGGCTGAATCTTTCTCAGCAACTGCAGGAATGTAAATGGCCTATTTGGAGTTTTCTTTCCTGGTGTTTAAGCACTGGGTGTAGTATTACTTCGATGGCAGGTACCCACCCAGTCTAATACGAAACACCCAGTCTAATTACTGTTTAAATTGTCCCATCAGAGAAGCCTGAGGCTGAAGAATTAAAACATTCACAAAGTAAAATATCAACATTTTTGTATTCTGAACAGATGTAATGGGACAATTAATACTTTTTTTGTGGTTTTCTTAAGGGTACAGACAAAAAAAATAAGGGCTGTGGGTTACAAAGCTTGCAGCTGTACATAACTAAAATAAGTCACAACAGATGAGCCAATATCAATATTATATTCAAGTAGTTAACGCTATGTTTTACATTGACTTGGCAGAATGCAGGCCATATGCTCGCTCTTTGGTCTGGGGCGTTCTGTGCATTGCAGCTTTCTTGTGGCTTAAATTTAAAAAAAAGATATTCTATTGTGTTATTTTTCAGCTGATGCGTTGTGAAGATGGAAATCATTTACGTGGCATACAGGAAAGGCAGCTGAAGGACTGAATGGGTTACTGTGCGTAATTTTGGATGAAAGTGACTGGATTCTGATTTTAAAAAAAAATCAAGAACGGCTCCTTTCAGCAGGAGACGCAACAGTTGCTTCTGTCATTTCAAGTATTTTGCATAAACAGAAGGATCTATTACCAAATTCTTGACCTTCACTGAGCTGAACTGTGTACTTTTCCTTTGTTCCGTGGATATGGTGGGGGGGGGGGGTGGAAAGGAGTGTCTCGCTATTGGCTGCAAGGAAGGCCAATCAGGTGGCTGTTGGTAGGGTTCTGGCGTGACGTCTGGGTGTTTGGGTTGTGCTGTTGTCACAGGATGTGTAGGAGGCCTTGGAAAGGTTTGCTCATTCGGAGAGCTCCTAATGGGTCAACGCTTCTGCACACGTACTTTATAAATGGCAGGTTTTAAAAACATCACTGATGCAAATTTCTGATTTATGAAACTTCACAGCGCAGTGGGCCTGATAGGAAGGGAGGCTCTCTGGCAACCCTGCTTTGACATGCGAAGGAGAATTTTCAGATTGATCAGCAGTGGGGTTTAATCATTCTCCACCGTAGTTTAAAAAAAAAATTCCAACTTTGATCCCCCTTGTTGCTAAGGCACTGATTCCATCCTGGAACACGGTTCCACGTGTGGTGCCAGCTTTCTGCTACTTCATCCTTAGTGGCCGTTCTGTATGACTTGACAATGAGTGTAAGCGGGCTGTTTTGCTTTGCGTGGCAGTACAGCCAGGCCTGATCCTGCCTTCATCCAATATCCACACATGCACAGCGTGAGTGGCTGGATACTAATCAGGAGCTGGAATTGCAGCTAGCCATTATCATCTCAACAAAATAAAAAAATGCTTCCGCTGAGTTCAGCTAACTCAAAACAGACCAGGAATCAAACCTCAAACTTTCTAGTCTGGCATAGCTACTGCAAAACTGGCCAGTGGCTTTACTGACTCGACCATCTGGGGAGTTAACCACAGCTATTTTCTGGTCTGGAAGCTATGGGTTTGAACTTCTTGCTCATGGCATTCCGGCCAGCGGCAGACGAGGAAGAGACATCTAGCTTTAAGAGTAACATAGGCACTGAGCATTGTAACAGTTTGGGTTCACACATTTCCAACTGCCACCGACTCACGCGGCTCGAGTTTTTTTCCACTCACGACAGGACTGCAGCCGCATAAAATGGATGTTTGGAGCTACGCTCCTGATTGGCCAGTGCAGTATTAGGGCTGTCTTTGTTTCTTAAATCAGAAAATCGGCAACAGGTGGCAACTCGTGGCAACACAGGATAATCACACCAATAGTAAGCCTTATTAAAAAAAAACTAAGACACCAGGGTGCAGGGGCAAGGTCCATAGTGCAGAACATCAACAAGATTGAATAGAGGAAAAAGGACAAGATAAATGAGGAAATACTGATTAGGTGCCATTTAATATAGATAAGTGTAGTGTTATGTACATGGGTAGGGCTAATTGCAAGCACGTATGCCATGCAGGTTGTGAACGTAACACTATTGAGTGGAAAAAAGACCTAGGTGTTATTGTACATGAATTGCTAAACGTTTATGACCAGTGATGAGAGGATATAGAAAAAGCAAATAGAATATTAGGATGTATTGCTGGGACAATCCAATCCAAAACAAAAAACATTATACTGTCCTTGTATAAGATCTTTGATTAGGCCTCACCTCGAATACTGTGTCCAGTTTTGGTCCCCTCACATGACGAAGGGTGGGGGTGGAAATTGAGGCCCTGGAGAAAGTTCACCGAAGAGACATTAAATTGATACTTAGTTTAAAGGCCCTCAGTTACCATGTTAGGCTTAGTACTGTAGACTTTGAGGAGATTTGATTAAGATCTTTAAAATAACGACAGTATTTTCTTTAGTCCACGTGGATAGACTATTTGAGTTAGATAGGTTAGAGAGGACCAAGGGACATGCATAAATGTTACGCGAGCATCGAACTAGGTTAGGTTTCAGGAGGTTTTTCTCTTTAGGGAGGGTCATTAATCTTTGGAACAAGTTGTCAACTCGGGCAGTGAATGCAGATTTTCTGCAAGCATTCAAAATGGAGCTGGACAAGTTCCTAACTGTGGCTGACATCAAAAGTATACAAAAGGTAGGTGGGGTATCGGGGGGAATGTGTATCCCAGTCACTGTGGTCTTTTTGAACTTATTTCATTCACTATGGGAATCAGAGAGGTATTTAGTAGATTCTTTTCCTTTGAATTTCCTCATGACAGTATGGGACTGACGCAATATTCCAGCTGGTCTTTCCCTGTTTGTATCTCTGTAACCTTCTCCAGCCTTACAACCCTTCGAGATCTCTGCGCTCCTCCAAATCTGGCCCCTTGCACATCCCTGATTTTCATCGCTCCACCTTTGGCGGCCATGTCTTCAGCAGCCTAGGCCCTAAGCTCTGGAATTCCCTCCCCTAAACCTCACCGCCTCTCTACCTCTCGCTCCTCCAAACCTCCCTCTTTGACCAAGCTTTTAGTCACCTGTCTCAATATCTCCTCAGGTGGCATGATGTCAAATTTTGTTTGCTAAAGCTCATGTGAAGCACCTTGGGACATTTTGCTCCAATTAAAGGTGCTATATAAATGCAAGTTGTTGCTGTAATTTTTGTATGTGGCAGCTAAGGATGGTTTGGGCCCTGGAAAGAATTTTTTTTTAAATGTTTTTTTCTCCTTTCACCTCTCCTCTTCTGACTGCAGGTAAGCATGCTGGGTATGGTTCCACGATGCATGGAGGTGTGCCAGGCCAAGCTAGTTCCAACTTTAAATGCGTCATCATTGATCAGTGGAATCTGTTGATAACCTTCTTGTATAAAACCCATATTCAATGTGATTGGCTGCGCTTGCAATTTTGCTTCAAGTGATCGTTGTATAAAGTGATCACTTAAATTTTATATCTTTGACACTGAGGCCTAGAAATTCATTGACGCCACTTTTGGGGCGCTAAAGTGGGGCGTCCGCTAAAGTTTGCGGCGGCCGCCAAATCTAGGTCACTTCTCCGATATTCATTAGCTTCGCCCTACTAGTTCGGGCGAGCGCTAAAACTGCTGCTGGACGCCTCTCTTTGGGCGCTAAGCCGGAGGTGGTGATCGATAGCGCCGAGGCCGGGCGCAGCGCAGGTGCGGCCATCTCGTGATTGACAGCAGACACCCTGGCGCCGGCCAGCTCTTAAGGGGGAAGGGTCGACTGTGTCTGCTGCCACGCCCTGGATAGTGGAGCCCTCCAGCTAGGCCTGAACACTGCTGCTGGACCCAAATAGCGCCTGAAGACATGGAGAAGGCCCGTGAACGTGCGCAGCGCTTCTCAGAGCGTGATCTGAGTGTGCTGCTTGCTGCTGTGGAGAAGAGGCGCCATGTTTTGTACCCGGACAATGGCAAGAAGGCGACGGTCCGCGTCTACAGGAGAGCCTGGAGGCATGTCGCCAGCAAGCTGTCAGCCAACAGCGACGTCCCCAGGACCGGTGCCCAATGCCGCAAAAAGTTAAATGACCTCACACGCATTGTCAGGGTGAGTACCCTTTCCAATGACCTCCTCATCCTTTCATGTGCACCTCACATTATGGGCAAAGGGACCTGAAAGCTCTAATGGCCAGCCTTCATCCAGCAGCTATGGCACAGGCATGAGCATCAATTGCACATTCTGCACTGAACACACTGGCCAGGCTATTCCACCATGGGAGGCATTGCACACCAGATCATGGCGACACACTGGCCAGGCTATTCCACCATGGGAGGCAGTGCACACCAGATCATGGCGACACACTGGCCAGGCTATTCCACCATGGGAGGCATTGCACACCAGATCATGGCGACACACTGGCCAGGCTATTCCACCATGGGAGGCAGTGCACACCAGATCATGGCGACACACTGGCCAGGCTATTCCACCATGGGAGGCAGTGCACACAAGATCACGGCGACACACTGTACTTAGAGGCCGTCCTTTCTCTTGCAGGCCAAGCTGGCGAATAATCGCAAGAGCCGGACTGCGACCGGGGGAGGACGACCCCATATCCAGCCACTCACCGGCCTGCAACATCGCGTGGAGTGCCTCATGGGTGGCCGGGTGATTGGGCCCGTTGCATGTGGAGATGCCGACCCTGTTCTGGGCAGCAATGGTAAGGACATCACCTTTTGCACCTCTCTCGTCCCACTTGCGCATCAGATCTACATCCTTTGCCACTGTCCGACCAATGCGCTGAATGCCACCACTCATGCATCCCGCACTGACGCCCTCTCCTCACTCTAAAGCTACTCTTGTGCCTTCCTGCTTTCAGATGGTGAGGAGGAGGTCCCTGAAGTTGCCAGTGACAGACCCTCCGAGGAGGAGCAGGAGGAGGAGCAAGAGGAAGGCGGCCCATCAGGGGAACCCTCAGCCGCGGCCACCCAGGCCAATGTAGGGGACACGTCTTCCCTGGAGGGCAGCGTGGCGGAAGTGTCGAAGGGGAGGGGAGCTCCTGGGACCTGCGTGCTGCAGAAAGGCGGGAGGGGGGTGGAAGCTCGGCGGCCTTCTCCCCAGAGGGGGGATGCGTCGGAGGGGAGTCCAATTGCTGGGCCCAGCGGCCTCCAGCAACGCAGGAAGGGTCGGCCAGCTCGGCGGCCTTCTCCCCAGAGGGAGAGTCCGGCCTCCAGTCAGGAGATGCTCTTCGCCGAGGAGATGGAACGCCTCGAAGACTTGTCCGCGGACTCGGAGCGCCGGCACACGGAGCTCATGGCGGCAGTGGCACAGTTGCCTGAGCCCATCGATTTGCTCTCTCGGAGTGTGGCCGAGTTCGGGCCCTTAGAGGCCACCAGTCGGGCGGAATACCGGGCAGATCTGTCAGCGACTGGCCAGGTGATTAGTGGTGCCGTCCAGTCACTGGCTGCTCTGCTGCGGTCAGTGAGCAGGTCAACACGGGCACTCACTGCTGCCACACTCGCTGTGTCAGCCAGGCATCGCCAGGGCACCCAGCGCGCTGCAGCAGCACATCGGTCTGTCCCTCGGCAGATTGGTGCGCATGCTGCAGTGCTGGCCCGGGCGAGTGCCAGTGTCTCAGGCGACCAGCGAGCGCCTGCCATCCGCCAGCTTGCCGCCATTCCTCCAGCCGCCACTGCCACTCCCCCAGTGGAGCTGCCAGGAGCTGCTGCAGCGACTGATGCTGGCCAGCCACAGCTGCAGCAATCAGCAGCCGGCCGCTCGACGGCCAGACCTCGGCTAGGCCGACCCCCAAGGGCATCTGCCGTCACGACATGTGCCCCTCAGGAGCCTGCCCCCAGCCTTGCAGCAGCCAATGGCCTTACTTTGAGGCGGAGCAGCAGGGCGGGCAGGGGCCACCCAAAGATGGCCAAGGCATCGCCCTAGCGGGCCAAATAGTCGAATGTGTGGCCATTTGTGTTTGTTTCTTGAGGCCGAGAGTTGGATGTTTGTTTTTTGAAGGCCGATGATGTGATGTTTGTTTTGGACGAAGGCCGAGAATGACGGCCATTTTAGTTGCCCTGTTTTGTTAATCCTCCCCAGGTTGTGGGAGCGAGTAATGTGTTTGAGTGTTTTTTGGGGGTTTCATCTGTTTTTGGTTTTCATGTGGGAAGGGCCCAGAGTTTGTACAATAAAGCATTTTATTTATTCACATTGTCCATGTTTGATCTTTGAAGTGTTTGTTGCCTTAACCGGCTGAGGGCTTGCGGAGCGGCTGCAATCATGTTCTATCATTGGCACAAGCCATTCCCTGACAGGGGGCCTAGAAATGACGTTCAATAAGCCGACGACGGGCGGCCCTTGGACCTTGTGCGTCCCTCCTGGGCTGGTACTCCTCGTCCTCGTCGTCCTCATGCTCCTCCTGCTCCTCCTCCTGAGGTGGTGGTCCAACGTGAGGTGGCAGTGCCTGAGTCCTGTGGATAGCCAGGTTGTGCAGCATGCAGCAAACGACGACGAATTGGGAGACTCGCTCCTGCGAATACTGGAGGGCTCCCCCGGAGCGGTCGAGACAGCGGAACCGTTGCTTGAGCACGCCGATTGTTTGTTCTATGAGGTTCCTCGTCGTTTGATGGCTCTCGTTGTATGCCTCTTCAGCAGGGGTCGTGGGCGCGTGGAGCGGGGTCATGAGCCAGGTACACAAAGGATAGCCTTTGTCCCCGATAAGCCATCCTCTTGGGGGAGGCTGTGCCTGGAACATGTCAGCCACAGTTGTCTGTCGCAGGATAAAGGCATCGTGGCTGCTGCCTGGAAAGCGGGCATTGACAGCTAGGATGCGCTGCCTGTGGTCACACACCAGCTGTACATTGAGGGAATGGTAGCCCTTCCGGTTGCGGTACTCCTCGGCATGCTCAAGAGGTGCCCGCAAAGCCACATGCGTGCAGTCAATGGCGCCCTGCACCATGGGGAAGCCCGCTATTCTTGCAAACCCCACTGCATGCTGCTGCTGCTTGTCCAGGGTCATGGGGAAGGAGATGAATTGATGTCTCCTTCTGAAAAGGGCTTCGGTCACCTGGCGGATGCAGCAATGCACGGCGAACTGGGAGATGTTAGCGATGTCCTCAGTAGCGGATTGGAAGGAGCCGGAGGCATAGAAGTTGAGAGCCACCGTCACCTTCACTGCCACCGACAGAGACGTCCTGCGCATCAGCTGTGGCTGCAGATCTCTCTGAAGCAGCCGGCAGGTGTCTGCAACCACCTCCCTTCGGAATCGCAGCCTCCTAACACACATCGCGGCAGACATGGTCAGATAGGAGGTCTGCTGGCGGTATACCCTGCGTGGGTAAGGCCTCAGTTGGCGACGCCTGTTGCCCCCTCTGCGTCTAGCCAGGGCTGCCACTCTCTCACGACGTCTGTAAGCCCTTCTGGCATAAGGCTGAAATTCAGCGTTGCCACCCAATGCAGCCCCCATTATATGCTGGCAAACACTGAGCTCTGAATGAAGGCAAAGATAATTGGTAAGCTCTGGCCTGAGCCAAAAATACCTGTCCAAGTGTTGGTCCAAACCAGTAAACTCTCCTCCTTGGTCTCTGTCCAAAAAACCGTTGCACAAGAGTGAATGCTGCAAAATGGCTGGCCTTTATACTGCTGGGTAAGTGCCCTTTAATTAGCGCTCCCCCCCGGCCCGGCTGGCCTGTGTACCGTTCCACTTCACAGTCGCTCGGGACGCCCGGCGCACAATGGGCCGGCGCGAGTGAAGTTCCGGTTTGGGGCGCACAAAGGGCGTTGCACTATTAAATGACGTCATGATCTGCGCGCGCAGCAGGGCGCGCGCTAAGACTTTGCGCCGGCGCTAAATGTGTCCTGAAGTTGGGGAGAGGCGCAGATTGCACTGCGCCCGGGCGATAAGCGCCTAGCGCTCGAGATCTACTCCCCCTAAGGCGCTAACGGCTGGCGCACCCAACTGAATTTCTAGGCCTGAGAGTGCAGATTCATATTTTCTGTACCTGGCAATAATAAATATTAGTGATAAATGTCTTTCTTGTGTCTTCCGAAGAAGAGCAGGGGCGTTATCCCCGGTGTCCTGGCCAATATTTATCCCTCAACTAACGTAACAAAAACAGATTATCTGGTCATTATCACATTGCTGTTTGTGGGACCTTACTGTGCACAAATTGGCTGCCGCATTTCCCACATTACAACAGTGACTCCACTTCAAAAGTACTTCATTGGCTGTAAAGTGCTTTGGGACATCCGGTGGTCGTGAAAGGCACGAGAGAAATGCAAGTCTGTCTTTCTTTCTAAATATTTTTCTTTCACAAAATAACCATTTGGATGATAGTTATATAGTCAGTAGTTCCTGAGAGTGGTGAGACTCAGCAACCTGTCCTGGATTATTTCACTGACTGTTTAGCAGTCATTGCCAGCAATGTAAAAGCCTTTTCTTTATCTTACAGTTCCATATGGGAGAGTGAAGCCACAATCACCTCCCTGCATTGTTCTGTTGTGTATGTATTTCTGTGTGCGTCTGCTTTCCTGCAGGCCTGTTGTAGGCCTAGACAGGAACACGGTGACCTGCACTTCCACGTGCTTAGCAGGATGAAGGGGTTATTGTTCCGACGGCAGATCAGGAGACCTGTGAAAAAGTGAGACTGAGCGGTCTGTGGGCTTATGGAACTCTGCTTATATTAGTGAGCGCCACCACACTGTGAGCAATTCTCGCCCGCAGTCAACACAAGATAAAAAGCCCCTGAAACCCCGATATACTGGAGAATTAGATCCACTGGAATCACATAGTATTTACAGCAGAGAAACAGGCCATTCGGCCCAACTGGGCCATAAGCACTTTCTTCCTTCTGTGTACAGGGCGTGAAGTTTTCTTTTTAATCGCACCATTATCTTGGGGAGGAGAGCAGAATTTTCTACAAAATCTGATCCACAGGGGTGGCTAATATGCTAATGTTGAAAGTTTTGTTGGAGCATCGACAGTCGACTCACCGCTGGCCTCAATAAAGCACCAACAGTGCCCCCTATAGGATGCTTTTGACAATGACTCGTCAGTTGAACCCAGTACGCACTTTCTATCAACGGGAAGTTTAACGGAGTATGTTAAAGCGTCGGTGAATTAACTGTATTAATAATACTTCTGCTTATATTTTAAAATTAGCGACTTGGTACCTAGAAGGCGCTTGCCAGAAAAAAAAACCTCAAAAAGATTCAATATTATCATCAGTGTAAGGAGTCGTTGGCTTTGAGACATTTCTTGCCATTTGCTGCCCATCCTCGGAGCAATGCATTTGGCGTGACTGATTTAAGGTCAGCCACAAATTGGGAATTCAGACCAGACGGTTGTAAACGGCGCCATCCAAATGTCCTTTCATCACAAGGAGAAGCACAACACGTTTGTTAGTGGAACACCACACAATCAACAGGCAGAAATAAGAACAGAAAACGCTGGAAAAACTCAGCAGGCCAGGGCAGCATCCGTGGAGAGAGAAACAGAGTCAATGTTTCAGGTCGATGACCCTTCGAAGGTCATCGACCTGAAACGTTCTCTCTCCACCGATGCTGCCCTGGCCTGCTAAGTTTTTCCAGCATTTTCTGTTGTTATTTCGGATTTCCAGCATCCGCAGTATTTTGCTATCGTATCAATGGGCAGAACCAGGGAGTGAGGACAGTAAATACTACATAATCACACCCAGGTCGGGTCATCCTGACTGTGCTACGTTTTATCTCAAGGTAACTTCTAAGAAAAGGTAGGGCACAGTCAGGAACATGTGCTGATCAATCTCCTTCATTCGGTTTTTAATAACCTAGCCCAGCCTGACCCATAGTGGACACGACTGACTTGTTTTCCAAATGCACTTCCTGACTCTTTGTTTTCTCTGGGTTTAGTTGAGTCTAGTGCACATCTGTCATTTTGTGAAAATGTGGTCTTGGAACAGCCAGAACTCAAAAGGTGCTACACCTAAAAGTATCATGTGAGTCCTTCAGGAAGAAATTGGTGACTGGCTGAAATGAAAGTCATCTGTTATTACCAATTAAATAAACCAAATATGGAGAAATCAAAAGTAGCGAAATGGATGGAAGGAGTAACCAGGAGAAAGCTAAGCAATGAAAACCTTCCTTTTTAAAAAAAGCTACCATTCACTCACCAGCAAGTACCACAAAACCAATCACCTGTGGAGAGAGAAACAAAGTTAATGTTTCAGGTCGATGACCTTTCATCAGAGTGTTTCCAGCATTTTCTGTTTTTTTTTTAAATTTCAGATTTCCAGCATCCGCAGTATTTTGCTTTGGACAAAACCAATCATATTGTTTAAATCATTCTTTTAAACTTGGTCGGCCATTTTGCGTCTTCACAGAAATGGGTGCTTAACAGCTAGAAATAACATCTATATGATAACACTTAAAAAAACAAAATGACTCCATTCTGAAAAATCACTAAATTGGTTAATTAATGTTAGAAATACCCGCAAGGAGGTTATGACACATAGGCCTGCCCTACGGTCTAGAACCAGGTCGTTGCTTTGGGTCGGAGTGCTGGCTATTCCCAGCTTCTGTTGATAAACTGTGTGTGTGTGTGTGTGTGTGTGTGCGCGAGAGATGGAGAGGCGCATCATTGCAATTGTAGTGTTCATGCTTTGGCTATTTTTGCCTCACAGATAATGTGCCCTGTGATGCCCACATGACGTGACAATGATAGAAAAGGACTGGAGAGTTTGAGCTCCTGTGGAGAAAGATGCATCCTGAGAATTACAATAACCAGACTAGTCAAGTGGAAGATTTACTAATCTGATTTACAAGTTCTGAAGCACTTGTAAATCAGATTATAAAAAAAATAAAGGTCTCTTTTTCTTTTTCATTATTTAATACATTTTAGGCCATAGTAATTTTATAATATTTCAGTGTTTTATGTAGTTTAAGGCGCCAAATAACAATTCTGAGCTAATGATATTATTTGGCATGAGGTATTACTTGTGCTGCGGAGAGGGTCTGATATTTCCACAGGAACCAGAATGTTTATGAGGTGTTTTGGTGCTGACCTCAGACCTCAATTAGTTGGTGAGGCCCGCACTATGGTGAATGATCACCTGCTCAGGAGACATAATTGTTTATTTTATTTTCTTTGCATTAAAAGGTATTCATTGATGTATTTAAGAGTGGTAACCTGGTGCAGTTTTATTGATACAGCTGGAAATAGGTTTACCACAAAGAATAAGCATTTTTAATAAGCTTGTCTCGTCCCCCACCTGTGACTAACCTGATTTTAAATCACTGAAAATGACTTAAAAAGACTAAACTGAACCATTTACTAGTTTCACTGCTGTACACTAGTCAGTTTCTTCATAAATTAAATATTTTTTAATATGTACATTTTTAAAAATGCGCCTACTAGTGCCTGTGCGCCTAAGAAAACCAGATTCATTTGAAGGTCCACCTCGAACGGACGCAATCAGCAGAAACGTGCCGTCCTCATTATTTTGTGGGCGGGGCCGACTTCGTGTGAAATGATTTGTTAATCCAGGTTTAAAGATCACAAAAACGCGATTTATGCTTGACGTTACTTATGCTTGAGTTTCCGCGATCTTTCGCACTGGTTCGGCTGATTTCACCTGGATGGTGCTGATAAAATGAACGTAAACTGGCGGAAATGCTAGGCTGTGGTATTTTATCCATTTGAGCCATGCGCTATATTGCTTCAGTGAAGTTATTGTATTGCAGAGATGGGTGAACTGCTATCACTTTTGGGTTGTAGCGTAAACAGTAATTAACATCAAGGACTACATTCCAGGTCCTGGACTACCCAAGAGGAATGCCACGGGATGTGTGTTAGTTCATGATAAAAAAAATCCACTAAAGTTAAGAGAATTAGGGGGAGAAATTCGGTATCGCCCCGTTTGGGGCACAATTATCGGCCGGGCGCAAAGTTTAGCGCCTGGCACTAATTATCGCCTCCGACTGCAAACTTGGCTTCTATCGCCCCTGGAGGTGATTGGAGTGCTAAATCAGGAGCTACACACCTCCCTTAAGGTGCTAACGCTGAGGAGCGAGGCGCTACCTCAGAGCGCTGGCGAAGCTCATGTGATGTCAGTCAGCAATGGAACACAGACACACTGGCACCAGCCAGCTCTTAAAGGGGAGGGTCGATCTTGCTCTCCATCCACACCCTGCTCATTGCAGCCTTGAATCTTCGACTGGAGAGACCTGTACATCAATTCTGCTGGAAAGAACAATGGAGAGGCCCAGAGAAAGAGCTCAGAGTGCAGCCCCCACAATCTCTTCTAAATTGATGCAAGGAAGCTCAAATCAAAATAAACCTGCAAAGTACTGCTCAGTACCCAAAACTCCACACAGCGTTGAATCTCTCCAGAAGTCTCTCTCTCTCTCTCTCAGAATGCGTGGTGCAAAAATGTCACCGACAAAAAAAGGCAGGAAGTGGTCGCCTTTAAATAGTGCTCCCCAAGCCCCTTCTTGACTACAAAATGCTCCCCTCAACAAGCCGTTGCTAGCGGCAGGTGGAAAGGCAGGGGGGGCATCACTCAATATCCGGTCCGGAGCGTTACTGGGGCGTTGCACGTTCGACTGATGTCACGATCTGCGGGCGCAGGAGATCGTGGTGGTAGTGTTTAGCACTGCCGCGAAATGTCTGGTCAATTTCACGAGCGGCGCAAACATCGTCGCGCCTGGGCGCTAGTTGCTTTGCGCCCCATTAGCGTCCTTTTAGGGCACTAACGGGAGGCGCAAAGCAACCAAATTTTCCCCCTTAATGCCCACTGACTGACATACCATAAAAATCAGAGGGGGAGAAATTGGGTATAGCCCCGCTTGGGGCGCTAGAATTGGCGGAGCGCAAATTGTATCGCCAGGCGCAACTTATCACCACCTCCAGCGATATTGGGTTTCATCGCCCCTGAAGGAGATTGCGGCGTAAAATCAGGCACTGCACGGGACTCCTAAGGCGCTAACCTGGCGGCGCTACTCAATATCTGGGCGGACGGGCGCAGTGCAGGTGCTGTCAATAATCGATGACCACGAGACATGCTGGCGCCGGCCAGCTCTTAAAGGGGCGGGTCATTTAGGTTCAGCAGCCACACTCATCGCCCTGTAGGCCTCAAAATCAGTGCTGTGCATTCTGAGGCGTTACAAACTTTGACCAGATGGAGAGGGTGAGGCAGAGAGCGGAGCGCTTTACCGAGAGGGCATTGGATGCTTTGGTTGGTGCAGTGGAGCGCCGGCGAGCAGTGCTGTACCCTGACAATGGCAGGAGGCCTCATCAGAACGAGTACCGCAGAGCTTGGAGGGAAGTTTGTCAAAGAGTCAACTCCAGCAGCGTGGCGCCCAGGACTCCTGTGCAATGCAGGAAGAAGTTCAACGATCTCACTCGGGTCGTTAGGGTGAGTGGCTTGTTGGCAATCTTCTTCATCCCTCCATCTGCACCTGACTTTATGGCCAGAGGGTGTGCGATGCCCCAATGGCCATCTGTCAGCCAGCACCCATGGCCCTTTCTGGGAACGCACACGCACATTCAACTCAGGGCATAATGTAAGGGCTGATCCACCATGGGGGGGCATGAGATGACAACTCAGGGCATAATGTAAGGGCTGATCCACCATGGGGGGGCATGAGATGACAACTCAGGGCATAATGTAAGGGCTGATCCACCATGGGGGGGCATGAGATGACAACTCAGGGCATAATGTAAGGGCTGATCCACCATGGGGGGGCATGAGATGACAACTCAGGGCAGCATGTTTCATAACTCCCCGTCCTTTCTCCTGCAGGGCAAGCTGGCCAGGAACCGGAGGGAACAGATTCATACTGGAGGGGGCCCTCCTCAGCTGCAGGAACTCACGGGCCTGGAGGAAAGAGTCCACCAGATTGTTGGAGGCCGGATGAGTGGTCCTGTCACCACTGGAGCTGCCGACCCCATTGTGCACAGCGATGGTAAGGTCATCACCTTTTTGAACTCTCTCCTTCCACTTGTTCCCCCCACCAGCATGCTTTTTCAGCCTGGACCCATGTCAGAGCATTGCAGCACTCTTGCATCCCTTGCTGCCACCCTGTCCTTTCGCTAAAGCCACTCTTCAACCTCCCTGCTTTCAGATGCTGCATCACCAGCTTGGGAGCCGGGCCATCAAGCTGCCAGGGACACGGACTCCGGAGGCGACGAGCAGGAGGAAGCCGGACCATCCGTCCCACCCTCAGGCGAGCCAGCCCATCTGCAGACTGGGGATAGTGCTTCCCTGGAAGGGAGCGGGGGGGATGGCTCTGAGGAGGAACCAGTTGCAGGAACCAGCGGCCTCCAGCAGCGCAAGGGGGGGTAGGGAAGTTCGGGAGCCGTCTCCCCAGAGGGCGCGTCAGGCCATGATGACTGCTGCACAGAGCGCAGAAGAGGTGCATTCCCTCGCAGAAATGAGCGCCCAGGCTCGACTCAGGCACACTGAGCTGATGGCTGCAGTTGCAAGGATGCCTAAATCCATCGAGACACTGGCAAGGAGTGTGCAAGACTTCAGGGCAGCACAGGCGAGGAGTGTACAAGACTTCGGGGCAACACAGGAAAGGTGTGCCCAGGACTTCGGGGCAGCCATGGAAAAGACTGCCCAGGGCATCGGTACATCACTGGAAAGGACTGTCCAGGGCGTCGGTACATCACTGGAAAGGACTGTCCAAGGCGTCGCTACATCACTGGAAAGGACTGTCCAGGGCTTCACCGAAGCACTGGCACCTGCCACGCAAGTGCTGAGTGCTGCCACGCAATCCCTCGCTGGCCTCATGCAGAGGCAGATTGAGGCCACACAAGCACTGACTGCTGCCACCCTCGATGGATCAGGCAGGATTACCCGGGGCCCTTGCAGCACCACAGCAGGCCAGCAATCTGTGGACCAGCCGATTGGTCCGCATGCTGCGGTGCTGCCCCGTCAGAGTGTTAGTGTGTCGGCCGACCACGGAGCAGGTGTCTGCTCTCAGGATGTCAGCATTCCTGATGCCAACACTGGCACGTCTCCACTGCAGCTGCCATCACCTGCAGGACAGACTGCTTCCACCCATGCCCATTTGGGGCAGTCAGCATCCGGCCCCTCCAAGCCCAGAGTCCGTCCAGGCCGTCCCTGAGGGGCATCTGCGCTTTTGGACAGTCAGCAGGCGTCCCCCAGCCTTCATGCAGCCACTGGGGTCCCATTACGGAGGAGCTGCAGGGAGGGAAGGGGCCGTTCTCACAAGAGAAGTAGATCACCATCAAAGGGGAAAGAGTAGAAGGTGCTGCTGAAACGTCCTATTTCTAGAAATCAAGGCCATGGATGCTGGTCTGAATGTTAGTCATGTTTTGGATAGTCTCCCGGGTGTGCGAGGCAATTGGTCTGAATGTTAGTCATGTTTTGGATAGTCTCCCGGGTGTGCGAGTCACTTATTTGTTAGTTTGTTAGTTAAGCTTTCTGTTGCCATTGCTTTGTCATGTTGGAAGGAAGCACAGTTTTCAAAATAAACAAAACATTTTATTGTCATTGGCCATGTCTGCTATTTACAATCATTGTGGCCTTCATAGGCTTTGGGTTATCCGAATGGTTCCATTCCTGGTCTTCGAATGGCACCAAGCAGTCCGTGAGAGGGGCCTAGAACCGACTCCTTATCAGCCTCAGATGGACGGCCCTTCCAGTTTCTCAGACCCTCCCGTCTTGGTCCTCCTCCTCCTCCTCCTCCTCCTGCTCCTGCTCCTGCTCCTCCTCCTCCTCTGCTGGTCCTTCAATGTCTGCTGGCATTGGCTGGGTGCGCAGGGTGGCGAGGTTATGGAGCATGCAGCAGACAACGACGAAGTGGGAGACTCTCTCTGGTGAGTACTGCAAGGCTCCTCCTGAATGGTCCAAACAGCGGAACCGCTGCTTCAGCACGCCGATTGTGTGCTCCACAGTGTTCCTCGTCGCCTGATGGCTGACGTTGTAGTGCTCTTCTGCAGGGGTGCTGGGCGTACGGAGTGGGGTCATCAGCCATGGGCACAGTGGATAGCCCTTGTCGCCGAGAAGCCAGCCTTCTGGGTGAGCCGGGGCCTCGAAAAGGTTAGTGACTGAAGTCTGGCGCAGGATGAATGCGTCGTGGCTGCTGCCTGGGAACTGTGCATTGACCGCCAGGATCAGCTGCCGGTGGTCACAGACCAGCTGCACATTCAAGGAGCGGAACCCCTTGCTGTTGCGGAACTCCTCAGGATTCTGTACAGGCGCCCGCAAAGCCACGTGCATGCAGTCAACGGCGCCCTGCACCATGGGGAAGTCCGCTATTGCCGCGAAGCCCTCTGCGCGCTCCCGCTGCTTCTCCGGTGTCACACTGAAGGATATGTACTGACGCCGCCTTTTAAACAGGGCATCTGTAACCTGCTGGATGCAGCTATGCACTGCAAACTGGGATATGTTGGCAATGTCCCCAGTTGCTGACTGGAAGGAGCCGGTCGCATAGAAATTCAATGCCACTGTTATCTTCACAGCCACCGACAGAGAGGTCCTGCACCTTATCTGCGGCTGCAGATCTTCCTGAAGCAGGTGGCACAGCTCAGTCACCACCTCCTTTCGGAATCGCAGCCTCCTAACACACTGCTCCTCCGACATGTTGAGGTAAGAGAACTGCTGCCTGAATACCCTGGCAGCGTAAGGTCTGGAGCGGCGACGTCTGTTGGCCCTCCTCCGTCTGGCCATTCCTGGCCCTCTCTCCCTCCGTCCCTGTGCCCTTTCAAGATGGTCGAGCAGCAGGACGTTCCCCTCCAAAGCAGCCCCCATAATAATAGGTCAGCAGAAATTAAATAGGGTGTAAACGCTCACCGGCAGCAGGGTGATGGTATGAAGACTGAAGGTCCTCTGGCAGCGCTGGGTCACTAGTGAAATGGCTCAGAGTTCAACTTTGCAACTCTGTGTAAATCTCAAATAAGTTGTGCTCCCAAAATGGCCGCCGCTTTTATACCAGTGCAGTCCCCTTTAAAGAGCGCCCCCCTAAGCCCGAGAGCGACTGAGGAACGTTCCAGGAAGCTGTCCTTAATAGCGTCAGTTGGAACAGAGGGGGACGCCACTGAACTTCCGGTCTGGGGCGCCAAAAAGGCGTTGCACACTGAAATGACGTCATGATCTGCCTGCGCCCGCGAGCGGGCGCTAAGATTTAGCGCCAGCGCTAAAAGCCCACTCAATATGGCAAGAGGCGCTGGGTTCACTGCGCCCGCCTGAAAATTGGATAATGCCCCAATTCTCGGGCTCTTTAGGCGCTAATCGCTGGCGCTAACAACCGAATTTCTCCCCCAGAGTATTTAAGAACTTGCATTTATATAGAACCTTTCGTGTCCAATGAATTACTTTTGAAGTTCAGTCACTGTTGTTATGTAACCAGATATGGCAGCTAATTTGTGCACAGCAAGGTCCCACAAACAGCAATAAAATAAATGTCCAGTAAAATCTATTTTGGTTGAGGGATAACCTCTTCAGATCTTCTTTGAATCTTTTGCATCCACCTGAACAGGCAGACGGATCCTCGATTTAACATCTCGCCTAACAAATGGCACCTCCGACAATGTAGCACCCCCTCAGTGCTGCACTCTTTCACTCATCTACCTGTCCTTCCAACCAATCACACAAGTGAAGAGGTGAAAATGTGGGCTTTATATACAAAAGGGATCATTTTGCATGGCTATGCTAGCAGTGCGTAGGGCTCATAAAATCGGGGCTACAATGTTGTAGTCCTATCCCCACTGCCAAATAGAAAGAAAGAGAGACTTGCATTTATATCGCATCTTTCACGACCACCGGACATCTCAAAGCACTTTACAGCCAATGAAGCACTTCTTGAATTGTAGTCACTGTTGTAATGTGGGAAATGTGGCAGCCAATTTGCGCACCGCAAGCTCCCACAAACAGCAATGTGATAATGACCAGATTATCTGTTTTTGTTATGTTGATTGAGGGATTAATATTGGCCAGGACACTGGGGATGACTCCCCTGCTCTTCTTCGAAATAGTGCCATGGAATCTTTTGCATCCACCTGAGAGAGCAGACGGGGCCTCGGTTTAACATCTCATCCAAGAAACGGCACTTCTGGCAGTGCAGCACTCCCTCAGCACTGCACTGGACTGTCAGCCTAGTCAATGTGCTCAAGTCCCTGGAGTGGGACTATGAACCCACAACCTTCTGACTCAGAGACGAGTGTGCTACCCACTGAGTGTGAAGTGATGCACTTTGGGAGGACTAATATGGAAAGACAGTGAACTATAAATGGCACGATTCAGAAACGTGTAGATGAGCAGAGAGACCTTGGTGTCCATATACAGAAATCCTTAAAGGTGGCATGTCAAGTTTATAATGTGGTTAAAAAAGCATCTGGGTTTACAAATAGAGGAACAGAATATAAAAGCAAAGAGATCGTGATAGAACCTTCTAAATCCCTGGTTAGGCCTCAGCTGGCGTATTGTGGACAGTTGTGGGCACCACACTTCAGGAAAGATGTAAAAGCCTTAGAAAGGGTGCAGAGGAGGTTTACCAAGATGGTAAAGATAGTAATGGTCTTTTGCGGGTTTGGCTGAAGTCGACCTCGGCGGAAGTAGGCCTCCATCCTCTGTAAATCACTGGTCAGGGTCACCTCGGTGATGGACAGATTCATGTTTTGCGTGGCCAAGGCAATGTCATCGGCGTATACGAACTTGCGGGACACTGTTTTGGGCAGGTCACTGGTGTAAATGTTGAATAACATGGGTGTCAGGACAGAACCCTGTGGGAGTCCATTGTTCAGTGTCCTATATCTGCTCTTCTGGGTGCCAGGGTGTACATGGAAGCGTTGGTTGCTAAGCATGGAGTTGAGAAGATGGATCGTTGTTCTGCAGGGTAAAATGGTGGAGAGCTTGAAAAGCAGTCCATGCTTCCATACTGTGTCATGCGCCGCTGACAGGTCCACGAATGCTACGGCGGTCTGGAGCTGGTGCTGGAAGCCTGCTTCGATGTGCGTTGTTAAAGCTACTGCTTGGTCGCAGCAGTTACGGCCGCTCCGGAAGCTCGCTTGCTCCTTAGGAATGGTTGGCTCGATGATGGGGGCAAGTCTGTGGAGTAGTAGCTTCTCCAGCACTTTATAACAAGTGCAGAGTAAGGAGATCGGGTGGTAGCTGGAGTGGGTCAATAACCAGAGGTCAGAGATTTAAAATAATTGGCAAAAGATCTAAAAGGGAGATGAGGAGAAATGTTTTCACTTAGAGTTGTCGGGATCTGGAACGCTCTACAGGAACAAGGATGTCTTGCTGCAGTTGTACAGGGCGTTGGTGAGACCACACCTTGAGTATTGTGTGCAGTTTTGGTTGCCTTATCTGAGGAAGGATGTTCTTGCCATGGAAAGAGTGCAGCGAAGATTCACCAGGCTGACACTTGGGATGGCAGGAATGACGTATGAAGAGAGATTGGGTCGATTGGGCTTGTACTCGCTGGAGTTTAGAAGAATGAGAGGGGATCTCATTGAAACTTATAAAATTCTAACAGGACTAGACAAACTAGATGCAGGAACGATGTTCCCGATGGTCGGGGAGTCCAGAACCAGGGGTCACAGTCTAAGGATAAGGGGTAAGCCATTTAGAACAGAGATGAGGAGGAATTTCTTCACCCAGAGAGTGGTGAACCTGTGGAATTCTCTACCACAGAAGGCAGTGGAGGCCAATTCATTAAATATATTCAAGAAGGAGTTGGATATATTTCTTAAGGCTAAAGGGATCAAGGGATATGGGGAGAAAGCAGGGACAGGGTACTGAATTTGGATGATCAGCCATGATCGCATTGAATGGTGGAGCAGGCCCGAGGGGCCGAATGGCCTCCTTCTGTGCTGTGAGTTTCTATGATTCTACAAATTGCAAGGTGATTGAAAAAAATGATAGGAGGAATAACAGAGCAATTTAATTGAATTGCAAAGCCCACTCCACAAAAAGAAAAATGATTGAGTAATTGCAATAGTGGGCTGGGGAGGGGATGGCACGGGTCTTGTGACACGCAAAAAATATTTTTTTCTGCAATATTGCATTTGTTAAGAGTTTGATGGTGTGCTCACTATAAAGGCTGCTGATGCACCCAAGAGATTGTCAAATGTGCCCATTTAGAGATTGTCTGTGTGCTCATTATAGGTTACTGATATACCCATTAAGAAATTACCAGTGTGCCCATCACAGTTTACCGATGTGTCCTAGTTTAACGGATTGTAAATATGACCCATTTATTCAATGAAGATTTAACAAATTCCTGACTCAGCAGGTGAACGCGTGTTGATTTATTTGTAAATTCTGCATCGCTGCTGAATGAGTTACGAGTGATCCTACCAATTAGTGTTCATTTGTGCTTTGGGCTTGCATTGACTACAGACTGCCTAAACTTGCTTTATATTAGTCCCTTTTTAGTCATCAGAAAAAGAGATTTTCCTCTCTATTCATTCTGAGCTTGATACAATCACAGGTTTCAGAGGAGCAAGGACGGCATTGTGAACCTTTGTGGCACCCAGTCATTCACAGGAAGAATTCACGTTTCATTTCCGATTCACCTGCCATTAATGTCAATTCATTACCCTCATCTCGTAGTTTGTTTTAAGTTTTTAAACTTTAGTTGGTGAGCTCTAAAGCAGCCTTGGCATCTCTGAACTATTTGGTGCGAGCCACCCCCGTCCTCTTTATAAACTATTCTGAGGTTTTTTGTTGCAGAGCCTAACGTATTTAAAGGTGTCATTGTCATTAAACATTGCGGAGAAAAGCCAAAGAACACCGCAATATTTCGTCTGTGTGCATTAAATTGAATTCAGCTTTCACTTGCCAAAGCTGCTGGCATGAATACGACAAAAAAAAGGGAAAAAATAAAGAAATCCTTGCACCTCTCATATCTCTCCAAAACATCTCACCATGAATTACCTGACTCTGGTGATGTGGGCAAAATGGTAGCCATTTAGTGTACTGCAAGTTCCCACAAACAGCAATAAAAGAAAGACTTGCATTTATATAGCGCCTTTTACAACCACCAGACGTTTCAAAGCATTTTACAGCCAAGGAAGTATTTTTGAAGTGGAGTCGCAGTTGCAATGTGGGAAACACGGCAGCCAATTTACGCACAGGAAGGTCCCACAAACAGCAATGTGATAATGACCAGATAATCTGTTTTTGTTATGTTGGTTGAGGGTTAAGTATTGGCCAGGACACCAGAGATCCCCTACTCTTCTTTGAAATAGTGCCATGGGATCTTTTACGTCCACCTGAGAGAGCAGATGGGGCCTTGGTTTAACATCTCATACCAAAAGACAGCACCTCTGACAATGTAGCACTCCACTGGAGTGTCAGCCTAGCTTTACGTGCTCAAAGTCCCTGGAGTGGGACTTGAACCCACAACCTTCTGACCCAGAGGCAAGTGTGCTACCAACTGAGCCACAGCTGACACTCAATGAGGTGAATGCCCAGCTAATCTTCAGTTGTTTTCCAATTTTCTACCACTCTACATTTATATATTAAACACTAGCTGGAGTGCCCGGCGGTGCCGAGGGAACTCAAGAACCCTGTGCCAGACAGAGAGAGGGGGGGAAGGAGAGAGAGAGGGGGGGAAGGGGGGAGAGAGAGAGAGAGGGAAGGAGAGAGAGAGGGAAGGAGAGAGAGAGAGAGGGAAGGAGCGAGAGAGGGAAGGAGAGAGAGACAGAGAGCGAAGAAGAGAGAGAGGGAATGAGAGAGAGACAGAGAGGGAGAGAGAGACAGAGACAGAGAGGGAAGGAGAGAGAGAGGGAAGGAGAGAAAGGGGAAAGGGGTGGGGGGGAAAGGGGGGGTGGGGGGTGAGGGGGAAGGGGGATGGGGGTGAAAGGAGGGGTGGGAGGGTGGGGGAAAGGGGTGGGGGTGAAGGGGGGAAAGGGGAAAGGGAGGGGGGTTGGGGGGAAGGGGGAGGTGGGAGGGGGGATGGGAGAAAGGGGTAGGGGGGAAAGGGGGAGGGAAAGGGGAGGGGAGGAAAGGAAGGGGTGGGGGGAAGGAAGGGGGGGGAAGGGGTGTGTGTGTGGGAGGGGGGAAAGGGGGGTGGGAAGGGGAAAGGGGGTGTGGGGGAAGGAGGGGGGAAAGGGAGGGAGGGAGCCAGCAGACCCTCTCCCCTCTGCCAGTGTTGAGAGTTGCGCTGCCGGCGGTTGGAGAAGGCTAGGCCCCGGGGCCTCGGGCACCCGCACTGACATGGCCCAGCCGAGCCCAGCGCCCCGGGCAGCCCGAGCTCCGCAGCCGCCGTTCGGCCGCAGGCCACAAAGCACCCGAGCCCAGCGCCGGCGATGGCTCCACGGAGCTCCGTACCGCCCCGCCAGCCTTTACAAAGATGGCGACGGTGACTACGCTCAGCTCAGGCCCGCCCTGCCAGCCTTTACAAAGATGGCGGCGATCGCGGGCCGCTTGTTGAGCGGGACGGGAGGTGCCTAGCTCGGGCGTGGCTGGGGAGGAGATGCTGAGGCTTCGAGGCCTGCAGGTGGGGTAACCCTGGAAGGTTGCGGCGCCCGGCGGAGGTAGCGAGTCAAGAGGGAAAAAAAATGGTGAAAGGTAGGAAAATTAATGAGGTTAGAGAAAATATTTACAAATTAATTAACTTTTTTTAAAAACAATTTAATTGTGTTTTAAAAGCAACTTTTTTTTTGCTGGAAATCTAGATTTGAAAATAAACACGCAGAAAGTGGGAAAAATAAATGAATCGTTAGGAATCAAGATGGTGGCCACTCACCTCAGCTCAGAAGGATTAGGCCCGCCCACACACGCAATGAAATGCCCCCCGTGACGCACCAATTGGTCAATCAGGTTAATCCCCTGTACGATTGGTCAACCATCACGTCACTCAACGCTAATGAGCGGAATGTTGCCGTTTTTTGAATCTTTTTTGTATACTGTTGGAACAATTTTTGTCTGACCAAAAAGTAAATATGCTTATTAGAGTCCCCTAATGATAAGCTTTCTTTTGATATAACATATGTGTAGGTACGCTCTATAACTTTTGATTGTATAGCCGGACAGACGGAAAGACAGACAGAAAGACGGAAAGACAGAAAGACAGACGGACCGTTTTATATATATAAATTATATTGTACAGATAAAGTACACCAAAATACTAGTCAATCACCACCCATTAGGTCTCAGTAATACCTTTTTGGTTTTTCTCATAAGGCAGGCGGTTAAGAAGGCAAATGGTCTGTTGGCCTTCGTAGCAAGAGGGTTTGAGTACAGGATCAAGGATGTCTTGCTGCAGTTATACAGGGCCTTGGCGAGACCACATCTTGAGTATTGTGTGCAGTTTTGGTCGCCTTATCTGAGGAAGGATGTTCTTGCCATGGAAGGAGTTCAGCGAAGATTCACCAGGCTGATACATGGGATGGCAGGAATGACATATGAGGAGAGATTAGGCCGATTGGGCTTGTACTCGCTGGAGTTTAGAAGAATGAGAGGGGATCTCATTGAAACTTATAAAATTCTGACAGGACTGGACAGACTAGATGCAGGAATGATGTTCCCGATGGTCGGGGAGTCCAGAACCAGGGGTCACAGTCTAAGGATAAGGGGTAGGCCATTTAGGACAGAAATGAGGAGGAATTTCTTCACCCAGAGAGTGGTGAACCTGTGGAATTCTCTACCATAGAAGGCAGTAGAGGCCAATACATTAAATATATTCAAGAAGGAGTTGGATATATTTCTTAAGGCTAAAGGGATCAAGGGGTATGGGGAGAGAGCAGGGACCGGGTACTGAATTTGGATGATCAGCCATGATCGCATTGAATGTCGGAGCAGGCTCGAGGGGCCGAATGGCCTACTCCTGCTCCTATCTACTATATTTCTATGTTTCTATGTTAATATCTGTTTCTCTTTACTCCTCTCCTGTAGGCAATGACCCACGTGAAGGTACAATTCCACGGGCGGCAAATGCCCCCTTATACCTCACCCATTGGCGGCTCTTTATATGTGAGCCTGGGCAGTGAGAGGCAGAAAGTTATTTGATTGTGGAGGATCTTCCGCTCAAGCCTGACCTCCTTACCTGGAGTCTGCATAAGCACACTTAAGTTATCTGGCGAGATAGCGTTAGTATGGTTTTGTGAACCTTATCAGACATCAAGGATGTGGAACAACAACAGCTGCTCTGGGTACAGAACAACAGCAAAAAACAGAATTAAGAATGTTCTAGACGGAACAGTATTTTTATATATAGATCATAAAAGTAACAAAAAAAATCAAGGTTGCAACCTAATGAAAGGATTCAAATCCCAGTTATAAACCACTTAAGTTTTGCTCTTACTGTTTATGCTATTGTCTGAGCCCCTCGATTAAATTATAGTCTTGTAATTCAACAGCTGGCACTTATAATGCTCCTTTGATGTCGAAAAATGTCCCAAGGTGCTTCGCAAAAGAAGAGAGAGGAATGGATGCAAACCATGTGGGAGAGTTAAGAAAGATGGCCGTATGCTTGATTAAAGAGAGAGGTTTTTCAATGGAAAGGGAGAAGTAAAGAGGCAGAGCGGTTTAGGGAGTTAGTTCTAGATAGTAGGGCTGAGGTGGTTGAAGACTGTTCCACAGATAGTGGAGCAGAGGGAGAGGAGTCAGAACCAGATCAAAGGGCACAAGAGGGGAGGCAAGGCTGGAGAAGATTGCAGAGGCAGGAAGTGGATGTAACGCCAGAGAAGGTTGCACTAATTGTGCGAGGTGAGGTCCTAGACAGATTTGTTGATAAGTATGAAGATTTTAAAGTCACTGCATTGGGGAACAGGGAACTAGTGTAGTAGAACAAGGGTGGGGGCGTGGGGAGTCCTGTCCACACATCTTGTTGTGTATGTACCTTTAAGGGAATAACTGGTCTCAGACTGCAGTACTGGCAGTGACCACCCCTGTATAAAAGGCCCAAGCAGGCTTCTGTAGTTTCAGTTTCCAGGTTGTCTCCATTCAGTAAAGACTTGTTATAATCAACTCCTGCAGTCCGTGTCTCAATTATACACGGACATAATACTGGCGACGAGTAAGAAACGAACTTACCTGCAACTCGGCAGCACCTCAGACGATGTTATTGAAGGTCGAAGCCAGAAGAAAGAAAAAAATAAAATAAATAATAATCCAAAGAAACTCGAGAAACGGGCGTCGACCGTGGGCAACCGCCCTCCAAATCATCGAATTGAAAAGTGCAGCAAGTCGGGAAGCAAAGAGAGAGAGAGAGGGTGGAGCACACAGGGCGCAGCCGGTGCTTCGAAGCCGGGCAGCGTTCGGACCTAAGAAGAGGGAGGGAAGTGTCCCAGAGGGTCCGCTCCACGACGGGAACGGTTCTTCAATTAACGGAGCAAATATTGAAGCGCGATAGAAAAATAAAAATACCGCGGAGAGCGGCGTTGGCAGCAGCGATCGGGGAGGCGCGAAGACCATAGGGCGTCGCCATTACAGGATAGTAAAATAAATATAATCACCAGCAACAGCGTTGGCAGCAGCGGCAGCGGCGGGAAAGCGCGGGAGGCGCCATCTTAACTCGGCGGGGAAGAAGGAAAAGCGCGGGAGGCGCCATTTTGATCCATCGGGGACGAAGGCAAAGCGCGGGAGGCGCCATCTTCGATTTTCAAGATGCCAAAGACTGGCGATATCACTGCCTTCGATAATGCAATAGAAGACTGGACCACGTATGTGGAAAGAGTCGAGGTATATTGCGAGGCAAACGAAATAGCCGATGAGAAAAAGGCATCGGTATTGCTAAATTTAATGGGCGCAAGAATGTACGGCCTATTGCAGGACCTGATTACTCCAGCCAAACCGAAGGCGAAGAGTTTTAACGAAATTGTTGCTATCCTACAGGAACACCTAAATCCTACACCGCTGCTGATAGCAGAAAGATTTAAATTCCACAGGAGAAATCAGCATAAAAATGAGAGCAATGCTGATTACCTTACGGAACTATGCAAGCTATCAAAGCACTGCCAGTTCGGAGCAGGACTGGCAGATACCTTATGGGACAAATTTGTCTGTGGACTCCTGAGTGGAGGAACTCAGAAGAGGTTACTCTCAGAGAAAGAGCTGACGCTAGATAAAGCTTTCAGCGTGGCAGTACCGTATGAAGCAGCAGCATGGGGAGCTGTGGAAATACAACAAAAGCCACAGGAATACGGCACCCACGAAATGACACGGGGATTTGCAAAATGTTATCGCTGCGGCAGAACAAACCATGACCAGAAGGACTGCTGGTCCAAGGACAAAATATGCAGACAATGCGGAAAGATGGGACACATTGCACGAGTTTGCAGGTCTGGGAAGAAGACCAACGACAACAAAAAGGCTACTAAGGAACCGTACAGGAAAGTACATAAGATGACGGACAGTAGTTCCGAAGACCAGATGAGCGATAGTGAATCCGGGAACAAGAGACTAAGCTGTCTCAAACTTCACAACGTAATCGCAAAAGAGGATCACCGAACCATTTGGGTCACCCTCACGATAGCAGGGTCCCAAGTCAAAATGGAATTGGATACAGGATCAGCTCTAACCGTCATGAATCGACGAGACTACGAGCGGCTATTCTCACACATACCCTTGAGAGAGACATCCATTGTCTTGAGGACGTATACGGGGCAAAAAGTGTACCCCAGAGGAAAAATAAGGGTGCCTGTCGAATACAACGGCAAGAAAATACGGAAATTGTATCTTTACATTCTGCAAGATAGGTCAACCAGTTTTGGCCCGGGACTACCGCACAGAGAAATGGCAGCCAGGAACGATCTGCACACAGCAAGGACCTCTAATGTATACCGTGGACGTTGGAGAGAGCATTGTAAGACGCCATGCTGACCAGATTTTAGAGTCACTGGAAAACGTCAACTCCACACCACGATCTGATACACCTGGCGATGAAACCGAAGTACCAATTGCATCTACCGCAGAATCGGTGATATTGGAAGCAGACGAACCAAACAACGACATTGATCCCGACTCAACCTTGCCAGAAGAACCTGATATCCCAAAGAGGCGTTATCCAGACAGAATCAGGAAGCCTCCTCAAAGACTGAACTTATAATTGCTTAACTTCAACCAATGTATCTAGCAACCATAATTGTAATTGTAATTAGTTATTATTTATCAAAATCAAATCAAATCAATCAAATCAACTTTTATTGTCATTGTTAGTGCACAAGTGCAGTACAACGAAATGTAGGCTTGCGGCTCCCGAGAGTGTACATTTAGATTAAGACATTTAAACATTCAACATACATTTGGCTTGTAGTATATTAACATAAATATAACCATAATAAAGTGCATTGGCAGATGTGCAGGCTTTAGAGTTTATTTGTGGAGTTCAGTAGGATGACAGCCCTGGGAAAGAAGCTGTTCCTAAATCTGGTCGTACGGGTGCGAATGCATCTGTAGCGTCTCCCAGATGGCAGGAGGGCGAACAGACTGTGGCTGGGGTGGGTAGGGTCTTTGATGATGGACCGTGACCTCCGTAAACAGCATTTCTGGTATATGTGCTCTATGGTCGGTAGCCGGGTGCCGGTAATGCGTTGGGCAGTTTTGACTACCCGCTGCAGGGCTTTCCGGTCATAGTAGCTACAGCTGCCATACCATACTGTGATACAGTTTATCAGGATGCTCTCTATTGTGCAGCGGTAAAAGTTAGAGAGGATCAGGGGTGACAGGTTACATCCCTTCAGCCTCCTTAGGAAATATAGGCGCTGCTGGGCCTTCTTCACCAGAGAGGAGGTATTGAGGGACCAGGAGAGGTCTTCCGTGATGTGGACTCCGAGGATCTTAAAGCTGTCCACCCTTTCCACCACAGCCCCATTGATGTGGATGGGGGTGTGACTTCCGCTTTTAGACTTCCTGAAGTCCACAATGATTTCTTTGGTTTTCTTGATGTTAAGGGCCAGGTTGTTATCGGCGCACCACTTCATGAGATGCTGGACCTCCTCCCTGTAGGCTGACTCATCATTGTTGGTGATCTGGCCTACTACCGTGGTATCATCCGCAAACTTGATGATGGTGTTGGAACCATGAACAGCCACACAGTCGTGGGTGAAGAGGGAGTAAAGGAGGGGGCTCAGCACACATCCTTGTGGGGCCCCCGTGTTCAGGGTCGGGGGGGGGAGGTGTGGTTACCTAATTTGACAGACTGGGGTCTGTTTGTTAGGAAGTCCAGGGTCCAGTTGCAGAGGGAAGTGTTCAGGCCAAGAGTTTGGAGTTTGGTGGCCAGCTTGTTGGGGACGATAGTGTTGAATGCTGAGCTGTAGTCTATGAACAGCATTTTGATGTAGGTCTCCTTACCATCTAAGTGATTCAGTGCCGAGTGTAGAGCAGTTGTGATTGCATCCTCCGTTGATCTGTTTGCATGATAGGCAAACTGGTGTTTGTCAAGAGAGGCGGGAACACTGGCTTTGATGTGAGCCAGGACCAGTCTCTCGAAACACTTCATTATGATGGGTGTGAGTGCGACAGGTCGATAGTCGTTCAGGCACGTCACAGCCGTTTGTTTTGGCACAGGAATAATGGTAGCGGTCTTGAAGCATGTAGGGACTACTGCCTGGGCCAATGACAGATTGAAGATGGCGTTGAAGACATCAGCCAGCTGATCAGCACATTCCTTGAGTACCCGTCCAGGGATGCTATCCGGTCCAGCAGCCTTTCGTGTGTTCACTCCGCGTAGAACACCCCTTACGTCGGAGGTCGACAGAGTGAGCACCTGGTCTTCCGGGGGTGGCAAGGCTTTGGTAGCCGGCTCCCTGTTGTCCCTGTCGAAGCGAGCGTAGAAGTTGTTAAGCTCCTCCGGAAGGGAGGCATCGCTAACCGGGGGGCTGGTGTTTTTGCCCTTGTAGTCAGTGATGGACTGGATGCCTTGCCACATGCGCCGGGGGTCCGAGTTGTTGTGGAAATGATCCTCTATCCGCAGTGTCTGTTTCCTTTTGGCAGTCCTGATACCCTTTTTTAGGTTGGTCCTAGCTGCACTGTAAGCCGCCGCGTCGCCAGATTTAAATGCGGCTTACAGTGCAGCTAGGACCAACCTAAAAAAGGGTATCAGGACTGCCAAAAGGAAACAGACACTGCGGATAGAGGATCATTCCCACAACAACTCGGACACCCAGATTTAGTTGTTAAATGAATGTTATGTACTGTTTATCTAAAAGGGGAGGAATTGTTGTGTATGTACCTTTAAGGGAATAACTGGTCTCAGACTGCAGTACCGGCAGTGACCACCCCTGTATAAAAGGCCCTAGCAGGCTTCTGTAGTTTCAGTTTCCAGGTTGTCTCCATTCAGTAAAGACTTGTTATAATCAACTCCTGCAGTCCGTGTCTCAATTATACACGGACATAATACATCTGTTACTCTTTCTGGTTCTTGCTTTTCAGAGCGAGTTAGGCTGATTGTACAATGTACCATGATATTCAATGAACAAATTCAGCCAAGCTTGAAACTATTTCATTATTCCTCCACCTGCTTATTCCGCATTCTTCTTATTGCAGCAAAATTAGTCTTCAATTTTGGCCTCAGTTCAATTATTGACATTTACGATTAAGGTTAAACCTTCAGTTAAAATGTATGCAAGCATCGGAAATATCATCTAAAACATGTCCTTACTCTGAATTCAGGTTAGAATACATGCGAGCGGGGGGGGGGGAAACACGACATTGAACTTGGGTGGGGGTGCAAAAGGAGTGGAAGTGGATCAGCCACCGGTTATATGCCAGCCAGATTTTCCATTTCGGGCAGGGTGTATAACGGATGGCCAATTCTCTACCAGCTGGTTTGCATCCCTGCCCAAGTTCAATTTCACCATCCATGGAGTTTTAAACCTGTGCATGATTTGAAGAAGCTATCACCTTAAGGAAGGAGATCTTCCAAGATACTCTCTATATTTGTATGCCCACTACTGATAACATCAATGTGCCATTAACTTCCTTGTATGAATGTCAGATTCTTTGTCCCACCAATATTTCTCCCTTCCTCATCTGAAGACACTAACTTATGCTAAAACATATCCCACCCAAATGGCCATACTTCATGCATGAGCCCAGATAGAGACAGTGCATTTTATTGCTCAATGAGGTGGGGTGGGGGTGGGGGTGGGGGAGGGAGGGCGGGCGGGCAGAGGAGAGCAACACGGGTTGAGTCTGCTGCTGTCCTTACTCAATGGGCTAGAAATTCACCTCCTTTGCACCTCCCATTAGTGCCTCCGGGGGTGATAATGGGGCAGTACCGGCTTTCCGACCAGGCGCAGCGATAGTACCGACACCCGTGAAATTGACAAGGTTTGCGGCGGCAGTAAACCCTAGCGCCACGATCTCCTGCGCCTGGAGAATGTGACGTCATCCAGCTGTGCAGCGCCCGTGATCCGAACTTCGGTTCCGCCCCCTGCAGCATCGTGGGGCAATAACACCGACAGCTGCAAGACGCGTTGGTAAGGAGGCCGACCGCTTGGAGAGCGGTATTGAAAGGCAAGGCTGCTTGTGTCAATGAAAAATTTGTTTCTACCCCTTAGGTTGCTTTTTTTCAACTTTTTTCCTGTGCCGCGATCGATCAGCCCTGCGCTCTGTTGCAGTGCTTGGGGCTGATTGTCGCAAGTCGCGGCTGCTGTCGGCGACGAGGGACATCGATTTAATGCAGAGCCTGCAGCGATGGCCCTTCCCTTTAAGGGAGGGAAGGAGACTCCGTTCCCAGCAGTGCTACCCTCGACATTGGGCCGCGCCGCACCGCTACCGCCCCACCCGCCGGCTTTAGCGCTCCATGGGAAGTGGTACCGCTTGATTTAGCGCTCCACTTCCTTCCTGGAGTGCTAAACCTGAAGTTCCCGTTGGATTCACTGGTGTAGTGCCCGGCGCTACTTTTTCGTTACCGCTAAAGTTATCGCCCCAAACTGCTCCCCCATTATCTATTAATTTTCTAGTTCGATAGTTAATACAAATGTCAACTCCAGTTGATTTATTCCCCAGCCTAGCTCGGAGACACTGAGGTCAATTACACCATCCTTACCGTCACCTTGGTGAGAATAGCTAACTCAGCAAAGCCCAGAGATCAAATCCAGGACATCTTCCGGCTCCACACACAGATTGCCACTTTTGTCCCTAATGGGCCCTATTTTTTCCCTAGTTATCCTTTTACCCTTAATATACTTATAAAACATCTTCGGATTTTCCTTTATTTTGCTCGCCAGTGTTATTTCATGGCCCCTCCTTGATCTCCTAATTTCTTTTTTAAGTATCCCCCTGCACTTTTTGTACTCCTCTAGGGCTTCCTCTGTCTTTAGCCTTTTGTATCTACCAAAAGCCCTCCTTTTTTTCCTAATCCATTCCCGTATATCCCCTGACATCCACGGTTCCCTGTGGTTTTTGGAACCACTCTTGACCTTTATGGGAACATGTTGCCCTTGTATGATCTCAATCTCCCTTCTGAAAGCCTCCCATTGCTCCGATGCGGATTTTCCTACAAGTAGCTGATCCCAGTCCATTTTGGCCAGATCCTGCCTTATCCTATTAAAATCGGCCTTCCCCCAATTTAGAACCTTTATTTCCGGCCCATCCCTGTCCTTTTCCATGACCACCTTAAATCTTACCATATTATGGTCACTATCACCAAAGTGCTCACCTACTAGCACTTTTTCCACTTGGCCGGCCACATTCCCTAGAATTAGGTCCAGTACCGCCCCCTCTCTTGTAGGACTTTCTACATGCTGGCTCAAAAAGCTCTCCTGGATGCACTTTAAGAATTCTACACCCTCTGAGCCTTTCACACTTTGACTATCCCAGTTAATATTGGGGAAGTTGAAATGAACTGAAGGTGGATGAACTGAAGGTGTTGATAAACACATGGGAGTATGATATTGTTGCTATCACGGAGACATGGTTGAGGGAGGGGCAAGACTGGCAGCTCAATATTCCGGGGTACAGAATCTTCAGGCGAGACAGAGGGGGAGGTATAAGAGGAGGGGGTGTCGCAATATTAATTAAGGAGTCAATTACTGCACTAAGGAGGGATGATATATTAGCAGGGTCCTCTAATGAGGCCATATGGGTGGAGCTTAAAAACAAAAAGGGGGCAAGCACTTTGCTGGGAGTGTACTATAGGCCTCCAAACAGTCAGGGGGAGATAGAGGAACAGATATGTAGGCAAATCTCAGAGAAATGTGCAAATAATAGGGTAATAATAATGGGGGATTTCAACTTCCCCAATATTAACTGGGATAGTCAAAGTGTGAAAGGCTCAGAGGGTGTAGAATTCTTAAAGTGCATCCAGGAGAGCTTTTTGAGCCAGCATGTAGAAAGTCCTACAAGAGAGGGGGCGGTACTGGACCTAATTCTAGGGAATGTGGCCGGCCAAGTGGAAAAAGTGCTAGTAGGTGAGCACTTTGGTGATAGTGACCATAATATGGTAAGATTTAAGGTGGTCATGGAAAAGGACAGGGATGGGCCGGAAATAAAGGTTCTAAATTGGGGGAAGGCCGATTTTAATAGGATAAGGCAGGATCTGGCCAAAATGGACTGGGATCAGCTACTTGTAGGAAAATCCGCATCGGAGCAATGGGAGGCTTTCAGAAGGGAGATTGAGATCATACAAGGGCAACATGTTCCCATAAAGGTCAAGAGTGGTTCCAAAAACCACAGGGAACCGTGGATGTCAGGGGATATACGGGAATGGATTAGGAAAAAAAGGAGGGCTTTTGGTAGATACAAAAGGCTAAAGACAGAGGAAGCCCTAGAGGAGTACAAAAAGTGCAGGGGGATACTTAAAAAAGAAATTAGGAGATCAAGGAGGGGCCATGAAATAACACTGGCGAGCAAAATAAAGGAAAATCCGAAGATGTTTTATAAGTATATTAAGGGTAAAAGGATAACTAGGGAAAAAATAGGGCCCATTAGGGACAAAAGTGGCAATCTGTGTGTGGAGCCGGAAGATGTAGGAGGGGTTCTAAATGAATTTTTTGCATCTGTTTTCACTATGGAGAAGGACGATGTAGACATAGAAATAGGGCGGGGGGACTGTGATATGCTCGAACATATTAACATCGAGAGGGAGGAGGTATTGGCGGTTTTAGCTGGCCTAAAAATGGATAAATCCCCAGGCCCGGATGAAATGTACCCCAGGCTGCTGTGTGAGGCAAAGGAGGAGATTGCGGGGGCTCTAACACATATATTCAGGACCTCTCTGGCCACAGGGGATGTGCCAGAGGACTGGAGAACCGCTAATGTAGTACCATTATTCAAGAAGGGTAGTAGGGAAAAACCGGGGAACTACAGGCCAGTGAGCCTAACATCAGTGGTAGGAAAATTACTGGAAAAAATCCTGAGGGACAAAATTTGTCTCCACTTGGAGAGGCAAGGATTAATCAGGGATAGTCAACATGGCTTTGTCAAGGGAAGATCATGTCTGACTAATTTGATTGAATTTTTTGAGGGGGTGACTAGGTGTGTGGATGAGGGTAACGCAGTGGATGTGGTATACATGGATTTCAGTAAGGCCTTCGATAAAGTCCCGCACAGGAGACTGGTCAAGAAGGTAAGAGCCCATGGAATCCAGGGTGCCTTGGCACATTGGATACAAAACTGGCTTAGTGGCAGAAGGCAGAGGGTGATGGTCGAAGGTTGTTTTTGTGACTGGAAACCTGTGGCCAGTGGGGTACCACAGGGATCGGTGCTGGGTCCCTTGCTGTTTGTGGTCTACATTAATGACTTGGATATGAATGTAAAGGGTATGATCAGTAAATTCGCGGATGATACTAAAATTGGTAGGGTGGTAAATAGCGAGGAGGGTAGCCTCAGTCTGCAGAACGATATAGATGGGTTGGTCAGATGGGCGGAACAGTGGCAAATGGAATTTAACCCGGAAAAGTGCGAGGTGATGCACTTTGGGGGGTCTAACAAGGCAAGGGAATACACAATGAAGGGAAAGACCCTAGGCAAGACGGAGGGTCAGAGGGATCTGGGTGTGCAGGTACACAGATCCCTGAAGGCGGCGGAACAGGTGGATAAGGTGGTAAAAAAGGCATATGGGATACTTGCCTTCATTAGCCGAGGCATAGAATATAAGATCAAGGAGGTTATGATGGAGCTGTATAAAACACTGGTTAGGCCACAGCTGGAATACTGTGTGCAGTTCTGGTCGCCACACTACAGGAAAGATGTGATCGCGTTAGAGAGGGTGCAGAGGAGGTTCACCAGGATGTTACCAGGGCTGGAGCGCTTCAGCTATGAAGAGAGACTGGGCAGATTGGGTTTGTTTTCCTTGGAGCAGAGGAGGCTGAGGGGGGACATGATTGAGGTGTACAAAATTGTGAGGGGCATAGATAGGATGGATGCTGAGGAGCTTTTCCCCTTAGTAGAGGGGTCAATAACTAGGGGGCATAGATTCAAGGTAAAGGGCGGGAGGTTTAGAGGGGATTTGAGAAAGAACTTTTTCACCCAGAGGGTGGTTGGAGTCTGGAACTCACTGCCTGAAAGGGTTGTGGAGGCAGAAACCCTCACAACATTTAAGAAGCATTTGGATGAGCATTTGAAATGCCATAGCATACAAGGCTACGGGCCAAATGCTGGAATATGGGATTAGATTAGACAGGGCTTGATGGCCGGCATGGACACGATGGGCCGAAGGGCCTCTATCCGTGCTGTATTACTCTATGACTCTATGACTCTATCTTTAAAACCCTTCATGGCCTCGCCCCTCCCTACCTCTGTAACCTCCTCCAGCTCTTCACCCTAAACCATCCGTTCTTCTAACTCTGGCCTCTTACGCATCCCCTTCTCCCTTCACCCCACCTCTGGTGGCCGTGCTTTCAGCCACATAGACCCTATGCTCTAAAATCCCCTCCCTAAACCTCTCCACCTCCCTCTCCTCCTTTAAGACTCTCCTTAAAACCCAGCCCTTTGACCAAGCTTTTGGTCGGCCCTCCTTGCATCTCCTTCTTTTGCTCAGCGTCCATTTTTGGTTAGGCCTCTATGAAGTACGTTGCGACATTTAAGGCGCAAGTTGTTGTATGGCGCGGGAAGTGCACTTCTCAACTGAACCATTAAGGGAGCTCCAAAAGTAGCTCAGTTAACAAGGCTTGTGTTTATTTTTCTTTTCTTTCAATGTGCTCTTAATTCAATGTAAAAATTGGCAGTGTCTGGGAAAGAGAAATAGCCTCATATCTTGACCCTGAATTGTGAAATATATGGGTGGTAGCAGAGTCAAAGGAACTACGCCCTATACAAATGGAGATAGATTAAGTGAACATACTGTACTTAGTGAATACGTAGGGTTATTGTGAAGCTACATTCACAAAGCAATGTTCGTTACAATCGACCTTTTATACCTGGTTCTGTGCAAACAGTGGTTTGGTTGAAGCTATTCACCAAGCTGTAAAAACATCACACGTACAAAGGTGGAACAGTACAGCATATAATCAACTGTTGGGTTCTCCTGTATTTAATGGTTGTAAGGCTGAGTGAATAGCCTCAGGCACTTTATTTGGAACACTTGGAACCAATTGGACAAGCACGGAAATTAATGCAGATGCAAACTGAAGATTTAATTGAAAGGTTGAAAATGTTTTGGCTCCACTTCATACTTCTACTGAGCCCAGTTAATGTAACCTGAGCTCAGTGTACAAAACCGTTGAGTGTAGATCGAGTGGCATGGCCCTGACTATAGAGACACCTGTGGTTGGACTGGGAATGGCTTTTGACTGTTGTGTCCAGAAATTCTTGGAATATCATTCTAATACCTAAGCCTACATTTTCCAAGTGCAGACTCGTTCCGTGCCCACTGCCAGGACATAGAATCATACAGCACAGAAAGGAGGCCATTCAGCCCATCGTGCTTGTGCCGGCTCTTTAAAAGAGCAGTCCAATTGGCCCCGCTCTTTCCCCATAGCCCTGCCAATTTTTTCTTTTCAAGTTTACATCTAATTTCCCATTGAAAGTTACTGCTGAATCTGCTTCTACTGCCCCTTTCAGGCAGCGCGTTCCAGATTGTAACAAATCGCCGTGTAAAAAAAAAAATGAAAATCTCCATTTCTCCTCTGGTTCTTTTTGCCAATTAGCTTAAATCTGTGTCCTCTGGGTTACCGAGCCTCTCGCCAATGGAAAACTGTCGGAGTGCAGCCATTGATTTCCTGATCTGCACTGGTGATCGACACGCTTTCCCATCGGCAGCACACGCTCACAATGTTAGCCCGACAAAGTCTGATCTTTTTTAACACTAACGTTCTTTTTCCAGTTATTTCCTGGACTGATCGTGTGCAGGCATTAATTATTAATTACATTACTTTGCACCAGCAGCAAGGCAGACATCAGAATTCAGGCTGTCAACCTGAGCCTAGCTCTTCTCTGATCTGTTCCCCCTGTCCAGATTTGGACTTGGCAAAAGATGGCAGCTGTGCGAGTATATACTGCTGGCTCTCAATAGACATAGGGTTTCAATTATTTTTGGGGTGTGCACACGCACACATTGCAAAATAGTTACTGGCATTTGGATGAACTCAATTTTAGGCCGTATCTGATGTCTAGTTATCAACATATTAGCTATTGCCAGATCCTATATTCAGGTGATACTGCTTGCTTGGATACCAGAACAAACCTCACATCTGTTCTGATCCATTTTTCCTTGTCCAGGTTGAATCCTGAAGTCCAAACACATCTCTACCTAAAGCAGCACATCTTGCATTGCTGGTCAAATTCAGAGCTCACTAGAGACCCAAACAAAACTTATCATAAACCATTAGCAATTCAGAGCTGAACTCACCACCAGACAGCTGGAACCCAGACCCAACACTAGACAACAGGAACCCAGACCCACAACTAGACAACAGGAACCCAGGCTCAACACTAGACAACAGGAACCCAGGCCATTACCCAACACTAGTCAGCAGGAACCTGAGTCTATACTCACCACCAGATACCAAGAACCCAGACCCACGACTCGACAACAGGAACCCAGGCCCAACACTAGACAACAGGAACCCAGGCCCTTACCCAGCACTAGACAGCAGGAACCTGAGCCCATACTCACCACCAGACACCAGGAACCCAGACCCAACACTAGGCTCCAGGAACCCAGACCCATATTCACTATCAGGCACCTCCATAGCCATCACCAGACAACATGAATCCAGACCCATAACCACCACTAGACCACCAAGGAACTGGATATACACGCAACACTAGATTTATATTAAGATGCTGTTATTAAGTTACATTTTGCTCACAAGGAATTAATCCCTTATAATAAATAAATGTACAATTTCTGGAAATACAGATTGGATTCAGACAAAAGGCATCTATACAGTGTTGTGCTTCCTATATACCACACCAGTTTGAGACAATAGAGGTACATTAAAGACAGTCCAGTAAACATTCATACATGGTGTGATGGAATGCATTTAATCATTGGAGCTCAGCAGAGGTTAGCCGTCTGGAGTAAAGACCTAGGAGGTCAGTAGCCGGTTTAATTGGCAATTAAGCTGGCCAATCTGCAGGCACAGAGAGCTGGAAGAGGGTAAGAGGTCAAGATTCTGGAGGTAGAAATTGGTTCTCATTATGCCCACTTTATAGGTGTAAAATGGGTGCAAAAAGGACCACCTTTGGGAGCAACATCCTGTAACCCAAGGACATCTGGAAAACACAATTTGGTTGGGCCATTTTTCAGGCATTCAGCGTGGCCGCCTAAAACAGACACTTGGCCTCTTGTATATGCTAATGAAGGGCCTAACACCTGTTTAAGGAGGCTCTCCACAAATTGAGCTGATCCGCTCAGGATTTTGGGATGTGGATGTGGCCTAGTCTTACCAAAAGGTAAGTGAGCCTTTTAAAAAAAAAAAACTTTTAGTGCGAAGCCAGGAGGAGCAGTTATTCTTCTCCCACTCCACAGTACTTTCAGTGGCTGCTGCCGGCAGTGATTGACCACCACCCCCCAACCATCCTTTCCCCCCGAGACTTGCCTCACCGGCAGTGGCCCTCAGGCAGGTGGCCCAAGATTGCACGCTTCCATCGAGCCAGCTGCCTGTGGAAGCGTGACCAGCGCCGGCAGCTCACCCAGAATATTTCAGAATAGGTTCACTAGATTGATGAGAGGGCTGTCCTAGGAAGAGAGATTAAGTAGATTGGGCCTATACTCTCTGGAGTTTAGCAGAATGAAAGATGATCTCATTGAAACATATGCGATTCTGATGGGGATTGACAGGGTAGATGCTGAGAGGTTGTTTCCCCTGGCAGGGGACTCTACAACTAGGGTTCATAGTCTCAGGATATGAGGTCGGCAATTTATGACTGAGATGAGGAGGGATTTCTTCTCTCAGAATCTTTGGAATTTTCTACCGACAGGGCTGTGGATGCTGTGTCACTGAGTATATTCAAGGCTGAGATAGATAGATTTCTGGATTCTAGGGGAATCAAGGGATATGGGGATCGGGCGGGAAAGTGGAGTTGAGGTCGAAGATGACCTTATTGAATGGTGGAGCAGGCTCGAGGGGCCATATGGCACCTCAACGGGAATGGGACCAATATCCTCGCGGGAGGGTTTGCTAGTGCTGTTGGGGAGGGTTTAAACTAGCTTGGCAGGAGGATGGGAACCTAAGTATAGAGTCACTAGGGAGGGAAGAAAAACTGGAATTGGAAAACAAAAATGTAGAAAGTAAATTGGAAGGACAGAGGAATCAAGGGCTAAATAGTAGTCAACAAGGAGATTTGCCTGTACTAAATGGTATATACTTCAATGCAAGGGGTATAGCGAACAAGGCAGAGGAGCTGAGGGCACAGGTAGATACTTGGGACTATGATATTATAGCTATTACAGAGACATGGCTGAAAGAGGGGCAGATATTGCAGCCCAACATTCCTGGTTACAAGATTTTCAGACAGGATAGAGAGGGAGGTAAAAATAGAGGTGGGGGGGTCGTGGTATTGATTAAAGAAACTATTGCAGCTGTGAGGAGCGATGATATGTTGGAGGGATCATCAAACGAAGCCATATGGGTCGAACTGAAAAACAAAAAAGGGGTGATCACACTGCTGGGAGTGTACTACAGATCCCCAAACAGTGAGAGGGAGATAGAAGGACAAATATGTAGACAAATTTCTGAGAAGTGCAAAAACTATAGGGCAGTAATAATAGGGGGTTTCAACTACCCCAATATTAACTGGGATAAAATTAGTGTGAAGGGTATAGAAGGTGCAGAATTCCTAAAATGCATCCAAGAGAACTTTTTTAGCCAGTATGTAGCAAACCCAACAAGGGAGGGGGCGGTTCTGGGCTTAGTTTTAGGGAATGAAGCTGGGCAGGTAGAAGGCATATCAGTGGGGGAGCATTTTGGTGCCAGTGACCATAATTCTGTTAGATTTAAGATAGTTATGGAAAAGGACAAGGATAGACCAGGAATAAAAATTCTAAATTGGGGAAAAGCAAATTTTGCGAAGCTCAGAGGGGATTTAGCCATAGTGGACTGGAAACAACTATTTGAAGGTAAATCAGTGTCAGAGCAGTGGGAGGCATTCAAGGAGGAGAATCGGAGGGTTCAGACCAAATATGTGCCCTTAAAGAAAAAAGGTGGGACTAACAAATCTAGAGCCCCCTGGATGTCTAGAGACATGCAGGGCAGGATAAAGAAAAAGAGGGAGGCATATGACAGATAACGAGGGCTAAATACTCCAGAATCTTTAGAGGAGTACAGAAAGTGCAGGGGTGCAATTAAAAATGATATTAGGAAAGCAAAGAGAGAGCATGAAAAATTCTTGGCAAGCAAAATCAAGGAAAGCCCAAAGATGTTTTATAAATATATTAAGGGTAAGAGGATAACTAAAGAAAGGGTAGGGGCTATTAGAGATCATGAGGGTGATCTGTGTGTGGAGGCGGGAAACGATGGTGGGGCTCTTAATGAATACTTTGCGTCTGTTTTCACAAAGGAGAGGGGCGAAGCAGACATTGCTATTGGGGGGGGAGGAGTGTGAAATATTAGATGAAATAAACATAGTGAGAGAGGAAGCATTAAGGGGTTTAGCAGCTTTTAAAGTGGATAAATCCCCAGGCCCGGATGAAATGTATCCCAGGCTGTTAAGCGAAGCAAAAGAGGAAATAGCAGAGGCTCTGACCATCATTTTCCAATCCTCTCTGGCTTCAGGTGTGGTGCCGAAGGACTGGGGGACTTCTAATGTCGTACACTTTTTTAAAAAGGGAGAAAAGGATAGACCGAGTAATTACAGGCCAGTCGACCTAACTTCGGTGGTGGGAAAATTATTGGAAAGAATTCTGAAGGACAGGATAAATCTTCATTTAGAAAGACAATCTTATATAAGAACATAAGAATTAGGAGCAGAAGTAGGCCATAGAATCATAGAATCGTAGAAAGTTACAGCACAGAAGGAGGCCATTTCAGCCCATCATGTCTGAGCCGGCCGACAAAGAGCTAACCACCCTAATCCCACTTCCCAGCTCTTGGTCCGTAGCCCTGCAGGTTAGAGCATCCCAAGTGCACATCCAAGTTCTTCTTAAATGTGGTTAGGGTTCCTGCCTCTACCACTCTTTCAGGCAGTGAGTTCCAGACACCCACAGCCCTCTAGGTGAAGACATTTCCCCTCAAATCCCCTCTAAACCTTCCCCCAGTTACTTTAAATCTGTGCCCCCTGGTTTTTGACCCCTCTGCTAAGGGAAATAGGTCCTTTCTATCCACTTTGTCTATGCCCCTCATAATTTTATACACCTCAATAAGGTTTCCCCTCAGCCTCCTCTGTTCCAAGGAAAACAGACCCAGCCTATGCAGTCTTTCCTCATAGCTAAGATTCTCTACTCCCAGATTAATCAAGGATAGTCAGCACGGATTTGTTAAGGGAAGGTCGTGTCTGACAAACTTGATTGAATTTTTTGAGGAGGTAACAAGGAGGGTTGATGAGGGTAGTGCATTTGATGTAGTGTATTTGGACTTTAGCAAGGCTTTTGCTAAGGTTCCACATGGCAGACTGGTCATGAAGTTAAAAGCCCATGGGATACAGGGCAAAGTGTCAAGTTGGATTCAAAACTGGCTCGGAGACAGGAAGCAGAGGGCAATGGTTGATGGGTGTTTTTGTGACCGGAAGGCTGTTTCCAGTGGGGTTCCGCAGGGCTCAGTACTAGGTCCCTTGCTTTTTGTGGTATATATCAATGATCTTGACTTGAATATAGGGGGTATGATTAAGAAGTTTGCAGATGATACTAAAATCGGCTGTATGGTTGATACTGAAGAAGGAAGCTGTAGACTGCAGGAAGTATATATCAATAAATTGGTCAGGTGGGCAGAACAGTGGCAAATGGAATTCAATCCGGAGAAGTGTGAGGTAATGCATTTGGGGAGGGCTAACAAGGAAAGGGAATACACATTAAATGGTAGGATATGAGTAGTGTAGAGGAACAAAGGGACCTTGGAGTGCATGTCCACAGATCCCTGAAGGTAGCAGGCCAAGTAGATAAGGTGGTTAAGAAGGCATACGGAATTCTTGCCTTTATTAGCCTTGGCATAGAATACAAGAGCAGGGGGGTTATGCTTCAACTGTATAAAACACTAATTAGGCCTTAGCTAGAGTACTGCATGCAGTTCTGGTCACCACATTACAGGAAAGATGTGATTGCACTAGAGAGGGTGCAAGGAGATTTACAAGGATGTTGCTGGGAGTAGAGAATCTTAGCTATGAGGAAAGACTGGATAGGCTGGGTTTGTTTTCCTTGGAACAGAGAAGGCTGAGGGGAGACTGTAGTGTCCGCGTATCAATAATACACGGACTACAGGAGAACAATAATAACAGGTATTTACTGAACAGAGGGTAAGCTTAAAACTTAAAGTACAGAAGCCTGCTATGGCTTTATATACAGGGGTGGTCACTGCCGGTACTACAGTATAAAATCAGTTCTCTCTTAAAGGTACATACACAACAGAGACCTTATTGAGGTGTATAAAATTATGAGGGGCATAGACAAAGTGGATAGAAAGGACCTATTTCCCTTAGCAGAGGGGTCAAAAACCAGGGGGCACAGATTTAAAGTAACTGGGGGAAGGTTTAGAGGGGATTTGAGGGGAAATGTCTTCACCTAGAGGGCTGTGGGGGTCTGGAACTCACTGCCTGAAAGGGTGGTAGAGGCAGGAACCCTAACCACATTTAAGAAGAACTTGGATGTGCACTTGGGATGCTCTAACCTGCAGGGCTACGGACCAAGAGCTGGGAAGTGGGATTAGGGTGGTTAGCTCTTTGTCGGCCGGCGCGGACATGATGGGCCGAAATGGCCTCTTTCGGTGCTGTAACTTTCGATGATTCTATGGCCTACTTCTGCTCCTAATTCTTATGTTCTTATATAAAAACAGAAAATGCTGGAAATACTCAACAGGTCAGGTGGCAGCATCTGTGGAGGGAGAAACAGAGTTAAAGGCCGGAATTTTCTCAAGGGAGGCGGGTTGGGGTGGGTGGCCTTCAAGGCGAGCAGGAAACCCGGGAGGCTGGGTTTCCTGCAGGCCCTGGCCAGGGCCTGATTTGAATGCGAGGCTTCAGATTCCTGCCCGCCGCCAACCAGATTGAGAGGCTGGCTGGCTGCGGGCGGGTTGGCCTCAGAGGTGGGGTCCGGTCCGGGGAAGGGGTCGCGGGAGAGGGGTCAGCAATCGGCGGGGATCGGGGTTGGGGATCGGGGGGTGGGGAGAGGATCGACAGGGGTCAGGGTCGGGGGGTGGGAAGAGGATCGACAAGGGTCAGGGTCGGTGGTCGGGGGGTGGGTGCGGCTGGCAGAGAGAGAGGATCGTAGCCAGTCTCATCATCTTCGTTGTGGGGGTGGGGGGAGGTGATCGGAGGCCTAGTGGTGGGGTCTCCAATCGCGGGGGGGTGGGTTAGGCAGGGACCCTGGATTCCGGTGTAAAGCCACTTGCCTCCTGGATGCAGCAGTCCCCACCTTTCTTTAACTGCCGGGTTTCACGAATTGTGGGAAACCCGTCCACGTGCAGTTAAATACAAAACGGATGGGGGAAAAAGAGGCTTCCAGCCTCATTACAATATTTAAATTGAGGTAACGCTCCCTGGGAGCGGGTTGGTCGCCCGCCCCCATCCCAGCCCCGGCAAAACTGGAAGCGGGCGGGTTGGAGACAGGATCAGGTCGGGAATCCCATTTTTAACACTTTAACTGCCCCTACGCTCCAAACCCACCCGTTTATTAGGGGAAAATTCCGGCCAATGTTTCAGGTCGATGACCTTTCGTCAGAGCCTGAAACGTTGACTCTGTTTCTCTCCACAGATGCTGCCTGACCTGCTGAGTATTTCCAGCATTTTCTGTTTTTATTTCAGATTTCCAGCATCCGCAGTATTTTGCTTTTGTCTTCTGTTCTCCAGAGGAGGCCCGAGGGCCAATCTCTTGTAATCCTCGGGCCTCCATCTTCGGGCACAGGGATCGTTCCCTGCACCCATTTGGCCTTTTAAAAATGGCCTAAAGGAATTTCTAGGCCTTGGTGTCCGGTCCAGCCAAGAAAGAGTCTTCAGAAATCGGGTAAAGAAGTCAGACACAAAGGGCTGGATTTTCCCTGCGGAGGCGGGATGGCGGCGGGAGAGCTGGATGGCGGGTTCCGGTCCCACTCCCATCCACAGCTGCTCGCAAAAAAAGATTGACCATAGATTGGCCTTGTTAAGCCCGCCCCGCGGGGTTCCTGGCCAATTAACAGGAAGCGGGTCTGACGACGTCATTTGATGACGCGTCATCAGCCGGTTTCCTTAAAGGGACCACGGCCACATAGATTTTGACAGTTGTGCTGTTGAGGTGCTGCAAACACTGACAAGCACTGCACAAAGGCGCACGTCAGCAGCCAGGCTTACGCATGGCTCCCTTCATATGTTTATGGAGGGAGTCACAGCACGCAGGGAGATTCTCTCCCTTTCCCATGGGCGGAAGAGACCTCCCCAGGACACCAACGCAGCCTGGTTGCACATTGCACAGGAGGGCACAAGCAAGGATGTTGTCAAGAGGACCAGGCTGCAGTGGCGCAAACCTTTAAATGATCTCAGTAGATCACGACATGTTATTGCAAAGCTACACTCAACCTCACCCTGCTGTGCCACCCATCGCATCCCCATCACTCTGCCTTCACTACCCTACTCCTGCACATCCTTGCTCATACAAACTTACTTTGCACCTCCACCCATCCCTCTCTATCTATATTATCACTTCCCCACCTCACTAACCACCTCTCACACTCACCCTCATCCTACTGCAATCATACCAATTAACAACATACAAGGGTAGGCATTTGAGAGGTTTAGCCAATGTTCATGTGAAGTTTCTGGTAATGTGTTGCCATACAGTGAAATCTAAATTTTCAACACTTAACCTTATTGGACAGACCTGCGCGCACCTTGAGATGTGTCTTACTGAGTTCCAGTGAATGTTGAGACCTAACTCCCCCCCCCCCACTCCCCGCTACAGTGATGAGTGTGAATGGAATGGCTTGGATATTAAAGGGATGCTTTACGGTGCTGGTGTGGGATAGTGTCAACCTGGCACATCATGTGGCAGCCAGGGTTTACAGTGTCAAGTGAAGTAAATCTGGCCATGGTGATGCCATTGCTGGCCTCCCGGGCAGCAATGTTGTCAGGGGCTGATGCCCTGTGTCCTGTGCAGCATCAGGTGATGGCGGAGAAGGTTGGCGATGTTGTTGGTGATGTTGGTGTGCCTGCTGATGTTGGTGTTGGGGCTGATCGTGGAAGGATTCAGAGGACCAAGGTGTGATTTTTTTTCCAAGGGCACCGATGTTGCTGCAATAGATGGCAGCTGCAGGTGAGATGACCGAAGCGATCTGTCACTGGTGAGATTGTTCCAGTGAGGTGGCACTGGACATACAGTTGGCTTTAAACACTTGTAAGCTAAAGAAATCTCTATGTCTTACAAATGCAGTAACCAACAGTTTCTGCGCTCTGAAACTGACCATCTGCAACATGGCATCCTTTACACCACTTCTGCAACTGTCAGCTCAGCTTATCAGAAACATCAGAGCAGACTCAACTTACGCCAGGGTGAGCTGGCGTGTTCCCCGAGCAGTGGGTAACCCATGGGGGAGCACGTAAAATTGCAAGGTAGCCTCAAAATACCATTAAATTGACTCTTAACAAGCTATTTAATGAGCTCAATTGTCTCCCCTCTGCTTGGTGTCGGGTCAGTTCTGCGCAGACAGACCCGACACCTGGGAGACTCGTGTGGATGCGGGTTGACAGCAGGTTTCCTACCTGCTGTCAATCTTTGCTATTTTGACAGCGGACCCGCCTCCAAACCCCCTCTCTGCGCACCGGCATAATCCAGCCCAGAGAGTGAGAGCTTCCTTCTCTGGTTTAGTGCCAGCTAGTTTCAGAGCAAGAGCGAGTCAGAGAGGTATATTTAGCCCACTTACAGGATAATGTGATGTGCTTTGTTATTTCATACATTCCAGGGAGCAATATGAAATAAATTATAAAAGAGTGTAAGTGTTGTTGTTTTGGTTCCTATATTATATGAGAAATAAATCATCCTCTTGGTTTATAATTGGCCTCATCTCAGAAGATAGGAGAAATGCACGTGGGGGGATGTGCAAGATTACGACATCCAGTTCACGTAATGTGGGGTTTACTTGTTAAAGCCCCCCCAGATCACAATACCCTATGGCTTGGTATTGGGCATAAAGGTAAACTCCAGGCTCTCCTATAAGTAGATCCCATGTCCCTTATGATCAAGACATGCAAGGGACTTTGGATCCACTTACAGGAGAGACTGATGCTGCTGAACCTGAGAGAACATCTAGTGCAGACCTGAAATTTGTACCATGGATACATATCCACCACCAGGTTACCAAGAGTCATGGAAAATACCTGTTTGGGTCTCTGTTTTATTCGACTGGCAACAGCTCCTGGGCCCTAGGCTCTGGAATTCCCTCCCTACATTCCCATCCTAATTGCCCTGAAATTAGGATCGGGAGCTTGCCGCGCATGCAAGCCCCCGATCTGCACTCACCCTGCGCGCCGACATCTGAAGCCCGGGCCTGCTTGCATTTCCTGTCACTGGCCCGGTTCAGATGTCGGCGCGATGTGCTTACCTGATCCAGCGGCGTAGTTAGTGCGATGTGCCGGCTGGGATCAGGTGAGCACTGTGCAGCCAATCAGGGGAGGGGAAACTTCATTCATGAGTTTGAGAGTAAGAACTGTCAAACTCATGAAAAGTATGGGCTGCCAAAACACTACTTAAACTTTAAATAAAATTTAAAAAAACATCCCACTGATTATATTAACTATTAATAAGTATTAAAAAATGTTTTAAACAATTAATCAATTTTTTGAAAAAATAAATTTTTTAAAAATAGGGTCTAAAACTAAACTTACCTTACTCTAAATTCTTTAAAAATAATAAACCTGTGGAAAAAAATTTCTACATTGTACTAAAAGCCCACTTACCTGTAAAACTAAGTACTTACGTCTGGTTTTTCCACGCGTAAAAACCGGAGGCCTTTACACTCGGGCAACTCTGAAAAAAAAAAGGAATTTCACTGCGCACGCGCTGCCTGTGCAGTCGCACGCGTTCTGCCTCTTAACCTCTTGGGTCAGAGGACAGGAAATGCCGGTTTTCAGTGCATGCGCTGTGCATGCTGAAAACCGGCAATTCCTCCGGGCCCACGCGTGAGTACCCCGTCCGTACTCACGCGTTGTGCCCGGGATTACTGGGCCATTAGGTTCTTATGTAGCTCAGTGTAAAATCTTGTTTGATGATGCTCCTGTGAAGCGCCTTGGGACTTTTTACTACATTAAAGGTGTTATATAAATGCAAGTTGTTGTCATATATGTATTAAGCAACTAAACCGTCTGACAGAGCAGAGCTCCTTTAGTCTGATGCTACAGAATCATAGAAGTCATAGAATCATATATGTTTACAGCACAGAAGGAGGCCATTTGGCCCATCGTGTCTGTGCCAGCCGAAAAAGAGCTATCCAGCCTAATCCCACTTTCCAGCTCTTGGTCCGTAGCTTTGTAGGTTACGGCACTTCAAGTGCATATCCAAGTACTTTTTAAATGTGATGAGGGTCTCTGCCTCTACCATCCTTTCAGGCAGTGAGTTCCAGACCCACACCACCCTCTGGGTGAAGAAACTTCTCCTCAACTCCCCCCTAATCCTTCTACTAATCACTTTAACTTAATACATTATCATCTTGAACCAAGAAAATGCACAATTCAGCAATGGTTTAATCACTTGCCCAGGAGTCTACAAAATACATGGATGATCCTAACCTAACGCACAGGTTTGCATTCCATTTAGATGACAAATTAGCACAAAATTCCTTACTGTGCACAGAACACTAGAGTAAGTCCCCAGTCCGATCAATGGGTTCCTGTCATTTGACCGTCAATTAGCACAGTCATTGAGCCAGAAATTAGGATCAGGGGCTTGCCGCGCGTGCAAGCCCCCGATCTGCACTCACCCTGCGCACTGACATCTGAAGCCTGGGCCTGCTTGCATTTCCTGTCACTGGCCCGGTTCAGATGTCGGCGCGATGTGCTTATGCTTACCTGATCCAGCGGCGTAGTTAGTGCGATGTGCCGGCTGGGATCAGGTGAGCACTCTGCAGCCAATCAGGGGAGGGGAAACTCATTCATGAGTTTGATAGTAAAGACTGTCAAACTCATGAAAAGTACGGGCGCCCAAAAGACTAGTTTAACTTTAATTAAAATTTAAAAAATCATCCCAATAATTAAATAAACTATAAATAACTTAAAAAAACTATTTAAAACAATTAATAAAATTTTTGAAAACATTTTTTTTTTACGAATTCGGGTCTAAAAATAAACTTACCTTACTGTAAAGTCCTTAAAAACAATGAAGCTGTGGAAAAAATGTAATAATTTTACATAATAGACCACTTACCTTCAAGAATCCACTCCTTACGCCTCCTTTTTTCATTTCCAAAAAGTTCAGGCCCTTGCACACGCGCAAACCTGTCAAAACGAAGGAAGTTCAACGCGTGCGCGCACGTGTTGGACCTCTTAACCCCTTAGTTCGATGGAGAGGAAATGCCGGTTTCCCGCGCATGCACTGTGCATGCTGGAATCCGGCAATTCCTCCGGCCACATGCGTGAGTACACCATCCGTACTCACACGTTGGGAACGGAATTACTGGCCCCTTGTTTACAGTTTCAAACTTTACTCGGGAGTCGGATATATGTAAGATATGTTTCTGGGGTGGTGGGGAGGGGGAACCAAAAGCCCAAATTTGCGGTGGGTAATGACGGTGAACTTTCAACGTTCGCTGCCATTACCCCTCTGAAACTGACCGTAACTTCAGGATGTAGCGCATGCGCATCTAAACGCGGAAATCCTGAAGTTGTGGTCAGTCATTCACTATTACGACACAGGCTGCACTGTGGAACCCCCTCCCCCTCCCCCTCCCCCTCCCCACCCCCACCCCCATATCGGCAATCAGTGAAACTGACAAAAACCTGGGCTTTTCCGTGGTAATATCGCTGTTAAATATCCCATTAAATGTTAAGCCTTGTTGGAAAAGGTGTAACTGGGGTTTTAACCACCTATTGACTGCTAAACTAATGTTCTGGCCCTGAAAAATTAATTTTTTATATTTGTGGGGTGTCAAATTTCTCCATTATGATAAAGATTACAGTTTTTTAAAACTTAAAATTATTTTTTAAGAGTTTGTTCACCATATTTTGGCTTCTACTTTATCCCCATATGAAAGTCCCAACCTTTATTTCGCTCTCTGTAACATTTTTTAGAAAGTCCGGATAAAAGCAGCTTCTCCTTTCCTGGTTTGCCGCCTGTGAGAATTCTTCAATGTGATTGGCTGCTCAGACAGTTTGTTGCCGTCACAGCGGCTCTTCACTGGGAACCCCCACGACAGAGCGCCGCAATCAATTACCCGTCGAAAATGGCAAATTTCCCGCCCCGGAGATCTCTGCGGGCAGCTTCCTTCGGGGCCAGCGGCGGGCACCTTTGCTTCGCCGCTGACCGCAAATTACGGGTCATTATCTTGAAGTATAAGTGGGCTTGAATACAATCTAATCGACTGCGGCCTGCTGGCCTCCGCTGCTTATATGATGGCTGGTTCGGGAAAGGCGTGGGACACACACAATCACACAGAGCGTTTTCTTTTAAATAATGCACGCATCTGTTGTACCGTGTGTACCCTCATTAAGCCGCACACAGTATACTTGAAGCACCCAAGGGGGTTAAGCTGTTTTCAGCTCAGCTTTTGTGTTTAAAGCCTTATGCCTATTTGTTTTTGCTTACAAACAAACAGGAGGGACGAGAGTAAACAAGTCTGATACAGCTCTTGCCAGAAGTAGCTGGCATCGCCACACCAGCTACAGTGTCTGGCAAGCGGCACACTAGCCCTGCAGGGCCTACTGTCGCTACTGTCTCTGGAAACAGCTCGAGTTCTTGGAGGACTCAACAACAACAACAACAACAACTCGCATTTACGTAGCACCTTTACCGTAGTAAAAACGTCCCAAGGCGTTTCACAGGAGCGTTATCAGACAAAATTTGACACAGCGCCACAATTCGGCACCTACCTGAGGAGGCATGGTACACATGGCTTCGATTTAGATTGATGTGGCTTGGAAGCCGGGTAAAGGAGTCCCCTCACTTCCTCTGCTCCACAATCAGTGACCACTCATTCAACCAGTGGGGGTGAAATTCAACTTGGGCAGGGATGGAAAATGGGTGATATTTTCAATGGAACTGAATATTGGGTGGGACGTGTAACTGGCGGCTGATGTGATACCGCCTGTTATAAATCTCATCATCATCGAGAAACTACTCATGAAATAATGCTGGACGGCCAGCTGGTGGCGCCGTCCAAGAAGTATAAATACTCGGGCGTGGGCCCAGCTTTCCAGGGACATTTTGTAAGACAAGGAACTAGTGAAGTACAACTAGACCTCCATGTTCTGAAACAAGTTGATTAAAGCCTTGCTTTATACTCAAACCAAGTGAGTAGTGAGTTTTATTACATCACCGCCCAAGTCATTTTTCACCCCCACTATGTTCCTGCCCTCCGGAAATTCCATGCCCACTTTTTGCCCCCTCTCTCGCTGCTTTCAAAACCCTCCTCAAAAACCCTTTTGTTCAACTCTTCAAACCTCTCCGTCTCTCTCCCCTTTCTCCAGGCTCAGTGTTCACTCTAGCCCTTTCCCCAAATGCTCCGACGCATCCTCTGCATGTAAGGAGCGCTCTAGAAATGCTCTCGATCTCACTGTAGAGGGTGGGGGGGAATCCTTCCCATCCTTTCAGGAAAAAGTGGACACTTCTGTTTTCATGCGCACCATGGAATAGCAGCGGAGGTATTCAAACAAGCTGTCGTACAGCGAGTTGATTCTGGGCAAAAATTGGCATTCCATGTGCTTCAGGTCTGGCCACACTAATAAAGCAACACAGGTGGCTGCATACCTCTGGCACTGCACCACTGCCTCCCATGAATGTTCAAATAAAACAGCATTGGGTTGGAATGAAAAGACTCCTGCCTCCAGTGAGGAAGGGAAAGAGCGTGACATTAGTTGCATTTGTTTGAAAATGATAATTCAGTAGTTAAGAACATTTGGGAAAATGATGTCATCCTGAGTCACTACCGCCGACAGGAATGGCTGACCTCATCTATAACTGCACTGGCAGTGTATGCAAATTAGCATTGGCCTATACAAGTGTTAGTACTGCTTACTGCAGCTCAAGGCCAACTAAAGGGTCCCACTTTTAAGTCTGGCAGTGTTTTCTCATCCTTGTTTTCAAATCCCTCCATGGCCTCGCCCCTCCCTATCTCTGTAATCTCCTCCAGCCCCACAACCCCCCCCCCCCGAGATATCCGCGCTCCTCTAATTCTGGCCTCTTGAGCATCCCTGATTATAATCGCTCAACCCTTGGTGGCCGCGCCTTCAGCTGCCTGGGCCCTTTAAGACGTTTTACTCCGTTAAAAGCGCTATATAAATACAAGTTGTTGTTGATTTGGGCGGCTGGGTAGCAAAGCAAGTTAGAAACTGACCCGCTGGAGCAGTAAACTGGCCCAGGCTATTTTAACTCCCAGGGTTGATTAACATACCACCAGTCGACTTCCCGCCTAGAGCGGTCGGAAAATAGGGCAGCCCATGACCGCCCGTCGGCACGCAGGCAGGTTAAGGTTGCCAGCCCTCCAAGATTGTCCAGGAGTCTCCAGGAATTCAAGATTAATCTCCAGGACACTCCTACGAGCAAAACCCAGGAGAAAAATCATAGGGACATTTCAAAAAATTGTGTGTGATATTTCTTTTTTCATTTTCTTTAAAGATTTTCGTTTATTAGTTATAAAAATATTGGAAACGAGATTAAAAAAAAAGGCTGTTTGACTGACAGTGGAGCATCATCCGATTGGGTAAGGAAGAGCCTGTTTGCTTTCCAATTGGCCGCTGCGAGGATGGAAATGTCAGGCGACCAATGGTGGGAGCGTGGGGGCGGGGCAGTTGGTGGCAGGAGGTCATGTGATGAAACCTCCAGCAATACATCAAACCAGAGTTGGCGACCCTAAGGTAGGTATGGAAAAGGGGATTCCTGGGTCTCGTGGGAGGGGAAGGGGTGGGGCGATTGGGGAAAGTCCAGGCCAGGGATGCTTAAGCTTTCCTTGTGTGGCCCAGAGGAGCCTGCTCTTGCTCGTCCTGGCTCCACAAGGGAAGTAAAGCCACAGTGGCCTCCCCGCTCAGGCCGGTATTAAAATAGCAGTCGTGGCCGAATGACACCATTGGACCCCGATCTGCACATATCATTGAGGACCCTGCCAGCTTTGTGTGGCCAGCTTAGCTGCCCGTCCAGTAGCCCAAGTCAAAATCACGGGTGACTGAATCAGGGCGGCGAAGTAACCCGGAGCATTTTAATTGCTCACCCACCCAGCTTCCACCAGCGGGTAGGGTTAAAATCGCCCCATACCTTGTCAGTGACCCTAAATCATCTGCTGTCTCTCTCTCCTGCCATTGAGGAAGCAAAGTCCGTACGATTTTTGAATAATTACAACCTAACTCACCGATTTCAGCTCTCTGGAATGCCACTGCCTGGCGTGGTACTAAGACATAAAGGCCAAGTTCATATTCCAGTTTGTGCTGAGTTAGTTCCAGCTGGCTTCGGGCCGGAAAAATCAGTCAAGATTCTTGCTTTTGATAGCTGGGAAGTTCACGGCTGTGGGCTTCAGGTGCTGGCTTAATGGTTTAAAACCACTGGGAGTGGCTGAGGTTGCTTACATGGTCAAATAGCCTGCTGACACTCCCAGTCTAGCCGTGCATTATGTTTTATTCATTCTTGAGACACGGGGGTCACTGGCAAGGCTGGCGTTCACTGCCCATCCCCAGTTGCTCCGGATCTTCTTCTTAGGCAGTCCCTCGGAACTGAGGATGACTTGCTTCCACATTAAAAATGAGTTCGCAGGTGACTGATGAGCCCAATGCGGGACCGACAGTCTTTGTCACAGGTGGGGCAGACGGTGGTTGAAGGGGCGGGCGGGTGGAGTGCTTGGGTTGACGTGCGTTCCTTGCGCTGCTTGCGCTTATCTTCCGCTTGCTCCCGGCGAAGAGACTCGAGGTGTTCGGCGCCTTCCCGGATGCTTCTCCTCCACTTTGTGCGGTCTTGGGCCAGGGATTCCCAGGTGTCGGAGGGGATGTTGCACTTTTTCAAGGAGGCTTTGAGGGTGTCCTTTGAAGCGTTTCCTCTGCCCGCCTGGGGCTCTCTTGCTGTGTCGGAGCTCCGAGTAGAGCGCTTGTTTTGGGAATCTCGTATTGGGCATGCGGACAATGTGGCCCGTCCATTGGAGCTGATCGAGCGTGGTCAAAGCTTCGATGTAGGGAATGTTGGCCTGAGCGAGAACACTGACGTTGGTGAATTTGCAGGATCTTGCGGAGGCAGCATTAGTGGTACCTCTCCAGTGCTTTGAGGTGCCTGCTGTACATGGTCGGATACAGCTGAGTGGCTCGCTAGACCACGTCAGAGGGCAGTTAAGAGACAACCACATTGGTATGGGACTGGTATCACGTGGAGCCCAGATCAAGTGAGGAGGGCAGGTTCCCTTCCCTAAAGGACATTTGCGAAACCAGTTGGGTTTTTATGACAATCCGACAGCTTCATGGTCACTTCTACTGATGCCAGCTTTTTTATTTCCAGATTATTTAAAAAAAAAAGCTGAATTCAAATTGCCCTTGTGGGATTTGAACTCACAAGCTCTGGATTATTCATCCTGTAACATAACACTGGGCATCCGGGAAGGTGCCGAACACCTTGGGCTGGATTTTCATTCAGGAGGCGGGTAGGAGGCTGGACTACAACTTTTGGGGTTGTAGTCCCGCCTCCATCGAGATGTGGCCAATCCACGCGATTTAAACCTGATTGACCTTGTTGAGCCCGCCCAGCGGGCTCAGCAGGCCAATTAAGGGCCACCCGACAACAGGTGATGTCACAGACTGAAATTTCATCTGTCAAGAGATTTTGACAGATGAAATATCAGTGTTTCACAGCTGTTTGAAGCTGTCAAACACTGACAGTCTTACTTCTAACCTAAGTCCTTCTCCACAGACTCAGTTAGAAATGTCTCCTGCACAGAAAGCTGAAGGCTGTCACTTTTGACAGTTTGCAGCCATTCTGCTTTCTGTGCTGGTGAGATGAGGGACTCCTGAGACCTAAAGGAAGGAAGGCTGAAAAGGTAAGAAAAGGTATGTAAAACTTATTTAATCACTTTAGACACACCAAACACACTTACCTTTGCACTCATGCACCCATCACTCACCTGAACACCGACATCTCGACCCCTCCAAGTCCTTCAACCCGACGGCCCACCTCGCAAACTTGGCGTGGTTTGGAGCCATCGGGAATCCCACACTTTAGCATTAAAAATAGGGATTAGGCTAAAAACTGCCTGTTAACAGGTAGTTAATTGGCACTAATCCCTTCCCGCCTCGGGTAGGCGGGTCCCAGTGCGGGGTGGGTACCCGCCTCCTTTGAAACTGGCATGGAGGCGGGTTGGGTGCGGGATGGGGTCAGGACCCCTGATTTCGGGATTTTAACCCCCCACACGCCTCCAATCCCGATTCCACGGCCCAATGAAAATCCTGCCCCTTGAGTCTCTTCGCCGGGAGCAAGCGGAAGCCAAGCGCAAGGAGCGCACGTCAACCCAAGCACCCCAACCACCCGCCCCTTCAACCACCTTCTGCCTCACCTGTGACAGAGACTGTAGGTCCCGCATTGGACTCATCAGTCACCTGCGAACTCATTTTTAGTGTGGAAGCAAGTCATCCTGGGTTCCGAGGGACTGCCTAAGAGAGAGAGAGACACCACTGTACCTCATATGATCATTAGCTAGCTACATGGGCGAGATACTGGTGGGCACCCATTGAACCGTACCCCAGCGAGAGGGGGGAAAAGTTCACCAATTCGATCCTAACTAAATGACAAACCAGCAAAAGAAAGAAACCTTGAGTTTGACCAGAATATTACTTGTGCAAACATCTTGCTGTGGATTTGTTGAAAGTTAAAATGTGGCGAGATGGTTATCATTGATCCAGCACTGTGCTCTCTCCACCATGTAGGGGAGCACACAAAGAAACTTCTGGTTTAACAGAAGTTTATCACTTCACCACAACTGTGCTACTTTTAAAAAAAAACCTTCAGTGCAGGTGAAGAAAGCCAGCTCCCATTTCAACCCCTCAGCAGGAAAGAAACGGCATCTGCCAGCTGTGTCAACAAGAGGGAGCCTGTGAAACCGTAGGAGAGTGCACCTTTTATACAGAAATCAAAAGAGCCTTTCAACAGAGCTGGTACTATCGATTTGTTTTTCTATGCAACAAATGACCCAAAGTGCGTGATTGCCGACAGTTCAGGTAAAGCATTGACAAAATACTGCTTGACTTGCAACAGCTCAAGACTTTTCAAACAGGAAAGGCACATAAGGTTTTCTACTGATGACACACCAGGCAGTGCTTGTTAAGAAGCGAAGAGGTATAGCGAGCTAAGGGAACACGTCCCTTTCATTTTTGTGTGTGTGGGGGGAACACAGGGATTGCTGTGCTCCCAGTATTTCTGATTGAATATTAGTACATTATACGTGGAATCTCATGCAGTATTAATTAGCAAATGAATTCAATGGGGAGCACTGTAGTCTGAGTGTGTTGATGCACCTGTTTCCTGAATATTCAGCATCAATCATTTTTGAATGACTGAGAGTTGAGAGGAGACCTTTTAGAGCTATGCAAAATATTAAATGGTAGAGAAAAGATAAACCGTAGCAAATCTAGACAGCAGAAAGAAGGGACACAGGTACAACCTGATAAAAAAGCAAATTTAAAACTGATATCACACAAGCTCTTCTTTACACAAAAATTGATCAACGATTGGAATGGATTTCCTGGGAGTAGAAACCTTGGAACCATTTAGATGTCATGATGGATTGGCTAAGAAAATGGGTCAAATGGCACTTTCTCATCCGCACTTGTCCCGAGGTCGTGTGCTTTTTATGCATTATCGTCTTAAAGGTGATATCATGGCTTAATTGGTAAATCCATACAATGTTTCATTGAACCAAACAGACCAGGGATTCAGCCAATCTCATGCAGGGTCAGTGTGGGTGTGTTACAATTGGTCTTCGCACCATGCATGCAGTTATGGAGAGAGAGAAAAGTCAGCCAGGGCTCCTATTCCCGATTGCTATCTTCCGCTAGAATTATATTGCGTGCAGGCATTGGATGAAAGATTGGATCAGGCTTGATGGTGAAAACTCACTGTAGTTGAATAGCCTGCCAGCACTGTCCATTGAAAAATGGCGATGTACTACTCCAATTCTGGCCTCTTGTGAACCCCCGATTTTTATCGCTCCACCATTGGTGGCCGTGCCTTCAGCTGCCAAGGCCCTAAGCTCTGGAATTCCCGCCTTAAACCTCTCTGCCTCTCTAACTCTCTTTCCTCCTTTAAGACGCTACTTAAAACCGAGTTCTTTGACCAAGTCTGCCCTAATATCGTCTTATGTGGCTCGGTGTCAAATTTGTGAAGCGCCTTGGGACGTTTTACTACGTCAAAGGCGCTATATAAATACAAGCTGTTGTTGTTGATGGGAGCTGCTGACTGCACCTATACTCCATCGTGAGCTGTGATGAGCCAGCATCTTCAAGGCAGGGGTGGGGGTAATCAGTAAGAACAAGAGGAGGCATGCTAAAGAAGATTGCTGCATTCAGATAACGAGGCAGCCCATAGCAGTCTACAGCAGACCCGGATAACATCCAGGCTTGAGCTGACAATTGGCCATGTAAGGGGTTTTCCTCGAGAGATTTCCCTGAGGTTTCTCTCCCTAGAGGCCTCTCTCTCTTGCACAGTAAAACCTTGAGTGGTTCGACCCACTCGCCCCTTAGATTCTATACTCTGGACTTAGGTGCAGGAACTACAATGTAGAGAAAACTCTTGTAGACCAAGTTTGATGAAACAAAATGAAATTTTATTGCATAAGGAAAAATATCAAATCAAATGCAAGCAGATAAGGGAGTACATGGGAGGGAAAAAACACACAAACAAATCATAACGACACAGTACTAACTAAAGCAAATACAGGCATCTTATACTCTACAAAGATCATTATGAAATACGGAAACACACGGAACATCGAGGGACAACAACTCATGTTAATTGTACCCTTAAATCCACCCCCTTATTAAACCTATCTAGATCTGATTGTGAAGGGCCAGAAACATGCTCACCAATCCCACTAGGAAGTGCAAGGTTTTGAAATTGAGTCTGTGTTTGGTCCTTTCAGGCGTTTCGTCTCCACGTGGATCATGGAGCCCCTGCCAGCTGCGCCACACCTCTCTCCTGAGGTGGGGGTCGGGGGCGGCTGGACACCGGCGGGCCTGGATGTCGGCGGGGTCGAGGATTGTCGGCTCGACCCTGGTTAGACGAGCCTTGGGCTGGCTCCCATCGCTTCTTCAGGTTCCTTTTCTCTCTTCTCCCGAGCCGGGGTGGCTGGAAGGTTTCTTCTCTTGGGACCTTTATTTTTTTTCTCTTCTCCCAAGTTGGGTCGATGGCCTCTCGTTCCGGCAACGGCCCGGGGACAGTCGATGATCTCCCGATGTGCTTCCCCGGGGCGGAACGCCGGTTTCGAGACGGCCTTCTCGATGTTGGCTTTCTTCTTCCTCCTGCGATTACCTGCTTCTTCTTCTGGGTGTCCGGATTCAAGCTGTGCGCTTCCAGCTCTCCAAGCCTGCGTGTCTGTCTGTGTGCCTGCGTGTCCAACTGCCCAAAAAGTCTTCCAGATATACTTTCTTCCAGAAACCTCCGTCTCCCGCCCAAAATCAGGTTAGTCTTTGTTTAATTTTTTGGCAGGCTGGGAGCACAGTGGGGTAGTCATTGGCCCAGAACTTGGTGTCGGGGGCTTGCCGCGCGTGCAAGCCCCCGATCTGCACTCACCCTGCGCGCTGACATCTGAAGCCCGGGCCTGCTTGCATTTCTTGTCACAGGCCCGGTTCAGATGTCAGCGTGCAGTGCTTACCTGATTCAGTGGTGTAGTTAGTGCGATGTGCCGGCTGGGATCAGGTGAGCACTGTACAACCAATCAGAGGAGGGGAAAGTTCATTCATGAGTTTGAGAGTAAGAACTGTCAAACTCATGAAAACTACGGGGGCCCAAAACACTATTTAAACTTTAAATAAAAATTTAAAAAACATCCCAATCATTAAATTAAGTATAAATAAGTTAAAAAAAATAATTCAAACAATAATTTTTTTTTTTGAAAAAAATAAATTTTTAATAAAAAGGGTCTAAAACTAAACTTACCTTATTGTAGATTCTTTAAAATAATAAACCTGTGGAAAAAAAATTCTAAATTACGCTAAAACACCACTTACCTGTAAAAATAAATACTTACGTGTGCTTTTTACAAGCCTTTAGACATGCGCAAATCCCCCAAAACGGAGGAAATCCAAGACGCACGCGCTGCCCCCTACAGCGCACGCGCTAGCCTCTTCAACTCTTGGGTTAGAGGAGAGGAAATGCCGGTTTTCAGCGCATGCGCTGTGCATGCTGAAAACCGGCATTTCCTCCGGCCAGACGCGTGAGTACCCTTCCGTACTCACGCGTTTGGGGAGGAATTTCTGCCCCAATATATTTTAAAATGTCTTAAACGGCTGGTAAAAGGCCCATCTCTGGTCTGGAATTACCTTCATTGTTTTTAATGTCCTGCTGATCTCGTTATCTAGTCCTGGGTGCTGTTCTCATGAATATGAAATTGTCCCCTTTTGTCTGGGTCAACATTTAGATGGCCTCTGTCTCCAGGCCGATCTTGACTGGATCTGCATCTAATCCATATGTATAAGTGTGTGTCTGGTTTCGTTCTCTCAGAAACGGCTTCCAGAACTTGCTGTAGGTTGAATCCACAAATCTGTCTGAGGTTGCGCAGGAACCATTTTAAAGTGTCCCAATAAGCTGGTCACATGGTATGGTGGCCATTTTGTATGCCCCTTTTTCTGGGCTTCTTTTAAAACAGTCTTTAAAATCATGGCCTCTTCTGCCATTTGACACTTATTAATATATAGTCCAATTTTGCAAATCCTACAGCTGATGACAATTATGCCATTGCAGGCCAGAAGCGGGTGCTGCCCCAGAATCCACCCACAAAGTGCACTGATTTTACGCAGGCATCTTGCCAAAAAATGGTGAGTGAATTCAGGGCCAAGAATAGTACGATCAAGCTATTGAACTGAAATAACTGATGTTAGAACAATAATCTGTTTATGTTTTGTGTGGCGTTTTGGATTTCATTAAGGTGGAAGAGCCGGGCAAATGGCAAGAGCTGGTGGCAGGAATTGTTAAACAACTACTTTTGCGTGGAGTCATGGTTCAGCTGAGAACAGTAGCCAAGGTAGGCAGCATGAAGGGAGAAGAAAGAAAGCGATGGGGATAAATTCCAAGGTGGAGATTTTGATTGATGAACTAGCAGAAAAGGTTGACTGGGAGCAGAGACCAAGGACACCCGGGAAACAGTAGGTCACTTTCCCTAAGGACAAGCAGCAGAACAGGAGAGATGCAAAAGCATAAGAACATAAGAATTAGCAGCAGGGGTCGGCCATTCGGCCCCTCGAGCCTGCTCCGCCATTCAATAAGACCATGGCTGATCACCCACCTCAACTCCACTTCCCCGCCCGATCTCCATATCCCTTGATTCCCCTAGAGTCCAAAAATCTATCTATCTCAGCCTTGAATATACTCAAAGTGCAGGATTTTCATTGGGCCGTGGAGACGGGATTGGAGGCGTGTGGGGGGTTAAAATCCCGAAATCAGGGGGCACGAACCCATCCCTCCCCCAACCCGCCTCCATGCCAGTTTCAAAGGAGGCGGGTACCCGACCCGCACTGGGACCCGCCTCCCCGAGGCGGGAAGGGGATTAGTGCCAATTAACTGCCTGTTAACAGGCAGGTAACAGGCAGTTTTTAGCCTAATCCCTATTTTCATTCTTGAAGTGTGGGACTCCCGACGGCTCTAAACCACACCAAGTTAGTGAGGCGGGCCGTCGGGCTGAACGGCTTGGAGGGGTCGAGATGTCCGGTGTTCAGGTGAGTGATGGGTGCATGAGTGCAGAGGTAAGTGTATTTGGTGTGTGTAAAGTGTTTAAAGAAGTTCAACTTACCTTTACAGCCTTCCTTCCTTCAGGTCTCGGGAGTCCCTCATCTCACCGGCACAGAAAGCAGAATGGCCGCGATCTGTCAAAAATTGCCGCATTCAGCTTTCTGTTCCGGAGAGATCTCTAAATCATCCTGAGAGGAAGGAATTAACTTGGAGTACAGATTGTCAGTGTTTGACAGCTTCAAACAGCTGTCAAACACTGATATTTCATCTGTCAAAAGGTCTTGACAGATGAAATATCAATCTGTGACATCACCTGTTGCCGGGTGGCCCTTCATTGGCCTGCTGAGCCTGCTGGGCAGGCTCGACAAGGTCAATCAAGTCAAAATCACGTGGGTTGGCTACAACTCGATGGAGGCGGGACTACATGCCTCCTCAATGAAAATCCAGCCCAAAGACTCAGCATCCATAACCCTCTGGGGCAGAGAATTCCAAAGATTCACAACCCTCTGAGTGAAGAAATTCCTCCTCATCTCAGTCTTAAATGGCCGACCCCTTATCCTGAGACTATGCCCCCTAGTTCTAGACTCTCCAGCCAGGGGGAAACGACCTCTCAGCATCTACCCTGTCAAGCCCCTTCAGATGCAACAAGTTACTTACTCTTTCAGAAGAGCCATTGAGTATGTAGTCTTGTAGTTGGTTCACACTACTTGCCAAGACTGGCACAGCAGTCCAAAAGTGATCTTATTGGATTGGATGCAAATTAAATAGTTCTTCTCAAAATCTAAGTGGAATACTTCCATTTATCCAATTATATAGTTCATACCATCCTCTTCATTCCTATTTTAGTGCCTCTATACCATACAGATCAGTCTCATATGAAGGACAACAGATCTTGGCAGTGAGTTACAAAGCTTCAATTCAAGCAGGCACTTCAAATGATGTCATAAACTACCAACAACAAAATTAAACTGACTCAGGAATGTCAGTGTAACCTTGAAGCTGAGTTGTAGCTTTAAATGCACTGCCAGCTATTTGAATAGAATATATCATGTATCATTTTTAGAAAATTACTTGCTTATTTTTCTTAACATCTGTCAAGTGTAAAATCTGCCCATGGGAAGCAAAAGGGTAATAAATAATGTTATCGTGGTTCAATGGTAACGCCCTTGAGTCAGAACCTTGCAGATTGAAGTTATACACCAGCACTAAAGCACATAATCTAAGTTGACACTAGTATGGTACTGTTGGATGTGTTGGAGTGAATTTCTTAAGTGTACCAACGTGGCAGGATATTCGGGCGGAAGCTGTTTCAACTAATTTTCCGCCATTAAATCACTCCCCCTGAGTCCCCTCGCACTTTTGCGTCTTTCCTGAGCACCGCACATTAGAAAGGATACATTGGTCTGTAGCACAGATTCACCAGAATGTTACCAGGGCTCCAAGGGTTAGATTATGAGGAGAGATTACACAAACTAGGCTTGCAGTCCCTGGAATATAGAAGGTTAAGGGGTGATTTGATTGAGGTTTTTAGCATTTTGAAAGGAGTTGATTGGGTAGAGAGAGGGAAACTTTTTCCGCTGGTGGGGGTGTCTAGGACTAGGGGACATAACCTTAAAATCAGAGCCAGGCCATTCAGGAGAGACGTTAGGAAACTTCTTCATGCAAAGGGTGGTAGAAGTGTGGAAGTCTCTCCCACTAAATTAAGTAGATGCTAAGCTCAATTAATAATTTTAAATCTGAGGTTGATAGATTTTTGATAGCGAAGGATATAAAAGGATCTGGAGCCAAGGCGGGTGGATGGAGTTAAGATACAGATCAGCCATGATCTCATTGAGTGGCGGAACAGGCTCAAGGGGCTGAATGGCCTCCTTCTGTTCCTATGTTCCCGTGATCTGTCAACCAGGTCACGAGTGACCTCATTTCAACATGTGCTAATGAGGGCCAGTGGTGTCCCAGTTCCCAGTTTCTGCTTTTACAATCTCCATGTATAATTCAAAATGACGAGGGGCTTTGATAGAGTAAATGAATACTGTTTCCATTAGCAGGAGGGGCGGTAACCAGAGGGCAGAGATTCAAGATAATTGGCAAAAAAATCCAGGAGGGAAGTGAGGAGACAGTTTTTTACACAGCGAGTTGTTATGATCTAGAATGCACTACCTGACAGGGTGGTGGAAGCGGATTCAATAGTAACTTTCAAAAGGGAAAAAGGAGACATTTGCAGAGCTATGGGGAAAGAGCAGAGGAGTGGGACTAATTGGATAGCTCTTGTAAAAGCCAGCACAGACACAAGGGGGGGAATTTTTCGGGGGGCCAGCGGGCGCGGTCGGTGGCAGGTTGGGTAGGAAAATGTTTTTTTGACAGCGGGATGGGACCCCGCTGTCAACCAGCCTTACCAAATGTCGGGTCTGTCAGCGCTGAGCAGATGTGACACGCAGCACCGGGGGAGGCAATGCAGGTCAGTATGACCCTGTTAACAGACCATTAAGAATTATTTTCATCTCACCTTCAGAGTTTACCAGGTCGCCCACGGGGCTCACACTGCTCGGGGATCACGTCATCTAAGCAGGTCGGGAGTTGAATGGCCATGGAATCATCTCATTACTTGACAGCTGCAAATGTGTTATAAAAGCTCCCATCTCACAGCTGTTCACTTTCCAAGCTCAGAAGCTGTTGCTTACTGCATTTGGAAGACAGATTGAGCTTTATTAGTGTTTAATTCACTGCCACCTTTCTTCCAGGAATGCCCACCTTGAAGTTCTGCTCCTCTCCGACGAGATTTCCGTTTGTCTCTTTTACCTTGTTCATCTTCATTGCTTTCTGTCTCCCTTCTCGTGTTTAATCAGGTATCTACCAAAACTCGCATTCACAGCCACATATCTTTCCTCAGTAACTGTCTCCGGCTCTGAATTACTCCACGTGGATTCCAACTGAAATTCCACCCTTCATGTTTTGGATCCTCCCAAGACTACAGATATCTCCAAGGTATTCAGCGTTCCTTGAACCACTGCTCTCGCTGTATCCTGAGATCCACGCTGAATGCCATGCGCTGCCACATGAACACTCTCAACCTCTCTCTTCAGCAGCACCGACTCACTCTATCTCAAAGCTGTCCTGGTCCGCAGTTCCATTTCATCCTTCGCCTCATCTGGCGCTTTAACAAAAAACTTTTTTTCTTCCTTTCAGGTGTCAAGGATCGCAAGCTTCAACAACTCTTGGATACCTACACCCCTCCAGAACCTTCTTCCCCTTCACTTTCCTCTGACCCCATCCCTTCTCCCAATCTCAGCCCCTGCCGCGTTTTCACTATCCCCTCTGACCTTCCCCTCTCTGACCCCGAATGATCAGTCCTCAGCAAAGGCCTGAGCTTTGTCCCCTTACGCCCCCACCTCAATGAATTTCGAGCTTGGCACGATGCTGAGCTCTTTTTCCGCTGCCTTCGTCTCTGTGCCCACTTCTTTGGCCAGGAGTCTTCCCCCGCACGGCTGACCCTTTCTCCCGCTTTCAGAATTCTCGTTCTACCTGGACCCCTCCCTCTGGCCTCTTAACCTCTCTAAATCTTTTCATTGCAAACTGCTGGCGTGACATCGGCCATCTCCATTTCTCTGCTCCCCTCACTCACTCCAACCTACCTCCCTCTGAACTTGCTGTACTCCATTCTCTCAGATCCAACCCCAACATTGTCATTAAACCTGCTGACAAGGGTGGTGCTGTTGTTGTTTGGTGAACCGACCTCTACCTAGCGGAAGCTGAATGCCAACTCTCCGACACCTCCTCCTACCTCCGCCTGGACCATGACCCCACTACCGAACATCAAGCCACCGTTTCCAAGACTGTCACTGACCTCATCTTCTCTGGAGATCTTCCCCTCACGGCCGCCAACCTCATAGTTCCCCAACCCCGCACAGCCCACTTCTACCTCCTTCCCAAGATCCACAAATAGGACTGCCCTGGCAGACCCATCGTTTCAGCCTGTTCTTGCCCCACGGAACTTATCTCTTCCTATCTCGACTCTATTTTTTCTCCCCTTGTCCAGTCTCTTCCCACCTACATCTGCGACTCTTCCGACGCCCTCCGCCAGTTTAACAGTTTCCAGTTTCTTGGCCCCAAATGCCTCCTTTTCACTATGGACGTACAATCCCTCTACACCTCCATCCCCCACCAGGATGGCCTGAGGGCGCACCGCTTCTTCCTTGAACAGAGGCCCGACCAGTCCCCATCCACCACGACCCTCCTCCGCCTGGCTGAACTTGTTCTCACATTGAACAACTTCTCCTTTGACTCCACTCACTTCCTCCAAATCAAAGGTGTTGCTATGGGAACCCGCATGGGTCCTAGCTATGCCTGCCTTTTTGTGGGAAATGTGGAACACTCTTTGTTCCAGTCCTACTCAGGTCCCCTCCCTCACCCCTTTTTCCAATACATTGATGACTGTATCGGTGCCGTTTCCTGCTCTTGCCCTGAGCTAGATAATTTCATTCACTTTGCTTCCAATTTCCACCCTTCCCTCACCTTCACACGGTCCATCTCCAATTCTTCCCTTCCCTTCCTCGACTTCTCCGTCTCCATCTCTGGGGATAGGTTATTGACAAACATTCACTACATGCCCACTAACTCCCACAGCTACCTGAACTAAACTTCCTCCCACCCCTCCTCCTGTAAGGACTCTATTCCATTCTCCCAGTTTCTCTGTCTCCGCCGCATCTGCTATGATGATGCCACCTTCCATTCCAGTGCTTCCGACATGTCTTCCTTTTTCCTCAACCGATGATTCCCTTCTACTGTGGTTAACCCGGCCCTCATTTGTGTCCGTTCTATCTCCCGCACTTCTGCGCTCACCCCTGCCCCTCCCTCCCGGAACCACAATAGAATTCCCCTTGTCCTCACCTTTCACCCCACCAGCCTCCACATTCAACAGATCATCTTCTGCCACCTTCAGCGTGATCCCACCACCAAAGGGACCGCTCCCTCTGTGACACCCTGGTCCACTCCTCTATCACCCCCAACAGCCCTTCTCCTTCACCTGGAACCTTCCCGTGCAAGCGCAGGAGATGCAACACATGCCTTTATACCTCCCCTATCCCACTGTCCAGGGCCCCAAACACCCCTTTCAGGTGAAACAGTGATTTATTTGTACTTCTTGCAATTTAATATACTGTATTCACTGCTCATGATGTGGTCTCCTCTACACTGGGGAGACCAAATGCAGATTGCGTGACCGCTTTGCGGAACACCTCCGTTCAGTCCGTAAGGGGGACCCCGAGCTTCCGGTGGCCTGTCACTTTAATTCTCCGCTGCATTCCCACTCAGACCTCACCGTCCTCGGCCTCTTGCATGGTTCCACGGAAGCTCAGTGTAAGCTCGAGGAACAGCACCTCATCTTCCGATTAGGCACTTTACATCCTTCTGGACTCAACATAGGGTTCAACAATTTCAGATCATAACCTCGGCCCCTTCATATATATATTTTTTATCCACACTTTTTGTTTGTGTCTTCTTTTCTTCTCTCCCACATGGCAGCTGTCTTTCACACCCTATCTAGAGCCATCCTTTGTTTCTTAACCTGTCCCATTACCATCTCCTTTTGCCTTGAATATCTCATAATGTCTCTTAATCTCTCCTGCCTTCTATCCTATCACAGACCTTCCCTTTTGTTCTTTCATTCCCTCTGCCCTTTCCCAGCCCCTACACTTGCTTAAAAATCTGTTCCATTTCCTGCTTTTTTCCAGGTCTGACGAAAGGTCATCAACCTGAAATGATAACTCTGTTTCTCTCTTTATAGATGCTGCCTGGCCTGCTGAGTATCTCCAGCATTTTCTGTTTTTATTTGAGCTTTATGCAGGTTGTAAGTGTTTCGAGTAAACTCCCTATCCAGTGTCACCTCATTGGAACAACCACTCTCACCATTGACAGGTCGCTTCTGTCATCTCAAGTTCACCTACTATCTATTACATCAGCATCAGTGCCCTTGAAGCTATCTCACCTTGGGCCTCAGAATCCCACCACGATCAGCCCCAACACTTGCAGCACCAGGCACACCAGCAACACCACGAACAACACCAACCTTCTCCACAATCACCTGGTGCTGCACAGGACATGGGGCATCAGCACTCAACCACATTGCTGCCCAGGGCGCCAGGGATGGCCTCACCATAGCCAGATTTACTTCACTTGACGCTGTACGCCCTGGCTGCCGCATGATGCACCAGGTTGACGCCACCCCACACCAGCACCATAAAGCATCCCTACAATGCCCAAGCCATTCATTTCATGCTCATCACCATTGCGGGGGGTACCGTTATGTCTCACCTTTCACTGCAACTCACTAAGCCACTTCCAAAGGTGCACAGAAATCTGTCCAAGAACGCAAAGTGTTAAAAATAAAGGTTTCAATGTTTGACAGCACATTAACAGAAACTTCACATGAACATTGGCTAAAACACACAAGTGGCTACCCTTGTGTGTTGTTAGTTGGTATGATTGCACTAGGATGAGGGTGAGTGTGAGGGGTGACTAGTGGGATGGGGATGTGATAATGTAGATAGAGAGGGATGGGTGGAGGTGCAAGGTAAGTTGGTGTGAATAAGGATGTGCAGGAGTAGGGTAGGGAAGGCAGAGTGATGGGGATGTAATGAGTGTCAAAGCAGGATGAGGTTAAGTGTGGCTTTGTACTAACGTTTTGTGATCTACTGAGATCATTGAAAGGCTTGCGCCACTGCAGCCTGGTCCTCCTGACAACATCCCTGCTTGTGCTCTCCTGTGCAATGTGCAACCAGGCTGCGTTGGTCTCCTGGGGAGGTCTCTTCTGCCCATTGGAAAGGAAGAGAACCTCCTTGCGTGCTGTGACTCACTCCATAAGCATATGGCGGGAGTCATGGGCGAGCCTGGGTGCAGCCGTGCTCCTCTGTGCAGTGCTTGTCAGTGTTTGCAGCACCTCAATGCTGTAGAACACTGACAGCACAACTGTCAAAATAAATTTGCCCATGGTCCCTTTAAGGAAACCGGCTGATGACGCGTCATCAAATGACGTCATCAGACCCGCTTCCTTCAATTGGCTGGCAAATGCGCTGGGCGGGCTTAACAAGCCCAATCAGGGGGAAATCATTTTGGACAGCGGGCTGGAGCCAGCAGCGAGGCTGGGACCCGCCATCGATGTCGCCCGCCACGGACCCGCCGAGGTTGGGGAAATCCAGCCTGATGGGCCAAATGTAGTGAAAGGAAAGATCTGCCACATTCCTGCCCCTGCTGGAAATGCACATGTGGGGACATCAGCTGAAGCCAAATTGGGCTTGACTGTATTGCCTTCATGGTCAAATAGTCTACTGACAATCCTGCCAAAAATGGGCACCTACATCCATAGTGTAGGGATGGGCTGCACCAATTTTCCAATACAAACCCCACAGAGTGCTAGCAGCAGAGAGTGCCTTTTGAGAGTTTGGGTAAGTGAGTTCTTTAAGGGTTATTTCTCTTTAAATCATTTGGAGTGGTGCAAATTGTGAGTGGCAATTGCCAGTAGTTTCTTGCCAGTAGTTTCTTAATAAGATTACTTAAGCAGTTTAAGTAAAGGGGAAAAGTTAAATATTTGGGATTCTGTTGGTTTAAGAAGAGTAAAACAAGGTAACACTGCAGTAGGAGTTAATTGGCAGGCAGTAAAAAACAGTTCTCTAAACAATTGACCAGGGGTGACTCATTTGGCTACAAACAAACAGTATAAAAAGACCAGTGTTAGTGCTAGTAGCAGAGAGTGCCTTTTGAGAGTTTGGGTAAGTGAGAGAGTTAGGTTAAGTGGGATGTGAGGTGCTGTGTTTGTTTTGTTTTTGCCTTGTTTTTCCTGCCAGTCTCAGGATTAGCAGACATCGCGGAGGCGGAGCAGCGAGGCGAGGCCTAGTCGAGGCAGCCAGGAGCAGCAGCGGGTGTCGAGTCGGAGCGGCGAGGCGAGGCCCAGTTGAGGCAGCCGGGAGCAGCAGCGGGTGTTGAGCCGAGTCGGAGCGGTGAGGCGAGGCAGCCTAAACAAGCTCCACAGGCAACATTCCAAAGGGAGGTCAGAATTCAAAAGTGACATCACAGCCAAGCTGGTAGGTGATTGGCTGGTTGGTGAATTCTTTTCCTTCCCTTTTAAACCTTTATAAGTTGGTAAGTTCAATTAAATAGAGGTGCGATATTCATCATCTAGAATTGGGGCAGAGGGTATTTAAAAATAATAATAACAAATTTAATTAATTACATAGAATGGCAGAGCAGGTGATGTGTTACTGCTGCAATATGTGGGAGCTGGTGGACACCATTGATGTTCACAGTGATCACATTTGCAGTAAGTGTTGGCTGCTCGAGGAACTCCGGCTCCGTGTTGATGAGCTGGAGTCCGAGCTTCAAACACTGCGACACATCAGGGAGGGGGAGAGTTACCTGGACTCTGTATTCCAGGAAGTAGTCACACCAATTAGATTAACTAATTCAGATGTATTCCGTGGTCAGGGACAGGAGGGTGTGACTATGAGTGAGGCAGGTACGGGGATCCAGGAGGTAGTGTTGGAGGAGCCGCAGCCCTTGCTCTTGTCCAACAGGTTCGAGGCTCTTACTCCCTGTGAGGACGGGAAGAGGGACTGCAGGGAGGATGAGCAACCTGGCCACAGCACTGTGGAACGAGGGGCCATTCAAGTGGGGGGACTAAAAAGAAATGTTGTAGTGGTAGGGGATAGTATCATTAGGGGGATAGATAAGGTTCTTTGCAGCCGAAAGCGAGAGTCCCGAAGGCTGTGTTGCCTGCCCGGTGCCAGGGTTAAGGACATCTCTTCTGCCTGACCTGTTGAGTATTCCTCGCATTTTCTGTTTTCTTTAATATCTCCATTACCTCAATAACCTTTCTGGACAGATTAGTCCAATTCCCTTTGCGAGTCGGTTCCACGTCTCACCTATCTTGTGGCGGTAAAAAAACTTCTAATATCTAATTTTCTCCAAACTATTTTCAAGATGTTTGACTTTTTGTAGCCCAAACATTTTATTTTGGGCTGATAGCAGCATTGAATCTATATTCCCTATCTTCCCTAGAGTTTAGAAGAATGAGAGGTGATCTAATTGAAGCATATAAAATTCTTATCTCAGGGTAGATGCTGAGAGGACGTTTCCCCTGGCTGGAGAGTCTAGAACCAGGGGTCACAGTCTCAGGATAAGGGGTCGGCCATTTAAGACTGAGATGAAGAGGAATTTCTTCACTCAGAGGGCGGTGAATCTTTGGAATTCTCTGCCCCAGAGGGCTGTCCAGGCTCAGTTGTTGAGTATATTCAAGACTGAGATCGATAGATTTTTGTGAACTAAGGAATTAAGGGATATGGGGATCGGGCGGGAAAGAGGCGTTGAGGTAGAAGATAAGCCATGATCTTATTGAATGGCGGAGCAGGCTCGAAGGGCTAATTGGTCGACTCCTGCTCCCATTTCTTATGTTCTTATGTACCTATTTTGACTAGGCTACAGGGTGCTTGGCTCAGGATTGGAAAATTGGGCACAGAATCAGCTCTTAAAGGGCTGCAGCTCACTGTAAAAGTGGGAGTTGTGGTGGGGATGGAAAAGCTGCCTGATTGTTCACAGTACACAGTGGAGACAGGTGGGCAATCTTTGGTATTGAAAGTTTGGGGTCCTGCAGAAGATGCATATAAATAATGCATTTGGGGAGGGCTAACAAGGAAAGGGAATACACATTAAATGGTAGGACACTGAGTAGTGTAGAGGAACAAAGGGATCTTGGCATGCATGTCCACAGATCCCCGAAGGTAGCAGGCCAAGTAGATAAGTTGGTTAAGAAGGCATACGAAATGCTTGCCTTTATTAGCCGTGGCATAGAATGCAAGAGCAAGGGGGTTATGCTTCAACTGTATAAAACACTAGTTAGGCCTCAGCTAGAGTACTGCGTGCAGTTCTGGTCACCACATTACAGGAAAGATGTGATTGCACTAGAGAGGGTACAGAGGAGATTTACAAGGATGTTGCTGGGAGTAGAGAATCTTAGCTATGAGGAAAGACTGGATAAGCTGGGTCTGTTTTCCTTGGAACAGAGGAGGCTGAGGGGAGACCTTATTGAGGTGTATAAAATTATGAGGGGCCTAGATAAAGTAGATAGAAAGGACCTATTTCCCTTAGTAGAGGGGTCAAAAACCAGGGGGCACAGATTTAAAGTAATTGGGGGAAGGTTTAGAGGGGATTTGAGGGGAAATTTCTTCACCCAGAGGGTTGTGGGGGTCTGGAACTCTCTGCCTGAAAGGGTGGTAGAGGCAGGAACCCTAACCACATTTAAAAAGTACTTGGATGTGCACTTGGGATGCTCTAACCTGCAGGGCTATGGACCAAGAGCTGGGAGGTGGGATTAGGCTGGATAGCTCTTTGTTGGCCGGCGCGGACACGATGGGTCGAAATGGCCTCCTTCCGTGCTGTAACTTTCTATGATTCTATGAAATAGGATGGTCCAATTCTCAGGAGCAAGGTTAAGGAGCGTATGCCCCTCACTATTGCACACATTTATTGGAAGACTCATCAAGCATGGCACAAACCTAAGCTGCAAACGCACCACCCCTTCAGCAGGTATCACTTCAAACCTTTACACAAATATTGCTCTTTTGCGAACACTCTTGTGCCCAATCTGCATGGCACACTTTTCTTGCAGATCCAGTACTGCAAACAGATGCTTAGGGTTCGCCGCCTTCAGGAACGGAAAGGCGGGGGGAGGCAGAAAGACTGGGAAAATTAAACTAAATTAAATACAAACTGTATCTGTGAAGGGTTAGGTTTCTGTTGAGTCTATTGCAAGCAGAGTGTGATATGTATCTGGGATAATAACCCAGCTGATAATGCAAAAATGCTCGAGAAAAACAAAAGCTTTTTAAGTTAATATAAAGTCAATATTTATGTATATTTAATGGTGCAAAATAGCATGGTACAGTATCATAACTTGCAAAATCATGTATTCCTTATACAGGTGTTTATAATTTTGCTACAAATAGTACACAGCAAAGCTTCCCCCATGTTGTTTCAATTCAGTGACCTAAATAAGAGATAAAAATACCTGCTTAAAGGACAACCAGATCTGAGTGTTAACTGTGGGTGGGCTGATAGGTCAGTCGCTGTCGTTAGTTTCTTGATCTGCCCACGTAAACCATACTGCTGCTGCTGCCAGCCTAGTGGCTGAATCAATCTCCCCCACAGCAAACATTGCTTGACCTCGACTTGTGCGTAAAGTGGCCTGAACAGCGAGTGACCCGACAAGCCTCGTCCACAGTTGTAGCTTATCCTGCCTGGCTGCAGCTGTAAAGGGAAATGAGAGTTGGACACTATGAAAAAGAGTGAACTGACAGAGCTTTTAATGGAAAAAAACCTGCCATAAACTCAGATAAGGAATAATGGCTGCCTTATCTTGAAGTGAGGGGAGGATGTGCACATATTACACAGAATGTACAGCACAGAACAGGCCATTTGGCCCAACTGGTCTGTGCCACTGTTTATGCGCCACATGACCATATCAATTACTAATATGGCTATCTCTTGGACACCATTACTGGCAAGTATCAACCTGGCTCAGTTGGTAGTACTTTTACTTCTGAGTGTATAAAGTTGGAGGTTCAAGCCCACTGTTACTTGGAATATAGAAGGTTAAGGGGTGATTTGATTGAGGTTTTTTAGGATTTTGAAAGGAATTGATAGGGTAGAAAGAGAAACTTTTTTTTGCTGGTGGGGGAGTCTAGGACAAGGTGACATAACCTGCAAATCAGAGCTAGGCCATTCAGGAGAGAAGTTAGGAAAGACTTCTTCATGCAAAGGGTGGTAGAAGTGTAGAACTCTCTCCCACAAAAAGAAGTAGATGCTCGCTCAATGAATAATTTTAAATCTTAGATCGATAGATTTTTCTAGCCAAGGGTATTAAGGGAATGGAGCCAAGGTGTGTGGATGGAGTTACGATACAGATCAGCCATGATCTCATTGAATGGTGGAATAGGCTCAAGGGGCTAAATGGCCTACTCCTATTCTTATTTCCCTATGTTCCTAACCTACATCTACATTTCAGTGTAACTGAGGTGCTGCCTTATCAAACTACCTCTAATCAAGGGAGAGCAGGAAGTTCTCTTGGTATCTTGGCTAAGATTCTTTCCATCACCGCCAAAAGTAGATGAATTGATCATGGCTGTCCGCATTACCTTTTTATAGCAACAGTGATTCCACATAAGTGATTGATTAGTGTGAAATGCTTTGGGACATCTTGATAGCTATGATAAGGTGTTATATAAACGCAATTCGTTTCTTTGAGTAATGTTGGAAAAAACCTTCTTGTGGCAACATCCAGGGCAACACCGTAAAACTGAATACCACAGCACCAATGCGTGGTGAGATGTTGATTCCTGATTTAAATCGTGCTGCTGTGTGGGTCTTCGCAGAGGGAACATAATGAACACATAACCCAGCCTGGGCCCTTGTTAATCAGAGTTTAGAAGAATGAGAGGTGATCTCATTGAAACATACAAAATTCTTACAGGGCTTGACAGGGTAGATGCAGGGACGATGTTTCCCCTGGCTGGGGAGTCTAGAAACAAGGGTCACAGTCTCAGAATAAAGGGTCTGCCATTTCGGACTGAGATGAGGAGAAATTTCTTCACTCAGAGGGTGGTGAATCTTTGGAATTCTCTACTCCAGAGGGCTGTGGAGGCTCAGTCGTTGAGTATATTCAAGATAGAGATCGATAGATTTTTGAATATTAAGGGAATCAAGGGATATGGGAATAGTGCAGGAAAGTGGAGTTGAGGTAGATGATCAGCCATGATCTTATTGAATAGCAGAGCAGGTTCGATGGACCAAATGGCCGACTCCTGCTCCTATTTCTTATGTTCCTTTCTGGTTTAGAGTAGCAATAGTGGTGGCAATCCATCTAGGGACAGAGAGAAAGGGGCCCCACAAGCACAAAACAAACAAAAAGGCTTCATGTAGGCAAGAAATACAATAAAGAAAAAAGACTTGCATTTATATAGCGCCTTTCACGACCACCGGATGTCTCAAAGTGCTTTACAGCCAATGAAGTACTTTTGAAGTGGAGTAACTGTTGTAATGTGGGAAACGCGGCAGCCAATTTGCACACAGCAAGCTCCCACCAACAGCAATGTGATAATGACCGATAATCTGTTTTTGTTATGTTGGTTGAGAGATAAATATTGGCCAGGACACCGGTGATAACTCCCCTGCTCTTCTTCGAAGTAGTGCCGTGGGATCTTTTACGTCCACCTGAGAGAGCAGACGGGGCCTCGGTTTAACGTCTCATCCAAAAGACGGCACTTCCGACAGTGCAGCGCTCCCTCAGCACTGGGAGTGTCGGCCTAGCTTTATGTGCTCAAGTCCCTGGTGTGGGACTTGAACCCACAACCTTCTGACTCGGAGGCGACTGTGCTACCCACTGAGCCACGGCAGACAATGTCCGATTTTTTGTTTCAGCACAAGAGTTCAGCGTCTACCGCTGGGGAAAGTTAGTGCACGGAAATCTATATTTATGTGACATGCCCTGGGGGACTGTTCGATTTAATTTTAGGTGTCGCATGGGCCCTGACACTGTTGGGTTACAAAGGTCAAACTGGTGATGGAAACGCTGCACTACCATTTCTGCTTTTTGTTTCTGAAACATTATCTGCAACAAAATGAACCCTGGTACCCCACTGAGAAGGGCCCTGACATAGACTGTTAATACTAGCATTCCTAAATTTATTCAAGCTTGGCCTGGACTGCAGGTTGACTCAAATCCCAGTTGGAGTTGTGCCCATTCATACCTTCGCACGCCAACATTACGATTCAGTGGTGGCAAAGGTGGCACTAGTGAAACACAAGAATCCAATGTGCAAATATTATTTTAACCTGGTGCGTAGGATTGAGTTATCTATTTTACGTCATGGAATAGAACAGCATTTTGTACCGCAGCAACACAGGTCGCTTCTCATGTTGCAGCTTATGGGAGCGGGAACAATATGAACGCACGAGCAATGACGGACAGGAAAAGACCCACTGGTCCATACAACCTGTCCCAAACAATCGTGATACCTTGTGCATCACAATATTCACACTCTCCACCCCAGCCAAAACCATCTGATCTCCTGGGAATGGCAAAAAAAAAGATAAAAAACCCAGGTCAATTTGAGGGAAGAAAATCTGGGAAGTTCCTCTCCAACTTCCCCATGGTGATCAAAACTGGTCCAGGAGATCACTCTGGCCCTGATAAGTCTAAGCAGAACCCAACCGGTATAAGAGGTGACCTCCACCCTGGCCAGAAACAGGCCAGCTCTTGCTTGAAGCTGATCCTGATTATTTTGCTGTGTGAGTCTATGAAGTATGAGTGTGTGCAAACACTGAAGAAGACATCAGGATCTTCTTCAGAATGATCACAGAAAGGAGGTGAAATTCAGCCCTGGGGGCAGCACAACAACGGATGAAAGCGAATCGACCGTCCATTTTGCACCCTGTCCAATTTAAAATCGGGTGGAGTGTAAAACGGGCTGCTGACTTGCGTTCGCTGTTTTTCATTACCGCCCAGGATGCATTTCACCCCCCCCCACCCCCAAAATGCTGGAAATGCACAGCTGGTCAGTCAGCACCTGTAAGGATAAAAGACAGGTTATCGTTACGGGTATGTACCGTTCAGATGAAGAGTATACACCTGACATTGAAACTTATAAAATTCTAACAGGACTAGACAGACTGGATGCAGGAAGGATGTTCCCGATGGCCGGGGAGTCCAGAACCAGGGGTCACCGTCTAAGGATAAGGGGTAAGCCATTTAGGACAGAGATGAGGAGGAATTTCTTCACCCAGAGAGTGGTGAACCTGTGGAATTCTCTACCACAGAAGGCAGTGGAGGCCGATTCATTAAATATATTCAAGAAGGAGTTCGATATATTTCTTAAGGCTAAAGGCATGAAGGGATATGGGGAGAAGGCGGGGACAAGGTACTGAATTTGGATGATCAGCCATGATCTCATTGAATGGCGGAGCAGGCTCGAGGGGCCGAATGGCCTACTCCTGCTCCTATCTTCTATGTTTCTATGTTTCTATGACACGCTAACTTCTCTTTTTTCTTTGCAGGTGCTGTGTATTTCCAGCACTTCCTGTTTTTATTTCAGATTCCCAACATTTGAAGCTTAAACCACATCGTCATTAGTTTTTTTTTAATGTTATAAATCTCATCATTCATCAAGAAACTACTCGTGAAATAACACTGGACGGCCAGCTGGTGGCGCCGTCCAAGGAGTATAAATACTCGGGCGTCGGCCCCAGCTTTCTAGGGACATTTTGTAAGACAAGGAACTAGTGAAGTACAACTGGACCTCCATGTTCTGAAACAAGTTGATTAAAGCCTTGCTTTATGCTCAAACCAAGTGCGTAGTGAGTTTTATTACGTCAGTTTATTACTGGACAGATGAGTTCAGAGGTTGTCACAGCTGCCTAGGCCCTCAGCTCTGGAATTCCCTCCCCAAACCGCTCCATCTCTCCTCCTTTAAGACGTTCCTTAAAACCTGCCTCTTTGACCAAACTTTTAGTCACCTGTCCGAATATCTCCTTATGTGGCTCGGTGTCAAATTTTGTTTGATGACGCTCCTGTGAAGCGCCCTGGGATGTTTTACTATGTTAAAGGTGCTATATAAATACAAGTTGTTATTGTTGACTGTCATGCTAAATCATATACCTTAACAACTAAATGGTTTGAAATGTCAAACAGCAGAGACTGAGCTGATGTTTCCAGTTCGGAGAGATCAAGTTGAATTTTTAAATGCGGTCGAATTGATTGCGCATTCTGTTTACAAAGGCCGGGTTTGAATTCGATGGGGCAAGCTCGAAGCTGGAATATTTTGCGATTTGTTTGGGCCATTCTGAAGTGTGATCTCTGACGGCTTATTGAGGATTAGCTGTACCATGCGCTCTTGTGGCTGACAGGAGGAATGCCGGCAGCGTTTTTCTTGATTCTCTGTTTCACAGACAGATGTCTTAGTCTCTGCTGCCTCCCAGAGACACAAAGCAATTTGCAACATGGGTGAGATCTCATAGGCTTTGTCACTTGAACTTTCTTGTTGGACACTTTAGAAAGAAAGTGATGTAAGAAAACTACTCGGCACTTGGTCTAAGCATTAAACAAAGCTTTAATCAACTGTTTTACAACATGGAGGTCTAGTTGTGTCTTTCACTAGTTCCTGTTAAGAATGTCCTGCGCAAGCTGGGCCTGTGCCCGAGTATTTATACTCTCCCTGGACAGCGCCACCCGTAGGCCGCTCAGTATTATTTCATAAGTCTTTCTTTCATGAATGACTGATTCATGTCAGAAAGAACTTGCATTCAGTGTTCCCTCTAATTTTTTGGGGGAGGCCATTCAAAATACCGCATGCGCAGTTTTTGCATTGAAAAACCAGCAACCTGGCTGCGCGGGTTCCCTGGAGCGCTGCACTGCCACACGGTGTGCAGCTTAACGGGAACGTTGCCTGCATTGATATAGAATCTCTCGCGTCCTTACTATGTACCACTGCACTTAAGAGCCAATAAGTTACAGTCACTGTTGTAATATATGCACATATGGCAGCCAATTTATTTTTTATTTATTCATGGGATGTGGGCGTCGCTGTCAAGGCCAGCATTTATTGCAGGGAAATTGATATTTTTCAGCTTTTGACTGCCAAGCTCAGGTACAACACGATCAGATGAAGCGTTAAGGTCTGCTCCAACAAAATGTCTTAATCTTACCCTCTGTAATGGGGACACTTGCTGCACCACTGTTAATTTTTTTGCTTCTCACAGCTGTCATCCTCGTAGTTCCTCTGAATGTTGAATTACAGGCAATGTTGTGGTCACGCTCAGAGCCTTAACAGGCCACAATGGGAAGAGACCTTTGCCCCATTAATCCAGGATGCATTCAAACACACATCCCAGTGACTGCTGTTTATCACAGCAGGTTTAACATCTACTTCAGCAGAAACTCTCCCCAGCAACCAATATGGCAACTTTCCAGAAGTGTTTTCTGGAGCTTGGTCCTGGAATTGAGCAATTCTGCGGTCTCCCAGTATGGCGATAATTTCCCTTTACGTTTTATTTCCTGATTTTAATGATCAGAATCTACAATAGTCAAATCATTTTTCTAATTAACTGTAACTAATTCTGCCAACTCAGACAAGAGCATTGAAATACAGTCCAACAAAGCTCAATGTAGACAATAGCTCACCCTTCTCCTAGACCCCGGACAACTCTGGTCTGAACACTGACTGGAGTAATGTCAGACTTCAGCTGGTTTTAGCTGGTTCCATTTCATACCTGACCCCCAGGTTTTCCACGTTTTTCACCTGTCCCCAGGCCTCCAACTCCCTTAGTATTTACACACCCTTTGTTGCTTGAATGTCTTAAAACTTCTGTCTATTATTATACTGAGATGATCTGTCACATCATTCCATTCATGATTCCTCTCTGAGTTTGTCATAAGTGTATAAATAACACGCACACCTGTCCATTTTTTTTTGGTTTTTTAAGAAATGTTAACCTATCTGTTCGCTCCACAATGACGCAGATTTAATGTTAATGAGCCATTCCCTCTCTCAATAGTGTTGCTGCAAGGGAGCCCCAGGTGGGCAGAGGAAACGCTTCAAGGACACCCTCAAAGCCTCCTTGAAAAAGTGCAACATCCCCACCGACACCTGGGAATCCCTGGCCCAAGACCGCATGGAGGAGAAGCATTCGGGAAGGCGCCGAACACCTCGAGTCTCTTCACTGGGAGCAAGTGGAAGCCAAGCACAGGCAGTGGAAGGAGCGCACGTCAACCCAAGCACCCCTCCCACCCGCCCCTTCAACCACCGTCTGCCCCACCTGTGACAGAGACTGTAGGTCCCGCATTGGACTCATCAGTCACCTGAGAACTCATTTTTAATGTGGAAGCAAGTCATCCTCGGTTCCGAGGGACTGCCGAAGAAGAGGAAGAAGTGTTGCTGCACTGCGGTAAACAGGCCGTGCAGCTCCTAAAAATGAGAAGCTGCAGCTTCTAGGTTTTCTGCCCCTGCAGAGACTGTTTTGTACCCTTCAAGTCCTATATCACAAGTGGCCACTGCACTTCTCTTCAAAACCATTCCAAAAGGTTGTATTATCAACACAACGCACTGAGCTAGGCCCAGGTCCCAAATTAATTAACGCACATCAACATTCACTTTTTGGTTTAATTTCACTCAGAACCGCCCTGGTTTCCACACTTCTTTTATTATGATACTCAAGTCCGTTTCTTCTTCTGGTCACTCAGGCCAGAGGCTTAAATGTCCCACTGGCCTTTTTGTTAGGTAAGGGTATTAAGGGTTACGGAACCAAGGTGGGTAGATGGAGTTAAGATACAGATCAGCCATGATCTAATTGAATAGCGGAATAGGCTCGAGGGACTGATTGGCCTCCTCCTGTTCCTATGTTCATTTGAACTATGTGCAGCCAATTAAAAAAAATTAATTCATGGGATGTGGGCGTCACTGGCAAGGCCGGCATTTATTGCCCATCCCTAATTGCCCTTGAGAAGCTGGTGGTGAACCGCCTTCTTGAACCGCTGCAGTCCATGTGGTGAAGGTACTCCCACAGTGCTGTTAGGGAGGGAATTCCAGGATTTTGTCCCAGCGACGATGAAGGAACAGCGATATATTTCCATGTCAGGATGGTGTGTGGCTTGGAGGGGAACTTGGAGGTGGTGGTGTTCCCATGTTGTTCCAATTCCATAAAATAATGCAGACTTGTTTGTGCACTAGTTCCTCTCACAGTGCTACTTCCACGTTGAATGATCCACAGCGGGGTGTTAAAAGATTTTAAATGAAGCTTTTTAGCTAATTAACACATCAATACTGTATAAATGCCAAACTCAGAAGTAATACGAGGGAATATGTATCAGGAAAGGATGAACAGGCTGGGTCTCTTTTCTCTTGAAAAAAGAAGGCTGAGGGGTGACCTAATAGAGGTCTTTAAAATTATGAAAGGTTTTGATAGAGTGGATACAGAGAGAGTGTTTCTACTTGTGGGGAAGAGCATAACTAGAGGCCATCAATATAAGATAGTCACCAAGAAATCCAATAGGGAATTCAGAAGAAACTTCTTTACCCAGAGAGTGGTGAGAATGTGGAACTCGCTATCACAGGGAGTGGTTGAGGTGAATAGTATCGATGCATTTAAGGGGAGGCTAGACAAACATATGAGGGAGAAGGGAATAGAGGGTTATGCTGATAGATTTAGATGAGGAAAGACGGGAGGAGGCTCGAGTGGAGCATAAACACCAGCATGGATTGATTGGGTCGAATGGCCTGTTTCTGTGCCGTATATCCTATAACCATGGAAGAAGTTCAGCGAAGATTCACCAGGCTGATCCCTGGGATGGCGGGTATGACGTATGAGGAGAGATTGGGTCGATTGGGCTTGTACTTGCTGGAGTTTAGGAGAATGAGAGGGGATCTCATTGAAATTTTAAAAATTCTGACAGGACTGGACAGACTAGATGCAGGAAGGATGTTCCCGATGGTTGGGGAGTCCAGAACCAGGGGTCACAGTCTAAGGATAAGGGGTAAGCCATTTAGGACAGAAATGAGGAGGAATTTCTTCACCCAGAGAGTGGTGAACCTGTGGAATTCTCTACCACAGAAGGCAGTTGAGGCCAATTCATTAAATATATTCAAGAAGGAGTTGGATATATTTCTTAAGGCTAAAGGGATCAAGGGGTACAGGGAGAAAGCAGGAACAGGGTACTGAATATGGATGATCAGCCATGATCTCAGTGAATGGCGGAGCAGGCTCGAGGGGCCGAATGGCCTACTCCTGCTCCTATCTTCTATGTTTCTATGTTTCTATGTAATCTTCTGTAAGGTAGATGTGTTGAAGCTGGGCACCTATTTTAGGACTTCCCTAATCCTAGCTTCTCAGTTATACAGAGCAAATGTCTTGAGTCCTATTTATACACAAATTGCGAGCAGATTCTTTTTTTTGCTCATTTTAAGGAAGTGGGCATCACTGGTGAGGCTGGCTTCTATTGGCCATCCCTTGTTGCCCCGAGAAGGTGGTGGTGAGCCTTCTTCTTAAAACGCTGCAGTCCGTGTGGTGAAGGTGCTCCCACAGTGCTGTTAGAAACATAGAAACATAGAAACATAGAAGATAGGAGCAGGAGTAGGCCATTCGGCCCTTCGAGCCTGCTCCGCCATTCAACGAGATCATGGCTGATCATCCAAACCCTAGCACCCGGTCCCTACACCGACAGCCATCCCACCCAAGCCCTATCCCCATAACCCCACGTATTTAATCCCCCCTAACACTAAGGGCCAATTTTTATCATGGCCAATCAACCTAACCCGCACATCTTTGGACTTTAAGGATTTTATTCTTCAACTGAGTGACTTGTTAGGCCACTGCAGAGGCCAGTTAAGAGTCAACAATGTTGATGTGGGACAGTAGTGACATATAGACCAAAAAACTGCTAAGAACAGCAAGTTTCCTCCCCTAAAGGACATTAGTGACCAGTTGGGTTTTTACGACAATCTTCATGGTCACTTTACTGATAGCAGTTTTTTATTTCCAGATTTATTTATTTTTATAAACTGATCTATAATTCTCAACCTGCTGTGGTGGGATTTGAACTCACGTTATCCAGGCCTCTGGGTTACTGGTCCAGTTCTGAATTTAATTCCTATCAAATGAAAAACTGTGCTTGCTGTGGGGATTTGGCCAATTTTTTACCATATCTAAGGCTTCCTTCATAAATTCTTCCAATAAAGAATTACAAAAGTATTTTTACACCGCATCCAAAAACAACAGACTGGAATTGCTGCTTTTCTTAAGGTGGCCTATGAATAGAGGCTTTTCCCATACACTCCTGCTCCTTTCGGCCCCAAAAGGAAAGTGTAAAAAAAAAAATATTTTAAACTTGCTTTTTCTGACCCCAACTCCGCTTCCCACTTCCCCACTCAGGGCACCAGTTAAAATAGCAAAAGCAGACAATGCTGGAAATACTCAGCAGGTCAGGCAGCACCTGCGGAGAGAGAAACAGAGTTAACGGCCAGGGCCCCAAACACCCCTTCCAGGTGAAACAGCGATTTACTTGTACTTCTCGCAATCTAGTATACTGTATTCGCTGCTCACGATGTGGTCTCCTCTACATTGGGGAGACCAAACGCAGATTGGGTGACCGCTTTGCGGAACACCTCCGCTCAGTCCGTAAGGGTGACCCCGAGCTTCCGGTCGCCTGTCATTTCAATTCACCGCTCCATTCCCACTCGGACCTCACCGTCCTTGGCCTCTTGTACTGTTCCACGGAAGCTCAACGTAAACTCGAGGAACAGCACCTCATCTTCCGATTAGGCAGTCTGCAGCCTTCCGGTCTCAATATCGAGTTCAACAATTTCAGATCATAACCTCGGCCCCTATTTCATTTTTACTTATATTTTTCCACTCCTTTCCTCCCCCCCCCCTTTCCTTTTGTTTCTCTCTCACACCTGGCAGCTATCTTTTGCCCTGCCAGTACACTTTACACCTAATCCCAGCCTATTACCATCTCGTCTAGCTTCTAATCTCTTTTACTTCTTTTGGTTCTTTTATTCTTTTGTCCGATCGCAGCCCTGCCTTCGATCTAGTTCCTTTTCTCTCCAGTTTTGAAGAAGGGTCAAATCCGAAACGTCAACTCAAATTTCTCTCCACGGATGTTGCCTGACCTGCTGAGTTTTTCCAGCATTTTCTGTTGTTATTTCTGAATTTTCTTTACCTCGGCGTGGCGGGTCGCGACCCCATTGCTGCTTCCGACCCGCTCCAGAAATCGACTTTGCACTAATGGGGCCGACTAAGCCCCGTCCAGTGCGTTGCCCGGCCCAATTAAATGGTACGGGTCCGATGATGTCATCCATGATGCGTTTTCAGCCAGTAGATTTACAGGAGCCACGGCCACATTGCATTTGAAGGTTCATCTAGGAGTGTGCAGTCACTGCACTGGAGCCTTTGATTGCTCCAAACACTTGGAAACATGACTGCACAGAGGCAGAGGGCTGCACCCAGGTTCTCCGATGACTCCCTCCATATGCTTGTGGAGGGAGTCAGAGCACGCAGGGAGGTTCTCTTCCCTTCCGATGGGTGGAAGAGACCTTCCCAGGAGACCAAAAGAGCCGAGCTCTAAATTGCAGTGGAGGTCAACAGCAGGGATGTGGTCAGGAGGACCTGGGTGCAGCGCTGGAAATGTTCTCATTAGATCAGGAAAGGTGAGTTCACTCAACTTCATCTTGCTGTGCCTCTCATCACATCCCCATCACTCGGCCTTCCCAACCCTGCTGCTGCACATCCTTACTCACACCAACATACCTTGCATGTCCACCCATCCCTCTCTCTCTATCTACATTATCACATCCCCATCTTACTAACCACCCCTCACACTCACCCTCATCCTAGTGCAATCATACCAACTAACAACACACAAGAAGGCCACTTGGCATTGCCACCCCACTCCATCATAGTCATCCTCCCATTCCTTGCACTCATTCCGTCGCTCTCACTCAACCTCTTCTTTCCCTCCTTGCAGGAAAAGAGAGTCCACGATAAGAGGGAGAGGGAGAGAGCTGGAAGAGGCACGCTGTAAAGTCTGTGGGTTGTTTAGTTAATTAATACACAGACTCCAAGAGTAACTTAAAACAGGACTTTACTATTCGAAGGTCAGGGCGAATCTGCCCAATAACTCCTGGCACAACACTTATATACTGGTGTGGTCACCGTCGGTATTACCGTATACAGAAGCCAAACAAAGTAGTGCCACACCTAAAATAGTTCTCTTAAAGGTGAACGGTTACATACAATAGTTCTCTTAAAGGTAGACGGGTACATACACTACAATCCTCCCTTTTTAGCTTATAACATACTTATTCCCCATTAAACATAACATATAATCAACTTCATGTAAAACAATTCACAGATATAGTCTCTGCGGGAAACAGTTCACAGATTCAGTCTCTGCGGGAACAGTTCACAGATTCAGTCTCTGGTCTTGACTCGGTCCGAACAACATCTCTGTGGTGTAGCCGGTTCACATTTCTAGCGTGACTCATCCAATAGTCTTTCCCTTGGCTTAACAGCTTGAACTTCCGTCCTGCTGAACCAGCAGTGCTGACTTTTACAAACAGCTGGACTGCCTTGGTAATTTTTCCTACTTTCCAACTGATTTGGCCCCCTTCGTGGGGCCCACGTGCATGATCTGATAGAAGTGATAATGATTTAGATGGTTATCGTCTTCTGCTTCGTCTTTTTCTTTTCTGCTTCTTGGAGACTCTCGGGGCTCCCTTATCCGCTGCCAGCTGTAGCGCCACCATCTCCCTATGTTCCTTAGACTTTAAGTGCTTCATCCTGATTTCTGCACTTTGGGAGTTTTCATCACAAGCTGGGCAGACCAGATCCTCGTAATATTCCGTGTCACTCAACAGGTCATGGTAATATTCGGTGTCGTCCTGAGCTAGTCTAGCGAGAGGGCCTGCTACTTCTTCCGTACCCAACTGGACATTAGCCGACTGTTGTTCCCTCCCTAGACATCTTTCCTGAAGAGACTTCTTCATGCGTTCATATTCATCCCGCTCTTCCTGGGTTTCCTGCAAATCCTTCACTAATGACCTCGTTTGTGATTTCAACACTTCCCCTTCCCTCGGGGATTGATTGATCAGGCTATTCAATCCTTCTACTGGAGCAGCTGTTTCAACATTCTGCTGTTCACATTGACGTGATTCAGCGTACTTTTGGCATCCCTGTAAAATCTGTGTTGCAACCTCAGCTATTTCCATAACTTTTGAGAGCTCCGAACTCCTTCCCTTTGAAGATTGAAGATCGTGTTCAGATTGTTCCCATTGTAGAGTCTTGTCCTTCAGCATATGAAGGAGTTGGCTGACCGTTAACTCTTCCACGGGAACACTGTGGGTCAGAGTCTTCTCCATTTCATCCACCTTTTCCTCCAATGCTTTCACCTTCTTTTCCTCTTGTACTTTGGCTTCCAGCGCTCGGAGAAGTTGCGCATTGATGCTCTCTGGCTCATGTTCAGAGGCCATTCTTACAGTCTCTGTGTTTCTTACAGTTTCCTTTTCTTCCACTGAACGGATTCCCAGTTGAATCTGTTCTTCAAGTTGTTGAATCTCGGTCATTGCTGCCCCATATTTGTCTTGGGTTTCCTTTAATATTTTTATGAGTTCTTGTACATCTTGTCTTTCATGTTCTGCCATGTCTTTCACCTCTAATTTCTCATCTATGGATGGAACTTCTACCGATGAGTCTGTCTTGGCCTTGAGCTCATCAAGAATTTCCTGCAGCCTTTGGACTTCTTGCTCATGTTCAACCTTCAGTTGCTCATATGCTTCCACTGAAACTAGCTTTTCGGAGGTTGCCGAGTTAACCCCTTCCAGAATTGTAGCCTGGGCCTGTTCATACTGTTCTTTCAACTTCTCACACTCTGCTTGTAAGGAGTCATAGAGAAGAACTGGAATAAAATCCTGGCTTCCTGAAGATTCCTCTTCATTTGCTTCTTCCTGCAAATATTCTAACTCCTGAACAGCATAAGGGAGATGTGATCGGTAATTGGTCACGATGGCTCTATGGTCGCTCTCTGCTTGAGCTAGCTGCTTCTGTTGTCTTTCCAGATTCTCCCATTCAGTGTCATAGAACTTTTTCATTGTTTTCATCTCTTGTACGAGACGGTAACTCAATTGTTCTAATTGTTGTCGTAATTTGAAATAAGTTTGAGTCCGAGCTCGGTGTTCCTCCGTCATGGATATGTCCGTAACTTGAACAGGCTCAGAATTTTCTGTCAAACTAGGTTGTCGTTGTTCGGTGGAGTTCTGTTCTGAAACTTTGTTCTTCTCTGGAGCATAAGCCTTTATGCATGCCTTCGTTTTTCCAACCTTCGTCGGCAAGTCCATTTCAGCCTTGTCTTTCATATTTGGGTTGGTCTTATCGTCATCCGTTTCAGAATCTGAGCTGATTGTCTGCACCGAGTCCTCACTCATTATGGCTTTTAGATAGTGCCATTCCATGTCTATTTTCTTGATCCACTCCCGTCCTAGAAGTGGTGGTCCTCCCTCACGTAGTACGTATAAGTTCATTCTTGGGTGTTCTTTACCCCTATCTCTCACTTTGACTCTTATCTTTCCCATGGGGTATACTTTATGCCCCGTGTATGTCTGCAATACGAACTTGGTATCTCTTAAGGGTATATGTGAGAATAGCCGGTGGTAATCCCTTCGATTTATGACTGATAGAGCTGATCCAGTGTCCAACTCCATTTTCACTTGGATTCCAGCTATTTTTAGCATGACCCAGATAGTTTGTAGGTCAGCTTCCTTACTCACATTGTGAATTCTCAGACTACCCAGCTCCTGGCCGTTTGGGTCTGAATCTGAATTCTGTTCGTCTGAACTCTTCTCAGCCACCTTGCGTACCTTGTTGTACTTTTCCTGTGATGGCTTCCTTTGGTTGTTGGTCCTTTGGTTGTTGGTCTTCTTCCCTGACCGGCATACCTTAGCTATGTGACCCAGTTTGCCACATTTCCTACATTCCTGGTTCTTAAACCAGCATTGGTTCTGGTCGTGTGTTGTCTTCCCACAACGATAGCATTTTGTTGTTGTCGAGGTAATTTGATCCACACTTAGTGCTGCTGTCTTTAGCTGCATTTCCGCAGTTCCCTTCGCTGCGGCTTCGTGCGATGCTGCAATAAGGACAGCCCTGTCAAGTGTAAGGTCGTTCTCTTCGAGTAGTCGCTTTTGCGTTCCTTCCTTTGCCAACCCGCACATGAACTTGTCTCGCAATGCCTCTGTCAGATTCCCTCCAAACTGGCAGTATTTCGCTAGTCTACGCAGTTCGACCAAGTATTCTGCGTTGCTTTCGTCTTTCCGTTGCGTTCTCGTATAGAATTTGAATCATTCCGCCAACATCAACGGTGTGGGGTTCAAGTGATCCTTCAGAACAGCCACAATATCATCGAAAGTCTGATCCGCCGGTTTAGCTGGTGATAGTAGATGCTTCAAGAGCCCGTATGTCTTCGCGCCCATCGAGTTTAGCAAGGTTATAGCTTTGTCATCTTCTTCTATTTTATTGGCCTCACAATAGATCTCGATGCGTTCCACGTACGTGGCCCAGTCTTCTACCTCGGCATTAAAATCGTTGATGTTACCACGCTTAGGCATCTTCCTCTCTTTCTGATAACACCCCGAATTATTTCTTTAACTTATTTTTTTTTTTCTAAGATGGCGGTTTTCCCGCGAAAATGGCGGTTTCCCGCGCTTATCTTCTCTCCCCGCCCACTTCAATGGCGGTTTCCCGCTTCTGTCTTCTTCCCCGCCTAATGGCGGCTTCCTGCGTTTCTTCCCTAGCGGGAGGGGTACACTTTCCCCCACAGGCGACGGCCGCTGGCTTTCAGATTCACAGCCTGCGCGTCGGCTTCAGTGCTTTCCCTTTTCTCGGCAAGGCAACCGGCGCTGGGTACACCCCGTTGACGGCGAACAGGTTCAGCCGCTGGGCTGGCTCTCGCTCAGTTCCCCTTGCTCGGGCTCGGTCTCTCTCCCGCTCTCTCGGCTCTACCGGCGCTGGGTACACCCCGTTGACGGAGAACAGTTTCAGCCGCTGGACTGGCTCTCGCGCAGTCTCCCTTGGTCGGCTCTGCCTCTCCCGCTCGCTCAGCTCCCAAACGCCTCTCCCAGCCGTCTCGCAGTCCGGTGCTTCCCTCCCCGGCTGCGGCTGAGTTTTTATATCTTCCCGCGCCTACGCTCCCGGTCGCAGCGCTTCGTGGCTTCGGTCGCTGCCCGGCCTTTTTCGCCGGTCGCGGTCTAGCTGTCTCATGATGCCGTTGCGTCCCCAGCCTGTCTGTACCGCGGCTTCCTTGCTCCACGCTGCCCCAGTCTCAGCGCCTCTGGGCCCGACTTCTGTCCGGCTCCTTTTCCCCTCGACCGTGGTCGAGTGCACCGCCCTTATCCTCCGATTATTCTTTTTACTTTTCCCTTACTCACAGTCACCGTGGCCGCCTTGCTTCTCGTGCTGATCGGCTCACTCCTCACCGTGGCAGAAGGGACAGTCAGTGCCTGTTGCTGATGGAAGTCTTTGTCTCTGAATTCTTCCCCCTTTCCAGCTCTGCAGACTCGAGTTTTCTCCAGCAGAATGACGAGGGCGGTTGTCTCTTCTCGACGCTCGTTAACTGCTTCGGGATTATTGTTGCCGCAGGGTACGATCGGACTCGTCGCCACTGTAAAGTCTGTGGGTTGTTTAGTTAATTAATACACAGACTCCAAGAGTAACTTAAAACAGGACTTTACTATTCGAAGGTCAGGGCGAATCTGCCCAATAACTCCTGGCACAACACTTATATGCTGGTGTGGTCACCGTCGGTATTACCGTATACAGAAGCCAAACAAAGTAGTGCCACACCTAAAATAGTTCTCTTAAAGGTGAACGGTTACATACAATAGTTCTCTTAAAGGTAGACGGGTACATACACTACACACGCCATCATTGGCGACCCTAACTTCAGCAGAGGAGGCTACGTTAGAAGTATTGGGATTCGCAGAGCAGCTCAAGGTGGGAGATGGAGAGGGTGGGACATCTCAGCAACCTGGTGATAGAATTACATATCAAACAGCTACATGACGTACATCAGTCACTCATATGGGGACTGATATTATCAGCCTCTGAATGGTCATCATGTGCATAATGGTATCTGTAGCCATTCTTCATATGACTTATCTAACTCATCTCTTTACTCTCCCACAGGTCCATCAAGAGCCCCCTGCCATTGTCCAGGAGGAAGAGGAAGATAACTCCTCAGAAGAGCCTCCAGCCTCAGAGGACGCACCGTCACCAGACACAAGCACACCCAGCATCAGCGCAGATACGCACACCTCGGTGGGTCCCATGCGAGACAGAGTAATGTTGTCACCTGGTGTCTCACAACTCACAATTGAGCAAGAGCAGATGGTGGAGACAGGGGCAGCAGTGGAGAGTCCTCGTCGGAGGCCGCAGGATGCTCCCAGCTCTGCTCAGCTGCATGCAGACACTGAGCCTCGGGGGCCATCCAGAAAGAGAGTGATCCTGGAGGTGCAGGAAGAAGTGCAGGAGGCTTCGACGGGTTTTGTGACCATGATGTCAGCAAATCTTCAGAGAATGGAGGAGTGCATCTCCAACATGAGCACCACCGCATCGCAGGCGATGGTCACTGTAGGCTCTTCCATAGAAAAGATGGCCATGGAGCACCTAATGCGCCACTCACAGGAGCGCATGGTCTCTATGGAGAATAAATGGCAGAAGTTCATAGACCTCCTCTCTAGCGTAGACGTGGGTTCTCATGGCCCCACTGATGTGCAGCAAGGTGCTCTCCAGCTCCTTGGCAGCAAGGAAGTGAGCAGGCAGCCTCTACTTCTGCTGAAGCCACAGGTCTAGCACCTCGTAGAAGCACAGATAAGAGAAAGATGACATACAAGTAGATTCACAAGGGTAGCCACTTGGGTGTTTTATTCAATGTTAACGTCAAGTTTCCATTAATGTGATCTCAACCATAAAAATCTTTATTTTCACCACTTTCCAGTCTTGGAGAAATTTGTGTGTACCTTTTAGAAGTGGCTTAGTGAGTTGCAGTGAATGGTGAGACATCGCAGTACCCCCTGCAAAGGTGATGAGTGTGAAAGTAATGGCTTGAGCATTGTAGGGATGGTTTATGGTGTTGCTGTGGGGTGGTGCCAACCTGGCACAGCATGTGGCAGCCATATGGGTGTACAACATAAAGTTAAGTAAATCTGGCCATGATGAGGCCATCCCTGCCCTCCCGGGCAGCAATGTGCTTGGGTGCTGATGCCCTCTGTCCTGTGCAGCATCAGGTGGTTGTGGAGAAGGTTGGTGATGTTGTTGGTGCTGCTGGTGTGCCTGTTGCTGCTGGTGTTGGGGCTCATCTTGGCGAGATTCTGAGGACCAAGGTGAGACAGTATAAGCGGCACCCATGTTGATGAAATAGATGGCAGGTCAAGTAAAGTTGACAGAAGCAATCTTTCAACGGTGAGAGAGGTTCTTCCAATGAGATGACACTGGATGGAGACTTTGCTGGAAACACTTGCAGCCTGCAGAAAGTTAAATCTGTGCTGACAATGTAGTCAAAAACAGCTTCTGCCTGAGGAAAGTGATTAGTTGTGAGGTCGGAGCATTTGATGTTGTCAAGTAATCAGCTGGATCAATGGCCACTCAACTCCTGCCTCAGGTTGACAGACGTGGTTCGCGAGCTGCGTGAACCCCGTGGCCATGCAGGGAAATTTGAAAGGTGGGGGGGGGGGAGGGGGGAAGGGTGCTTAAGTATCTGACAACAAGCTGATAATGATTCCAATTAAGAGGAAAGGCACGTGGGGGCGGGATGATGGCGGGTTCCCGACCTGCTCCGACTTTTTCAAATTTCCCACCCGTCCCACCTCCGATCATGCCCACACAGACCCCAGAAAACTCCAGCCAACGTTTCCGGTCGATGACCATCCGTTAGTTAAAATAGCAGTCGGGCCCCGATGACATCATCAAACCCCAGTCTGCATATTTAAAGAAGGCCCCTGCCTGTTTCAGGCGGGTGTCCTTGCTGCCTGCTCAGAAGAGCTGGTTGCCAGGGAATGAGACATTGGCGGGTAAGCCACCCGGCTGATTTTAACTGCCCACCCGGTTTCCGCCGGGCCAGCAGTGTTAAAGTCGCCCCTTCAGAAACAAGTACGTGAGAAAATATATTTACTTTAATAGCAGAAACTCATTAACACCACCAGAGGGCGACAGAGTTTAACCTGAACTGAGTTGAAATCACATTCTTCAGAACATGCATTTTATTTTAACACTTTTGCAGTTATATTCACTGAGTATACGGATATTACCTTTTTAGTTTTGACAAATTGTTGTAATTTAACTCCTTTGAAGCAAGATTTTAATTTCATTTTGAGATTCTGATCAATCGATAAAGCCATCAAAGAGTGAGCCTAGACATGGCATCCAAATAACTCAAACTGGGCTGCTTCAGGCAAAAGGTTCAAGGTTGTTCCATTTAAAGAATAATTCTTGTGTGAGGTGAACGTTTTCTTGCACGTGGCATCTGAAATTGTCATCAGCTATTGCTGCATTCTTGCAAGTATCATGTTTGGAGGTAGATAAGCAAAGGCCTGAGATGCCAACATAAAAGAGAGAGCGGACCGGAAAACGGTCATATGGTCCATCAAGCCCGTCCCCTCTACATATTATGTACAATTCTGCTTTATCTTGGATTTACACAACTCGGCCAAGTCCCTCAATGGTAAATGGAATAGAATTTCTAACCTTACATCCTACATTTATTCATCACTGCGCCACTTACATTCTTGACACTAACTGCAACTGGTCCTCTCCATCTACCCTACTCAGAGGGGGAGGGGAGAAGACACTGAGGGAATAAAATATCCTGCATCAAGAATTTCTGTCTTTTGTATCTTGAATTTATAGTTAGCTATAAGCTCTATGAAAATGATGTGTTTAAAAATGCAATAGAAGACCAGCAGTGATTATGAGACATCAACGGGAAGCCACACCTTATACGTGTCCCCTCGCGGGATTACACAGGATTACATCGGATATACGGCACAGAAACAGGCCATTCGGCTCAACCAGTCCATGCCGGCGTTTATGCTCCACGCGAGCCTCCTCACCTCTTTCCTCATCTAACTCTATCAGTGTAACCCTCTATTCCCTTCTCCCTCATATGCTTATCCAGCCTCCCCTTAAATGCATCTAGACTATTCGCTTCAACCACTCCCTGTGGTAGCGAGTTCCACATTCTCATCACTCTCTGGGTAAAGAAGTTTCTTCTGAATTCCCTGTTTGATTTCTTGGTGACTATCTTATATTGATGGCCTCTAGTTTTGCTCTTCCCCACAAGTGGAAACATTCTCTCTGTGTCTACTCCATCAAAACCTTTCATGATTTTAAAGACCTCTATTATGTCACCCCTCAGCCTTCTCTTTTCAAGAGACAGAGACCCAGCCTGATCATCCTTTCCTGATATGTATACCCTCGCATTTCTGGTATCATCCTTGTAAATCTTCTCTGCACCGTCTCCAGTTCCTCTATATCCTTTTTATAATATGGCGACCAGAATTGTATACAGTACTCCAATACAAGTTTAGCATAACTTCACTACTTTTCAATTCTATCCCTCTAGAAATAAACCCTAGTGCTTGGTTAGCTTTTTTTTATGGCCTTGTTAACCTGTGTCGATACTTTCAGTGATTTGTGTATTTGTGCTCCTAGATCCCTTTGTTCCTCTACCCCATTTAGATTCTTACTTTCCAAGTAATATGTGACCTCCCTATTTTTCTTACCAAAATGTAATACCTCACATTTATCTGTGTTGAATTTCATTTGCCAGCTATTTGCCCATTCTGCAAGTTTCTTAATGTCCTCTTGTAACTTGTTGCAGTCCGCCTGAAAAGTCTTCCTTGGAAAGGGCGAGGAGCTGCTTTACAACGACGGAGATCGAAGCAAAGCATCGAATGCACATCCTTGGCAGAAGCAGTGAGCCAAACGTGAATTTTTTTAAAAGGGCAATTTCACCGACAAAAGTGGATCATTTTGACTTTGGACGATCATGTAAAATGGGCGACATCGGACCAGCTGCCCGTCAATGATTTGTATGAGGGAACCAAATGTAATATTTCCAAGTTTGCTGACGACACGAAACTAGGTGGGACTGTGAGTTGCGAGGAGGATGCAAAGAGGCTTCAAGGCGATTTAGACAAGTTGAGTGAGTGGGCAAATACATGGCAGATGCAGTATAACGTGGATACATGTGAAGTTATCCACTTCGGTAGAAAAACAGAAAGGTAGAGTATTATTTAAACGGTGATAGATTGGGAAATGCTGATGTACAAAGGAACCTGGGTGTCCTTGTACACCAGTCACTGAAAGCAAACATGCAGGTACAGCAAGCAGTTAGGAAGGCAAATGGTATGTTGGCCTTCATTGCAAGAGGATTTGAGTACAGGAGCAAGGATGTCTTACTACAGTTATACAGGGCCTTGGTGAGACCACACCTGGAGTACTGTGTGCAGTATTGGTCTCCTTACCTAAGAAAGGATATACTTGCCATAGAGGGAGTGCAGCGAAGGTTCACCAGACTGATTCCTGGGATGTCAGGACTGTCGTATGAGGAGAGATTGGGTCGACTAGGCTTTTCTTCACTAGAAGAATGAGAGGGCATCTCATTCAAACATATAAAATTCTGACAGGGCTAGACAGACTGGATGCAAGGAGGATGTTTACCCTGGTTGGGGGGTCTAGAACGAGGGGTCACATTCTCGGGATATGGGGTAGGACATTTAGGACTGAGATGAGGAGAAATTTCTTCACTCAGAGGGTGGTGAACCTGTGGAATTCTCTACCACAGAAGGCTTTGGAGGCCAAGTCACTGAATATAGTTAAGAAGGAGATAGATTTCTAGACACAAAAGGCATCAAGGGGTATGGGGAGAGAGCGGGAATATGGTATTGAGATAGAGGATCAGCCATGATCATATTGAATGGCGGAGCAGGCTCGAAGGGCCGAATGGTCTACTCCTATTCCTATTTTTCTATGTTTCTATGTTTCTAGACAGCTGTCTCGGTTTTCATTTCTGTTGATGTCAACTGAATTGACATTCGGGAAAGATGTACAACAAGCGGCTGATTCAATATCGTCTGTTTTACTGCATTGGCCAATGTCAAAGTGACCCCCAAATATTTTATTTCATTTATCTACCAGAAAGAGAGCACCAGCAGCGTTAATCAGTGTATTGTGTCAGAGCCCGTGGTACGTTAGATGCTGTTATCAACCTAAAAATTACTGTGAACATATTTGTGAGACATTCTTCTGTCCGATATTTTAACATAGGCATTAGCCCAACTATTTTAAAGGGAACACTGGTGAGACGAGAAACCCTGGAAAGTAGGCGTCTGAGAGGCGATCTTATAGAGGCATATAAGATAGTCAAGGGGATAGAAAGTTCAAACTGGAACACTACTTTAAATTAAACTGCAAGAGGAGGACAAGAAGACATCAGCTCAAATTAGTGAAAGGTAAATTTTGGACTGATATCAGGAAGAGTATCTTCACACAGCAATTGTGGAACTATAGGCCTAAAAATTCAGTTGCTTTGCGCCTCCCAGGTGCTAACAGGGCGCAAAGCAACTAGCGCCTGGGCACGGCACCGCCAATGCCTACCACGAAATTCAGCGGGAGGTTAGCGACGGCAGTAACCATTGGCGCCCCATGGCACTGTGCCGCCGGTGATGAAGTCATCGCCGTGGGCCGCGCTTCGGCCGCGATCTTCTATAGCGCTCCCTGACTTACCGCCGGATGCTATGTCTGACAGGGTTAAGGGGGGCCTACCTGCGGCCGGGGCGGCGCAAATTAAAGGGAAGGTGCCGGGCCGCCATTTTTGTTGCTGGCCGTCTGCCAGCATCTGCCCCCTCTGCCGTCCCCGGCCTCCTCTGCACCCTCCCCCCCCCCTCGCAGAGTGCTGGCTGCGCTCCGTGAGCCCGGCACTTCCCTTGAGTGCCCGGGTCGCGCTGCGCTTAGCCCCTCCCCTTTAATAAGGGGAGGAATGCCTGCAGTACCGCGGCGCGACGTGCCACAGCGCTAATATTCACTCACAGTGCCCCAAGAGGGAGGTGGGGCACTTCCAGTAGTGCTACCGGTGAATTTCGGCCGCGGGGGCTCTAATGTTTTTCGGGGCGCTAAAAGTACCGCCCCGGCAAAGTTAGCGCCCCAAAAAGGGGCGCAACCCAATTTTTCCCCCATAGTGTCTTACAGGATCGCTGCTTTAAGATGGGCTGAATGGCCTTCCTTATCCACAGGTACCTTGTGATCTTATGAAATTGGTTAACACCTCCGCTAAAATAGTAGAGAAAGAATTGTCACACAAACAGTCGTTTCTAAGTTATAGTGAGAAATCACTGAATAACTTGACAGTAGGTGCGAAATTCTGTCATTTGAATTTTAAGTCAAGTTTTATACCTAATTTTTCATGTTTTAATATGATAAACTGCAAGTAATTACAACTATTTCACATAAGCTGCTTCTAGTTGAAAAGTACCTCAGACTATGTTGAAAGTAGGGATGGAGTTTCATCTTATAAAAGAAAAAACTAGCGCCTTTCACAACCCAAAGCGCTTTACAGCCAATTAAGTACTTTTGAAGTGTAGTCACTATTGTAATGTACATAAGAACATAGATGTAGGAGCAGGAGTAGGCCATTCGGCCCCTCGAACCTGCTCCGCCATTCAATGAGATCATGGCTGATCTGATCTTGGCCTCAGCTCCACTTCCCTGCCCGCTCCCCATAACCCTGGACTCCCTTATCGTTCAAAAGTCTGTCTATCTCCACCTTAAATATATTCAATGACTCCTCCTCCACAGCTCTCTGGGGAAGAGAATTCCAAAGATTCACGACCCTCTGAGAGAAGAAATTCCTCCTCATTTCCGTTTTAAATGGGTACCCCCTTATTCTGAAATTATGCCCCCTAGTTCTAGATTTCTCCATGAGGGGAAACATCCTCTCTGCATTTACCCTGTCAAGCCCCCTCAGAATTTTATATGTTTCAATAAGATCCCCTCTCATTCTTCTAAACTCCAATGAGTAAAGGCCCAACCTGCTCAACCTTTCTTCATAAGTCAACACCTTCATCTCAGGAATCAACCTCGTGAACCTTCTCTGAACTGCCTCCAATGCAAGTATATCCTTCCTTAAACATGGAGACCAAAATGTAGGTAGCATTATACTCAGAGTGACTGGAGATTTCAGGTAAACTTTAATAATATGTCTTCTAGTTGTTTTCATGGAGGTTCTCTCCAATTAAGCAGCAATGGTGGTGAAGTAGACACTCACTGGAGTAGGAGCTCTCTCGATCAGGCCTGTCCTAGGTACCAAGCCCATTGTCACAGGGACATAAGGCAAGAAATCAGTTCAGTCTGACACCAGTAACTGTCTGTTTCCTTTTTAACATGTCTTCTTTGCTCAACTGATTAGAGAAGAGGGAAATTTTACAGCTTTCTCTTTTTGGGAGATTTTACCCAGGCTATTTTTTTGGTCTCTCTCAGGATGGAAAATTAGGGCAAGTCCATGCCAGTGGAAAGAGGGATTGAAGGTTTAGGAGTAAGTGCAGCCACTATTAATAAAATACTCCATGGAATACCATAGGTCAATGCTGTGCGGACTAGGGAGTCACCTTTGTGGAATGAGGTTAAATAACGTACCTTATAATTGTGAATTAATGTTCTGGAGACTTTGCTTGATAGCCTTGGGAGAGAGGAATGCTCACAGAGAAATTTCATGTTCTTCAAGGTTCTAAGGGATATTTATTAAAATGGCAAGAGGTTATGCAACAGGCTTTTGGGCTCAATGGGTTAAATAACCTTTACTTACACTGATGTTGAGCAATGAAAAAGTAAGCCATAATTCTGCTTTTATCTGATAAGCATCTTAGGTCGAGTTTAATATAGAAATCCGGGCATAGAGGCGGCTTCCGCCGCACTGCCAGTGAGGTTACGGTTCAGGGCCAAGAGTTTTCAAAAATGGCCATGTCAACTTATGTCACTCTCAGCTTCCAGAGGATATTGCCTACAGTGCCAGTGTGACGTCACCAGTCCCCATATGTTTTGTTGCCTTATGGTTTTTCTGAACAACACAACTAAATAATTAGTGTGAAAGCCAAGGTTAAGTTAATACTGGCTGGCCTCATTCCGACTGGCAAGTGGAATGAGACAGCATGAGCTCGATCTGCCCTTTAAGCAAGCAGGAAGGCTTTGTAAGTTAATGAGAATTTTATATACTCATTAACATTGCTTCATTTAATTTTTATTTGCCCCTCTCTGTTCCTGAGTTATTTTTCTTCCTCCACTTTGTGGTCATACCCCACTGGCTGACCGAGGGTGGGTAGGCCTCCCGGCCTCCCAGACCTCCGCCAGTGTAGCCAAGTGGTTTATTCAACTTTCCCTCCGACCTTTCCGTGGGGGGCATGATTTGACTCCTCGGGATGCCTCCCCCTGATAGCCAGCTGAAACTGGAACTCACTATGTGGGGAACTGCAGGCCTGCTGCTGTGTCCAGTCACTGTACGGTGCAATGCATTAACACACCAAGTGACTGTGCCGCTTGTTCACTCCTCTGGCTGGATTACAAGCATTTTCAGATCATCTGTAATCAAAACTGATAAAATGAGATCGAGAATACTCTTATAAACGGAATTTAACATGAATAAGCATATTCATTAATTGGACAATTAAGGTAAATCATTTATAAAAATTATAGAAGGGCTAGGTGGAGAAATAATTTTAATTACTTTTTCTTAGGACCTGGAGTCCTATCCAACTCAAACAGATGTGTTGAAATTCCTCTCTCCGATGAATGTGGTCGATTTATATGAAATGAGTTTGGAAATGTCTCAAATCAATTCTAAATGGGCATGAGTCCAAAACACCAAACCACCCTTAAACATAAGTACAGTACAGAGCTCAGTGATGGAGGCCATGAGAATAGACTGGACGGGACACATTAAGTTCAAATACAGCAGAGGATTGGGGAGGTTATTCGAAAGGGGAACCCTGACATGTTGCCATGGTACAGTAAGGGGCCACTCTACATTGCATCCGGCCTGGGTTGGATCTGACCTGGAAGTACTTGGGGCCGTCATTAGGTGCGTGTGGAGATGTTTCATTTCCTAGTACTTGTCAGGCTCTTTTTATCTTGATGAACCAAAATACACACAAAATGGTTACTACATTTTGATTAATTCCAACAAAAATCATTTCTAATTGTTTAACCTTTTACAGCCACAAGCTAAAGGGGGTGAAATTGGGTGCCTTTGTGCCTCCCGTTAGTGCCCTCGGGAGGGTATGGGGCACAAATGGCTTTGCGACCGGGCGTGGCGCTGACATCGACTCCCGCCATATTCAACTTGAACCCACAAACGTCTGACTCAGAGGCGAGAGTGATACCCACAGAGCCACTTGTATGCTTCTGGTTGAAGCAAACTTCAATATATGATAATGGCTGGATTCCAGTTGAGCTGCTTTATATGATTAGTAGTGACAAAGCCAACAGCTTGTGTACTATATTTCTGTGGCAGTCTCTTTGCAGAATATATTTTCCTCCATGTTCAATGTCACAGATGACTCCTGTAAGTTAGCCCTTGCTCCCCATGGAGCAGAATGTTCCTTATCTTACCAAATAGCTAGGAAACCCTAGTCATAGGGGAAAAAATTCATCCCCTTAACACCTCCCGTTAGCGCCAATAGATGGCGCTAATGGGGCGCTAAACCAGTATTGCCTGGGCGAGGCGAATCCAGCGGCACACGCCAAATCTGCCACCCCCCCGTAGCGTTGCCAGTAAGAGGTATCGCCAGGAACGTCAATATCAGGTAGATCGTGACCGCTCGATTTGCAAAATTGATTCTCGCCACTTACCTCACTGCCTGGAGTAAACATTAACAGGGAGAGCTGGTGTGCAACACCAGGAAGCTGGCTCCAGGGAATCATCAGTAATCACTCGCAGCTGTCAGGTTAATGCAGTTTCAGTGGTTTTTTTGTTAGTTTCACCCACTGCAACAGTTTCATTCAGTAATTTAAAGGTTCTTTTGTATCAGGAGTCTTCTGGCAACTAAAAAGTAGCTACATTTATTCTTCAAAGATTCCAACTGCTACACTTGGTTACATTAATGGGGGCTATACTGGCGCCACCTCACCCACCAGGATCTATGGCAGAGGGAGCGTAGGCAGTGAGAAATATGGGAACATGTACGCAGAGAGATGAGGAGGAACATCAGGGCTCTCATCAGGCAGCTATACCCTCTGAGGGTATTCCAAGATCACTTCTCCTACCTTCAATGAAGCGAGGAGCAGTTTATTAGATGGCTCTGCTTCACCAAGGAGGTGGTCACAGAACTCTGCCACCTCCTCCAAACAGACCTCCAGTCTCACACCCAGGATGACTTAAACCCCAGATCCCCATTGCTCACCACATCCCCATCGTTGTGTCCCTGTCACAGACCATATCACACCGCAAAGCTGAAATGAGAGACACCATAAAAGAATGGTAAGTGAAGTCATAAATTCATAAAAAAGTAGTGGACACATATTTACACCAAAGATATTAACTATTCACCCTTGTGCAATCCCTTAGTGCCTGTCGTTACTGTCCCTTTGCCTACACTAGTGCTCCTACGAAGTGTTGGCCCAGTGGCTGCAGCACGGCTGGCGGAAGACTGCTGAATGTCCGTGCGGGAGACTTCAGATGGCCTTGCAGGACGTCCTCGACCAGCTCTGGGCCTGGAAGGCTTGGCTGTAGACTGCACCACCTCATCATGTACGGCAGCAGGCTGGGCTGGCTCAATGACAGGCAGTGACAAGGACAATGGCGGAGTGCCAGTGGTGGGAGCAGGAATGCTGTCATCCTGAGAGAGGACAGCAGGTTCCTGCTCCACTGACCCACTGCCACTTCCTTGGGGCAGCACCTCAGCATCCCTAACAATCTGTTGCAGCACAGATTGCTGGCCTGCTGCGACACCGTGAAATCCCCGGATGACAGTGGTAGACCCAGCCATGATGGCAGCAGTCAGAGCTTGCATGGCATCAAGCTGAGACTGCATGAGAGCAGTCTGAGATTGAATGGCACCAAGCATAGACTGCATTACAGCACTAAGACGTTGTGTTGCTTCCACCTGTGCTGCAATGGAAGCTGCCAGACCGCCCATCACACGTGGCATCAGCTCTGGGTTGCCACGGTCTCTCTGGGAGTCTATCATCCTTGCAGACTAGAAATGATGGGTTCCATAGTGTACACAGAGCCTTGTGCAATGTTGGAGACAGACTCCTCCACATCCCTTATCATTGCCGAGAGGCTCTCACGCATCCTTGCCAGTGCACCTATCATCTCCATGTGCATGCCCATCACCCTTCTTCTAAAAGCCTCCCCATCGAGGTCCTCATCTGAGTCCTGTGCAGCAGAACTTGCACGCGAACTCGCCCTCCGGGGAGCTGGCCCCCGAGCTACTCTTTCCGCTACTATGCTAACCTCTAAAGAACGCATAGTGCCAGTGTCTGAGCTGGTGTCTGTGGGTGAGAGATGCAGTGACGTGGTGTGTTCTTCCTCCTCCTCTTCTCTCGCCTCACTCTCTACCATGCCCTCAGGGACAGGAATCTCAAGTGCTTGCTGATTATCTGAAAGCATAAAGGCACAAGAGTCAGGTTAAGGTGAGGGGAGGGGGGCAGAAAGGCAGAAATGCATGCATACAGCATGAGTAGCTGGAAAGTGCGAAATGCTTGTGGGGTGAGGGCGATGTAGGATGTGAGAAGAAAGAGTAGGGATGAACATACCGCTGTTGTCTCCAAGGGGGTCAACGTCGCCGGTGGCCACGGCACCCACCACCTGGCACCCGATGATATGCAGCACTCGATTCTCCAGCGCAGACAGTGGTTGGATGTCGGCTTGCCCCCACCTGTGCACTCCTGCTCCCTCCTGTTGCGTGCCACTTTGGCCTGCAAGAGAAAGGAAAGTGTGTGAGTGAGTGTGGAGCAATGTTGAATAGCTGTCATTATGTGCAAGGTGTGAGATGTGGGTGTGAATGTTGGTAGGTAGAGATTGTTGGTGGGTGAGTGCTGGGGGTGTGGTGTTTTGGGCAGTGTGTGAAGATTGTGGTACAGTTGTAGCATTTTTTGAAGCATTCACTCACCCTGACCACCTGAGTGAGGTCATTAAATTTCTTCCTCCACTGTGTGTGGGTCCTGGAGACCACAGTGCTGCCCTAGATGTGCTGCACTGCCTCCCTCCACATGGTGTGGAAGACTTGGGTCAAGGGCCTCCTGCCACTTACCGGGTAGAGCACCGCCCTCCGTCTCTCCACAGTGAAAATCAATGCCTCCAATGCTTCATCGGAGAATCTGCGGGCTCTCTCCCTGAGGCGTGGACCTGCCATGAGCACACCTGGTTCAGTCCTCTGGCACCTTCTCCTTGTTCTGCTTCTGCTTGCTGAGGCAGCTGCACAGCCAGCAAGGCTGAGAATGAGGTGCTGTAGCATCAATGAATCTCCCCTTTAAGTAGTGAAAAAAGCCTGTGGCAATGATGAGTTGCGATTAGACTGTACCTGATATTGGTCCACCCTTTAAGTGTAACACCAATGAACTTGGCTTTTAAGACTTGATTTAGGACTCCAATCATTTTATTGAGCAGTTAGCACAAATTTTTCGTGCAGTCTAAAGCATTTACGCCTGGCGCTCTTTTGGCTTGTTATGTCACCATGTGCTTGCCTTAATTTCAGAAGTAAAAAAAAAGAAATGCTCTATCAGATGTCAGTTGGGTTATAAACCAATAGACAGATTTATTGAACAGTAAACAGGTAAATGAATAGTAGCAAAAACAAACAGATTTACAACAGCTAAAAGAAGGAAAAAGAAAGAACTTACATTTCTGTAGTGCCTTTCACGACCTCAGGACATCCCAAAGCGCTTCACACCCAATGAATTGCTTTTGAAGTGTAGTCACAGTTGTAATGTAGAGAAACACGGCAGCTAATTTGTGTACAGCAAGGTCCCACAAACAGCAATGAGATAAATGACCAGTTAAACTGTTTCAGTAGTGTTGGTTGAGGGATAAATGTTGGCCAGGACTCTGGGAGAACTTCCCTGCTCATCTTCAAAATAGTGCCATGGGATCTGAGAGGGCAGATTGCAGGGGCTCTGACACAAATTTTCAGAACCTCCCTGGCCACAGGGGAGGTGCCAGAGGACTGGAGGACAGCTAATGTAGTACCATTATTCAAGAAGGGTAGTAGGGATAAACCAGGGAATTAAAGGCCAGTGTGCCTAACATCAGTGGTAGGGAAATTATTGGAATAAATTCTGAGGGACAGAATTAGTCTCCACTTGGAGAGGCAAGGATTAATCAAGGATAGTCAGCATGGCTTTGTCAGGGGGAGATCATGTCTAACCAATTTGATTGAATTTTTCGAGGGGGTGACTAGGTGTGTGGATGAGGGTAGTGCAGTTGATGTGGTCTACATGGACTTCAGTAAGGCTTTTGATAAAGTTCCGCATGGGAGACTGGTCAAGAAGATCCCATGGGATCAAGGACAATTTGGCACATTGGATCCAAAATTGGCTTAGTGGCAGGAGGCAGAGGGTAATGGTCAAAGGCTGTTTTTGTGACTGGAAGCCTGTGTCCAGTGGTGTACCGCAGGGATCGGTGCTGGGTCCTTTGCTGTTTGTAGTGTACATTAATGATTTAGGTATGAATGTAGGAGGTATGATCAGTAAGTTCGCAGATGACACGATAATTGGTGGAGTGGTAAATAGCGAGGAGGGAAGCCTCAGGCTACAGGAAGATATAGATGTGTTGGTTAGACGGGCAGAACAGTGGCAAATGGAATTTAACCCTAAAAATTGTGAGGTGATGCATTTTGGGAGGACTAACAATGCAAGGGAATACACAATGAATGGTAGGACCCTAGGAAGGTCAGAGGATCAGAGGGACCTTGGTGTGCATGTACATAGATCCCTGAAGGCAGCAGAGCAAATAGATAAGGTGGTTAAAAAGGCATATTGGATACTTGCCTTCATTAGCCGAGGCATAGAATATAAGAGCAGGGAGGTTATAATGGAGCTGTACAAAACGCTAGTTAGGCCACAGCTGGAATACTGTGTGCAGTTCTGGTCGCCACACTATAGGAAGGATGTGATTGCTTTGGAGAGGGTGCAGAGGAGATTCACCAGGATGTTACCTGGGCTGGAGCGCTTCAGCTATGAAGAAAGACTGGACAGGCTGGGGTTGTTTTCCTTAGAGCAGAGAAGGTTGAGGGGGGACCTGATTGAGGTGTACAAAATTATGAGGGGCATAGATAGGATAGATAGAAAGGAACTTTTCCTCTTAGTAGAGGGGTCAATAACCAGGGGGCATAGTTTCAAGGTAAGGGGCAGGAGGTTTAGAGGGGATTTGAGGGAAAACGTTTTCACCCAGAGGGTGATTGGAATCTGGAACTCACTGCCTGAAAGGGTGGTAGAGGCAGGAACTCTCACAACATTCAAGAAACATTTAGATGAGCACTTGAAACATCATAGCATACAAGGCTATGGACCAAGTGCTGGAAAATGGGATTAGATTAGACAGGGCTTGATGGCTGGTGCGGACATGATGGGCCGAAGGGCCTCTTTCTGTGCTGTATAACTCTATGATTCTATGAGATGGGACCTCAGTTTAATATCTAATCCAGAAGACAGCACCTCCGACAGTGCAGCACTTCCTCAGCGCTACCCTGGAGTGTCAGCCGAGATGATTGAATACTTAACTATTCTTAAGATATAGAAGACCATAAGACCAATTCTCCTCAATATAAGACCGAACCTGAAACAATTTCCCTTATTTTGATGATGTGCTGCTGATCTACCACAAAATCTCAGGCTTGCTCTTATCGCCAATGGCTTCTGAACAATTGTCAACTTGGAGCAACTCAGACCAAAATATATATTCAGAAGCCTTTGAAGATAAGTTGGAATAGAGGAAATTTGAAATGGATCTCTCAAACTCAAATAAAGCAACCAAACAGAGATATGCTTTAGAAAGGATACTTGTGATTGACTTGAATATCTTGGTACCTTCTTGAAACGGATTCTTCTGTTCCAAAAACTCTTTGGATAACCTGTTAGACATGTCCCTTTACAAGAACAATGGCAGTCGTAAATACTTGCATATCATCTCTGTGTAGGTCAGCTAGACTGGGCCACAGTTTGACTTTAACCCCAAATGTACCATGGCAAGAGAAACAAATGCATTAATATAATCCATCATAGATGTCACATCCATATCCTACAGCTCTGTGGTACAACAACAACTTGCATTCATATAGCACCTTTAACATCGTAAAATGTCTCAAAGCAATTCACAGGAGCATTATCAAACAAAATTTGACACCGATCCACATAAGGAGATACTTCGACGGGTGAGCAAAACCTTGGTTAAAGAGGTAGGTTTTAAGGCGAGAGAGGTAGAGAGGCAGGAAGGTTTAGGGAGGGAGTTCCAGAGCTTAGGGCCGAGGCAGCTGAAGGCACGGCTGCCAATGGTGGAGCGATGAAAATCAGGGTGTGCAAGAGGCCAGAATTGGAGGATTGCAGAGATCTCAAAGGGTTGTAGGGCTGGAGGAGGTTACAGAGATAGGGAGGGATGAGGCCATGGATGGATATGAAAACAAGGATGAGAATTTTAAAAATCAGGCATTGCCAGACTGGGAGCCATTGTAGGTCAGTGTCTTAACACCGCAACATAACACGCCAGCAGCTCATCCCAATTCTTGTTGTTTTATTTTTGAAAGCAATTACTATGAATACCATTGTCATTTAATCTCTCTTCCCGTCCATCCTCTCACAGACCCTCCCTTTTGATCTTTCCTCTCCTCCCCACTTTTCCTGCCACTGTACTTGCTTAAAACCTGTTACATCTCTTAACATTTTTCAGTTCTGATAAACCTGAAACGTTAACTCTGTTTCTCTCTCCACAGATGCTGCCTGACCTGCCGAGTATTTCGAACATTTTCAAGGTTTGGCTGTTAACACATGGCACAATTTACATAAAAATTGAATTTTTAAAGTACTCCTGTGACAATAAATTCTACTGTAACAAGGACATTATTACAGAAGCAGAGGTTTAAAATGGTGCATTACTGTCCCAGTATAGTGAGGCTGCTAATGGCATTACAATGTTCAGTCAGATCATTAAGTAGGTGGCAAACTGCCTATTAGATTTAATTCAAGTTAGAGAGACTGGGCGACAGCTTGATAAAATTGGGTGCATTCCAAATTCTAGATTGGATCGTGCTTTATAAAGCAAAAACAAAGTTGTACTTAATTAGTAGTAATTACCATAATCTGAAAACCCACTCAATTTTAGAGTCTATTGAAACTGATGGTTAGCATGCCCCTCATTGAATGATGGACCTGGCTGGACTCGAATCAGTGAGAAAGATGTCTTGTAGTCGCAAGTAATTGGGCTCGTAGTAAGAAATTATTTTAAAGAAATCTTTTGGCACAAATGTTCGATCACATGAAAGCCACTCAGCGCGCCAGCTCTTGAAGTGTTTCTTTGGTGTTTGGAAGTGCAATCTTTATTTGCTAACCTATCATTTACATACAAACCGAAAACCACAGACTTTAATTGTGGCTGTGGACAGTCTTAGTTATTCATTCTGAGTATCTTTTATTCCATCATAGACTTACTGGAGTCTCGGCGAGGAATTTTAATGACCACGACAACCACATCCCTAACTCGGAATCAGCTTTGCTAAAGTGAGATCACATCGGTATATTTTATAAATGCCCCCCGCCCCCGCACCGCCCGCCCCCCATCCCATCTTTCAATGATTCAATCCCACATGTAGGCTTGAACAAAAAGAATTTCAGCACAGAGTGAGGCTTCACATCAGAGGTAGCTACTCAAAACGAATTTCCCTGTTCTTTTTCCATACCCTTCACGTGTTCATCTAATTCCCTCTTAAATGCAGTGAGTGACTCAGCTTTAGTAATCCCTTATGGTAAAGCATTCCGTATCCTAATTACCCATCCCCCCCCAAACAATTCCTCTAGCTGTTCCCTTTATGCTTCTAGTCCTAATCCTAAATTTATGCCCCTTGTTCATTGACCAGTGGAAATAAACTTTCACTATTTACCTTCTCAAAGCCTTTCATACAGTAGGCCACACTAACCTTCTCCTATCCAGTGAATACAGGCCTAGTTTTCTGAAGCTCTCATGAATGTATCCTCTATAAGTATATTGTCATAAATCGCAACTTCTACAAGGAAGTACTACTGAACGGCCAGCTGAGGGCGCCGCCCGAGGAGTATAAATACTAGGGCGTGGGCCCAGCTTGGCCAGAGACAGTCTGGAAACAGGAAGCTAGTGGCTACTAACTAGACCTCCATGTTTTGTTACAAGTTGATTAAAGCCTTGCTTTATGTACAGCCAAGTGCGTAGTGAGTCTTTATTACGTCAAGTATATCATCTTAGTGAAGGCACATTGCAACTTTTCCATGACTTTGATATTCTATCTGTAATAAGGTTGCACAGTGCTCCAACTGTAGTCTAACCAATGTTTACTCCGACACGGCAAGAGAGCCCCAGGTGGGCAGAGGAAACGCTTCAAAGACACCCTCAAAGCCTCCTTGAAAAAGTGTAACATCCCCACCGACACCTGGGAATCCCTGGCCCAAGACCGCACAAAGTGGAGGAGAAGCATCCGGGAAGGCGCCGAACACCTCGAGTCTCTTTGCCGGGAGCAAGCAGAAGCCAAGTGCAGGCAGCGCAAGGAGCGCACGTCAACCCAAGCATCCCACCCACCCGCCCCTACAACCACTGTCTGCCCCACCTGTGACAGAGACTGTAAGTCCTGCATTGGACTCATCAGTCACCTGAGAACTCATTTTTAATGTGGAAGCAAGTCATCCTCGGTTCCGAGGGACTGCCTAAGAAGAAGAAGAACCAATGTTTGTATACAGATTCATCATTACCTCCTTGGGTTTTGACTTTTCCTTATTTTCAATAAAATTTTAGATCTGCATCTCTTTAAACGCAAATTAGATGCAATAATGATTTTGTGGATGAAAACACACTTTACACACATTATATATATATATTGATTAAGGTAAAAAGTTATACATCGAAGTCTATGTACAAATCTTGAGGAAATCATTTTAATGTTGCATCATAATAGTGTAAGTCTCTTCTCCCTGTCCCATGATGTAGGATTGCATGCTGGCAATGGTTGCATTTTGTTGCAGTGACCAAATACAGTATTGGCATAAGCTTGACCTGAGAAAACTATTGGCCCAAATGATACAGGGAAACCGTATCCATAAAATAGCATAGTCATTTGCAGCATGTTGCTGGCGAGCAAAGATAACCATTCTGCCCTAGCCCTGAACCCACATCTTTCCTCATACCCTCACACTGAGGCCGGAATTTTACCAGCGCTCAGAGGGCGGGTTCGGAGGCGGGTCCGCTGTCAAAATCAAAAAGATTGACAGCGGGTCAGTATCTTACTGTCAACCCGCCTCCGTGTTAGTTTCCCAAGGGTCGGGTCTGTCATTCCTGAACAGACCCCACACCAAGCGACGGGTCAGCCAATTTAGATAATTAAAAGCTTGTTAAAAGGTAGTTAAGCAGGATTTTACCATGTACTTACCATTTTACCAGCTTTTCTATGAGTTTCCTGGCACACGGGGATCACGTCAGGTAAGTAGGTCAGGTATTGTGTCAGCATGGAATGATTTACTAACGTGGCAGCACGGTGGCATAGTGGTTAGCACTGTTGCCTCACAGCGCCAGGGACCCGGGTTCGAATCCGGCCTCGGGTGACTGTCTGTGTGGAGTTTGCATATTCTCCGTGGGTTTGCTCCGGTTTCCTCCCACAGTCCAAAGATGTGCGGGTTAGGTTGATTGGCTATGATAAATTGACCCTTAGTGTTAGGGGGATTAAATACGTGGGGTTACAGGGATAGGGTGGGATATGTGTTGGTGTAGGGGTTACGGGGATTGGGTGGGATATGTGTCAGTGCAGGCTCGATGGGCCGAAATGGCCTCTATCTGCACTGTGGGGTTTCTGTGATTTCTGTGATAACCTGACAGCTGCAAATGTTCTATGAAAGCTCCCATTTCATAGGTATTCACTTTTCAAGCTCAGAAGCTGTTGCTTACTGCAATTGGCAGACAGATTGAGCTTTATGCAGCTAGCAAGTGTTTGGAGCAAACTCTCTATCCAGTGTCACCTCATTGGAACCACCTCTCTCACCCTTGACAGATTGCTTCTGTCATCTCAACATCACTTGCCATCTATTCCATCAGCATCGGAGCCCTTGAAAAAATCTCACCTTGGTCTTCAGAATTCCAACACGATCAGCCCCAACACCAGCATCACCAACGTCCACACCAACCTTCTCCATAATCAACTGATGCTACACAGGACACAGGACATCATCACCCATGCACATTGCTGCCCGGGACATCAGCAATGGCCTCACCATGTCCAGATTTACTTCACTTAACACTGTACACCCTGGCTGCCACATGATGCACCAGGTTGGCACCACCCCACACCAGCACCATAAAGCATCCCTACTATGCCCAAGCCATTCTTTTCATACTCATTACCATTGGGGGCTTGGGGGGGGGGGACATTATGCCTCACCATTCACTGGAACTCACTAAGACACTTCCAAAGTTGCACACAAATCAATCCAAGAACACAAAGTGTTGAAAATAAAGATTTAAATGTTTGACAGCACATTAACAGAAACTTCGCATGAACATTGGCTAAACCACCCAAGTGGCTACCCTTGTGTGTTGTTAGTTGGTATGATTGGACTAGGATGAAGGTGAGTGTGAGGGGTGGCTGGTGAGATGGGGAAGTGATAATGTAGATAGAGGGGGATGGGTGGAGGTGCACGGTAAGTTGGTGTGAGGATGTGCAGGAATAGGGTAGGGAAAGCAGAGTGATGGAGGTGTGATGAGTGGCACAGCAGGATGAGGTTGAGTGTGGCTTTGCAGTAACATGTCGTGATCTACTGAGATCATTGAAAGGTTGGCGCCACTGCAGCCTGATCTTTCTGACAACATCCCTGCTTGTATCCTCCTGTGCAATGTGCAACCAGGCTGCGTTGGTCTCCTGGGGGGGTCTCTTCCAGCCATTTGTAGGGAAGAGAACCTTCCTGCATGCTGTGACTCTCTCCATAAGCATATGGAGGGAGTCATGGGAAAGCCTGGGTACAGCCATGCACCTCTGTGCAGTGATTGACAGTGTTAGCAGCACCTCAATGCTGTAGAACACTGACGGCACAACTGTCAAAATCAACGTGGCCATGGTCCCTTTAAGGAAACTGACTGATGACACGTCATCAAATGACGTCATCAGACCCGCTTCCTATTAATTGGCTGGGAACCTCGCAGGGCGGGCTTAACATTGTCCCTCGGTTCTCCGACACATCAAATTTAAAATGTTCATCCTCATGTCTAAATCCTGCAATGGCCTTGCACTTCCCCATCACTGATACCTCGTCCAGCCCTACGACCCTCCTGAACTCTCCTTTTCTTTGCCTTTGGCCTTCTTGTGCCTCCCTCCTCCCTTTGCCCTACCATCATGACCATGCCATCAGCTGCCTAGGCCCCACGCTCAGCAATCCCCACCCTAAACCCCTCAGCCTCTCCATCTTCCTCTCCTCCTTAAAACTGTAAAATATAAAATTAAAAGACCCTCCTTAAAACCTAGCTCTTTGATCACCCCTCCTAATATCTTCTTCCTTGGCTCTGCGTCCATTTTTTTGCTTATGGCTCTGTGAAGCATCTCGGGGCTTTTTGTTTCATTAAAGGTGCTTTACCAACGCATGTTGTTGCGTTATATTTAATGCTGAGAAGACCAAGCCAAAATGTGAGAAAGCTTGATGTTATCTGCCTTCTTCTCCCCTATAATGGTAACAAAACTCACTTCATTTACAAATACCCAGCTCTTTGTCTTTGTAGTCACATCTATGCTACACTGTAGGCAAGTAAGTGGTGATGTCTTGCTCCTAGTTGATACAGTCAGGGACACTGCCATTTTACAGGGTATGTATCTGTGAATGATGACTGTAAAATCTGAATAATAATGGAATAGAATGTAGTAGGTGAGTTAAATGGTTTTATTTTGTTCCTTATTTCCCACTGTAGTGGTTGAATTCCTGTTCCAGGTTAAAAAATCATAGAATAATACAGCACAGAAAGGAGGCCATTCGGCCCATCACGTCATTGCCGACTCTTTGGTGATGTGATCTAATGTGTCCCACACCCCTAATCTTTCCTCATAGGCCCGCAATTTTTTCCCTTCAAGTATTTATTCAATTCTCTTTTGAATGTTACTATTGAATCTGCTTCCACCACCCTTTTCAGGCAGTGCATTCCAGATCACAACAACTGTAGGGGGCATCCTTTACCTGGTTTACGGTAATTTACCTTTATTTACCTGGTTTACGGTAATTTACCTGGTCAGGCAGCCTTTTTGCCACTGCACTTTGACCAGCTCCAATCAGCGGTTTCGAATCGCTAAACCCCTCCTTCCAGTTCTGACTGGAGGAACTTATAATTAATGATATATTAAAACGGACAAATGGTCTGGATGCAAGAAAGTCAAACTTTATTAAAACTAAGAAACTACACCACACGATCTTGTAATCACGGTAAAATTGCTTAAATAGGGGAGAAAAAAACAGACACAACGAGGGAAATCGACTAAAATACAATTCTAACGAAATCCCCACCCCTAAGCCTATCCTAAGTTGCCTTGTGGAAGGCCAGAAAAATATATGCTCACCACTGCAGTGCCAGCTCCGTGTCCCACGAGATCTTCACTGTCCTGAAGTAAAGAAACACCCCAGTGTTTTAAAAGTTAACTGCTGTTGTTCTTACTTCTTCAGACAGACTCCCATGCTGTGGAGGGCACACGGAGGCAAGCCAGAGAGAGAGAGATGCCTCTGAGAAGCTATCTCTTATACCCTTGTTTTGGGGCCAAAATGTTCCCGCCGAGATCCGGAAGTTTCTGGGCTAAAACAAAAGGGATCCAACTGTCCCCATTGTCCAGTAATGGGTGATTCAAACCCATTCATTTTAAACTGTTCCCTTCCTCAGTTTAAGTGTTTCTTTTCAAATGTCTGTGCTGAGCCTTCGAACCATCTCCATTCACCCTGATGGGTTTTGAATGGAGTTGTATTACTATGTAAACAGAAACCCATTATCTTGTGGTCACTAAAACCGCAGTCAATTGGTTTAATCCCTTGTGCAAACATCCTTGTAGCAGTTTCTGTAAACAAACATCGATTGTCTCTGCAGGGAGGGGAAACTCCCCTTTTGATTGACAAAATTTGACTGCCGTTGCTTCACAGACACAGAAAGCTGCTTCCAGGCCCTTTGTCCTTGGCCACGTAGTCTGACGGCCATTTTATCCCATGGCAATTTACCAAACTCAAGAGTACCTTTTTTTAATAAAAATGTACTGTCTTAAGGTGTGCGATTTTTTTTACAAAGTTCTTTGATTCCAGTGTTGTCCAAGTGCTGCCTAGCTTAACGCAGCCTTCTTGCGGTTCTGGGTATGTTTTAAAACATTGTCCAACCCAGAGACAATTTAAATCACGCAAAGTCTTCGTCCACGATGTGGATTAATATTTCCCGATCTTCGGGGGCTGAGGGGATTTTGCGAACCCCTACACAACTCGCTGTGTAAAAAAATTGTTTCCTCATGTCGCCTCTGGTACTTTTGCCAATCTCCTTAAATCTGTGTCCCCTGGTTACCAACCCTTCTGCCACTGGAAACAGTTTCTCCTTATTCACTCGATCAAAAAAACATTCATGATTTTGACCACCTCTATCAAATCTATGGACTGCGGCAAACACAAAGCAAAGCTGCTTATCGTTTTATCACAGTAACTGTAGGGGGTTTTCGGCGTGTGTGCCCAGTCAGCTCTGTCCCTGACTGTCTCTGAGCAGTTCGAATCGCTCCACACCCCCTGGGTTCTAGACACCGGGCTTAGGTACAGGCGGCGATACAGAAAATCGAGTAGACAAGTGGTTTCGTGCAAGAAAACCAAATTTTATTAAAAGGCTGAATAAAGCATAATACTACTGAGAATTACTGGTATAGTTACAGACATAAAACAATTAATATACTTATATGGGAATGGGGAACACACGGCACATTGAGGGAAACAAGTACATTAAAAAAGCTATGAGGGGCCAGGAATTCATGCTCACCAATTTAAAACCTGTCGCTTTAGATGGTGGGGTTTGAGGTCCGCTCTTCCTGTCCTTTGGGGTATTCCGTCACCACGTGGTCACAGGGCGCGGCGCTGAAGTTGTTTGTGCGAGGCACCCTCCCTTTTTCTCCGTTAACGTCTTCATCGAGTACTTCGTCGCGATGGGCCTTCTTCTCCTTTGGGCGGTCGCCGACGGTATTGCTGTGGCCGGGGGTCGGTTGGCGGTCTTTACCGTCTAATGATTTTGCTATCCAAGCTTGGAACACCAGCTTATTCTTCAACTGGGCTATTACTGTCCATGTGACAAACGCCAGCTTATAACTAGGCCGTTTGTCTCGATTTTGCTACCCATTCTTCGAACACCGGCATATTCTTAAATTGGGGTTTTACTGTCCATGCATGTAACACCAACTTATTCACAAAACACCAGCTTATAACTAGGCGTTTGTTCCCCAAGGCGTCTTTCGCTGCCCTTCTCTGCTCTTATTGGTTTACCATATTCTTCATCTCATCTCGTCTCGTCTGCCCGTTTGTGGCCTGTGTGTCCTGTGTGGTTTCGAACTCGGGTCTTGTTCTCCTCCCGCATTGGGCCCTCGGTGTAGTAATGGGCGTCCTTGGTGTTGAGTGGCACGGGGAGCCAGAAGAGAGCCTGCCATGAGGCCAGGGCACGAGAACGAGATGCAGCAGGCCAAAAGTCAAATGATAAGAGGCCAGAGCAAGAGAGAGCTAAGAGACCGATCACAACCGATGGGCCTACAATTATACCCGATTCTTCATTCCTTATCTGCGCGCCAAATCAGGTCAGTCCTTTGTCTCACTTTTGGTGGGCTCGTTTAAACTGATTACAGCCATTTACTTTAACGACTCCTGAAATGGTTGTCTCTGTGTTTTAATGGTTTTGATGTCCTGGCTGTTGGGTATGTATGAAACTTAATCGGGTTTTCCTGACTTGACGGCTTCTGTGAGCTGTTACCGATTAAATATGCAGAAACCTGATGGCCTTGATTGAGGCCCATTCTAACCTGATCTGTTTCAAGGCGAATGGAATGCATATTCTGTGTTTGCACTGTCTGGCCCCAAAGAGTCTATTCACAGGTCTATGCATTTTAAGTTTCGTTCCAGGCTTGAAAAAAAGGTGCCTACCTGTTTGCAGAGCCTTGCTTTTAAAATCCTGTCCTTTTGGTCATGAGGTTGCAGAAGCCATTTTGGGTACCCTGTCTTTTCATAACTTGTCCATGCAGGGTCCCTTTATCCATAACTTTGGGGAATGTGGGAATTTTGAGAACCCTACATAACAAAGAAAGCTTTTACTTTCTTCACAACGCTGGTTGCTTCAGGAATTATACTGAAATTTGTGTTTTATTTATTCATAAATCCCATAGGCTAGGAAAGATGAATGGCTTTGAGTTCCACCCACCTGTGCCCTCCACACTGTTGGAAGACTATTCAGCCTGAGGTTGGATCCAGTTGCAGCGGCATATGTCGAGAACATAACAAACCCGAAGGCAGAGTTTCTGAAATTTTAAGGCGTATTTCTCGGATTGTTTGCTTTTTCTTAACCCATTCTCTGTTGAATATTACATGGAGCTGCGATGTTCCTCTGGAGTGAAGGTACAGAGCAGAAAGCATTTTCTACAAATCCCACGCTGGCAGCAAAAGCAACCGTAGACTATACCAATGTTTATAGGTTTTTTTATTGAAGGAAAGATAAAGCAGGGATCGGATAGGGCCATGCATTAGAATACTGTCCGTTCACATAACTCTAGAATTATCTATCATCTTGAAAGTTCCGGTTTTATCATGGTCAGCAATATAGTTTTTGTAATGGCCATTCCACTGGTACCTTATCACATATGTGACACATTGCTGATCTCTGTTTTTAAGCATGTTAGTGAATCAGTTGTTACTCCCTTAGACATCTCCAAAGACTTTGGCACGGTTTGGCACATTGTCCATCTAAATAAGATGCCTTTTCTGGCTTCCCATGAAATCTATGTTCATGGATCCCAAAACAACTTTGAACCTTAAGCACCACTCCCATTATCTCTCAGACAGCGGGTGCTGGTAATGGAGCATGGCTACACCGGAGCCACTGGGAGTGGAGGAGGTGTGGGCTAGTGCTTGGAGTGGAGGGCCCCTGTTGGTACATGGCTGGCAGGGTGGTCCACACCCCTGGGGTCCACCTACAACCATACGCCAATTATATAGGGCCTTGGTGAGACCACACCTAGAGTACTATGTACAATTTTGGTCTCCTTACCTAAGGAAGGATATACAGTACTTGCCAACGAAGGTTCACGAAATTGATTCCTGGGATGGCGGGACTGTCGTATGAGAAGGGACTGAGTAAACTAGGCCTATATTCTCTTGAATTCAGAAGAATGAGAGGAGCTCTCATTGAAGCATACACAATTATTACAGGGTGGATGCTGGGAGAATGTTTTCCCTGGCTGGGGAGTCTAGAACCAGGGGCCACAGCCTCAGGATAAGGGGTAGGCCATTCAGGACTGAGATGAGGAGTAATTTCTTTTGTTCTTTCCCTGCCCCCTTTCCCTTGGCTCTGTACTTGCTTAAAAGCTGTTCATCTCTAAATCTTCCAGTCCAGAATTTTTTGTGTTTATTGCAGATTTCCAGCATCCGCAGTATTTTTCTTTTATTTCATGGTTATCTAGTTTCCTCTCATATTGGTCCATCTATACTGTTGTTGATGACCCATTCTCCACTATTGAGTAGATTGGGCCTATACTCTCTGGAGTTTAGAAGAATGAGAGGTGATCTGATTGAAACATGAGATTCTGAGGGGGATTGACAGGGTAGATGCTGAGAGGTTGTTTCCCCTGGCTGGAGAGTCTAGAACTAGGGGTCACAGTCTCAGGATAAGGGGTTGGCCATTTAAGACTGAGATGAGGAGGAATTTCTTCACTCAGAGGGTTGTGAATCTTTGGCATTCTTTACCCCAAAGGGCTGTGGACACTGAGTTGTTGAGTATATTCAAGGCTGAGATAGATAGATTTTTGGACTCTAGGGGAATCAAGGTATATGGGGGATCAGGCGAGAAAGTGGAGTTGAGGTCGAAGATCAGCCATGGTCTTATTGAATGGTGGAGCAGGCTCGAGGGGCCGTATGGTCGACTCCTGCTCCTATTTCTGATGTTCTTATGTTCACTCTTCTTTCATTAGCTCATAGGGATCCCCCATTCTGTCTCTTCTTTACATCAGTGACCTCCTTCACTCATACAACCCTATCTTTTGCTGATCGTCCCTCACATCAATTTTCTTCAGGTCACCCAATGTTAGCACACACAATGACCATTCACATCTCTCTTCAAGGAGTGAATGACTACACCTTGATCTTCTCTGTGCCCTTCCAGCGGACAAAGAAAATCCGATTTCTTTCAATTCTACAAGCCATCGTCTCTTCGCGTCTCGCACATGTCTAAGCAACTGCCACTAAGTTAGTGACCTTTTCTGAATATGAAAAGGTTCACTGTCCAAACCAATTATCTCCAAGTAAATGACTGAATTGAATTATAAATGGGTTCAATTACAATTGGGTTGTATTGCATTTAAAATTGCATTTTTTTTTTAGTTTATTGAAGCTTCCAGTTGTACACAGACAGATATTGCCCACTGATTAAACACCAGTCTTCCTTTTGTTCTTGTGTAATCTGGAATTCGCATGTAGCAATTTGCATTTAAATGAACTATAATGACATTGAACCAAATGGGGGAATTTGGATTTACGTTTCTATTGCATTTAATTGTATATTTTGTTATGGGAGTTTGAGGGGAGTGTGTAATCTGTTTGGTTTGTGGTATGCGGTGAATTATAGTATTTGAATGCCATTGAAGGTTAAAACGTTACCCAATTCATGCACGTCTCATTTATAGAAGTGATTATGAGCAAACAGTCCACCTAATGATTAACATATTTAGATGATCTTGCCAATAATGTGTACAGCACATAAAGGTCACACTGGAAAGCTGTGCATAAGTACAGTTCAGGGCTTATCCACCCAGACCAGAGCTCCTGAAAGCCATTTTTTTGTATTTATACATACATAGCATAGATAGAAAAACAATATAGTCAGTAAACAGTTTTTGTGTAATATAGACAGAAACAACAAACATTTTAGGTTGTTTGGCACTTGATACAGAGGAGAAGGAGGTCCTTAACATTATTTGCTTACATCTGGACTGAGATTCATTGATCGGTCTTTTTGAGATCAGAAGATGGATTGTTAACTGAAGACCTGAAAATGGATGATTGATCTGGACTGAAACTGTTTACTCTGTCATCTAAGAGGGAGATACCTGACAGAAGCCTAGCCAGTCTAGCAAATTGCATCCAACTTAATCCAGTGTTCTTAAATATACATCTATCGAAAACATTTGTTGCAGTGTTCATAGTGTAGCATTAGAATTGGGCCAGGAAGGAGCCCAGAGATCAGAAGCCTGGACTGGTCTAACACAGCGAGCAAGAGAGAGGAAGTGGAGCTAGTGATTCATCAGAGAGAGACAGAAAGCAGGATAGGGCCACTGATGTAGTATAAGGAGCATGGGGAAGTGAACCAGGGTCTCGAGAGCACAAAGAACTAGAGGGTGGGCCGGAGAGCACAGAGTGGGGGCTGAGCAGTTTGGCAATTGGGAGGGAGCAAGAGTTCAGAGGCTGGTACATGTAGAAAGAAAAAGGCTTTGGAGCTCAGACACTTAGTTGATTCAGGGGATTGCTGTCTTTTACATCAAAGATGGACTTTTGTGCCTCTGAATATTGTTTGTTTGCATGAGGACTCTTATCCAAATTTGGACATCTAATCTAGCAGCGAGCTGGGTACGGAACGTGTGGTGGTGGGTGGGGAGTGGGTGGAATAGTGAAGGGAAGGGAATGCATACAATCCAGGATGTTCAGAGACTCAGTGAGCTGTTTGTGGAAAAGGGTGGAAAGTTGTTGATGCCAGGTTTATGAGAAAGTTTGTGAATTTTCTTTTGTACGTTTCTTATGCAGTACATTTTATTTTCAGGGGAAGATAATGAAGCGAGAAACTGTCAAAGTGGCTGCATGTCACAGAGAATAACTTCAGTAAAATATGTTTTGCTCATTCATAAAACTACCAGTCAAAATGACACTTAGAGATGGATTAGGGATGTGATTGGATCCTGGACGTGATTGGTTGAAGACACAATGGTTTCTGATTCGTGAAGGGTCTCTACAATGTATAGTGTTATATTTAAAACCACAAAAGCTATTAACAGTATAGATGGGGATACAGATTTAACGTTTTGGGCAAGAGATACAGGAGGGATGTGAGGAAAAACTTTTTTACGCAGCGAGTGGTGATGACCTGGAACTCGCTGCCGACGGAAGTGGTGGAAGCGGAGACACTCAATGTTTTCAAGGGGAGACTGGATAGGCACTTGAGGGAAATAAACTTGCAGGGCTATGGGGATAGAGCGGGGGAATGGGACTGACTGAATTGCTCTACAGAGAGCCGGCACAGACTCGATGGGCCGAATGGCCTCGTTCTGTGCCGTTATGACTCTATGGGCTGGATTTTGCCAGCCCTGGGGAGGCGGGTTTGGAAGCGGGACTGCCGGGAAAATGGCAGAATCTGGGGGCGGGTACCCATTACGCCCCCAACCTGCCTCCATGCCATCTTCCCAGGAGGCGGGTAGCCGACCCGCGCCGGGTCCTGTCTCCTGGAGGCGGGAAGGGGATTACAGCCACTTAACTGCCAGGGTCAGCGAGGCGAGTAGTGGGTCTGCGGGGGTCGGAGAGATCCAAAAGTGCGCTGTGGAGGTAAGTGTGGAGAGATAAGTATGTGAGGTGAGTGGAAAGTGATAGAAAATGTTTACTTACCTTTGTTTCTTCCTGCAGGCTTCAACAGTTGGGGATGCGGAGAGTCTCGCATCTCACTGGCAGAGGTGACAGAATAGCTGCTGCATTCTCCGATGCAACAACCATCTAATTTCTGCTCACAAAAAAAGTTTGATGAGTCTTGAATACAAGAGCTCATCAAACAACATAGACTGTCAGTGTTTGACAGCTTCACAGAGCTGTCAAACAATGACAATTCATCTGTCAAAAATGTTTGACAGTTGAAACGTCATACGTTGTTGTTCTCTGTAACCGGCTTCCCCTTAATTAGCCTGCTAAGCCCACTGGGCAGGCTTAACAAGGTCAATCAAGGGAAAATAGTGTGGGTTGGCCACAAGTCGATGGAGGCGGGACTACAACCCGACAAGCAGCAGTCCCGCCTCCAACGCGCCCCCATTGACAAATTCACCCCCATGATCAATGAGATATTTTAGAGCAGTTTATCAATATCAGTCCTTGCCTTGGTCCAAACCATTAAACCAACCATTAAGCAACATTTTTCTATTAATTATTCTTACAGAGATCTTTAATAAGAAAGCAAGACAATTTAGAGGACACACAAGATAATATAACATTTGCCTGGTATTAAATGTATTTTATGCTGAATTATCAAAAAGGAATTATTTTAATTGTTGGTCCACGCAATATAGCGATAATTTTTAAACTTAGACATGCTCAACAGAAAGTAGGCTCAAAAGGTCAGCAGTACTCTGTGCCTACTGCTTGGCAATCTAGGCCTGCAGATTCCTGTGGGCATTGTGCTTACTGATGTGCCTCAATAAATCCGAGACTCGATGTTAGCGAAACAAAACAAGGCTTTTATTGACTTAGAAGGTAACACACAGAGGAGAATGTATCTTCCATCCAGAGGTCTGCCATACTGGATGTGCTGCAGGCTGGGCCAGCTTACATAGGAGCCAGGTATGGGCGGAGCCCTACACACAGTACAATACAATGGAAATGAAACTGAAACCAACCACAGTCACAGGCAGAGAAATACTGATGAGTGATGAATGGAATATTTCATCACACTTACCACCTAATTTCTGAACTGGTGCTAGGGGGCAAATTCTCCCTGCATCTACCCTGTCAATCCTGCAACAAATCACGCACTGCATGTTCCACGATTTTCTGCCCGAGCACTGCAATGTTGTATAAAATGTCCCAGAGGCACTAGGAACGATTGCTTGAGTAGATCCAAGGAATAATAGCTCTCCTTTTTGCTTCAACAAACCACCTGCTACAAGAATGAGATAACATACAAGGAAAGTCTCTTAAGAAGCTAGTTGTCTAGCCATGATATACTCCAGCTATAGAGGAAAGTTTACCTGATAAGATATATGAATACACATTAAATGTCTATGATTCTTGCTTGGCGAAGACAGTGATGCATTTCATGTGGTATATTATCTCGCTTGATGCTGTTGCCATCCAGTCGAAGCACCTGAATCTTGGAGAAGTTCATTAGTCCCATGGTTTTGCAGAAGCTGTCCACCGTAAACTCTGCAAGCACCACAAACTGAAAGGTTATGCTTGAAAGTGTACAAGTGTACACAGAACTGATACTTAAAGAATTACACATCAGATATTGCATCAAATACAATGTGCTGTAAATCCTTGGAAATGCACAACAATAAATTACTTCAGGAAAATGTTGTTGAACTGTAATATTTATTGCTTAGACCATTTGGTTACTCATTCTGTTCTTTAGTCTTAGCTACATTCACAGTAAAACTGCAGCGTCAGTGTGAAAGAATTTCTGTGCCAGTGCTCCAGTCATAGGTAAATACTGTACAACTTGAGCCGAGAGCAAACCAAAGAGATAGAGATCTCCTGGAGGAGTTAGTCTTGGACAGGAAAAGACCCCCTGGTCCAACCAGCCTCTCAGTTCAGAGACGATTCACACGGTTGATTCCTGAGATGAGGGGGGTTGTCTTATGAGGAAAGGTTGAGCAGGTTGGGTCTATACACATTGGAATTTAGAAGAATGAGACGTGATCTTAATGAAACATATAAGATACTGAGGGGGCTCGACAAGGTAGATGCAGAGAGGATGTTTCTCCTCGTGGGGAAATCTAGAACTCGGGGGCATAGTTTCAGAATAAAGGGTCGCCCTTTTAGAACTGAGATGAGGAGGAATTTCTTCACTCAGAGGGTCGTAAGTCTGTGGAATTCTCTGCCCCAGAGAGCCATGGAGGCTGGGTCATTAAATACATTTAAGGTGGAGATAGAAAGATTTTTGCAAGATAAGTGAGTGAAGGATTATGGGGAGCAGGCGGGGAAGTGGCTTTGAGCCCAAGATCAGCCATGATCTCATTGAATGGCGGAGCAGGCTCGAGGGGCCAAGTGGCCAATTCCTGCTCCTATTTTTTATGTTCTTATGTTCTCTCCCACGCAGTTGTGATACCTTTTGTACCACAATATATACACTCTGCACCCCACCCAACCATGTGGTCTTCTGGGAGAGGCAAAAATTCAGATAAAAACCCAGGCCAATTTGGGGGGGCAAAATCTGGAAAATTCCTCTCCAACACCCCCCTGGCGATCAAAACTAGTCCAGGATACCACTCTGGCCCTGATAATTCTATGCAGTGCCTATGTTTTGTACGAGGTGATCTCCACCCTAGCCAGATACAGGTCCAGCTCTTGCTTGATATAAGGGGTCATTTTAACCCCCAGGAACGGGGTGGATTTGGGGCAGATGGGAAGTAACATTTTTTAAAATTTCAAACCTGACCCCAACCCACCTCCAACACACCCACTTCTTTTTAATGGGGGCGCGGGTGAACAATCCACTCTCAGGAGGTGGTCGGTCATTGAAATCTTTTAAGGAGGCTGCATGCCTCTATTTTATCATGAGTTTTATTTTTTAACTAATGTTGGCTGGGTTACCCGGACCTCGGGAAACCCGACAGGTCAAAGGAGACGAGAAGGGCCGGATCCAGAAGGTAAGTGCCTTTACAGCACTGCTTGTGGGTCAGGAGGAACGGGAGTGTTTCCTCCAGGCCCAACAAGCAAACCTCTTCACAGAGCCCGCGATTAGCTGATGCCGCACCTCATCTCTCCGCCGCCCAACCCCAACCAAACTCAATGATCTCCCCTCGACCTCCGCTATCTCCCCTCTACCGATTTCTTCCCTCCTCTCCGCTCTGCTCCCCGGCTGTGGCCTTGTGTGGGTCGATTTTTTTTTCTGTATGTTTCCCGTCTGACAGCCAGCCTGATTGACAGGCTGTCAGTCAGTAAACTTGCAGAAAAAAATTAAACGACATCCTGCCATTAACTTCAGTAGGACGCCCAGGGAACCCGTACCTCCGGGTTTCCCATCTGGAAATCCGACCCACTCCTGCTCCTGCTCTCTCCACAGTAAATATCGGGACCATAGCCTCTGTATAGCATCAATATTAATGATCTGGATGAAGGTGGTGGGGGAACTGCTTGCCAGTTCACAGATAACACAAAGATTTGTGCTCGTGTTACAACCTTGGATATATCCGATCTCAATGCGATGGAGGAATGGGCCCACGTCTGGCAAATGGCACATAATGTAGATAAAATGTAGTATTATGTCCATGGGCAGGGTTAATGCCTAGCATGTGTATACCATGCAGGGTTCTGAACTAAAGTCTGTTGAGCGGGAAAGATACCTAGCTGTCTCTAAAAGGTACACAACCTGTGCCACAAAGCTTTAGGAATAGGAAATTAGAGTATTGGGATATATTGCTATGAAGATCCAATATAAAACATAAAGCACTAAAATGTCCTTGTACAAGACTTTGGTTAAGCCTCATTTAGAATACTGTGTCCAGTTTTGGTCCCCTAACAGGGTAGGTGATGTAGAGGCCCTGGAAAGATTCAGAGGAGGGCTACTAAATTGATTCCCAGTTTTACAGCTCTTAGTTATCATGATAGTCTTGGAGAGCTGGGTCTTTTTACTCTAGAAAATATAGACCTCGGGGAGATTTGATTTACGTATTTAATGTGATGAAGGGACTAGACTGTTCAAATAGATAGGCTATTTGAATTAGATAGGTTAGGAAGAACGAGGGCACATGCATATAAGTTACATAAGCATAGAACTAGATTTGATGTCAGGAGGTTTTCCTTTTCGCAGAGGGTCATCAACCTTTGGGACAAGTTATCAGGTCATGCAGGGATTTGCTGCGAGTGCCTGGCTGAGGCTGATATAACTGTGTACAAAAGGTAGGTGAGCTGTTGGGTGATATGCTTCATGGTCAATGTGATCTCATGGAACTTGTTACGATCGCCTTCGGGTGTAGTAATGAAATCTCCCAGAATTCTTTTTCCCCATGATTGGCCTAGCGCTATTTTTACTCAGTTTTTTTTAACCTCTCCCAGTAGATTACATAGCTACTGGTGGGTGGGAGCACTGGGGACCATGACACAAGTTTTAATGTGATGGTGTGGCACAGGCTCGATGGACCAGATGGTCTTTTTCTGTCCATCAGTTTTATGTGTTTGTAACTTGTTATTATTTGAAAGATGATTAATAGGTGCTCGTAGTCAGTAATTGTTTTCTCATACCCCAATTCTCATCCCACCTCCTCCCTTTCCTTCCACCTATCCTCTACTCCCCCCAGCCTGCTTAAGGTGCTGACGCTGGCTCAGGGACATGTCCACAGGTGTCACAGTTTCCCTTAGCCAAGTGGACAATGTTCAGCCAAGTTCCACAGTGGAAGTGTGATGGAGTGCGTGTCAGTGTATCCGGGTCAAGGGGAGGTCACTTAATTTACATGGCAGTGGCAAACACTTGCATCACTATGGACACTGTAATGTCCTTTAGGGAAGGAAATCTGCTGTCCTTACCCAGTCTTGTCTATATGTGACTCCAGACACATAGCAATGTGGTTAACTCTTAACTACCCTCTGAAGTGACCTAGCAGCTACTTAGTCTCAAGAAGAAGACCCACCTCTATTTTTTTAGGGCAACTAGGAATGGGCAATAAATGCCTGCCTTGCCAGCAATGACCACATCATGAGAATGAATTAAATTTAATTTAATTTAATTTTCACCAAGGAAGCAGGAAAGGTTAAAGGTAGCACTGGCCAGTTGCTAGTGCTACTGGCCAGCAAGTTGCTTGCCCATCTGCCCCATCAGCTCCCTTTATAAGGGGATTGAAAGCCATACTGGTGCTGGCATTTTGATTCAGTGACCAGGCCAAGACCCAATCCTGGACCTCCAGGTAGACCTTACAGACACCACTGAGCAGACCTGTACGTTGGGTGTGTAATGTATATACCTTTAAGGGGGGAACTACTTTTTACAGCTCATGTATACTGTAGTGCCGGCAGTGACCACATCTGTATATAACGCTGAGTAGTAATCTGTACAGATCAGTTCCCGTTTGAGCCACGTTGAGTAAACACCTGTTGTACCATTCTCCTGCAGTCTGTGTCTTATTATACCCAGACACAACAGTGGCGACGAGGCAAGTTCGAACCTACCTGCAACTCTGCATCACCTCCCGGGGATTCGTTCCTGGAGATCAGTGGCTTGGAGGTCAAGGCCAGAGACTTGGGCGTCGACCACGGGCAACCGCCCAGTCATCCAGCAGAGACTCGAGAATTGCGGGGGAGGCTGTCGAGAGCCAGGCTTGGCTTTCCAGTCGAGGTGGACCAACGAAACGGGCTGGCAACAGGTAGTGCGCAGACCCTTCCTGGACAGCGGCGGGCTAGAGCCCGACCGAGCGGCACAGCAAAGGGCCGAGCAGCGTCGACGGGGGAGAGAGAGAGAGGGCAGAGCGCACAGGGTGCAGCCGGTGTTCAGGGGCCGAGCAGCGTCGAAGAGAGGGAGAGACGCGCAGAAACCCGCGAGGCACCGCCATTGCCACGAGGACCGCCGAGAGCGATGTTGGCAGCAGCGGGGGAGGAAGGAAAGCGCGGGAGACGCCATTTTAAGCCATTGGGAGACGCCATTTTAAACCACACCCAAAATGCCGAAGAGCGGCAGTATCACCGCGTTTGACAATGAAGTCAAAGATTGGACTACATATGTCGAATGAATAGAGGTATACTGCAAGGCAAATGAGGTGTCAGATGACAAGAAAGCGTCGGTATTGTAAAATTTAATGGGTGCAAAGACGTATGGTTTATTACGAAATCTAGTAACCCCAACGAAGCCAATGGAAAAGAGTTTTGAAGACATAGTAACGATACTACAGGAACATTTAAACCCCACACCGCTGCTGATAGCAGAAAGATTCAAGTTTCACAAACGGAACCAGCATAAGGATGAAAGCAATGCTGATTATTTAACAGAACTGCGCAAACTATCGAAACACTGCCAGTTTGGAGCGGGACTGGCAGATACCTTAAGGGACAAGTTTGTGTGTGGGCTTCAAAGTGAAGGAACCCAGAAACGGCTTTTATCTGAAAAGGACCTTACGCTGGAAAAGGCTTTCAGCATTGCGGTATCATATGAAGCAGCAGCACGGGGCGCTGCAGAGATACAACAGAGACCGCAAGAATATGGCACAAACGAAATGTCATATGGAACAGAGAAGTGCTATCGCTGCGGCAGAACAACACACGACCAGAATGATTGCTGGTTCAAAGACAAAGTATGCAGACAGTGTGGAAAAGTAGGACACATAGCACGAGTCTGCAGGTCGGGAAAGAAAACCAGCAATAAGAAACCTACCAAAGGAAAGTACCAGAAGGTACATAAGATGACGGAGAATAGTTCAGACGAACAAAAGAGTGATAACGACTCCGAAAGCAGGGAACTGAGTTTTCTGAAACTACATAATGTGATCACAACGGAGGATCACCGAACCATTTGGGTCACTCTCAAGATAGCAGGAGTCCAGGTAAAGATGGAATTGGACACAGGATCAGCCCTAACAGTCATAAACCGACGGGACTACGAGCAGCTATTGTCACACATACCCTTGAGAGACACAAAAATTATTTTGAAGACGTACACGGGGCAAAAAGTCTACCCCAGAAACAGTAGCATCGGAAGCTGATGAACCAACCGACGACAGGGGGCCAGAATTGCCTCCGCACCAAGAGCAAGACACTCGGGAAAGGCGCTATCCAGAAAGGATCAGGAAGCCTCCCCAAAGACTGAATATATAAATAGACTATTTTCAGCTAATGTTGCATGTTAAAAGTGTTAATTGTAATTAGTTTGATATTTAATTGTTAAATGAGTGTTATGGTACTGTTAATCTAAAAGGGGAGGAATTGTAATGTATATACCTTTAGGGGGGGGAACTACTTTTTACAGCTCATGTATACTGTAGTACCGGCAGTGACCACACCTGTATATAACGCTGAGTAGTAATCTGTACAGATCAGTTCCCGTTTGAGCCACGTTGAGTAAACACCTGTTTTACCGTTCTCCTGCAGTCTGTGTCTTATTATACCCAGACAGGGTGCATCCTGGCATCCAAACTCTTCAGAATTAGGGAGGTTGGGGGCCAAGGAAATTCCCAGTGTGAGAATTCCGTCCCCCCCTGGCCCCATTCCCTCCAGCGTCATGGATCATGTTTGGACTGGACAGAGGTTCCGTCCCAAACAGATCCTGACGGAAACTTAGAGCCACGGATCATATTGCTTCTGGCTCACTGACAGTGAGGTGTAGAGTGCTTGCATGTGGACATTCAGAGCCTGAGTGTCAATTGGCTATTCAACCATGAAAGGCATCATAGCTAAGCCCAATTCTGTTTCCACCCAATGCCCGTACGCATACACGCACGCTGTTTACATTGAGGTTTCAGTGGATAAGAATCAGAACTTCAGAAGTGAGAATTCTGGCTGATTTTCCGGTCTCCTTCCAAGTCCAGCTACACTGAGGTCAGTAGTGACAACCTTGGCTGAAATGAAATCATTCAGCGCAGTCTTGGGACTTCCTGATCTATATTGCTCAGCATCACGTTATCATCATGATTAGCGTCCTCATGTTCTATTATATCCAATTCAGTCGTTGGATTCCCCTTCTGCCAATTTTGGAAGTGTTGACTCTTGCTGGGGTCTGGTTCCCAGTCTAAAGATAAGGGGTAAGCCATTTAGGACTGAGATGAGGAAGAATTTCTTCGCCCAGAGAGTGGTGAACCTGTGGAATTCTCTACCACAGAAGGCAGTTGAGGCCGATTCATTAAATATATTCAAGAAGGAGTTAGATATATTTCTTAAGGCTAAGGGGATCAAGGGATATGGGGAGAAAGCAGGGACAGGATACTGAATTTGGATGATCAGCCACGATCTCATTAAATGGCGGAGCAGGCTCGAGGGGCTGAATGGCCTACTCCTGCTCCTATCTTCTATGTTTCTATGTTCCACAGGCAGCTCTCCAGTAGCTCAGTCAAGTGGCCGTTCTTGATGCGTGAGCCCAGCAAGTGAGTGTTAGCAGATTCTTCAACTAGACAGGATATCACAGCTGAGCCCAAATGGATTGCACACTCAGAATTCCCAGCTGGGGTCACTGGAAAGCCATCAGGAGCGAGAACCCTGGCTGGTTTCTTTTTGGGCTCCCAGTGATATCACCAGCCATTGACATTCTCCAACTGCTCTCCCAGCTGAGGTAATCTAGCTCAGCACAGATTGGGGATTAAACTGGGATCTTCAGGTCTGTATGGCTCAGTACCAGGCCTCGTGGTCAGTGTAGATGTTGGCTTGGGTTTTCCACCAGCCCCCCAGTTTTCTGCCCATTAAAGTGAGTGGAGGGAAAATCACAGATGGCAACCGCACTAGTGGAAAACTGATGGGAAGTATGGATACTGGCATCGGGCAAGATCGTGTAGGAGAATTTAATTTGCATACACACCGTTGATGCTGACTCAGTGTTACAAATGATAAATCTGCTCTTAATAGTTATGATTAAGAGTTTAAGGGGGGAAAATTAGTTAGCGACCATTTTGTGTCGCTAACATCGCCTGGGCGCTACATTTAGCGCCTGGCAAAAAATAGCACCGGCGATCGCTAACTTCAGTTTTAGCGCCCCAAGAGGGAGGTGGAACACTAATTCAAGAGCTTCACTTCCTTCTTAGAGCGCTAACCCTGAATATCGGGCCGGTGCGTTCTGCAGTGCTACACACTGGGCCACATAGCGCTGCCGCATGGAAGAGCTGTTCCCCCCATTAAAGGGGAGCGCCCAAGCCCACAACTCTGCGGGGCCCTACCTGGCCCACCGGGGAGCGGGGTGCTGTGCCAGCAGCCCGGCGCACAAGAGGAGTGCCGTGCTGCCAAATTGCGGCACGGACCCCGCGTTCAAAGAGGCAAGTAAGTTGGCCGATTTTTTTCCCCCACCTGCCACCTCCCCTTTAGTCAGCGCCCCGTTCCTGCTCTCTCCACAGTCATCATCTCCATGACTAGATCAGTAGAACATTTGGAGAGGCTGATGTGCACACTGTTGTTGGGCCATTAGGAGAACTAAATAAAAGCGTAGTTATATGAACACCTACATCAGCCAGTCCTTTCCAGAAATGCAAATTGATCAAAATGGAGTTTTATGTTAACAGAGGGGACATGTTTAAGTCTCAATTTCTTAAAGGGCCAGGGGCATCTGAATGAGGCCAAAATCCTGTTCCATTTTTCCCAGATATTTGAACCTCAATCTGAGCCTGCTCACTTCAGATTTTTGGTTTAGATTTGACGCTCATCCCTACCACCAACTTAGAATTCTATGCATAACAGCTGCAAATACATTTTTAATGCAGGATAATAAAGTCAAAGTTTTGGGCCAAATACTATCTTCTGACTTAACTTTTGAACAGACTCATTTCTATCCTTCACCCCCAATGTTGGGTTATTATCCAGCCGACCTTTTCCTGAAGTGGATCTATGGTGACCACCAAGCTTTCCAAAGTAAATTAAAGAGCAGCATAAGTGACAGACAGAGCAGTAGGGGGTAATAATAGCACCAAAGGAATGAGAGTTCTTGTTAGATCCGTGGTTCAGTGGATAAATAATTACACGGATGCTGTACATAAACAAATAACAGGTCTTTACTGGAGGAGGGTAATCTCTAGACTGGGGTACAGAGGCATGCGCACAGCTTATATACCGGTGTGGTCACTGCCGGTACTACAGTATACAGGAGCTGTAAAAAGTAGTTCTGACTTAAAGCACATACACTACAATTCCTCCCTTTTTAGATTAATAATACCCCCTTAATATTCAAATAACAATTACATTTTTACATGTACATTCAATAACAAAAGTCCATTATAGATTCAGTCTTTGGGGCGGCTTCCTGACCCTTTAGGGATAGCGCCTTTCCGGAGGTTCTTGTTCTTGGTGCAGAGGCGATTCTGACCCCCTTTCATCGGGTAGTTCATCGGGTTCCACTGCTACTGGGTCTGAAGTAGATACTACCGGTATGTCGGGTTCATCCCCAGGTACTCGAGACATGGGGTTGACGCATTCCTGTGATGCTAAGATCTGATCAACGTGGCGTCTCACAATGTTCTCCCCGACATCCACTGTGTACATTAATGGCCCCTGCCTTGTACATATCATTCCGGGTTGCCACTTCTCTGTTCGATAGTCCCGGGCCAAGACTGGTTGCCCTATATTGAAGCTCCTTGTCGGCTTCTCGTTGATGTGCTGGAATTGTTTGTCCTCAACATTTCTTCGCACATTTGGTCTGAGCAAGTCCAGACGAGATCTCAACCTTCGGTTAAAGAACATCATGGCCGGGGTCTGGTTGGTAACTGCATGTGTCACGTTTCGGTAGGCTAATAAGAAATTGTCCATCTTATGCTGTAGTGGAATTTCCTCGTTGCACATGGCCTTTATTGCCTTCTTAAAGGTTTGTACGAACCTCTCAGCCAATCCATTGGTGGCTGGATGATACGGGGCGGATGTGTAATGCCTTACCCCATTCCTTTTCATTAATTTTTGGAACTCATCGGACACAAACTGTGGTCCATTATCAGAGCAGATCTGCTCTGGCAACCCGTTTCTGGCAAATATGGTCCATAGGACTGCAATCGTTTTCTCTGTAGTGGTTGAAGACATCTTTATCACCTCAGGCCACTTTGAATGAGCATCCACTGCTATTAAGAACATTGAGTCCATGAATGGACCAGCGAAATCAATGTGCACCCGTTGCCATGGAGAGGAGGGCCACTCCCATGGGTGTAGAGGGGCATGTGGTGGTGCATTTTGGACCTTCTGGCATCCTAAGCAGCTCTTAGTTAGGTCTTCGATTTGTTGATCGATTCCCGGCCACCACGCATAAGCCCTAGCTAGGCTTTTCATTTTCACTCCCCCCAGATGACCTTCATGTAGCTCATTTAGCACTCTCTCCCTTAACTTGGGTGGAATCACCACTCTGGATCCACACATTACTGTCCCCTGGCATACTGACAGCTGTTCTCTTCTGGATGAGAATGCTAGCAACAGTGAGTCGCCATGTGTTGGCCAGCTCCTCACCGTCAATTCATATACCCGTGACAGCGTCAGATCATTGCGGGTCTCCTTCTCTATATCCGCGTTTGTTGCTGGCAATCGTTCAATTATCGACGAATAAAATATCTCGATAGGGTCCACTGCTGGTGCTTCCTCCACAGTAGGCAGTGGCAGGCGCGATAGCCCATCAGCGTTCCCATGCTGTCTCGTGCCTTTATATTCTATTTCATATTGATTCGCCCCTAGAAACAGGGACCATCTTTGTAACCGCTGTGCAGTCATTACTGGCATGCCCTTCTTAGGATTAAAGATGGAGACAAGTGGTTGGTGGTCAGTCAGCAAGATGAACTTCTGGCCATGCAGATAGTGGTTGAATTTTTTTACTCCCCATACTAGGCTGAGGGCCTCCCTGTCAATCTGGGCATAGTTGCGCTCGGCTGAGGTTAGTGACCGAGACGCAAAGGCTACTGGCCTCTCCAACCCGTCTGGGAATTTGTGCGACAGCACCGCTCCAATGCCGTAGGGTGATGCATCACATGCCAAACGAATTGGTAGTGCTGGGTTGAAATGGGCCAACACCTCTTTTGATGTGATCAATTCTTTACACTTCTGGAAAGCTCATCTATGTTCGTCATCCCACTTCCATGGTACCCCTGTTTGCAGTAGGGTGTTCAGTGGGTGTAGTACCGTAGACAAATTTGGTAAGAACTTGTGGTAATAGTTTACCAGCCCGAGGAACGACCTCAGTTGTGACACATTTTCCGGTGCTGGAGCCTTGACTACTGCCTCTATCTTGTCAGGGGACTTATGTAACCCCTCTTCATCGATGACGTGGCCGCAATACGAGATCTGTTTCTGGAAAAACTCGCACTTGTGGCGATTAGCTCGTAGCCCATATTCCTTTAATCTGGCGAGCACCTTCTCCAAGTTAGCGAGGTGATCACCATCATTTTCGCCCGTGACCAAGATGTCGTCCAAATAACACTGGGTCCCTGGAATCCCTTGCAGGACCTGATCCATCGCCCTTTGCCAGATAGCCGGAGCCGAGGCTACTCCAAACACCAGCCGGTTGTATTGATAGAGACCTTTATGGGTGTTGATCATAAGGTAATGTTTCGAAGCTTCTTCTACCTCCATTTGCAAGTACGCCTGGGCTAGATCAATTTTGGTGAAGCGTTTACCACCAGATAGCGAGGCGAAAATATCCTCAATTCGTGGAAGCGGATATTGCACCGTGTGAAGGACTGGGTTCACTGTCACCTTAAAATCCCCACAGATGCGGACCTTCTTTGGTTCCCCAGGCGTATTACTCAACGACCTCTTCATTACAGGAACGATGGGTGTAGCCCACTCGCTCCAGTCCACTTTGGACAGTACTCCTGAACGTTCCAACCCTTCCAGCTCTGCTTCAACCGCTGGTCTGATCGCATAAGGCACTGGTCTGGCCTTCAGAAACTTTGGGCTTGCATTATCCTCTATTTTGATTGTTGCTGTTATTCCTTTTAGTGGTCCTAGTCCCTCCTGGAACACTTCTTTTGCGTCAGTTAGCATTTTTGACAGTCGTCCAGGTGTGACGTCGTCATCCTTTTTGGCCTCCACCTTCAGTGCCTGTATGGAATGCCAATCTAAATGTATCTTCTGGATCCACTCACGTCCTAGCAGTGGTGGTCCTCCATTTGGCAATACATATATATCCATTTTAGGTATTTCCTGACCTTTATATGTCACTTTCACCCTTATTTTTCCTTTGGGGTAGACTTTTTGCCCCGTATACGTCTTCAAGACAATCTCTGTAGCTTTCAAGGGTATGTGTGAAAATAGCCGCTTGTAGTCTCTTTGATTTATGACTGTTAGAGCTGACCCTGTGTCCAATTACATTTTCACTTGGACTCCGTCTATCTTGAGTGTAACCCAGATAGTCTGGTGATCCTCCATTTCGGTTACATTATGTAGTTTCAGACAACCCAGCTCCTTGCTTCCGGAGTCTGTGTCCCTTTTCTGTTCGTCTGAACCACTGTCCATCACCTGGTGTACCTTTTTGTACTTCTCCTGTGGAGATTTCTTACTGTTGGTTTTCTTCCCAGACCTGCAGACTCTTGCTATGTGTCCTGCTTTCCCACACTGTCTGCACACTTGGTCCTTGAACCAACAATCTTTCTGGTCATGTGTTGTTTTGCCGCAGTGATAGCACTTCCCTGTTCCATAGGTCATTTTGTTGGTGCCATATTCTTGCGGTCTCCGTTGTATCTCTGCAGCGCCCCTTGCGGTTGCTTCATGTGATACTGCCATACTGAAAGCTTTGTCCAGCGTAAGGTCCTTTTCTGATAGAAGCCGTTTCTGGGTTCCTTCATTTTTTAGCCCACACACAAACTTGTCCCTTAACGTGTCTGCTAGTCCCGCTCCAAACTGGCAGTATTTCGATAGCTTGCGCAGTTCCGTTAGGTACTCAGCATTGCTTTCGTCTTTGTGTTGGTTCCTTTTATGGAACTTAAATCGTTCTGCTATCAGCAGCGGTGTGGGGTTTAAGTGGTCCTGTAGGATTTCTACTATGCTTTCAAAATTCTTGTTTACCGGCTTCTCTGGGGTTATTAGATTTCGCAGTAACCCATAAGTTTTTGCACCCATGGAATTTAACAGAACCAGTGCTTTATTAGCATCTGGCACTTCATTCGCCCTGCAGTACACCTCAATACGTTCCACATATGTCGCCCAATCTTCGACTTCATTGTCGAACGTAGAGATACTGCCACTCTTCGGCATCCTTGGTTGTGCGTTAACTATCACCAATGGCGCCTCCCGCGCTTCCCCTTCTTCTCCGCTGGCACAAAATGGCGTCTCCTGCGCTTTCCTTCCTTCCTGCACTTGCCCGTCTTCTCCGCTGCGGCTTCGCAAAATGGCATCTCCCGCGCTCTTCCTTCTTCTCCGCGGCTCAATGGCGCCTCCCGCGCGCTCCCTGCTTCTCCGCGGCTCAATGGCGTCTACCCTTGCTTCGCCCCGCGGACCCTGATCAGCCCGTGATCCCTGGCTGTGCTCTGCGCGTTCTTCTCTTGATATTTGTCGACGCCGCTCAGTCTAGAACCCGGCTGTTTCTTACCCTCTCTCTCTCCGGTTTGCAGTATTTTTCCTTGATGCCGCTCGGTGATCAACCCCCAGCTGCGTCCTGCTCTCTTCACCCTCTTTCTTACCCCGTCGACGCTGCCCGGCTCTCTCTCTCTGCCGTCGGTCGGCTCCAGCCGCCGCTGCTCGGGAAGGGTCTGCTCTGGACCTGTCGTCGGTCTCTTACTGCTCGTTGTGGCTGGGGAACCAAGCCCGGCTCTCCACAGCCTCCCCAGCGAAGTTGGATCTCTGCCTGACTGCTGGGCGGTTGCTCGCGGTCGACGCCCGTGTTCCTGGACTCGACTATTTTTTTTTTTATGTTGCAGGTAGATTCGCATCAACACTCGTCGCCACTGTTAGATCCGTGGTTCAGTGGGTAAATAATTACACGGATGCTGTACATAAACAAATAACAAGTCTTTACTGGAGGAGGGTAACCTCTAGACTGGGGTACAGAGGCATGCGCACAGCTTATATACCGGTGTGGTCACTGCCGGTACTACAGTATACAGGAGCTGTAAAAAGTAGTTCTGACTTAAAGCACATACACTACAGTTCTCAGTGATGGCTGTCGAATAGTAAATGACAGCTATAATAGGCCAACACTTGCCCTACTTTATTGAAACACCCTTAAGAACACCTGGCGGCATGCATACAGCAACGAGACCCACAGTGTCTTGCAAAAATGGATTTAGTTCTGAGTTGGTTTCCACCATTTATCTGTTTACATTCCCCCCTTTTTCTGAAGATGCTCGAAGAGTCAGGCAACTTCAAAAATGGCAGATGTTTCTCTTTAATTTAAAAGATATGGGCTGGTAGATTCCAAAAGGAAACCTTGATAATATGCCAATTTCCATGAAATCTCCACACGCATGAATACGCACTTAGGATTCCATAATGGATTTTTCCTATGGCCAGCCTCTGGTACTTAGCCCAAGTGGCCCCTCTTCATACGTGAGCCTAGGTACTGGGTGTGTTGTGGGGGACATCATAGCTAAACTTGATCCTGGCCTCATGTGAGATCAGCACATGTGCATTACACAAAGAGAGTTACTGAATAACGTTGGACAGTGGGAACCCTAGTTGGTTTCTTCCCCCCCTCCTGGACCAAGGGACATTGAGGACAATTTTAGTGTACTTACCACCAGTTAAGATCAGCTAACTTAGGTTCATCTTAGTTTTTTATTAAATAGACGATAAAAAAATAATTTGTAGCATTAGATTTTATTCTCTGTAGACAGCGACCTGGAATTTACGGTCCCGATGACGGCGTACGCTCAGCATACGCTGTCATAAGCCTTCGGAAAGGCCCCGCACGTTCCACCAGCGTAAGGGTTAATATAAATCTTAAATTCAAAATTATAAAATAAAAAATGATGCACAAACACTTAGGCCGCGATTTTGCTGACCTCTTCGGGTTCGTGGCGGGCAATGTCGGTGGTGGGTCCCGAACTCGCTGCTGTCTCCAGCCTACTGTCTGAAATGAATTTCTCCTGATTGGGTTTATTAAGCCCGTTCAGAATATTTCCTGGCCAATTAGAGGAAGCGGGTCTGGTGACGTCATTTCATGATGCGTCATCAGCCGGTTTCCTTAAAGGGACCACGCACAAATTTATTTTGACGTTTGTGCTGTCAGTGTTCTACAGCATTGAGGTTCTGCAAACACTGACAATTAATGCACAAAGGCACAGGGCTGCACCCAGGCTCTCCCATGACTCCCTCCATTTGCTTATGGAGGGAGTCACAGCATGCAGGGAGGATCTCTTCCATTCCGATGGACAGAAGAGACCTCCCCAGGAGATCAACACAGCCTGGTTGCACATTGCACAGGAGGGCAAAAGCAGGGATGTCATCAGGAGGACCTGGGTGCAGTGCCACAAATGTTTCAATGATCTCAGTAGATCACAAAATATTACTGCAAAGCCACACTCAACCTCATCCTGCTGTGCCTCTCATCACATCCCCATCACTCTGCCTTCCCTACCCTACTCCTGCACATCCTTACTCACACCTACTTACCTTGGACTCCCATCCATCCCTCTCTACCTATATTATCACTTCCCCATTTCACTAGCTACCCCTCACACTCACCCTCATCCTTGTCCAATCATACCAACTAACAACACACAAGGGTAGGCACTTGGGTGTTTTATGCAATGTTCATGTGAAGTTTCTGATAATGTGGTGTCAAACATTGAAACCTTTATTTTCAATACTTTGCATTCTTGTACAGATTTGTGTGCACCTTTGGAAGTGTCTTAGTGAGTTACAGTGAATGGTGAGACATAACGGTACCCCCGCAATGATGATGAGTGTGAAAGGAATGGCTTGGGCATTGTAGGGATGCTTTATGGTGTTGGTGTGGGGTGGTGCCAACCTGACGCATCATGTGGCAGCAATGCAGTCGGGTGCTGATGCCCTGTGTACTGTGCAGCATCAGTTGATTGCGGAGAAGGTTGGTGTTATTGTTGGTGCTGCTGGTGTGCCCGGTGCTGCTGGGGTTGGGGCTGATCGTGATCAGATTCTGAGGACCAAGGTGAGAGAGTATAAACGGTACCCATGCTGATGGAATAGATGGCAGGTGAAGTTGAGATGACAGAAGCAATCTGTCAATGGTGAGAGAGGTTGTTCCAATGAGGTTACACTGGATAGAGTTGCTCCAAATACTTGCAACCTGCATCAAGCTCAATCTGTCTTCCAAATGCAGTAAGCAACAGCTTCTGAGCTTGGTAAGTTAACAGCTGTGAGGTGGGAGCTTTTATAGCACATTTCAAGCTGTCAAGTAATCAGCTGATTCAATGGCCATTCAACTCCCACCTCAGTTTAACAGTCGTGATCCCCGAGCAGCGAGGACCCTGTGGGTGAGCACATAAAATCAAAAGGTGAGCTCAAATGTATTCTTAATCATCTCTAAACAAGGTCATAATTACCAATCGGGTCTCTCACCGCTGCGTGTCGGGTCTGCTCAGCGCTGACAGACCTGACATCGGGGAAAGGTAAGTGGCGTCGGGTTCAACGCGTGGTCCTGACCCGCTGGGGAAAAAAATCACTTTCCCACCTGACCCGCCACCGATTGTGCCCGCTGCCTGGAAAATCTCAGCCTTCAAATTAGTTTATGCAAATTTTGGCCTGGATTAAAATGTTTAAAATTATTTTTCAAAAAATTAACTTTTTATTGTATTTGCTGTATTGAAGGGACTTCTAATTAAATTTGAAGATGAAAACATTTATTTTTATTGCAGTTGTCTAAATTGTTTAATTATTTCGGGATTCCGTTAGGGTTCATGGGGATTCCGTTCATAAATGGAATCCTCCTTTCTCATTGGAGGACCTGGCCCACGTGATCCCAGGGACGCTTCCGAACCGCCTACGTCCCTGGGATCCATGGGCCTTTACGCAGGCGTATGCCTGCAGGCCCGAGACCCGAACTCTCCGTAGCTGTGAAGCCAGGAGGTAAGTTTGTAGGTCTTTCGCAGTCGGAGGTGTACTCCAGAGGTAAGCCTCCGACCGCAAATTCAGGGCCATTGTAGTGAAGTTGAGTGATAGTCTAATATGGCAATGGACTCCCTTCAATCTTCACCCCAGAAAAGAAGCTTTACTTCAGGAGGGTAATATTTCCCACCCTCTCTACTATTGATAACTAGTAGTGAATGGGGGCAGTTAGGGATTATGGGCTCAACTTCATTGGAAACTCTTATAGAGAAGTGCTTTTAGTCCTTCCATAATGGAATCATGGCTCACTCACCTTTGATCTTGTTGGCATGAAGATACAAGTTTTCCAAGTTCTCGTTGACAGGAGGAATCGTCTGCAGTTTATTATGAGAGAGATCCAGTTCAATTAAACTGGACACATTAAATGTGTTTAAGGGTATCCCTTTATCTGTCAGTTCATTATTTGAGATCCTCGCATACTGAAGTTTAGGAAATTGCCTGAAGTACTCATTAGGTATTGTGCTGATGTGATTGAAGTCCAGGTACAGCTGATGGAGGGAGTCTGGAAGTACATCAGGGAGCTTCTTTAAATTGTTGTTGCTGAGGTCCAGATAAGATAAAGACTTTAAACCTTTGAGAGACCCTCCAATATCTTCCAGCTGGTTGTCGTTCAGCAGTAGCATAGTTAAGTTGTCAAGCCCCTCCAATACATTGGGTTGGACCTTTGATATCTTGTTTCCTGCAACTCTCAGTTCCCTCAGTGACCTTGGCAAAGGAAAGGGAATCCTGGTCAGGTTGTTATGGCCCAAGTGTACTCTCTCGAGGTTTCTCAGCTTGGAGAACACCTTCTTGCCCATCTTTTCATTGGAGATTTTATTCCTGTGGAGGACAACCCAAACAAGGCCAGTGGCATTGTCAAATACGCCATCTGGCACAGCATCGATCTGGTTGTTTTGTAGGTAAACGTACTTCATCCGGGCTGGCACATTGGGGATGTATTTTAATTTACGGGTGTCACAGTACATAGCCGTGGGAAACACCCGAGGGCACGTGCACTCGGCAGGGCAATCGGTTGCCAATGGAGGCGCAGGCTCAGTATTAAAATATTGATTACTGTACAAGCGAGAATATCCCATAAAACGCGAGAGCCAATTGAAATATCCATAAGTATATTGGCAGGTACCTCCTCCAAAAAGGGTCGCAAACACTAGCAGGTGGGTCAGCTTCATCCTGGAAATTTAAAATTTATAAAATTAATCTTGGTACTTTGTCACTGTGTAATATGTCACTGTTGAATCAAGGGAGCAAGAATGTTACCAGTTACCTTTAACAATCTGCTTCACTTAGAGTGAGCATTTCAAAAAAACCTGCCACACTTAAAAGAATTGTCAGTAAGTATTAGTAATGATTTACCACCACGGTCTAGCAACATATCTTCCTCGTACATTGGTCCAATCATACTACTTTACAGCACAGAAGGAGGCCATCAACATGTTGTGCCTGTGCTGACTCTCTGAAGAAACTATTCACACTCTCATTCCCCTGCCCTTTCCCTATACCCTTTGAGACGTTTTTCAAATATTTATCAACTTCACCTTTAAAACCTATTATGGATTCTGGTCGGGCATTCTATATCCTGATAACTCCGCATAAAAACAAATATTACTAACCTCTCTCTTTGTTCTTTTGTGATGATCTTAAAGTTATGCTCTCACTGACCAATGGAAATAAGTTTTGCCTATTTACTTCATGAAAACTCTTCATAACTTGAACACTTCCATCAGAGGCTGTCCCTAACTTGCTCTGTTCTAATGAACAGAGTTCCAGTTTCTCTAATCTCTCCTCTTAACTCAAGCCTCTCATCCTGTCATCATCCTAGTACACATCTCTTCTATACCCTCTCCATGTTACATTTATTTGAGTTGAATCCACCGGGTTATCTGCTATTCAAATAGATTGCTGAATTGATTCTGGTGGACTCAACTTAACACCTAATCAAGGTTGTTTTAACTGATAGTGTAAAACGGGCGATATTGGACCATTGAAGTCAACGGAAAGGAAAATCGGGAGATGTGCAGAACGGGCGGCCAGTCCGATATCTCTCGTTTTACACTATCGACAAAAGTGAAAATAACCCCAAAGGAACGCAACATCAAAATCTGAGCCTTTAAGCATTGGGAAAATGAAAATGTCTCGTGGTGCAGAAGCAAATGCTCTTTTATATCAGAGTGACTGTTCCCTTTAAGAGAACAGTTTAGACTTAATGATGGGAACCAACTGTTGACTCCCAATCACAAGTCAATATAAACTAGTTGCAACAACAACAGAAAATGCTGGAAATACTCAGCAGGCCAGGCAGCATCCGTGGAGAGAGAAACAGAGTCAATGTTACAGGCCTGGGTCCCAGACCTGAAACGCTAACTCTGTTTCTCTCTCCACAGATGCTGCCTGGCCTGCTGAGTATTTCCAGCATTTTCTGTTGTTGTTTCAGATTTCCAGCATTCGCAGTATTTTGCAATTATAAACTAGTTGCAACTGGATTAGCTTAATTCTTTGTTTTAGAAGGATGTTTGCGGAAGAGGGGAGAAATCAATTACTTTGAATCTCTAACAAAGCGCTTTATCCTTTTTAGTAAATGAGGTGGACGTTTAAATAACGTTTCAAGTGAAATGGTTGGAGGAACAAGAACATGTGGTTAATGTGGCCTGATTTCTTGCGTTGTCCAAGCGTGGTTCGAAGAGGAAATACCGAGGACAGCAATAGTTGGGTAGTCAGCTGCTTTCTCCAAATCCACTTGCTCGAAAGCTTTTGAATTTTATGTTTAACTTTTAATACTTGGGGAATTAAACACCATTTCTGCAAAATATCAAAATGTGCAAGGGTCAGTTTTGTATCCAGAAAATGTAGACAAAGAAAAGCCTCATGCTTTGTCAAAGCTACCCCGTGGGGGAAGAAATGGTAAATCAGGCTGCCTCAGAGCTGCTAATAAATATTCAATTGTTGTGATCAGAAAGAAGAGTGACCAAGCCCCAAGGAAATCATTACATAAGAACATAAGAAATAGGAGCAGGAGCAGGCCATTCGGCCCCTCGAGCCTGCTCCGTCATTTAATGAGATCATGGCTGATCCGATTTTGGCCTCAACTCCACTTTCCTGCCTGTTCCCCATAACCCTTGACTCCCCTGTTGCGCAAAATCTGTCCATCTCCGCCTTGAATCTATTCACTGACTCAGCCTCCACAGCTCTCTGGGGAAGAGAATTCCAAAGATTCACGACCCTCTGAGAGAAGAAGTTCCTCCTCATCTCAGTCACAGCGTTAGATTAAAGAGCTCACAGGACTCATTTTGAATGACAGTGGAAATCGTTGTTATAAACTCCACAATTCATCTATCTATACCCCGTTTACAGATGCTCATTTGATCATCTGTTAAATTTACACTGAATTGTCATTGAAAAGCAATGGGCAAAGGCCCCAATTTTAACTCCAGGTGAATTCCCTGCTCAGACCTGATTTACAATGACAGCCGGGTCTCAATGATGTCATCAGGACTCAACATGCGTGTGTAAAGAAGGACCCTGTTGGTTCCGGGCGCCTGTTCTCACTCACTGCCTGCTCAGGGGAGCAGGTTAAAATTACAGATGTTGCCATCATGGTGTCTTTCGGAGAGGTAAGAGCCAGGGGTGATTTTAACTGCCCACCCGCCAGGTTTCTGCTGAGCGGGTAGGGTGGAAATTGCCTCCAAATCTGCTGTCAAAAACATACACAACTACCGCTGTTATTAAACCAGGCACTGATCGAAATGGTTAGGTCACGATTGGGTTATGTAATCAATCTGATTGGAACCTGTTGGTATTCTGCGCTGTCACATTGGGGGTAATTTGACATCTATCATGTGAGTCACCTGATCAGGTGGCCCTTATACGTGACTGAACAATTTCAGGAATACTCTGTGTGCTGATTTAAAGAGAATCTATAAAACTTCCAATCCTCCTTTACTACTTCCTTTCTTGCTCCTGGGCTATTATACCAACGCAATTTCTTGCATTCATTTCCCCAATTAAAATGCTCCAAAAATGGATGGTTACCTAAAAAGATTTTGATTTGCTTTGCAAGTTACAAAATTTCAATTTTATTCCCCGGAGTACAGCTACAGCAGGAGAAGACTAACAGTTAAATAAATTGTCACAGGCTAGTCATGGTTTTCTGTTACACTGGTGTGTATTTTGGCTCTATTATATTTAACAAGAGGTTTAAAAAAAAATCCAAAAATGTGAAATAGACTAATTCATTCATTCTCGGTTTATTGATGGAAACCCTCAGAAAGACTTGCGCATAATACCCCTTTTGACTGTCATAGAAGCAAAAACATTTACTTAAAACAGTTTCACTTTACTTTGAGAATACTGCACTTTGAATGGAAATAAAAAAAAGTTTCCATATTCCACTATTCTGGATCTTGTTGATGTCCAAAACAAAAAATAGAAAAAAGGCCTTTTGAGTAGACATTATAAGAAATTCCTTATACGGTCAAAACCAAGGAAAGAAGGCCCAGCTCCTCATAAAGAGCAACCATTGATTCCCATTGAAAAGAGACTTCAGTGCAGTACTGAGGGAATGCTGCACTGTCAGAGGTGCTGTCAAACAGATGAGGCGTCAACCAATGTTCCCTGTAAATGGCACTTTGTTCTGTGTGGCCTGTTTCTTTTAGTGTGTGGTCCCTTTAAATTTCCACGCACGTGCGGTATATACAATGGAGAAGCCGGTGAGCGGCCTGCTTGGGATCTTTCCCATTGGTGTTAACCCGTGGTGCAGGCTGCCTGTTCAGGTGGATGTCAAAGACCCAATGGCATTATTCGAAGAAAAGCAGGGCGTACTCCCAATGCCCTGACTAACATTCCCTCAACTGACAGAACCAGAAACAGATTATTTTGTTATTCAACTCATTTTTTGGTTGGGGGACAGATTGGAGCTGCTGTATTTGTCTTTGCAAAACTGTGACAGCGTTTCAGTAACTACTTGGCTGCAAATTACTTTAGGATATCCTGAGAATGTGACGATGTGTTCTATAGATACAAGTTCTTTTTTAAAATCTCTCCTGCTTTCTTAGATTAGAAGAAACAGATGCATGATTAAATACCTAGGGCTGACTATTTCCATCCCAGGGGACTTCCAGCGACTGGTTGGAGGGACAGGCCGTCTGGCTGCCCGGTGTTGCATCAGGAGGTCTGGTCCGCTTTGAGGGCCGAGCCTCATTTTCATCAGGCTGGCGGGCTGAGGTCGAAGTTCGAGCTCATCGGGGCAGCCCGCCGGCCCATGGCTGATAAAAATAGGTCCGTTGGGGAGGGGGTTTGGAAGACGGGGGAGCCTGAGTGGCAGTGGTCCCAGGCTGGATTAGTGGAGACTGCAGAAGCACTCCTCAGCCTCCTCCCAGCCCCGCAATAAGAAAAATGATCTTGCTTTTGGGATCCTCTTCGGCTGGGCCAGCAGCTGGTACTGGTTGGTGCATTCATAGCATAGGCCCCAGCCACGTCAGTCCAAAAATGGCAATCGGAATCCCCTTGACGTCATAGGACCACAATTTCCATTATAAATGGGCCTACCGCCTGACTCGGGGCCGCTCTGGCCAGCTAACAGTAGGCCCCAATGAACATTGTCATGGCTGCAGCGATGGCAGCAATGGGGCGGTACGTCAATGCCCACCAATTGTGGGGGCACGCCGTCCCATTCCCCAGGCGGAAGGGCTGGAAATTCAGCCCATACTCTTTCCTCTTTGCCCCCTCTCTACCCCCAGCAGTAAGAAGTGCTCCCCAAACATCTGCCATCAATACAGACGTCCTTATTCTCATCTCAGCACATGAGCTGCAGTTTGCGGTATCTTAGCAACAGGTAACTAAAATACCTGTCATGATAGGAGCATTTTTTTTACAGATGGGAAAAGCTTCTGAAGCTGAGTGAAATAAACGGCTTGCCAAACCATAACTTAATTTTGTGAGAGTAAAAAAAATATATATCTTTGGTGTCACTTCATCTTTTGCACATACAGTATATTCGTGATTGTATTCCACCTCAATCTGTAACCTCATGGCCTGGCATATCCCTCACTCTACCATTACCACCAAGCCAGGGGACCAACCCTGGATCAACAACGAGTGTAGAAGAGCATGCCAGGAGCAGCTCCAGGCGTACCTAAAAATGAGGTGCCAACCTGGGGAAGCTGCAACACAGGACTACATGCATGCTAAACAGCAGAAGCAGCATGCTATAGACAGAGCTAAGCGATCCCACAATCAATGGATCAGATCAAAGCTCTGCAGTCCTGCCACATCCAATCGTGAATGGTGGTGGACCATTAAACAACTAACGGGAGGAGGAGGCTCAATGAATATCCCCATCCTCAATGATGGTGGAGCCCAACACGTGAGTGCAAAAGACAAGGCTGAAGCATTTGCAACCAACTTCAGCCAGAAATGCCGAGTGGATGATCCATATCAGCCTACTCCCGAGGTCCCCACCATCACAGAAGCCATTCTTCAGCCAATTCGATTCACTCCACGTGATATCAAGAGATGGCTGAGCGCACTGGATATAGCAAAGGCTATGGGCCCTGACAACATCCCGGCTACCGTGCTGAAGACTTGTGCTCCAGAGCTAGCCGTGCCTCTAGCCAAGCTGTTCCAGTACAGCTACAACACTGGCATCTATCCGACAATGTAGAAAACTGCCCAGGTATGTCCTATCCACAAAAAGCAGGACAAATCCAACCCAGCCAATTACCGCCCCATCAGTCTACTCTCAATCATCAGCAAGGTGATAGAAGGTGTCATCAACAGTGCTATCAAGTGGCACTTACTCACCAATAACCTGCTCACTGATGCCCAGTTTGGGTTCTGCCAAGACCACTCGGCTCCCAACCTCATTACAGTCTTGGTCCAAACATGGACAAAGGAGCTGAATTCCAGAGGTGAGGTGAGAGTGACTGCCCTTGACATCAAGGCAGCATTTGACTGAGTCTGGCATCAAGGAGCCCTAGTAAAACTGAAGTCAATGGGAATCAGGGGAAAAATGCTCCACTGGCTGGAGTCATACCTAGAACAAAGGAAGATGGTTGTGGAGGTTGAAGGTCAATCATCACAACCGCAGGACATCGCTGCAGGAGTTCCTCAGGGCAGTGTCGTAGGCCCAACCATCTTCAGCTGCTTCATCAATGACCTTCCCTCCAACATAAGGTCAGAAATGGGGATGTTTGCTGATGACTGTACAGTGTTCAGCGCCATTCACAACTCCTCAGATAAGGAAGCAGTCCATGCCCGCATGCAACAAGACCTGGATGACGTTCAGGCTTGGGCTGATAAGTGGCAGATATCATTCGCACCGCAGAAGTGCCAGGCAATGACTATCTCCAACAAGCAAGAGTCTAACCACCTCCCCTTCACATTCAATGGCATTACCATCACTGAATCTCCCACTATCAACATCCTGGGGGTCATCATTAACCAGAAACTTAACTTGACCAGCCACATAAATACTGTGGCAACAAGAGCAGGTCAGAGGCTAGGTATTCTGCGGTGAGTGTCTCATCTCCTGACTCCCCAAAGCCTTTCCACCATCTACAAGGCACAAGTAAGGAGTGTGATGGAATACTCTCCACTTGCCTGGATGAGTGCAGCTCCAACAACACTCAAGAAGCTCGACACCATCCAGGACAAAGCAGCCCGCTTGATTGGCACCCCATCCACCACCTTAAACATTCACTGCCTCCATCAGCGGCGTACAGTGGCTGCAGTGTGTACCATCTACAAGATGCACTGTAGCAACTCGCCAAGGCTTCTTCAGCAGCACCTCCCAAACCCGCGACCTCTACCACCTAGAAGGACAAGGGCAGCAGGCGCATGGGAACACCACCATCTCCAAGTTCCCCTCCAAGTCACAGACCATCCTGACTTAGAAATATATTGCCGATCCTTCATCGTTGCTGGGTCAAAATCCTGGAACTCCCTACCTAACAGCACTGTGGGAGTACCATCACCACACGGACTGCAGCAGTTCAAGAAGGCTGCTCACCACCACCTTCTCAAGGGCAACTAGGGATGGGCAATAAATGCTGGCATTGCCAGTGATGCCCAGATCCCATAAACAAATTAAAAAAAATATTCGTGACACAATGCTTCACACCCTCCGATATTTCTGCTACCAACTTTTAATTCACCGTGATTCTAGCAGACTTGAATTCGGTTTGAGATTCATTCTTTATCCTGGAACTTCAATACCTTTGCAGAAAGACTTGGAAAAATGTAACAGCCCATTTCAAATTATAACTAGAATGTGAAAAGAATGCAGATATGTCTGTTTGATTCTTTGAAGTGATTGAATACAAATTTAATATTAATTGCAAGCGATAGCACGGAATGGATTTTAGATTTGTATTGTTTTGAAAATGAAAGCTCAGGAGACAGAAAAAAGGGCCCTTTTATAAGTTGCTGGAAAGAAGGCCAAATTTTAGTGAGGCTTCAAATGAGTTTGATAATCTCCTTCGGATTCCTCTAAGGACGTGAATTTTAATCCTACAGGCATTAAGTTCTTCTGGAAAAAAAATCATTTTTTGTAATTATTGATTCTTGTGAAGATACTAAACCTGACTGGTCACAGAATCCAAGCGTATGTAACTTTTTGAAATGTTACCTTCCTATATTTGCATCGATATCTTGCTTTATCCCAGGTTTAACTTTATAAATATCAAATTTTTAAAGATCTATGCTTCCCTTCTCCCCCTCTGCCGTGTTTGATTTAACCAGAAAAGGACAGCTCTAAGACCAAACTGCAGTAATGTATCCATAGCGCCCAGAACTCTGACTGCTGACCCACGATACCAATCAGTGAAAACTGGAATCAGTACCAAAGAGTTCAAAGTCGTCAAGTGAGGATAATATTTGCCACATGGCACTAGGCATGACACTCGTCATTTCCTGAGTGACAGAACTTTCCAATTCTCCTCTTTTAGGGGAAAGAAATTCTTCCAATTACAGTCTACTCCTGTTAGTTTAAAGTTGCTTAATTTAAATTGCTGCACAATTTATATAAAATGACCCTAAAACCATTTTAATGCAAGTGCTTAATTTAATTTACGGCGAATGATAGAATGTAGAGCACAGAAACAGGCCCTTCGGCCCAACTGGTCCATGCCGGTGTTTATGCTCCACACAAGCCTCCTCCCGCCCTACTTCATCTCAACCTATCAGCATAACCTTTTTTTTTTCGATTTAAATAAAATTCCTCATTGCATCTTTGAAAAGTCTCAAGGCACTACATACAATGAAAAGACAACAGAAAATGCTGGAAAAACTCAGCAGGCCAGGCGACATCCGTGGAGAGAAAATAGAGTCAACGTTTCAGGTGAACCCTTTGTCAAGACTAAAGAAGCACAGGAAATGAAATAGATTAAGAGGCCAGGCTGGGAGAGAACAAAAGAGAAGTGAAGAGACATTAAGAAGTATTCAAAACGAGACCTCTTAATGTCTCTTCACTTCTCTTTTGTTCTCTCCCAGCCTGGCCTCTTAATCTATTTCATTTCCTGTGCTTCTTTAGTCTTGACAAAGGGTTCACCCGAAACGTTGACTCTATTTTCTCTCCACGGATGTTGCCTGGCCTGCTGAGTTTTTCCAGCATTTTCTGTTGTTATTTCGGATTTCCAGCATCTGCAGTATTTTGCTATTGTACTACATACAATGAATTACTTTTTGGAGTGCGGAGACTGTTGTTATGTCATTGCTGCTCTCTAATCTGCCTCAGTATGCCATCAGTATGACCAGGTGATTTACTAGGAATCCAAATGGCAGCACAGGTCTGAAATACAACCAAAGCATCTCCCATGCAGCAAGCATGTACCCATATTACTAACAAAGTCATTTTTTGTTGTTGTCTGATTCATTTTAACTGGAAAATAACTCAATCTTTTAGTCATACTGCATAACTGAATTCATACAGTGATACACTCATTATGCCTAACACAATATCTAGCGTGGTTTTTGACCTCGTACACTGAAAATATAAAGAATTTTTAGATTTTATTTGTATTTAACAGCATGCCAGATATTTTCTCAGAAGTGCACGTTCTAATCCCTCCATATATAAAGTTGTGTGAATATTCGCGATAAGTAAACATAGGTCTGGCTTTAAAAACAAAGCACATAATAAGTATAAAAATTCCACATATACAGGTACCAACCTGAATTCCCAGATAAAGCTCCTGTCTCCTTGGTCATTCAACTAAGGTGTTTCATTTCAAGGAGGCGTTTAAAATTCTAGCAGTTTGTGAATGGCTTCATGCCAATGACAGTCTGATTACTGGACTGCTCCCAGTTAAAATACACAACTGTCCTTTTATAACCTTGTGTCAGCTTGGTACCGCAGAAATGTTGTGAGCTGTCTGTGAAAGGGATTTTTTTTTGCTCTTTATATTTCTTGATTAACTCTGTCTCTCTCGTTATAAATGTGAACCACAATTAAAAGCACAAGGGTGGAAGTTTCACGCTGTTTTATATTCCTGTCATTAAAAGAAAAATAAGCCTTCATGAAGCAACAGTTAATGGTGCTCAGTAACAACAACTTCATCAATTTGCTGTGCTTTAAAGAAAAAAGTAAGTAAATTGATAACTCCAATTAGTATGCATTAAGGAAGGGAACTCTCTTGCTTAAGCACAATGTCCAGTTTTAACCATTGTAACATTTTGTTTCATGCTTACAGTTTTATGTTTCATTCCGAGTTCAAAGTGATGAGGTGCCACCCTTCAGTTCCCCAGGGATCTCTTTGATCTTCGCTCTGAAATTTCAGTCCCGTACGTCCTGCTGCTGTAATTTGAGAAATTTTGCAACAACACACAGCTGAGAAGGGCCAACTAATGGAATCCACAATCCCCTAAGACTCCCATTTACTCGAGTTTAAATTAAAGAAGGATTTCAATTATAAAGTACAGGTACCTTTATGAATTTCCATCAAAAACCATAACCAAAAGGACCAGACATACAGTTGGTAATATTCCTGTTTGGTTTTCCTGTATTATTGACAAATGCTTGAGCAAGAAGTAGGACTCAAAACAACAGAGTTGTGTGCGGACAATATGTGGACAACTGTGCGAAAATGTATGCTCAGATTTAAGTATGCAGTCCTACCTACATACACATATCAATAGGAAGTCTCATGGAAGGTGATACACGTGCATGCATTTGGTTCTGTGTGAACTGTAGGGGCCATGATTTCTATGTCCTGATGTATCTTGGGATGCAGAGCGAATGTGAGAATGGAAGTAAAGCTGCATTTGGGTCAGGTTGACCGGATGCAAACTCAGCCTGAGCCCACTGGGAAACTAGCAAATGGGCTTTACACCCTGGACAGATCAAGGGGCTGTTATTGCAGCTTAGGCCCACCAAGGTCTCAAAGATTTTAATAGTCCCCTGCATGTTGCACTGCATTGCCTTACAGAGAGGCTTTACCATGAGCAGAGGAGGAGACTGAGCCACAGCCAAGGGCAGACCAACACACTAAGAACAAGCTAGAAAGGATACCTGCTGCCAGGAAGAGTCGTATACCACTTTCTAATGGATGACGCATTCCACTAAATGCTTAATCTAAGTGCTTAATCTGCCTAATACATAAACAGCCCTCATCAAATGTGTAGTGGCCCAACATATCATTACCAACATTGTACTCTGCACTAAAAGGAAAGAAAGAAAGACTTACATTTATATAGCGCCTTTCATGACCACCGGATGTCCCAAAGCGCTTTACAGCCAATGAAGTACTTTTGGAGTGTAGTCACTGTTGTAATGTGGGAAATGCAGCAGCCAATTTGCGCACAGCAAGCTCCCACAAACAGCAATGTGATAATAACCAGATAGTCTGTTTTTTATGTTTGATTGAGGGATAAATATTGGCCAGGACACCAGGGATAACTCCCCTGCTCTTCTTCGAAATAGTGCCACGGGATCTTTTACGTCCGCCTGAGAGAGCAGACGGGGCCTCGGTTTAACGTCTCATCCAAAAGGCGGCACCTCCAACAGTGCAGCATTCCCTCAGCACTGCACTGGAGTGTCAGCCTAGATTTGTGTGCTCAAGTCCTTGGAGTGGGACTTGAACCTACAACCTTCTGACTCAGAGGGGAGTGTGCTACCCACTCAGCAACAGCTGACACTCAATTATCATGGGGGCCCATTTATTATTCTTCTGATATCTTATTTCGCCCCCCATCAGAAATAAACTCTCTGGACAAACTTCATAAAGCACAACCCATTTTGTGTCATACAAGTAAAAAATTAATTTGCTGTTAAATGTTGTTATTTCCCCTAGTGACAGTTTATGATGTCTATCTTTTCCAACCTATTCTAATGTTAGTTCTAAGTAATCCACACCCCACGGGAAGAGTCATAGAGTCATAGAGTTTTACAGCACAGAAAGAGGCCCTTCGGCCCATCGTGTCCGCGCCGCCCATCCATCCCTGTCCAGTCTAATCCCATTTTCCAGCATTTGGTCCATAGCCTTGTATGCAATGGCATTTCAAGTGCTCATCCAAATACTTCTTGAATGTTGTGAGGGTTCCTGCCTCTACCACCCTTTCAGGCATTGAGTTCCACATTCCAACCACCCTCTGGGTGAAAAAGTTCCTCCTCAAATCCCCTCTAAATCTCCTGCCCCTTACCCTGAATCTATGCCCCCTTGTTATTGACCCCCCTACTAAGGGGAAAAGTTCCTCTTTATCTACCCTATCTATGCCCCTCATCATTTTGTACACCTCAATCAGGTCCCCCCTCAGCCTTCTTTGCTCCAAGAAAAACAACCCCAGCCTGTCCAGCCTCTCTTCATAGCTGAGGTGCTCCATCCCAGGTAACATCCTGGTGAATCTTCTCTGCACCCTCTCCAAAGCAATCACATCCTTCCTATAGTGAGGCGACCAGAACTGCACACAGTACTCCAGCTGTGGCCTCACCAGCATTTTGTACAGCAAATGAGGTGGATGGCTGCTGATTGTCGGTGTGGAGGTGGCAGCATACTTCCTTGTCATGAGTCATGAGGTGATCCTGCAGTACTTGCACCTTATCTGATGCTGCAGTGGTTGACCAAACCTGCCCACATTCTGACACATCTTGAGTGGGGAGGGGGCTGAGTGGGCTTGGTATGGCATTACTGCAAGGGACAGCAGCCTCATTCATGACTTTTTAATCATGCCTATGGCTCGAGGGCAGCAACTTCTGTGAAGCACTGTCTGAAGACTATTATGATGAATTTGGGATCTATTAGAATTACAAAATCATTAGGAAGGTTCAATATTTATACTATCTATCTATGAGATGTGATGGACCACTTTAAATTTGATTGCTGTTAGTTTGCTTTTCCCAGCCTGGAGAAGATGTACATTACTGTAGAAAAATATACCAAGGTGCCTCACAGAGGCATAATCATAAGTGAATGGATGCTGAGCCAAAGAAGGAGATATTAGGAGGGGTGGTCAAAGAAAGGTTTTAAGAAAGGTCTTAAAGGAGGAGCGGGAGGTGAAGGGGCGTGGTGAAAGAATTCCAGAGCCTGCAGCCTAGGCAGCATGGGCACCATGATGGGGCAATGAGAGTGGGGGCTGCACAAAAGGCCAGAATTGGAAGAACAGAGAGCTCGTTGGGGATGGGGGGGGGGTGCATCTTAGGGCTGGAGGAGGTTACAGAGATCGGGAAGGGTGAGGTAGGGATTTAAACATGAAGCTGAAAATTTTAAATTAAAGGCACTGGGGGACCAGAAGCCAATGTACTTCATCAAGGACAAGGGTAATAGTTGAGTAGAACTTGGTGTAATATAGCAGAGTTTTGGATGAGCTGAAGTTTACAAAGGATGGAGGGTGGGAGTCCACCCAGGAGAGCATGGAAATAGTCAGGTCTGGATGTGACAAAAGCATGGACCCAGGTTGCAGCAGCAGATAGCTTGAGGTGGGTAATGTTACAGAGATGAAAGTAGCTGGACTTTGTGATAAAGAGAATATGGAGTCAGAAGCTCAGTTTGGGGTCGAATAGGATGCCGACTTTGTGGACAGTCTGGTTCAGCCCGAGACAATGGGCAGAGAGCAGTATAGAATGAATCGCATGGGTATGGAGATTTGGCGGAGGCTGAAGACAATAGCTTAGGTCTTCCCAATGTTTAATTAGAGGAAGTTATGGTGCAACCAAAGCTTGGGCCATGAATTTAATTCTGGAGGCGGGATTGGGGCGGGTCAGCTGGTTTTCGGGTTCTGGTCCCGCCCCCAGCTGCCTCCACTCTGCAGACGTGATTTTCCCTTGATTGGCTTTGTTAAGCCCGTTACCGGCCAATTAACAGGAAGCGGGTCTGATGATGTCATTTGATGACGTGTCATTGCTGGTTTCCTTAAAGGGACCATGCGCAATTTTATTTTGACAGTTGATTTTTCAGTGTTTGACAGCATTGAGGTGCTGCAAACACTGACAATCGCTGCACAAAGGTGAACACTTGCACCCAGGCTCTCCAATGACTCCTTCCATATGCTTATAGAGGGAGTCACAGCACGCAGGGAGGTTCTCTTCCCTTCCAAGGGCGGAAGAGACCTCCCCAGGACACCAATTTACCTTGCACCTCCACCCAACCCTCTCTATCTACTTTATCACTTCCCCATCCCACTAGCCACCCCTCACCCTCACCTTCATCCTACTGCAAGCATACCAACTAACAACACACAAGGGTAGGCACTTGAGAGGTTTAGCCAATGTCCATGTGAAGTTTCTGGTAATATCCTTTTCCAAAAGCACCCCTTATTGGACAGATCTGAGCACTTATTGCGAAGTGTCTCACTGAGTTCCAGTAATTGTTCAGACATAACTCCCCCCCCGCCCCCGCTATAGTGATGAGTGTGCATGGAATGGCTTGGACATTAAAGGAATGCTTCACGGTGCTGGTGTGAGATGATGTCAACCTGGCGCATCATGTGGCAGCCAGGGTTTACAGATCCAAGTGAAGGAAATCTGGCCAAGATGATGCCTCTCAGCTGGCAATGTTGTCAGGGGCTGATGCCCTGTGTCCAGTGCAGCATCAGGTGATGGCGGAGAAGGTTGGTGATGTTGGTATTGGGGCTGATTGTGGAAGGGTTCGGAGGACCAAGGTCTGATTGTTTCATTGGCTCCGATGTTGCTGGAATAGATGGCAGCTGAAGGTGAGATGACAGAAGCGATCTGTCACTGGTGAGAGAGGTTTTTCCAATGAGGTGGCACTGGACATACAGTTGAATTTAAAAACTTGTAAGCTAAAGAAATCTCTATATATATTAAAAATGCAGTAACCAACATTTTCTTTGCTCTGAAACTCACCATCTGCAACATGGCATCCTTGACACCACTTCTGCAGCTGTCAGCTTTTCACAAACATCAGAGCAGACTCACAACACACTAGGTTGAGCTGGTGTGTTCCCCAAACAGTGAGTAACCAGTGGGGGAGAAGCTCAAATTACAGGTAAGCCTTAAAATCCTCTTAAATTGGCTCTTAACAAGCCATTTACGTAGCTGAATTGTCTCCCCCGCCGCTTGGTGTCGGGTCAGTTCTGCGCTGACAGACCCGACACCTGGGAGACTCACGTGGAGGTGGGTTGACAGCGGGTTTCCTACCCGCGGTCAATCTTTGCGATTTTGACAGTGGACCCGCCTCCAATCCCACCCCCTCAGTGCGATTAAATTCATGGCCTTGATGTCGGACAAGCAGTCTGGCAATACAGAGGCAGTGGAGGACTTCAGAGAGGAGGCGGAGTGGTTGAGCTGGCTGTCATCTGTGTACATGTGGAAGTTGATCCCATGTCTGTGGATGATGCCGCCAAGGGGCAGCATGTAGATGAGGAAGAGAATACAGGCCAAGAATAGATCCTTGGAGGGCCTCAGAGGTAATGGTGTGGGGGTGGTAAGTGAAGGTATTGATGGAGATGCTCTGGGAGATGCACAAAGTGAAGGCAGTCCCAACAAGGATAATGGAGAAGGGGTGTTTGAGGAGGATGGTGTGGTTGGCCATGTCAAAAGTTGCAAAGAGGTCAACAAGGAAGAATAATACACTAGGGTCATAGTCATAAGAGATATCATTTGTCACTTTGGTTAGGGCCATTTTAGTGCTATGGAATGGATGGCAACCTGATTGGAGGAATTCAGAGAGCAAACAGTGGTTGGAGATGGGGATGGTAGTTTGCAAAGACAGAGGAATTGAAGGTGCTTTTTTTGAGAAAGGGATGATGATGGCAGTTATGAAAGGAAACCAAACTCTACCTGAGGTTTGAGAGCAGTATGTTTACAGTATCAGCTAGCATGGGGCCAGGTAGGGAAGTTGAGTGATCAGCTGTTTAGTGGGAATGGGGTCAAGGGAAATGGGTCTCATGGGCAAGATGAGCTTGGAGAGGGCATGAGGTGAGACAGGAAAGAAAATAGAGGAAGACACTGGTTCAGGGCTAGGACAGGAGATACCACTGGAGAGCAAAGGGAAGGGGGGAGAAGCCACAGAGGCAGCTGAATGGATGGTCTCAATCTTAGTGACAAAGAAGTCCATGAACTCCTTGCATTGCTGTTGAAGGTAAAGGTGGAAGGGGAAGGAGAGAAGGGTTTGAGGAGATCATTGGTAGTGAAGACAATAAGCTGGGGTTATCTTTGCTCTCTCGGGTGATCCTGAGGTAGTGGTGGTTTTAACAGAGGACAGTGAGGTCTGTGAGCGCTTGATGTGGTTCAGCCAGATCTTATGATGGATGTCTAAACCAGTTGTCCACCAGATACATTCAAGTTTTCACCCTTTGGACTTGAGGGCGACAAGATGGGGGCCATACCAGGAAGAATGACCGGGATGGGAAAGAGCAAAAGTTTTGCCAGGGCCCAGGGCATCAAAAATGGAGGTGAGGGAATGGTTGAGCAGACCAATGGCTGCAGAATTATTGCAGTGAACGGGGGGCTAAAGGCTAGCTACAATGGGTGGGGGGCGTTGATCGTGAGTGCTATGGAGTCAGGGGAGCAAACCTGCCCTTCGCAGCTCCATAGCAATGATTACTGATTGATTTAAAAAAATGCACTTACATTTCATTGGCGGTCGCAGGGGCCGCTGAAGAATCCTAAACGAAGTAGGCCTGGCACCTGCTCCACTGATTGCCAGACAATTTTGGCGAAGGGATCTAAAATAGGCATTAGGCCTCTCATTTACATATTTAAGGGGCCTAACGGCTGTTTCAGTCAGACCATCTGGGATGCCTACAATGTCGCCCTTACCAATATGGCAGGACCCGTAATGCAGTCGCAGATCGGGTGCAGGATGTTGCACCTTGAAAATGGTCCTTTTGGCCCTCATGTTCCGCCCGAAAAACGGGTGCGACGAGGACCAATTTCTACCTCACTGAGTAAATATCTGGTTGGGAATGGGATTGGGGGTATTACAAATTCGGGTCTGCTGTGGATATTGTTTTGGGTTCACTTCATCTGACTGATCCCCTCTGGTTCATTGATCTGCTCTGGGTAATCCACCTTTATCAAAATTCGGCACTAACGATGTGACTCAAAACTGACTAACTTTATGGGGGAACATCAGACAGATAGGGGTTGATTTTCATTGACCCGTGGAGTCGGGATTGGAGGCGTGCGGGGGGTTAAAGTCCCGAATTTGGGGGTCCCGACACTATCCCGCCCCCAACCCGCCTCCATGTAAGTTTCAAAGGAGGCGGGTACCCGCCTCGCACTGGGACCCGCCTACCCGAGGCGTGAAGGGATTAGTGCCAATTAACTCCCTATTTCAAAGCTTGAAGTGTGGGTTTCCTGACAGCTCCAAACCACGCCAAGTTAGAGGAGTTGGGCCGTCGGGTTGAAGGACTTGGAGGGGTCGAGATGTCGGTGTTCAGGTGAGTGATGGGTGCATGAGTGCAAAGGTAAGTGTGTTTGGTGTGTCTAAAGTGTGTAAAGAAGTTTAAATTACCTGTACTTACCTTTTCAGCCTTCCTTCCTCTAGGTTTCGGGAGCCCATCATCTAACCGGCACAGAAAGCAGAACGGCTGCGAACTGTCAAAAGTGACAGCCTGCAGCTTTCTGTGCCGGTGAGATTTCTAACTGAGTCTGTGTAGAAGGCCTCAGGTTAGAAGTAAGACTGTCAGTGTTTGACAGCTTCAAACAGCTGTGAAACATTGATAATTCATCTATCAAAACGTCTTGACAGATGAAATTTCAGTCTGTGACGTCACCTGTTGCCGGGTGGCCCTTAATTGGCCTGCTGAGCCCGCTGGGCGGGCTCAACAAGGTCAATCAAGTTAAAATTGTGTGGATTGGCCACCTCCTTCCCGACTTCTGAATGAAAATCACCCCCTTAGTCTCTAAAAGGTTCTACTTTCTCTGGAATCTCAAACATCCTGAAAGTCTACTTTGTATGTCACACCGACTTACCAGAGAGCTTCACTTGTTTTTTCAGCTAGGCTAGGTATATAATGAGTATTATATGGCTTGTGGAGTAATGTAATATTGAGATAGATGATTGGCATCAACAAATGTGCAAAAATATCTGAAATCACAGAATCACAGAATCTACAGTGCAGATAGAGGCCATTTCGGCCCATCGAGCCTGCACCGACACATATCCCACCCTATCCACGTAACCCCATGTATTTAATCCCCTAACACTAAGGGTCAATTTATCATAGCCAAATCAACCTAACCTGCACATCTTTGGACTGTGGGAGGAAACCGGAGCACCCGGAGGAAACCCACGCAGACACAGGGAGAATGTGCAAACTCCACACAGACAGTTGCCCGAGGCCAGATTTGAACCCGGGTCCCTGGCGCTGTGAGGCAACAGTGCTAACCACTATGCCACCGTGCCCCCCTTGAAGAGATTAATATCATGAAGTATCAATACAGAACCAGGTCTTATTATAGTCTCTGAATAAACAAACGATAGATTTTAAATGAACAGAAAACAACTTGCATTTGTGCATTAACATCATAAAACGTTGCAAGATATTAGATACTGCGGCCCACAAAGGGAAGAGGCCTGCGTAAACTGGACGCGAGCCTTTCTTTAATCTCTGGTCTTTTATGATAAGTTTATTGGTAGCAGAAGTCATAAAAATGTGTGCAGCGGGTGACTTCCCCGCTGGCAATTATGCTTTTAGACTTTCAGCCATAGGGTCCATTCCTAAAGCAGTAGTGATTCCATTACTGCAAATAATTTTAATGCCTACCTTCAGGTGCTCGTACTGAAATCTGGAAGGCACATGTTCAAGATGCATTTGATTACTGGTGTGCCTTTGCATGCAACAAGGTAAAAGCTACCTGGGGTTTTTCACATCGGCAATGCAAATTTGAACTCATCCGCTTACTTTATTGACGTCAAACTACACTGCAGCTCTGCTTAGCAGCTGCTCAATGAAGTGCAAAGTTCCTCCTTGGGTTTTGTTTGTTATTTGTTTCTTTCAAGATTTGGCTGCAGCCGTCTGGATTCCATCAGTTTTATGTGCGTATCAAGCAGGGAACAATATGTCTGTGAAATGTTGACACCAAGTAAAAACATTTAGAGTTGGCAGCATTGACAGAAATAAGATAGGGCAAGTGTAGAGGGTTGTATAGGCAAGGCGATACAACAAATTAAAAGCTTGCATTTATATAGCTCCTTTAACATAGTAAAAAAAAGTCCCAAGGCGTTTACAAAATAGATCATATGGAAATCGATAACCTTTGGCTTGCTGTAAATCCGAAATTGCACTTGAATATGCAGCAGGAATATGCAATTAAAACAGAAAATGCTGGAAACACTCAGCAGGTCGGGCAGCATCTGTGGAGAGAGAAACAGAGTTAACGTTTCAGGTTGATGGCCCTTCGTCCTGACGAAAGGTCATTGACCTGAAACGTTAACTCTGTTTCTCTCTCCACAGATGCTGCCTGACCTGTTGAGTGTTTCCAGCATTTTCTGTTTTTATTTCAGATTTCCAGCATCTGCAGTATTTTGCTTTTGTATTATTGTAGGAATATGCAATTAGCAGGATAAATTAAATAGAATGGCGAGACAAAATCCTGCTCGAGCTTCACCTATTCAGAAATGTGATCGTTGTATCGGGAAATTTTCATCTGCCTAAAATCCACCAACCAGTTTAAATGTTTCAAAAGTCTTTCAGAAATTAGCTGGAGAAATTCTGAAGAAAACATTGTGCTATTATTTCCCTCTGGACTCTCCCCTGAGTGATCAATTGCCTGGAGCCCTGGAGTCAAAATCCCCCTCTCCTCCCACCTTCTCAATTATCCTGCAGTCCCTGCCCTGTTTTATCCCCTTCACCGCCTTGCAACTTGTAATCTGTCTTCCCTCATGGTTCAGTCAGATTAACTCACAGCCACTGATTATGGTTTGCCCTTTCAGTCACCGGGATGGGTGGAGGACAGCTTTTCCAAAGCAGGATGGAGCGCGCTGTCGACACAAAGCCCCCCATCACAAGACTCCTAGTTTTGTTGTGCTAAATTGTGAAGCTCTGCAGGCATCGGTGCAGCTGTATGTTTACCCTGTTTAAATAATATAAGGCTGGATATCGCTGTCAGCGTCGAGCTTAATGCAGCAGCAAACAAGCAATAGTGGGGAACAGTTTCGGGAGTGTGATATAACGCTCACATACTGTCTGTTTCCCAGCCCATAACAAAATTAATGAATGAAGGTTATTTATTTTGAATGCTGATGGTCTCAAATGATGCGGTATGCCATTTGAGCTGGTAAATGAGGCATTAAACAATCAATCGGTCCATACTGTAATAACGTATTGCTGGTTTGAAGCCTTTGCCTCTCAATTGAGACCGGTATTGCTGAAGAGTGAAAGAACCTGGGGTCATCATTTGAAGGTGAGCTGCTGAAAATTTTCTGTCTACATTCATCAGCTGTGGCTCAGTTGGTAGCACCCTCACTTCTGTGTCAGAAGGTTGTGGGTTCAAATTCCATCTCCAGAGACTTGTGCACAAAAATCTAGGCTGACGCTCCCAGTGCAGTCCTGAGGGAATGCTGCACAGTCAGAGGTGCCGTCTTTCAGATGATGCATTAAACCAAGGCCCTGTCTGCTCTCTCAGGTGGACACAAAAGATCCCAGAGACTTGAGCACAAAAATGTAGGCTGACACTCCCAGTGCAGTACTGAGGGAATGCTGCACAGTCAGAGGTGCCATCTTTCAGATGACGCATTAAACCAAGGCCCCGTCTGTTCTCTCAGGTGGATGCAAAAGATCCCATGGCACTATTTCGAAGAAGAGTGGGGGAGTTATCCCCAGTGTCCTGGCCAATATTTATCCCTCAATCAGCATCACTAAAACAGATTATCTGGTTATTATCACATTGCTGTTTGTGAGAAATTGGTTGCCACGTTTCCTACATTACAACAGTGACTGCACATCTAAAGTACTTAATTGGCTGTAAAGTGCTTTGGGATGTCCTGAGGTCATGAAAGGCACTATATAAATGCAAATCGTTCCTTCTTTCTAGATTTTCGTACTCTATAGGGACTGAACTCAGTGCACCACCAGCACTGGGCTTAGCATTGGAGGATCAACAAGAACTGGAAAGCACTTGTTTCAGGTGGCATGCAAGGCATACCATCAACTTTCGTTGCTCTGTTACACAGCGTATCTCCTCTAACAGGTACAGTTACCTTTGTAATTGTAGTGTATGTACCTTTAAGAGAGAACTACTTTTACAGCTCCTGTATACTGTAGTACCGGCAGTGACCACACCTGTATATAAGCCCTGAGCAGGCATCTGTACTGTTAGTTTTTAGACTACCCTCATCCAGTAAACACCTGTTGATTGTTGATCTGCAGTCTCCGTCTATTTATTGAAGAACAACATACCTTAAGATTCATGGATTTAATAGTGGTGACGAGGTCGATTCGAACCTACCTGCAACTCTGCATTTCCTCCCAAGGATTCGCTCCTGGAGGACAGTGGAAGAAGTCGAGGCCAGAAGCACGGGCGTCGACCACGAGCAACCGCCCAGTCATCCAGCAGAGAGTGAGCATCGCAGTGGAGGCTGTTGAGAGCTGGGCTTGGTTCTCCAGCCACGACGATCCAGCAACAGGCTGGCAACAGGTACAGCGCAGACCCTTCCCGGACAGTGGCGGCTGGAGCCGACCGACGGCACAGAAAAGGCCGAGCAGCGTCGACGGGGTAAGAGAGAGGGTAAAGCGCACAGGGCGCAGCTGGGGGTTGAAGACCGAGCGGCGTCGACGGAAAACAAAAAGAGAGAGAGGGTAAAGCACAGCTGGGGTTCAGGACCGAGCGGCGGCAACGAGAGAGGTGCACAGGAAAACACGCAGAGCGCAGCCAGTGCTCAAAGGCTGAGCAGCGTCCGTGAAAAAAAAAGGGAGAGTGCGGGAGACGCCATTTAAGCTGCAGCAGAGAAGAAGGGAGAGCGCGGGAGACGCCATTTTTGGAGCCACAGCGGAGAAGAAGGGAGAGCACGGGAAGAAAAAGAGAGCGCGGGAGACGCCATTTTAGCCAGTCTAACCACACCCAGGGATGCCGAAGAGTGACAGTGTCACAGCGTTCGACAATGAAGTCGAAGATTGGGTGACATATGTAGAACGTATTGAAGTGTACTGCAAGGCGAATGAAGTGCCAGATGCCAGGAAAGCACTGGTGTTGTTGAATTCCTTGGGTGCAAAAATGTATGGTTTATTGCGAAACCTAGTAACCTCAGAGAAGCCAGTGGATAAGGACTTTGAAAGCATAGTGGCAATCCTACAGGACCACTTAAACCCCACACCGCTGCTGATAGCAGAAAGATTTAAGTTTCATAAAAGGAACCAGCATAAAGACGAAAGTAATGCTGAGTATCTAACGGAACTGCACAAGCTATCGAAACACTGCCAGTTTGGAACGGGACTAGCAGATACGTTAAGGGACAAGTTTGTGTGTGGGCTTCAAAGTGAAGGAACCCAGAAACGGCTTCTATCAGAAAAGGATCTTACGCTGGAAAAGGCTTTCAGCATGGCAGTATCACACGAAGCAGCCGCACGGGGCTTTGCAGAGATACAACGGAGACCGCAAGAATATGGCACAAATGAAATGTCATATGGAGCAGGGAAGTGTTATCGCTGCGGCAGAACAACACATGACCAGAAGGATTGTTGGTTCAAGGACCAAGTGTGCAGACAGTGTGGAAAAGCAGGACACATAGCAAGAGTCTGCAGGTCAGGGAAGAAAACCAGCAGCAAGAAATCTCCACAGGGGAAGTAAAAAAAGGTACATAAGGTGACAGAGAGTAGTTCAGACGAACAGAAAAGTGATACAGACACCGGAAGCAAGGAGCTGGGTTGTCTGAAACTACATAATGTAATCAAAATGGAGGATCACCAGACTATCTGGGTCACGCTCAAGATAGACGGAGTCCAAGTGAAAATGGAATTGGACACAGGATCAGCCCTAACAGTCAGAAACCGAAGGGACGACAAGCAGCTATTCTCACATATACCCTTGAGAGATAGAGATCGTCTTGAAGACGTACACGGGGCAAAAAGTCTACCCCAAAGGAAAAATAAGGGTGAACGTGATATACAATGGCCAGGAAATACCAAAAATGGACCTATATGTATTGCCAGATGGAGGACCACCACTACTAGGACGTGAATGGATCCGGAAGATACAATTAGATTGGCATTCCATACAGGCACTGACGGTAGAGGCCAAAAAGGATGACGACGTCACACCTGGACGACTGTCAAAAATGCTAACTGACGCACAAGAAGTGTTCCAGGAGGGACTCGGAACACTAAAAGGCATAACAGCGACGATTAAAATAGAGGAAAATGCAAGCCCAAAGTTTTGTAAGGCCAGACCGGTGCCTTATACGAACCGCCCAGCCGTCGAAGCAGAGCTGGAAGGTTTGGAACGTTCAGGAGTACTGTCCAAAGTGGACTGGAGCGAGTGGGCTACACCCATCGTTCCTGTAATGAAGAGGTCGTTGAGTAATACACCTGGGGAACCAAAGAAGGTTCGCATCTGTGGGGACTTTAAGGTGACAGTGAACCCAGTCTTTCACACGGTACAATATCCGCTTCCGCGGATTGAAGATATTTTCGCCTCGCTATCTGGAGGAAAACGCTTCACTAAGATTGATCTGGCCCAGGCGTACCTGCAAATGGAGGTAGAAGAAGCCTCGAAACAATACCTCACGATCAACACTCACAAAGGTCTCTATCAATACAACCGGCTGGTGTTCGGGGTAGCATCGGCTCCGGCTATTTGGCAAAGGGCAATGGATCAAGTCCTGCAAGAGATTCCAGGGACCCAGTGTTATTTGGACGACATCCTGGTCACGGGCAAAAATGACAGTGATCACCTCTCCAACCTGGAGCAGGTGCTCACTAGATTGAAGGGATATGGGCTACGAGCTAATCGCCACAAATGCGAGTTTTTCCAGAAGCAGATCTCATATTGTGGCCACGTTATTGATGAAGAGGGGTTGCATAAGTCCCCTGAAAAGATTGAGGCAGTAGTCAAGGCTCCAGCACCGGAAAATGTGTCACAACTGAGGTCGTTCCTCAGGCTGGTGAACTACTACCATAAGTTCTTACCAAATTTGCCTACAGTATTACACCCACTGAACACCCTACTGCAGACGGGGGTACCATGGAAGTGGAATGACGAATGTAAACGAGCTTTCCAGAAGTGCAAATAATTGATCACATCAAAAGAGGTGTTGGCCCATTTCAACCCAGCACTACCAATTCGGTTGGCATGTGATGCATCACCCTATGGTATTGGAGCGGTGCTGTCGCACAAATTCCCAGACGGGTTGGAGAGGCCAGTAGTCTTTGCGTCTCGGTCACTAACCTCAGCCGAGTGCAACTACGCCCAGATTGACAGGGAGGCCCTCAGCCTAGTATGGGGAGTACAAAAGTTCAACCACTGTCTGCACAGGCAGAAGTTCACCTTGCTGACTGACCACCAACCACTTGTCTCCATCTTTAATCCTAAGAAGGGCGTTCCGGTGATGACTGCACAACGGCTACAAAGATGGTCCCTTTTTCTAGGGGCGCACCAATATGAAATCGAGTATAAGGGCATGAAACAGCATGGAAACGCTGATGGGCTATCACGCCTGCCACTGCCTACTGCGGAGGAAGCACCAGCAGTGGACCCTGTCGAAATATTTTATTCGTCGATAATTGAACGCTTGCCAGTAACTAACGCGGATATAGAGAAGGAGACCCGCAATGATCCGACACTGTCTCGGGTATATGATTTGACGGTGAAGGGATGGCCAACACATGGCGACTCACTGTTGCCAGCATTCTCATCCAGAAGAGAACAGCTGTCAATATGTCAGGGGACAGTGATGTGTGCATCCCGAGTGGTAATTCCACCCAAGTTAAGGGAGAGAGTGCTCAATGAGCTTCAAGAAGGCCATCTGGGAGGGGTGAAAATGAAAAGCCTTGCTAGGGCTTATGTGTGCTGGCCGGGAATCGATCAACAAATCGAGGACCTAACAAAGAGCTGCTCAGGATGCCAGAAGGTCCAAAATGCACCACCACATGCCCCTCTACACCCATGGGAGTGGCCCTCCTCTCCATGGCAACGGGTGCATATTGATTTTGCTGGTCCATTCATGGACTCAATGTTCTTAATAGCAGTGGATGCGCACTCGAAATGGCCTGAGGTGATCAAAATGTCCTCCACCACTACAGAGAAAACGATTGCAGTCCTACAGACCATATTTGCCAGGAACGGCTTGCCAGAGCAGATTTGCTCTGATAACGGACCACAGTTTGTGTCCAAAGAGTTTCAGAAATTTATGAGAAGGAATGGGGTAAGGCATTACACATCCACCCCGTATTATCCAGCCACAAATGGATTGGCTGAGAGGTTCGTACAAACCTTTAAAAAGGCAGCAAGGGCCATGTGCGATGACGACATTCCACTGCAGCATAAGGTGGACAATTTCCTGTTAGCCTACAGAAATGCGACACATGCAGTTACCAACCAGACCCCGGCCATGATGTTCTTTAACCAAAGGTTGAGATCTCGTCTGGATTTGCTCAGACCAAATGTGCGAAGAAATGTTGAGAATAAGCAATTCCAGCACATCAATGAGAAGCCGACAAGGAGCTTCAATGTAGGACAACCAGTCTTGGCCCGCGACTACCGAACAGAGAAATGGCAACCCGGAACGATATGCACACGGCAGGGGCCACTAATGTAAACAGTGGATGTCGGGGAGAACATTGTGAGACGCCATGTCGACCAGATCCTAGCGTCACAGGAACGATTCAACCCCATGTCTCGCGCACCTGGTGATGAACCCGACATACCAGTAGCATCTACCCCAGAAACAGTAGCATCGGAAACTGATGAACTCACCGACGACAGGGGGCCAGAATCGCCTCCGCACCAAGAACAAGACACTCAGGAAAGGCGCTATCCTGAAAGGATCAGGAAGCCGCCCCAAAGACTGAATCTATAAATGGACTATTTCAGTTAATGTGCATGTTAAAAGTGTTAACTGTTATTTGAATGTTATGGTACTGTTAATCTAAAAGGGGAGGAATTGTAGTGTATGTACCTTTAAGAGAGAACTACTTTTACAGCTCCTGTATACTGTAGTACCGGCAGTGACCACACCTGTATATAAGCCCTGAGCAGGCATCTGTACTGTTAGTTTTTAGACTACCCTCATCCAGTAAACACCTGTTGATTGTTGATCTGCAGTCTCCGTCTATTTATTGAAGAACACCATACCTTAAGATTCACGGATTTAATAGTAATGACAGAAGTGTCGTAACTATGGAGGCTGAGGCTCAACAGGAAGGCATTGACAGAGCAGTGCCATCTGCTTCAGGAAGACATGTATTGTGCCAGTGGCCATTAAAGGCAGCATGGTACTCAAGCTTTATGCACCAGCAACAGTTTTAGCTAGTTTTATAGATGTAACAAGCAAGTCATAGGTCTATTATCCAGTAGGTCCAATAACTTTGTCACTTTCACAGCAGCAACATGAGAGGGCGACACAATTCCACAAAACTGCAGGCTTTCCTAGAGACCAGAGGGCCGATGATGCATCTGGAGTGTCATTTGGGCCCCAGTACACAATGAATTCCCTATATGAGCCGAAAGGGCTTTTATAATGTGCACATGATAAGTGACCACCAGCACAGGATGTCCTTGGAAGCTCTTAAAGTGCCTTCATTCTACAGCCACCCTGTGACACCCTTATTTGCAAAAGAATGACGACTAGAAGGATGGCATCAGGAGACCAAGGCTATTTTATGCAGCCGTGACACAGACATTGCATGCGCCAGTCATGGACAGAATCAAGGTGCAGGTAAATGGAAACTCCTGCCACAACTAGGATTATTATCAAACATGTCATTGGCATCTAATTGTAGTTCACAGTTGGTTAAGAGGATTACTGCTTCTCTCTTTTCATTGACTGGTCTATTGTGTGGGAGACAGCCCACATACTGAAAACAGCAAAATAGTGAGTAAACCCAGAGACTTCCTGTTCCTCAGAGTAACTACGGTCACCCCTGAATAAAATACCAACAGCAAATTTTAAGCTATTATTATTTGGTTTAATTGTTGTTGACGCATAGAGAGTTCAAACTACTTTCTCACATATATTTTTGTAGATTAAATGCAATACAAAAATCACAATTGTCAGTTGTTCACAATGACCTGGAAATGAATGCCCGGAATTTCCTTGGAGCTGCTCCTGCTCTGCCGTCATAACTTCCCCGGAAGCGTGCCAGAAACCTCATTTATGTGGGTAAACGGGATTTCCGCTGCTCTTCCGAGGAAGTTACAGTGCTGGAACGCGAGCAGCTCCGAGGAAATTCACAGCCTAAATAAAATATAATTATTTAATTAGTTACTAAAATATTCCCACCAGTTACCTGGCACAAGAGGTGATTGCAGAAAGCTAATTGCAGGGTTTCATAACGGACGCTGTATCACCTCATAATGGACGCTGTATCACAAACATGTTGCCTGAAGTATGAGTGGCATTGTCTCACTAAAGCACTCAGTTAGTTTCCTGGAAGCAATTGTACAAATGATGATTTGTAAGCCAGATGTTTTTTGGCTTTCATTGGACACATACGCATTCAGGTCATTTAGTGTAGTCATGTCTGCCGGATCCCTACCTGTGCTTTCACTGTATTTAAATGTTTCAAGTGTGACTGAATGGGCAATATCTTGCGTCACACTGGCAGAGATCAGGAGGGGGGCCGAGGTGATCGGGAGGGGCATGATGTGATCGGGAGGGGGATGATGTGATCGGGAGGGGGATGATGTGATCGGGAGGGGGGCCGAGGTGATCGGGAGGGGGGCTGAGGTGATCGGGAGGGTGATGATGTGATCGGGAGGGGGATGATGTGATTGGGAGGGGGATGATGTGATCGGGAGGGGGGCCGAGGTGATCGGGAGGGGGTTGATGTGATCGGGAGGGTGATGATGTGATCGGGAGGGGGATGATGTGATTGGGAGGGGGATGATGTGATCGGGAGGGGGGCCGAGGTGATCGGGAGGGTGATGATGTGATCGGGAGGGGGATGATGTGATCGGGAGGGGGATGATGTGATCGGGAGGGGGGCCGAGGTGATTGGGAGGGGGATGATGTGATCGGGAGGGGGATGCTGTGATCGGGAGGGGGATGATGTGATCGGGAGGGGGATGATGTGATCGGGAGGGGGGCCGAGGTGATTGGGAGGGGGATGATGTGATCGGGAGGGGGATGATGTGATCGGGAGGGGGATGATGTGATCGGGAGGGGGATGATGTGATCGGGAGGGGGGCCGAGGTGATCGGGAGGGGGTTGATGTGATCGGGAGGGGGATGATGTGATCGGGAGGGGGGCCGAGGTGATCGGGAGGGGGGCCGAGGTGATCGGGAGGGGGGCCGAGGTGATCGGGAGGGGGGCTGAGGTGATCAGGAGGGTGGCTGAGGTGATCAGGAGGGGGGCCGAGGTGATCGCGAGGGGGGCCGAGGTGATCGGGAGGGGGGCCGAGGTGATCGGGAGGGGGATGATGTGATCGGGAGGGGGATGATGTGATCGGGAGGGGGATGATGTGATCGGGAGGGGGATGATGTGATCGGGAGGGGGGTCGAGGTGACCGGGAGGGGGGCTGAGGTGATCGGGAGGGGGGCCGAGGTGATCGCGAGGGGGGCCGAGGTGATCGGGAGGGGGGCCGAGGTGATCGGGAGGGGGATGATGTGATCGGGAGGGGGATGATGTGATCGGGAGGGGGATGATGTGATCGGGAGGGGGATGATGTGATCGGGAGGGGGGTCGAGGTGACCGGGAGGGGGGCCGAGGTGATCGCGAGGGGGGCCGAGGTGATCGGGAGGGGGGCCAAGGTGATCGGGAGGGGGATGATGTGATCGGGAGGGGGCCGAGGTGATCGGGAGGGGGATGATGTGATCGGGAGGGGGATGATGTGATCGGGAGGGGGGTCGAGGTGATCGGGAGGGGGGTCGAGGTGACCGGGAGGGGGGCCGAGGTGATCGGGAGGGGGGCTGAGTGAGAGCCGACAACTAACTTCGGCTCTGCAGTGGGGCTGGGAGGAGCCATAGTTGTCAGCAGGCAAGATCATATTCCCAATGAGCTACTAAATGGAGACATTGAGAGAATAACAACAGTAATAATGCAAAGAAGGTTAAAACTTGCTGGCCATTCCTTCAGAGCAAAAGAGGAACCAGTTTCAGAACTATTATTCTGGGAAACAAAAGGTGGAAACAAAAAGAGAAGCCGGCCTAGAATTAAGTACAATATTCAACTTGTACGGAAATTCCCATAGAATTACCATCATGCGTGAGGAATAAAGAGGTGTGGAGGACAATCACAGGAGTTCCAAAGACAATCATAAGAACACAAGAAATAGGAGCAGGAGTTGGCCATTCAGCCCTTCGAGCCTGCTCCGCTATTCAATGAGATCATGGCTGATCTTCTGTCTCAACTCCATTCACCGACCCTATCGCCATATCCCTTGATGCCCTTACTAGTCAGAAATCTATCAACTTCTGTTTTGAATATACCCAATGACTGAGCCTCCACAGCCCTCTGGGGTAGAGAATTCCAAAGATTCACCACCCTCTGTGTGAAGAAATTTCTTCTCATCTCAGTCCTGAATGGCCTACCCTTTATCCTGAGGCTGTGGCCCCTGGTTCTAGACTCCCCAGCCAAGGGAAACATTCTCGCAGCATCCTATCAAGCCCTGTAATAATTTTGAATAATTCAATGAGATCCCCTCTCATTCTTCTGAATTCAAGAAAATACAGGCCTAGTTTACTCAATCTCTTCTCATACAACAGTCCTGCCAGGAATCAATCTCGTGAACCTTCGTTGCACTCCCTCTATGACAAGTATATCCTTCCTTAAGTAAGGAGACCAAAATTGTACACAGTACTCCAGGTGTGGTCTCACCAAGGCCCTATATAATTGGAGTAAGATTTCTTTACTCCTGTACTCAAACCCTCTTGTAATGAAGGCCAGCATATCATTTGCCTTCCTAATGGCTTGCTGCACCTGCACATTCACTTTCAGTGTCTCATGTACAAGGACACCCAGGTCCCTTTGAGCATCTGCATTCCCCAATCTTTCACTATTTCGGAAATACTTTTCTGCTTTTTCTACCAAAGTGGATAACTTCACATTTATCCACATTATATTCCATCTGCCATGTTCTCGCCCACTCACTGAGCCTGTCGAGATCCCCTTGAAGCCTCTTCACATCCCCTTCACAACTGACACTGCCACCTAGCTTTGTATCATCAGCAAATTTGGAAATGTTACATTTAGTCCCCTCATCCAAATCATTGGTATAGATTGCGAATAGCTGGGGCCCAAGCACCGATCCTTGCGGTACCCCACTAGTCACAGACTGCCATCCCGAAAAAGACCCGTTTATCCCTACTCTTTGTTTTCTGTCTGTTAACCAATTTTCAATCCATGCTAGTGTAGGAGCTGGGGTTCCTAGCCGAAGAATTGAGATCGACTCAGAAAATCAAAAACAATAAAATTTAATGAACAAACGAAGCTGTACAGGAAACTGTAGGATACAATGCAAATAGGTCTGGTCTGCTTGAAAGCCTCTCTGGAAACTGCTAGAAGGTTCTGAGCTCAACTGCGAGCAGGTTCCGAGCTCAACTGTTAGCAGGTTCCGAGCTCAACTACTTGCAGGTTCTGAGCTCAACTGCTAGCAGGTTCCGAGCTCTACTGCTAGAAGGTTCCGAGCTCTGGCGTCATGACATCATCACGTTCTTCCCGCCGTTGAGAGATCACGTGACGGACGGCATGATGTCATCACGCAGAGTACAGGAAAGAAGCCCTAGTACAGTTAACAGATACATTAAAGGTGCAGCCCCCAGCTGTACTACATTGCTGTAAAAGGAATTATATACAATTGTCCGTAATCCTCTGGTGGTTCCGCCACATGCGCCCCCCAAGAATTGCTTTTAACAGAGAAGGTGAGGCGAGAAGGGGGTCTGACGAGTCTGTCCGACCGACTGCGATACCCTGGCAGCTGGAACGGAGCACTAGAAGACGAACTGGCCGTTGGCTGTGGTTGGGATGACGCCGCAGGCGGAGGAGAAGAAGAGGCCGGCTGTGGTCGACCCGGTGAGGCGGGCACTGGCGACTCGGCGGATGACTGTGGCTGTACTGGACCGGCAGTCGACGGTGGACGACCACGACGAGGCGGCTGAGCGGTGACGACTGGTTCGCTCAGATCCAGATGCGCCGGTTTCAACCGGTCGATGGAGATGTGGTCAGGCTTACCGCTGATGTCGACTGTGAAGGACTTGTCACCTGACGAGATGACGCGGAACGGACCTGTGTAAGGCGGTTTGAGCGGGTTTTTGCGAGCATCCTGCCGAATGAACACGTATTCTGCGCTCTTAAGATCCACCGGGACATGGGAGCGCTGCAGGTCATGATGCGACGTAGGCACTGGGATGAAATTCCTAGCCGCTTCCTGGTGGCTGACGAGCTGCTGAGCTGGGGACCAGGGTTCCGTGTGAGGAGGAAGAAAATCGCCAGGCACTCTGAGTGGTTGGCCGTAAACCAGCTCTGCTGAAGAAGAATGCAGGTCATCCTTAGGCGCCGTGCGAAGACCTAGCAGCACCCAAGGGAGCCTGTCCACCCAACTAGGCCCACGGAGACTAGCACGCAGTGCGGCTTTAAGGGACCTGTGGAATCTTTCACACAGACCATTCGCCTGTGGATGGTAGGCGGTGGTACGATGAAGCTTGGTGCCCAAACCTTGAGCTACGGCGTTCCAAAGCTCAGAGGTAAATTGAGGCCCCCGGTCGGAGGAGATGTCAGCCGGTACCCCAAACCGAGCTACCCACGACGAGATGAAGGCTCTGGAGACATCTGCCGCTGTGGTGGCAACCAAAGGAATTGCCTCTGGCCACCTGGTGGTGCGGTCTACCACGGTGAGGAGGTGAGTGTACCCGCGAGAGGAAGGGAGAGGACCAAACAGGTCCACGTGCACATGGTCGAATTGACGCTCTGGAACCGGAAAAGTGGTGACTGGGGCCTTAACATGGCGTTGTATCTTGGACTTCTGGCAACTCACGCAGGTATTGGTCCAGTCACGGACGTCGAGATGCATGCCCTTCCAGACGAATTTCTTTGCCATGAGTCGTTGTGACAGGGTGTGACAACCCGTGGATAGTGTCGAAAATTCTCCTGCGCCATTCGACTGGAACGATTGGACGTGGGACGCCCATCGAGATGTCACACAGGAAACTGACATCAGCCACTTGTAAGCTGGAAGGTGCGGTCCGGTATGCCTGCACTTCAGGGTCTGCCTTCTGTTCTTTTGCCAAACCAACATAGTCGACTCCCAGGTGTACTGCGTGGAGCTGGGCGCGGGAGAGACAATCCGCCACCAGGTTGTCTTTGCCTGAGACATGTTGTATGTCGGTTGTAAATTCAGATATGTACATAAGATGACGTTGTTGCCGTGCCGACCATGGTTCTGCTGTCTTGGCCATCACAAAAGTAAGTGACTTGTGGTCTACAAAAGCCGTGAATGGGCGTCCTTCCAGTAGGAAGCGAAAATGGCGGTTGGCCAGAAACAATGCCAACAACTCCCTATCAAAAGTACTATACTTGCGTTCGTTCTTCCGCAATTGGCGGTTGAAGAAAGCCAGTGGTTGCCATGTGCCGTCGACCCATTGCTCCTGTACTGCCCCGATGGCATAATCAGATGCGTCGGTGGTAAGGGCAATGGTTGCGCCCGGAAGGGGATGTGCCAACATGGTCGCAGCAGCCAAAGCGTTCTTAGTGTCGAGGAAAGCCTGGTCCATCTGGGGTGTCCAATCATTCGGGTCTTTGCCCGATTTACCTCTGAGGGCCTTGTACAAAGGTTGCATCGACAATGCCGCCTTGGGGACGAACCGATGATAAAAATTGACCATTCCCAGAAATTCCTGGAGGGCCCTGACGGTCTGAGGAAGAGGGAACGAGGTGACTGCTTCCACCTTCGTGGCCAGCGTGACGGTGCCTTCTGAGGTGATTCTGTGTCCCAGGAAATCAATGCTGTGCAACCCAAACCGGCACTTGGCCGGGTTGATAACAAGGCCATGTTGGCTGAGACGAGAAAAAAGGGTACGCAAGTGCGTAATGTGTTCTTTCGTGCTGTTTCTGGCAATAAGGATGTCGTCTAGGTAGACGAAGATGAACGGCAGATCGCGCAACACGGAATCCATGAGACGTTGGAAGGCTTGTGCTGTATTCTTCAGCCCAAACAGCATACGAAGGAACTCAAAGAGCCCGAAAGGTGTGATGACGGCAGTTTTGGGGACGTCCTGAGGATGCACGGGCACTTGATGATAGCCTCGGACGAGGTCTACTTTGGAAAAGATGGAATTCCCTGCCAGATGGGCCGAAAAATCCTGAATGTGAGGAATTGGGTACTGATCCGGTGTGGTAGCCTCATTCAGGCGTCTGTAGTCGCTGCATGGTCACCATCCGCCGCCCAGCTTAGGAACAATGTGTAATGGTGAGGACCAAGGACTATTCGAACGTCGAATAATACCCAGGCATTCCATTGTATGGAACTCCGCCTTGGCAGCCGCGAGTTTACCGGGTTCCAGCCTTCGAGCTCTCGCATAAACGGGGGATCCTGTCGTGGTAATGTGGTGCGCCACACCGTGCCTCACGACTGAAGAAGAAAATATGGGCCTGGTGAGCTCAGGGAACTCACTGAGAAGACGAGAGAACTCATTTGGAGATGGGACTGCACAGGCAACTGACCAAGACATCGCGGTGCTTCGGTGGCAGGGGACCGAGTGAAAAGTGGAGGCACTGATTAGCCGGCAGTGTCAGACGTCGACGAGAAACCCGTTTGCACAGAAGAAATCTGCCCCCAGGATGGCCTGTGAGACTTTCGCCGTGATGAACTCCCAAACAAAACGTTGGCCGCCAAAACTCAACTGGACCCTACGCTTTCTGAACGTGCGAATGGCCGCACCATTGGCTGCCTCGAGGGGGGGACCTTGACCACCGGATTGAAGATCTAGCTTCGACGCTGGTAGGATACTGCACTGGGAGCCAGTATCACAGAGAAAACGTCGCCCTGACAGGGAGTCTGTAATGTATAATAGTTTCCCTGCGGACCCGACGGCCGTCGCAACTCCGGCGCGTCCCTTAGGCCTTATTGATCTTCTCAGAAACCGCTGGTTTGAGGTAGAAACATAGAAACATAGAAACATAGAAGATAGGAGCAGGAGTAGGCCATTCGGCCCTTCGAGCCTGCTCCGCCATTCAATGTGATCATGGCTGATCATCCAAATTCAGTACCCTGTCCCTGCCTTTTCCCCATATCCCTTGATCCCTTTAGCCTCAAGAAATATATCCAACTCGTTCTTGAATATATTTAATGAACTAGCCTCCACCGCCCTCTGTGGCAGAGAATTCCACAGGTTCACCACTCTCTGGGTGAAGAAATTCCTCCTCATTTCAGTCCTAAATGGCTTACCCCTTATCCTTAGACTATGACCCCTGGTTCTGGACTCCCCGGCCATCAGAAACATCCTTCCTGCATCTAGTCTGTCCAGACCTGACAGAATTTTATAGGTTTCGATGAGATCCCTTCTCAATCTTCTAAACTCCAGTGAGTATAAGCCCAATCGACACAATCTCTCCTCATACGTCATTCCTGCCATCCCAGGTATCAGCCTGGTGAATCTTCACTGCACTCCCTCCATGGCAAGAACGTCCTTCCTCAGGTAAGGTGACCAAAACTGCACACAATACTCAAGGTGCGGTCTCACCAAGGCCCTGTACAACTGTAGCAAGGTTTTTTTTTTGGTGAGAAACTGCAGGGCGGACGGCAATTTCTGGCATTCGCGCCGAAACGAGCGTGGTATGCACACCAGCCTGCAGGAGGAGGAGTCGGATTCGCTCTTGTGGGGGATGGGCGCCTCGTGGCTGCACAAGATTGTTGTGAGACAGTGAATATTTTATCCGCTTCCGCGGCGAGTTCAGCACAATCCGTGATCGCGGAATTGGCCAAGGCCGTCTGTACTGGCTCTGGTAGTTGACAGAGAAACAGCTCGCAGAACAGAAAACATTGTGATTCTGAGCCCAAATGCATGAGCATTTGGCTCATGAGCTCTGAGGGTTTTGAGTCCCCGAGGCCGGGCATGGAGATAAGTCTGTGAGCGCGCTCCGACTTGGACAGACCGAAAATCTGCAGTAAACGTGCTTTTAAAGCTTCGTACTTGCCATCGTTCGGTGGACTCTCGAGTAGGCTGACGACCCGTGAGGCCGTGGCGCTGTCGAGGGTGGAGACCACGTAATAATAACGCGTCGAATCCGCTGCTACTCCCCGGATTGCAAATTGGGCTTCCGCCTGGAAAATCCACGCGGCCGGTTGTTGCTCCCAAAATTGCGGCAGTTTGAGGGTGACGGCGTTTGTGTCCATGATGTAACTTCAACGAAAATTGTTCGAAGAAATCGGGGTCACCAATGTAGGAACTGGGGTTCCTAGCCGAAGAATTGAGATCAACTCAGAAAATCAAAAACAATAAAATTTAATGAACAAACGAAACTGTACAGGAAACTGTAGGATACAATGCAAATAGGTCTGGTCTGCTTGAAAGCCTCTCTGGAAACTGCTAGAAGGTTCCGAGCTCAACTGCTAGCAGGTTCCGAGCTCTACTGCTAGAAGGTTCCGAGCTCTGACGTCATGACGTCATCACGTTCTTCCCGCCGTTGAGAGATCACGTGACGGACGTCATGACGTCATCACGCAGAGTACAGGAAAGAAGCCCTAGTACAGTTAACAGATACATTAAATGTGCAGCCCCCAGCTGTACTATATTGCTGTAAAAGGAATTATATACAATTGTCTGTAATCCTCTGGTGGTTCCGCCACACTAGTATATTACCCCCAATTCCATGTGCCCTAATTTCGTTCACCAACCTCTTGTGTGGGACCTTATCGAAGGCCTTTTGAAAATCCAGGTACACCACATCTACCGGTTCCCCTTTGTCTACTCCACTAGTTACATCCTCAAAGAATTCCAATAGGTTTGTTAAACTGGATTTCCCTTTCATAAATCCATGTTGACTCTGCCCAATCTTACTATTAGTTTCTAAGTGCCCAGTTATTGCATCCTTTATAATAGATTCCAGCATTTTCCCAACTACTGATGTGAGGCTAACAGGTCTGTAATTCTCTGTTTTCTCTCTCCCTCCTTTCTTAAATAGCGGGGTTACATTTGCTGTCCTCCAATCTGCAGGAACCGTTCCAGAATCTATAGAATTTTGGAAGATGACAACCAATGCGTCCACTATCGCAATGGCCACCTCTTTCAAAACCCTAGGATGTAGGTCATCCGGTCCTTGGGAGTTATCGACTTTTAGTCCCATTAATTTTGCTAGTACTGTTTTTTACTAATAATAATGATGATGATACTTAAGTAAGCTCTCAGGCCAGATCACCAACCATTTCTGTTTCACTGAATAGTAGCAGATCCTATCCTGTTTAATATGCTGCCTTTAAGAAGCAATCAATTGTTCTTTATAATTTTGGCACTGGTCTTTGCTGGTTGATTAACACCCCATGTGAAATTGAAAGAGGTAAAGGATGATAAATGATTTGTTATGTCAGTACTGAAAAGAAAGAACAGAAAGTTCAAAAAGTTTGACTGTGGTGTGATACATCCTTGTTTCCTCTTTTCAACTGTTTACATTGTGAGCTATGGGGGCGGTTTGTGGTGGATGGACGGTATGTGGCCACCAGATGGAGACAAAGTCCCCCTCTCACTCCAATTCAGGTGAAGGCCACACCCACCTCCAACACACCTGAGGCAAACCTACCCATTAGCTCAGGAGTTCAAAAGGCAAACTAGTGCATCCCTTCAGGGCCAGGGCCTGAGGAGAGGGCCAAGGGGCGAGGGGCGAGGGGCGAGGGGCGAGGGGCGAGGGGCAGCGACCAGCGACCAGCTTACGGCTGCCACAGAGAGGTCTGCTATGGAACCCAGGTGGAATATTGTTTAGTTCTGAGAGCCTGATGTGATCCCTGGACCGGCTGAGAAAGATCCAGTGGTAAAGTAACCCTGGTTTATTGTTTTTTGGAGAGAACTGATTTAAGGACTGCCTTCCTAACCACCCGGGGCGGGTGATGGTTTTGTTCTTCATTTTTCTTTTTGAAAGTCATGTGTTTTTGGATTTTGCCAGACGTGAACCTTTTTCCCTGTTTTGTAAAAATAAAACACAGCTAACTGCTGTTTTTCATTTACTAATCTTGTGACTGTGCTTGTGTCCTCCACCACCACCCCCCCCCCCCCAATCAACAAACCCTTCGGTCTAGGTGGTGGTTGATTGCAACATCCAGTTCCTTGGGATTAGCCATAATATCTGGAGCAAACAAATGCCAAAGGCTGATGGAAACGATGTTTGATGAATGAAAATTCTTTTGGCCTACATAGCAAGACCAGTCACTTCAATGTTTGACTAAGTCTGTCACCACCCAATGAACAAATAATGTAAGCCTGTTTAGCACTGAATCCATTTCTTCATCCTGGAATCGATATAGTCTACAGCTATACTACTGTATAACAAAGCTGTGACTGAGCTACTGGTCCTGCACAAGCTCGCAACCCGAGCAGCATCACAAGAATGACTAATGCTCAAGTCTGACCTTGAGGTTTATGTTAAGAATGCCGGCCACAGCAGCCGCCCCTCAGAGTTCTGTCTCAATCCACAGCATTTCCACAGAATACCAGAGCTCCACACTCTGCTCTCCTGCCTGAGGAAATCTCTCAAGCAGTGACGTTACCTGTAATTCCAGAAGAGAGAAATGACTTTCATTTCTATCGCGCCTTTCACAACCCCAGGACGTCCCAAAGTGCTTTACAGTCAATTAAGTACTTTTGAAGTGTAGTCACTGTTGTAATGTAGGAAACGCAGCAGCCAATTTGCACACAGCAAGCTCCCACAAACCGCAATGTGATAATGACTCGATGATCTGCTTTAGTGGTGTTGGTTGAGGGATCACTATTGGCCAGGTCACTGGGGAGACCCTGATCTTTTTCAAAATAGTGCCATGGGATCTTTAACATCCACCTGAGAGAGCAGATGGGGCATCGGTTTAACGTCTCATCCAAAACGTCTCCGCTCCAACAGTGCAGAACTTGGTCAGTATTGCACTGAAGAGTCAGTCTAGATTTTGTGCTCAAGTCTCTTGAGTGGGATTTGAACCCACAATCTTCTGACTCAGAGGTGAGAGGGCCTGCACTGAGTCACAGCTAACACCCAATTCTATTCCTTGTATGCGGGAGTTCAATGGAAATGATAAATCGAGCGGGCAATCCGCTATGCCAGTTTGACACCCAAGTGATGAAGGTGAAAATGACCCTGTTAAGTCCTTCATGCATGAGCAAACATTGCAACCTAACATAATGCAATGCCTTGCCATGTTTCAAGGGTTGTCTTCCCTCCAGCATTCTAAAATATGCTTTTCTTCTGTTCCATTAGGAGCCAAGAGAACGAGATGGCAGAGCACAAGGTACACCTTCAACTGAACCCTTCACAACACTGTACATCTCCAATTCCTACCATCACACTAGTCATCTTTTTCTGTTTTCCTCTTCTGTCTTCTCCATGGCTACGGCCCTTTGTACGGTAAAGTTGTGCCAGACATGGGAGGCTACAAAACACTTTGAGATCTTGGTGGGGCTGGACTGTGGCACTCCCCCTGATCTGTCCAGGCATCTGAATCACTGCTTGAAGATGCTGATGGTGTACTCAACAGGTGGAAGTGTGTGCTGGACTGGTGCCATGGCTGCAATGCATGACTGTCCTCTCCCAGCAGCCATTCTTGCAGTCTTCAGGGCTCTGCAAATTGCCATGGAATGAAAGAATCATGGGAGATGCCAGGGTAACTGAAATTCATGTGCATAACGCTGTTCTCATGGCTGCAGACCCATTATATATTTATGGGATGTTCAAGAATGGAGTAACTTTGGGGGTAGGGGGGTATATAGTCACGAGTACAGTCAATTATCCCCTGCAGTATTGGGGAATGCCGCCACATAGTAGAAGTGGAGGGTTCTTTCCTGCTGCTGGCTTCTCTCGAAAGGGAAACTGATGAATTTATTGCTTCTGGCAAACCACGTTATCAGTGGCCTGCATGTTACAAGCTGCAGTGAAGGTTGGGAGATATGATGGAAATCTCCAGCTGTTGTTTGGAATGGAGTTTTGCCACATAAAAGTTCTAAGCAGCTGGAACCTTCACAGCCACCCTTGTCCTGGCACTGATTCCCAAGCCTGGCTGTAGAGATCTGTTATGGCTTCCTTTGGGAAAGTTTTCGACATTTTTCCAGGGTTTCATAGAAACATAGAAACATAGAAGATAAGAGCAGGAGTAGGCCATTCGGCCCCTCGAGCCTGCTCCGCCATTCAATGTGATCATGGCTGATCATCCAAACTCAGTACCATGTCCCTGCCTTCTCCCCATATCCCTTGATCCCTTTAGCCTTAAGAAATATATCTAACTCCTTCTTGAATATATTTACTGAATTGGCCTCCACTGCCTTCTGTGGTAGAGAATTCCACAGGTTTACCACTCTCTGGGTGAAGAAATTCCTCCTCATCTCTGTCCTAAATGGCTTACCCCTTATCCTTAGACTGTGACTCCTGGTTCTGGACTCCCCGGCCATCGGGAACATCCTTCCTGCATCTAGTCTGTCTAGTCCTGTTAGAATTTTATAAGTTTCAATGAGATCCCCTCTCATTCTTCTAAACTCCAGCGAGTATAAGCCCAATCGACCCAATCTCTCCTCATACGTCATTCCTGCCATTCCAGGTATCAGTCTGGTGAATCTTTGCTGCACTCCCTCCATGGCAAGAACATCCCTCCTCAGATAAGGCGACCAAAACTGCACACAATACGCAAGATGTGGCCTCAGCAAGGCCCTGTACAACTGCAGCAAGACATCCTTGTTCCTGTACTCGAACCCTCTCGCTACGAAGGCCAACATACCATTTGCCTTCTTAAACGCCTGCTGTACCTGCATGCTTACCTTCAGCGACTGGTGCACAAGGACACCCAGGTCTCGTTGCACTTCCCTTTCTCCCAATCTATTGCCGTTCAGATAATAATTTGCCTTCCTGTTTTTGCCACCAAAGTGGATAACCTTGCATTGATCCACATTATACTGCATCTGCCATGCTTCTGCCCAATCACCCAACCTGTCCAAATCATATTGGAGTTTCTCGGCATCCTCCTCACAGCACACACGCCCACCCAGCTTTGTGTCGTCTGCAAACTTGGAGATATTACATCTAGTTCCCTCGTTTCCGCCAAAGTTACAGCGGACAATCAAGAGAACCCCAAGGAAATTCACTCCCTATTTGTTATTTTTCCTACTTCAGGTGTTTGAACAATTCTAAATTAGCCTGTCCTATCTGCCTTATTGGCCTTCAGTGGATTAATGCAACCGTTATCCTGCTTTCTCTCACCATTCGTTACCCAGTTTTTAAAATCACTTTTTTTTTGTACTCATCAAGGTTAGTGCTGAGGATTAGAACTCTTCAGTTTGCAGGCACCCAGTGTCAGCAAGCACTCCCAGGTCAGGCACAGCATGGCCCGATGCAGACTAAAGCTCCTTTACCGTGCCCCAACAATGCTCCTCTTCAGCAAGCCAACCCTTATTGGTATAACAGTTTTCCCATTTTCCCCACTAACCATCCTGTGCACTGTCTGAGTGAGATTGCCAAATTGGCAACAGTTTTACGCTGCAACCCTCTGCCCCTAAGGAGCTGGAGACCATCCAAACTCATTGTACAAGGAACCCTTAGAGCCAACAATCGTTAGCCAAATTACATCATTCAGGGGCCTAGAAAATCTGTGGGGTTGGTGGTAGGGGCATAAGTGCCAAGATGCACCACCACTGACCCAGACGAAGTTAGTGTGGTTGGGGTTGAAGGGGAGAGTTCCTCATCTCTCGTATGACCGCTTTTATACAAGTGTTAGCAATAAGCAGAGTGTCTTCACACACTGCTGTCACTATTCATTTCATTTGCCTTGGTTTACATGTTTACTATCTGCGTCAGATTTCATTCCTTTAGCATTCTTTTGTGGAATACTACTCATATATAATGTGTAGACCTATCCCCAGCACTAGGCTCAAAGTAGAGGTGAAAAGCTTTCCACTTTTGGAACATTTTCCTTGACATCTGTATGGGCCTTCAGTTCATATGTGAAGTAATCTCTTGTTAGGACCGATTTGTATTATTCCTTTTTCCTAAAGCACTGGATTCCCTCCGATACGTAAGTATTGTACAAAGCTTATTTATTAATGATATTCCAAAGCAGAAAATACTTTAAAAAAATTAGAATTCGTTTATCCTGGGAGTAGCTGGACCATGGAGACCATGCAGGCCCCAAGCTCGACATTCAGTCTGCGCTAAATTAGCTGATCTTAACTGGTCTAGGGTAGGAATTCTACATTTGGCCTCAGATCTATAGGCCTAGATTTTCAGTGTGCTGTGAGGCAGGCTTTTAGGCATGCGGGGGGGCTAAAATCCCGAACTCGGGGGTCCCGACACCATCCTGCCGAAAACCCGCCTCCACGTAAGCTTCAAAGGAGGCGGGTACCCGCCCTGCACTGGGACCCGCCGACCCGAGGCGGGAAGGGATTAGTGCCAATTAACTGCCTGTTAACAGGTAGTTAGCAGGCAGTTTTTAGCCTAATCCCTATTTTGAGGGGTGTCGTGTGGGATTCCCAACGGCTCCAAACCACGCCAGGTTAGGGCAGGCAGGCCGTCGGGTTGAAGGACTTGGAAGGGTCGCAATGTCGGTGTGCAGGTGAGTGATGGGTGCATGAGTGCAAAGGTAAGTGTGTTTGGTGTGTCTAAAGTGTGTAAAGAAGTTTAAATTACCTGTACTTACCTTAACAGCCTTTCTTCCTCTAGGTTTCGGGAGTCCATCACTCAGCCGGCACTGAAACCTGAATGGCTGCGATCTGCCAAAAGTGACAGCCTGCAGCTTTCAGTGCCGGTGAGAGTTCTAACTGAGTCTGCGTAGAAGGACTCAGGTTAGAAGTCAGACTGTCAGTGTTTGACAGCTTCAAACAGCTGTGAAACACTGATATTTCATCTGTCAGCACGTCTTGACAGATGAAATTTCAGTCTGTGACGTCACCTGTTGCCGGGTGGCCCTTAATTGGCCTGCTGAGCCCACTGGGCGGGCTCAACAAGGTCAATCAAGGGAAAATCGCGTGGATTGGCCAGATGTCGATGGAGGCGGGACTAAAACCAGAAAGTTGTAGTCCTGCCTCCTTCCCGATTGCTGAATGAAAATCCAGCCCATAGAGGGAGAAATTGGACAGGGTTCCTGTTCCTGATCATAAGAATATAAGAAGTAAGAGAGGAGTCGGCAACACGGCCCCTCGAGCCTGCTCCGCCATTCAATAAGACCATGGCTGATCATCGACCTCAACTCCACTTTCCTGCCCGATCTCCATATCCCTTGATTTCCCTAGAGTACAAAAATCTATTGTCTCAGCCTTGAATATAATCAAAGACTCAGCATGCACAGCCCTCTGGGGCAGAGAATTCCAAAGATTCACAACCCTCTGAGTGAAGAAATTCCTCCTCATCTCAGTCTTAAATAGCCTACCCCTTATCCTGAGACTATGCCCCCTAATTCTAGACTCTCCAGCCAGGGGAAGCAACCTCTCAGCATCTACCCTGTCAATCCTCTTCAGAATCTTGTATGTTTCAATGAGATCACCTCTCATTCTTCTAAACTCCAGAGAGTATCGGCCCATTCTACACAATCTCTCATCATAAGACAGCCCTCTCATCCCAGGAATCAATCTATTTTCCACCATTGTGGAAAAGAAAATCAGACAGAGTGTAAAACGGCCAAGTTAAATTTCACCCCCTATGTTGTTTATTCATTGAGTCCTAAAGACTTACAAAATTTTACAGATACTAATAGCATAGGTCAGGTGAATCAGCATCAATTGATACGGTCATGAACTCAAGCAATCCTGATGTTGAGACTCCCTCCTTCTCGAAGTATTATTAGCATGGTTACCATCTTGGCACTGTGTTACAGTGAATCAAAGTCCAAGATAGCCATCCAAAAACCTCCTGAAGTAATCACAGTTTAACACAATGCCTTCTTCTTAGGCAGTCCCTGGGAACCGAGGATGACTTGCTTCTACATTAAAAATGAGTTCGAAGGTGACTGAGTCCAATGCGGGACCTACAGTCTCTGCCACAGGTGGGGCAGATGGTAGTTGATGAGATCACCTGTCATTCTTCTAAACTCCAGAGAGTATCGGCCCATTCTACACAATCTCTCATCATAGGACAGCCCTCTCATCCCAGGTGATGTCATTCGCATGTCAGACTCACGCTTCCCAAAACAGGTTCTGTACTCCCAGTTGAAGGAAGGGCAGAGGTCTCCTGGTGGTCAAAAGAAGCGTTACAAAGATAACATCAAAGTAATCCTTAAAAAGTTCCGTATCGATATTAATAACTGGGAGGAAATCGCACTGGACAGAGACAATTGGAGAAAATGCATCCACAACGGTGCCGCACTACATGAAAAGAATCTCCAGCATGCCGCTGAGGATAAACGCCAGCGCCGTAAGGAGAGACAACAACTTAAGAAGACCCATACTCCAGTCACTACCAATAGTCTTACATGCCCACACTGTAGTAGAGTCTGTGGATCTCGGATTGGCCTCCACAGCCGCCTGAAGACCCACAAGTAGATGACTGATGAAGGACATACCATACTCGAATTCGAGTGGTCGCCGATGATGATGATGATGATGATGGGAGGGGTGCTTGGGTTGACGTGCGCTCCTTGCGCTGCCTGCGCTTGGCTTCCGCTTGCTTATCACAATGAAGACAGAACAAAATGGTGAAATTGGACCCCGTTGTCCCCGTTTTCCGGGCATAAAACAGATGCAACAAAGTCCAATATAGGGGGCCAACCACCCATGCCCGAATAGCATCGGAAACATATCCAGCAACATATTGGTTGGGATGTTATAGAGGCTTCCCTGGTGGCTGCTTAAAACAGGAGTTAGGCATCCTGAACACGCTAATAACGGGCCCAACGCCTGCTTTAGGACCCAAACCAGAAATTGATATGCCTGCTACGTTTAAGATTACCAGGTCCACATGCGGCCTAACCAGTTGTCTTTAAAGAGGCTGCCAACAAAAAGGTAAGTTTAAAAAAAAAAAAAAAAAAAGTGCTTACCCAAATGTGGAGTCGGGAGAAGCAGGAGTGCTTGCCCACCGCTCACCCACCTCGCATTTGCCCCCACCCTTTCCCGGACTCGTCTTAGGTCCTCGGCCAGCATCTCAACCGGCCAATCGCGCTACCCACTCGCGACTGGTATCTGTAGCTCGCCAGTAATAAACAATGAGGCCAGTAGACCAATTTCCCATGGTCCTGCTGCCAGCCTCATTAGACTCGTGCAGCGTGCACTGTACCCCCATTTCGGACACGATCCAAATTTCTAGGCCGAAGCCTTTAAAGTTTAGGCCTAGGATTGCAGCATCTCCCATGGGGTCAACAGTTCTGCTCAGTCTAAACTCCTCTTCACAATCTGAATTCAACCGAGAAGTCACATCATTAACTTACACACGCAAATGCCGGAGAGGCAATAAACACCTTTTGTCTTTTGTGTAATAAAAACAGAAAATGCTGGAAATACTCAGCAGGTCAGGCAACGTCTGTGGAGAGAGAGAAACAGAGTTAACATTACAGGTCGATGATCCTTTGTCAGAAAAAGTTGGAGCTGTAACAGGTTTTAAGCAAGTACAGAGGCAGGGAAAGAGCTGGGGAGGGGAGGAAAGAACAAAAGGGAAGGTATGTGATAAGGTGGAAGGTAGGAGAGATTAAACGACAAAGGGGATGATGGTGTAAGGCAAAATAAGTTGGTAATGGGACAAGTAAAGAAACAAAAGATGGGTCTAGAGGAGGTGTAAATGGTAATGGCAGAATCATCAGCAACAGCTGCCGTCTGGGGAAAAAATGGGGCAGAGGTTATGATCTGAAATTATTGAACTGCATACAGTTTTGGTGTCCATACTTAAGAAAAGACATACTTGCTCTCGAGTCAGTACAAAGAAGGTTCACTCGGTTAATCCCGGGGATGAGGGGGTGGTCATATGAGGAGAGGTTGAGTAGATTGGGACTCTACTCATTGGAGTTCAGAAGAATGAGAGGCGATCTTATTGAAACATATAAGATTGTGAAGGGGCTTGATCGGGTGGATGCGGTGAGGATGTTCCCAATGATGGGTGAAACTAGAACTAGGGGGCATAATCTTAAAATAAGGGGCTGCTCATTCAAAACTGAGATGAGGAGAAACTTCTTCACTCAGAGGGTGGTAGGTTTGTGGAATTTGCTGCCCCAGAAAGCTGTGGAAGCTACATCATTAAATAAATTTAAAACAGAAATAGATAGTTTCCTAGAAGTAAAGGGAATAAAGGGTTACGGGGAGCGGGCAGGAAATTGGACATGAGTCTGGGTTCGGAATGGTCATGGCCCTGTGGGTAGTGGAGCGGGCCCAGGGGCCGTGTAGCCTTGTTCTGCTCCTACTGTGTTCTAATTCTGTTAGATTTCAGGAGATGGTTTTATTCCTGTTCCTGGCTGGGGTGGAGATCGCCTTTACAGAAGGTAAGTACTGTAGAAAATATAGGGACAGAGTGATCTCCTGGAAGAATTTCGATCGCCTAGATGGGTCGGAGAGGAATTTCCCAGATTTTTTTCTCCCAAATTGGCCATTGGGTCTTTATCTGGTTTTTCGCCTCTCCCGGGAGATCACATGGGTTCGGGTGGATGCAGAGTGATAGAAGATTTGAGGTTAGGATCAGATCAGCCATGATCTTATTGAATGGTGGAGCAGGCTCGAGGGGCCGATTGGCCTACTCCTGCTCCTATTTCTTATGTTCTTATGTAACTCAGTGTTGAATCCAGAAGGCTGTAAAGTGCCTAATAGAAAGATGAGGTGCTGTTCCTCCAGCTTACGTTGAGCTTCATTGGAACAGTGTAGGTGGCCGAGGACAGAGAGGTCAGTGTGGGAGTGGGGTATTAAAGTGATGGGTGACCGGAAGCTCGGGGTCACGCTTGCGGACTGAACGAAGGTGTACCGCAAAGCGGTCACCCAATCTGCATTTGGTCTCCCCAATGTAGAGGAGACTGCATTGTGAGCAGAGAATACAGCATACTAAACTGAAAAGTCCAAGTAAATCGCTGTCTCTTGTGTGTTGGATTGCTGAAGTACTTCACTCAATTGTTTATTTGAATTATGATCTTGACCTCTTCCATGCAAAATTTTTCCAGCTCCTCCTGACTTTGATGTATGTATTCTTCCTGAGATTTGAACTGAGCACATTTCTATCATGGTGCCATCGCTCACAGTTTATTATGTTCACAGGAGCTCATTGTGTGAAAGAAATGTAGCGCAAGTGTGTTTAAAGTCTTGGCACGGAGAAGCTTCCAAAATGTCAATGCACGAAATATCCAGCTGTCTGTATTTTTTTTCTAGGTGGCTGCATTCTTGTCTCAAACTCAGGCAAATCTGTCTCCCAGAAAGGGACTATTTCTCAGCACTAATTGAATTCAACAAATTCAAGTGTATTTTGTGATTCTTGCTGAGGTGTAAGTTTATTTGTCCTCTTTACAAATTTCAGAACTCAAAGTACTGATTTAAGATACGAGGGCATTGATGCTGAAGCTGAACTGTTTTTACAATCAATTTTCTGGTTCTTCTGTATGTCATTTGCTATTTCACTCTCCAAACGTCATCTGACTTTCGAACATCAAGCACCTGTTTCTTCAGTTGCTCCAGCTTTGATGGATTCGAGGTGGCGCGGAGGACTAGGCCAATTCACACTTTCAGAACAGCCTGGCTCCAATTGTCCTTAAGCTCCTGTGTTGCTCAGGTCTATTAAGGCTACACTCAAGTCACAATGTGGTTGTTGTTTTTTTTTCCTCCAGCCGATCTCGTGTGGAACTTTTATTAGTTTACTTTATTATACATTAAAACGAAGCCTTTTGTACCAGGATGTTATCAATGCGATGGAGCTTTTTGTTGCATTCTACGTCTAACAGCAGCTTTACAATAATTGGCCCCAGTTTTCCTGTTTTCACCCCCCACGTACCCCTAGGTGCAGGTCAGGCAAGGCGCGTCCAATGTGCGTTCCTCCTGACATGGCCTGAACCCACCTGGATTCAGGTAATTCTGATTAGGACCAATGGGTCACCCTTTTGGCAGGAGCCAGTGCCCAGTATAAGGGGTGGAAATCCAGGCGCTGCTGCAGGCCTGAGAGACCGCAGAAGCCCGAAACAGTGCTAACGTCCGCTGACAGCACCTATTCTGGTTGCTGTCCGAAATCAGCGGCCAGAAGACCTCCATTCCCAAGGATCCTTCGGAGACCTGAAATAAAAAGGATTCCTTGCCTTTTCAGGCCTATCCGGCCTTAACGCCTCCCCCTCTCAGATCCTCTGATCTGAGGGCCCAGGTGTAGGGGACACTGCCAGTTTCTTTGGGTACCCGTTCAAATGGGCACCCACCCAGTGTACTTGGAGGGTAATGAGGTGATAAGCATCATTGGGCCCTTCTCATTTCATTTGAATGCCTTCCCCAGGCTTGTAACCACTTCTCGCAGAACCACTCTGCACCGCCCCCTCCCTCCCCACCACCAATCGGGCATGCCTAGGAAGTCCTAAGGCTACATAAAGGGGTCAGAAATCCAGCATCACAGGCCTCCACCATTGTTTCCCCTCCTATGTGACTGGGAATATCAGGGCTGTTGTATTTGACGATATGATAAAGGGTTTCAATGTTAATCACCAAAATAAGGCTTTTGTTGCAAATCAGTGCTTATTGGGATTCATTTGTTTTTAAAGTTTACCTTTATTAATGCAGACGATAGGCTAAATGCTATATTTAATATAAATTCTCAGTATTGGTCCCAAATAAGCATTATTCCCCTGTTACTTTAACATTTTGCCATCAGGTATGACAAGAAGACATTTTCCCTCGGCTGTGGCTCAGTGGGTAGCACTCTCGCCTCTGAGTCAGAAGGTAGTGGGTTCAAGTCCCACTCCAGGGACTTGCGCATAAAAATCCAGGCTGACGCTCCAGTGCAGTGCTGAGGGAGTGCTGCATTGTCGGAGGTGCCGTCTTTCGGATGAGACGTTAAACCGAGGCCCCGTCTGCTCTCTCAGGTGGACGTAAAAGATCTCCTGGCTCTCTTTCAAAGAAGAGCAGGGGAGTTATCCCCAGTGTCTTGGCCAATATTCATCCCTCAACCAACATAACAAAACAAGATTATCTGCTCATTATCACATTGCTGTTTGTGGGAGCTTGCTGTGCGCAAATTGGCTGTCGCGTTTCCCACATTACAACAGCAACTCCACTTCAAAAGTACTTCATTGGCTGTAAAGCGCTTTGGCATGTCCTGAGGTTGTGGAGAGCGCTATATAAATGCAAGTCTTTCTTTCTTTCTAACTTCATCCAACATTGGTGGCAGGACCCTTCCCTCTGGAGCTCCCTACCTAAATCGTTGTGCCTCTCTACTTCGCTCTCCACCTTTAAGAACCTTCTCAAACCAATTTTTTGAAACAAACTATCGGTCATTCCTCCTAATTTCTTTCTCCATGCCTCAACATCTGTTCCTTTATCTATTTTGATTCTTTTCTCCCCCTTCTGTATAGCACCTTGAAACCACAGAGTGCTATTAGTAAAGAGTCAAAAGAAGATGTTTGTATGACTATTACATATCTTTACATTTTAGCGTTACATTTCCACACTTAGATTGAGTTCCCCAATTTCAAGCTTATCACACTTTTATCATAATACAAGTGTAGGGTTAGTTAATTCCATCTCCGGAATATCGTCCATCTCCGCCCCTGCCTCAGCTCATCCGCTGCTGAAACCCTCATCCATGCCTTTGTTATCTCTAGACTTGACTATTCTAACCCACTCCTGGCTGGCCTCCCACATTTTACCCTACGTAAACTTGAGGTCATTCAAAACTCAGTTGCCCGTGTCCTAACTCTCACCAAGTCCCGTTCACCCATCACCCCTGTGCTCGCTGACCTACATTGGCTCCCTGTTAAGCAACCCCTTGATTTTAAAATTCTCATCCTTGTTTCCAAATCCTTCCATGGCCTCACCCCTCCCTATCTCTGTAATCTCCTCCAGCCCAACAACCCTCCCTAGATATCTGCGCTCCCTAATTCTAGCCTTTTGAGCATCCCTGATTATAATCGCTCAACCTTTGGTGGTCGTGCCTTCAGCTGCCAAAGCCCTCAGCTCTGGAATTCCCTGCCTAAACCTCTCCGCTTCTCTAACACTCTCTCTCCTCCTTTAAGGCGCTCCTTAAAACCTACCTGTTCGACCAAGTTTTCGGTCATCTGCCCTAATATCTCATGTGGCTCAGTGTTAAATGTTGTTTGATAATGGTCCTGTGCAGCGCCTTGGGACGTTTTACTATGTTAAAGGCGCTCTATAAATGCGAGTTGTTGTTGTTAGTTACATTTTGCAATATTCAATGGTTGTAGAATGAAAATCTGGTCGTTGTGAGTTTAATTGCCAAGTTCTTACTGTGTCCAACTGAAAGTTATTTGGCTTCAGCAGTGCCAGGTCCTTTTCAGAAGGACAGAATATCTCGTCTTTTTTGTATCCGGTTCTAGCTTTCCTGTTGAGAATGCAGGCTTCTGATCTTTATGGCTATGGATGCATGAAAGCTGTTGGATGGAATTTTAAATATTGTTTTCCTTTCTTCATGGCAGCCTAGGGCGATCTGCCCTCTGGTGATCTCATATATGGTATGCATCCCAACCCTGTAGTATTATTGCTCTTCTGCTGAATATGTGTCTGATCTGCGGAGGTATTACTGCGCCATTGAATCTATTCCCACACAGCTTAATGGGGGTGGGGAGAAAGGAGAAAATGATGGTGGAAATGAATCAGGTTCTTGGCAGTCCACTGACTGGATGGTCTTGTCCCTGGTGTTCGAGCAGTAAGAATGTGTCCAGAGCCTGACAATGTAATGGGAATTCATGCATGGTCCCTTGCAGTCAAGTGAGACTCCTGTACAGATGCTGCCTAATGGGATCAGTCTCTGGCTTTGCAAATACCCAAACTCTGGGGCTACCAAAGCAATAAACAGAAAACCATCTCTAACATATACACCTGTGAATATAACATACATAGCCAATTACTCACAACATCACGGGACTGGATAACACGATTGCAAGGACAGTGACAAGATATTTAGGCAAATTTAATTTCAATTTACACCAAAATACAATTTAATATTTGAACCAACACAGAGTGTATTTGTCTTTAATATGCTTTAGTTTCAATGACTCACCCAATGGCTCAGTCACTTAACCAAGTGGTTGAGGCGAATAGTATAGATGCATTTAAGGGGAGGCTGGACAGGCATATGAGGGAGAAGGGAATAGAGGGTTATGCTAATAGAGTTAAATGAGGAAAGACAGGAGGAGGCTCGAGTGGAGCATAAACGCCGGCATGGACTGGTTGGGCCGAATGGCCTGTTTCTGTGCTGTATATCCTATGTAACCAGTGCACACACCACCCTTCTCCTCTCCTTAAGGCATTGACTGCTTGAGATATGGTTCACAGGCAGTGGTCAATCACCACTACCCAGTGGGCTATTCAACTATGGGAGGCATTGCATCTGAGAACCATCCTGTTCTCACCTAGAATCATAGTATCTTACAGCACTGAAAGAGGCCATTCGGCCTGTCGTGCCTGTGCCGGCTCTTTAAAAGAGCTGCCCAATTTAGTTCCACACCCCAGTTTTCTCCCCATAACCCTGCACATTAATCCTCTTCAAGTACATGTCCAATTGCCTTTTGAAAGTTCCTATGGAGTCTGCTTCCGGTAGTGCATTCCAGATTTAAACAACCCTCTGTGGAAAAAAATTCTCCTCATTTCCCCTCTAGTTCTTTGGCCCATTATTTTAAATCTGTGACTTCTGTTTACTGACCCACTTGCCAGAGGAAACAGTTTCTCCCTACTTGCTCTATCAATTTTGAATACCTCTATTATGTCTCCCCTTAACCTTCTCTACTCTAAGTAAAACAATCCCAGCTTCTCCAATCGCTCCACGTAACTGAAGTCCTCCATCCCTGGTATCATCCCGGTAAACCTCCTCCGTACCCTCTTAAGGCCTTGACATCCTTCCTAAAGTGCAGTGCTCGGAATTGTACACAATGTTCCAGCTGGGGCCTAACCAGTGTTTTGTAAAGATTACTGAAACTCTGTAAAGAGTGTGTGCACTGGTTACATAGGATTACATCGGATATACGGCACAGAAACAGGCCATTCGGCCCAACCAGTCCATGCCGGCGTTTATGCTCCACTCGAGCCTCCTCCCGTCTTTCCTCATTTAACTCTATCATCATAACCCTCTATTCCCTTCTCCCTCATATGCCTGTCCAGCCTCCCCTTAAATGCATCTATACTATTCGCCTCAACCACTTGGTTAAGTGACGGAGCCATTGGGTGAGTCATTGAAACTAAAGCATATTAAAGACAAATACACTCTGTGTTGGTTCAAATATTAAATTGTTTTTTGGTGTAAATTGAAATTAAATTTGCTTAAATATCTTGTCACTGCCCTTGCAATTGTGCTATCCAGTCCCGTGATGTTGTGAGTAATTGGCTATGTATGTTATATTCACAGGTGTATATGTTAGAGATGGTTTTCTGTTTCTTATTGCTTTGGTAGCCCCAGAGTTTGGGTATTTGATTCATTGATTCCAACAAGGACCATGACTTCTGGCTATTCCCCTTCTCCTCGCAGATTGTTCTGCACCCATTCAGTGATATCCTTTACCCTGGCACTGGGGAGGCAACACACCATTTGGGACTCATGTCTGCGGTTGCAGAAACACCTGTCTAGCCACCTGACTATCGAATCCCCTATAACAGCTGTATTTCTACACTTTCTTGTGCTCCCCTGTGCAGCCGAGTCTCCCACAGCGCCGTAGATTTGCTTCTGACCGCACTCCCCCGAGGTGCCATTACCCTCTCTGGCATTCGACACTGATTACCGGTTTCCGAGTGCCACACCCCCAGGGGATTCCTGCGCTGCCTGCCTGTTCCTGCTGGTCACCCACTCCCTTCTCCCGAACTCCCTGTAGCTGTGGGGTGACCACCTCCTGAGATGTGCTATCCACAAAGCTCTGTTTCCGGTATGCACTGTAGCGACGCCAGCTGCCCCTCAAGCTCTGAAACTCTGAGCTCGAGCAGTTGGCGGCACTTCCTGCAGATGGGGTTTTCCAGGACACACACAGTGTTCTGGAGTTCCCACATGGCGCAGGACATGCGGGCGACAGGCCCCAGCTGACCTGCCATGTTAGCTAACAGTTATTTCGAACTGTTTGTTTGGCTTTAAGACTTTTTAACTGTTTAGCTAACACTAAAATGCTAACCACTACAAGAAACCCACTAACTTACTTCCAGCAGGGGTTGTTGGACAATGATTAGCAATGCGGATTCTGAAGGATTTTTCACTCCCTAAGCCTGGGGTGCTCAGGACAAATCTAGCCTCGGACCTTCCTGGTTTGAGTGGCTCCCTGCCATAACTAGCTGAGCCTTCAGGGATTCTTTCCTCCCTGCAATATTCTTCTCTCCTCTTCTGAAGTCAATGAGTCATGCTAGGGAATGGTTCCACAGGCACTGGCCCCTGGTACCCTGCAAAAGTGTCCATTCTTTATATGCCAGGATAGTGAGTGTTGGCAGGCTATTTGGTTGTGGGTCATCTCAGTTGAGACTGATCTAGTCCTCACCTGAACCCATACCTGGGCACTTTCCAGTCAAAGTGACCGGAGCTGAATCAGGAACCTGGGCTATCTCAGCTGTGGCTCAGTGGGTAGCACCCTCACCTGAGTCAGAAGGTCAAGTCCCACTCCAGAGACTTGAGCACAAAAATCTAGGCTGACACTCCAGTGCAGTGCTGAGGGACCTTTCTCTCTCAGGTGGACATAAAAGATCCTATGGCACTATTTTGAAGAAGAGCAGGGGAGTTCTCCCTGGTGTCCTGGCCAATACTTATCCCTCAATCAACGTCAGTAAAATAGATTATCTGGTCATGATCACATTGCTGTTTGTGGGAGCTTGCTGTGCGCAAATTTGCTGCCACGTTTCCTACATTACAACAGTAACAGTGCTTCATTGGTTGTAAAGTGCTTTGGGATTTCCAGTGGTTGTGAAAGGCGCTATATAAAGAGAAGTCTGTTTTTTCTTTTCATAGGTTTTATTTAAGTTAATTGTAGTTCCCTCTAATTCCACCCTGGATAAGGTTAGTTAACTCTGCAAACTGGAATCAAACCTTCATGCTCTAATACACTTACACATTCGCTTTACTAACTGAGCCATCCGGTGGAGCAGGCAAACTCTATTGCTGACCAGGTAACATGGAGTGCATTGACGTCGTAACTGACAGACTGAAATGCGAGCGTCAGGTAAATGAGAAGAAATCAACTTTAAAAAGAGAACATTTTTTAAACTTCTAAATCAAAATTCTTAAGCTACCGAGCAGAAATAAAATCTTGATGGCCGCGGGAGACGGAAGTGATGTTTGGCCATGTAGGTTAGAATAGTTAAATAGACGAGAGGTGAAAAATAGATGCCCGAGTCCTGTCTGCCGCTCTCAGTGTCTCCGCGGCTTAGTCCTGTTCTGAATATCTTCTGCTGATCTTTTGTCCTACATTTGTTCCTCACCTCCTTGCTGTATCGCGGTTAGGCCCCGATTTTAACTCCAGGTGGATTCCCCGCTCGGGCCTGAGTTAAAATTATAGGCGGGTCTCAATGATGTCATCGGGCCGCCACACGCATACGTAACGAAGGACCCTGTTGGCTCTGGGCACGCGTCCTTGCTGCCTGGCTCAGGAGAGCAGGTTAAGATTGGAGATGTCGCGATCATGGCGGCTTTCAGGCAGATTAGAGCCAGGGGCGATTTTAACTGCCCACCCGCCAGGTTTCTGCTGAGCGAGGAGGGTTAAAATCGCCCCCGAGGGTAGCTTAGTCACTTTTCATCTCTCAAATTCGGTTTCTCTCTTCTGTCACTATTACCCAGTCTGAGTCCACTCCAGATTTTGATTCCTTGCCTCTCAGTTGTGTTCTTTGCCTGCAACTAATCAACTCTTCAAATAAGGAGGCTCCCTCTCCCTTAATCTCCTCTGCCGCACAAATTGTAAATAAAACCCAAAATTCCAATGAACATCTGCTAGAGGAAAGTTTGGCTAACGGTGCAAAACTGAAAGTGAAGTAAAATCGCAACAAGACACTGATTGCCCCCCCTCCTCCCACCCTCACCCCCAAGAATTCCATGCTTTTCCCGAAAAAGGGTTAAAAACTCATCAGAACAGCGAGCTCCCCGTCCGTTTATATCAGGACATCTCCAGTCAGAACTGGGAGGCCTCACAGACAGATCGAAACCGGTTAGCTGTTTTTGAAAAAGACAGGTTATACAGTTTGTTTCTCCTTTTTCTTTTTAGATCTTTAAACTGCGAACCGTTAGAGCTGGCATAAAGAAATGACCTTTCTCAAAAGCACAGCTTCCAGAAAGCCCTACAGTGCCATTCCATTGTGCGGATGCAGCGTAGTCATCCATCTGGAAGTCATTTAGTTGAAAACATTTTTTCCAGATAACCTCACGCAGGGCGCGCTGCTTCAAAACTTTACTTGATCTGCCCCCCCAAAAAAATGCTTTAAAGTGTCGAGGGGGTCTGCCAAGCACCTGTGAAGAGTTAGGAAAGATGTGCCTGTTAAAGGGGCAGATCCCTTCCAGATCCTGTCAACAGCTTTGAAAAGTAATACATATTGAATGGTCTTCCAGCTTCTGGTGGTGGGATTAAGAAGTGACATGAAGTGCGTCATTTTTGAACTTGCAAAAGATCCCGCTTTCCAACAACGCTAAATGAACTCAGGTTTTCTGGGTCCCTGTGCGACCTCATATATTGTATCACAGAGTCCCAATACAATATGAGAACTGAACTAATACTACCACTACTTGAACAGTCAACGCTCTGTGCTCCACTAGTATAGTCTAAGAACGAATGCAGATTTTACCCAGCTTCCCGATCTTATTCTCTTGTTTTTCTGCCTTTCTGATCGTGAGATGTATATTTTGATTGAAGACACTTCACATCAATCTAAAACCTTTTAATACTGCCTCTTAGCTCTTTGTTGCAAAAGATTCTCGAATGGAACATCTATGCTGAACACGTCCGGCATTGACTCCAAAAACCTTGCCGTATTTACCTGTAGTGAGTTGGAACTTTAAATCAATCATTTTTAGCAGTCTAATTGCTTTCGATTCCAATTAAAATGCCAACTATTAAAACTTGGCACTAGGTTCCATGTCTCAGTTTTTAGAGCATCTCCTTCACATATCACGAAAGATGAAGGTTTCAGGGAGCCTGCCTTACAGAAGTAAGATGGCCTCTTTATACATCTTGAATGTAACCCAGAAGAATTTAACTTTTAAGAAACTTGATGTGTTTTTTTTTATATATATGTAAACCGAATCAGTTAAAGAACTTTAATTATAATTATGTAACATTGTGACTTGCATGATGGATCGATGAAGAAAACATCATTCCCATTGCTTAGGGTATAATTACATTACATCTGTAGTGTTGGTGTAAGTAGGTTTGCCTTGTGGTGACACTGCAGTTATGGCGTAAATGCAGCCTGAATCTTGAGTCAGGGCCAATCCTGACACCAAATCAAAGTGGAGTGAGCCTCCTCTGAGACACCTTGAGGGGAAGGGGAGATTTTAATTCAGAGCGGACCTCGTTGAATTGCCGCCAGTCCACTTCCTCTCTGGAAAGTGCTGATAGGGCCTCATTTTGCGTTACCACCCGAGATTAATTTCACCTCCCGCCCCCCCCCCCCCCCCTCCCCCCCACCCCCACCCCCAACCACCCTCACCCACAGGGTTTTTATGCATTTTCTCTTTTGGTTTTGATAGAATGCAGGTTTCACCTCAATCTGCAAAATCGCCTCATACACGACTTATAAAATGTTCCATAAGATAGATTTTCAAACATTTGTACTAATTGAATGGCAGTGATTCTACAAAAGCTTTCTTAATGGTACCCATTGCTTTTCCCATATTGGAAAGGATCATAAATCACATGAGTCCGGACTGAGCAAGAGAAAAGGGGATTACCAAGGCCAAATAAGGGATAAATATCCATGGTAAATAAGAGGATTGACAAAATTCCATTGTAATCCATGATACCTCCACAACAGCGTCGTTAATATAAAAATGACATTCCTGCTCTTATTAAGATGATGAATGATAGCACAGGGAGCTGGCAAATTTGTTCCATTTTGCATCTACCTGTCATTACAATCCTCAGTGAGTCAGTGGCATTTCTGGGCTCATTCTGCAGTTTCCTGATAATGAAACCTGAGTTACAAGCAGAGTTTCTGCCAGGCACCAATTGTCTCGTTTATGTTCTCTTTCATTTTACAACTTTAATTTTTCTGAAACGACAGCCGATGAAGTAAGGGCTAAATAGTAGGCATTCTTCCTAGACACATTCCATTTTAATTGTCGACGAGTTCATTGAATTACCTGTCTAAAATTGTGACTCCAAAATCGGAGTCACGTGCTCTAAAATGTACACCTCTGTTCGGTCCGTAAGGGAGACCCCGAGCCTCCGGTCGCCTGTCATTTCAATTCACCGCTCCATTCCCACTCAGACCTCACCGTCCTCGGCCTCTTGCATTGTTCCACGGAAGCTCAGCGTAAGCTCGAGGAACAGCACATCATCTTTCGATTAGGCACTTTACAGCCTTCCGGATTCAATACAGTATCGAGTTCAACAATTTCAGATCATAACCTCGGCGCCTATCATATTTTTATATATTTTTTATCCACACTTTTGGTTTGTGCCTTTTCCTTTTTCTCCTCTCCCACATGGCAGCTGTCTTTCATTCTGCCAATGCATTTCACACTTCATCTAGAGCCATCTTTTGTTTCTTAACCTGTCCTATTACCATCTCGTCTCGCCTTGAATATCTCTTAATGTCTCTTCACCTCTCACAGACCTTCCCTTTTGTTCTTTCATCCCCTCCCCCATTTCCCAGCCCCCAAACTGGCTTTTTCATCCATTTCATTTCCTGCTTTTTTTCTCAGTTTTGACGAACGGTCTTCGACCTGAAACGTTGGGGTCGATTTTCCCGAAGCTGTCGGGAAGAAGGCGGGACTACAACTTTCGGGTTTTAGTCCTGCCTACATCGACGTCCGGCCAATCCGTGCAATTTTCCCTTGATTGACCTTGTTGAGCCCGCCCAGCGGGCTCAGCAGGCCAATTAAGGGCCACCCGGCAACAGGTGACGTCACAGACTGCATTACAGCACCAGTGTGTTGTGCTCTGCATCGACAAGATATGTGTTCACAGCAGTCATTTCCAACATGCTGAGTCTTCACATGCTACCAGGGACAGGTGACCATCAGAAGCCAGGTTCTACTAGGGACAGGAAACATAGAAACATAGAAAAATAGGAACAGGAGTAGGCCATTCGGCCCTTCGAGCCTGCTCCGCCATTCAATATGATCATGGCTGCTCCTCTATCTCAATACCATATTCCCGCTCTCTTCCCCCTACCCCTTGACACCTTTTGTGTCTAGATATCTAGCTATCTCCTTCTTAAATATATTCAGTGAATTGGCCTCCATAGCCTTCTGTGGTAGAGAATTCCACAGGTTCACCACCCTCTGAGTGAAGAAATTTCCCCTCATCTCAGTCCTAAATGTCCTACCCCGTATCCTGAGACTGTGACTGGAAACCAGCAGAAGCCAGGTGCTTCCCTACAGGAAGAGAAGGAGAAAAGACAGGAGAAAGAACTGCACCACTTGCCCCCGCCATTGCTCTCATACACATCCCAGGGAGCAGTTGCACAACAATATTGCCAGAGCGAGGCCTGGTAGCAGCTCATCTGGCTGCCCTTCTGGGGAGGATGTGCTGTGCAGTGCAAGCAGAATCAGAGGGAAATGGGAGCAAAATCTAAATTGAAAGATGAAAGGCAGCACAACCAGTGTTCAGGCAACCTCTTTTATATGGAGCCCGTTAAATTTTACAATAAAGGATCACATAAAATGCCCCCCTCTGGTAAATAGTGAGGTGCTTGATTTGGAATACATCCGACAGGATGAGAGAGACTGCTTCAAGCTGGGTTAAGCCTGCGTTAACCTGTGACCACAATGAAAGTTTATTTATCTGCCATGTACAATGGTTCCAGATCCTTCTGGCTCTTCTGGTTATGGCTCATTCCCAATAAATAGCCTGAATTGTATAACACCTTATGTAACTTGAAGAATCCTGAAGTTGCAAATATGAATCTGGACTAAACTGACTCAATTTCTCTGTGAATTCTCATTATAAATGGACAATGACCACCGCCTTGTACAAACTGTACTGCGGCAGAAGGAATGTCCTCCCGCCCCCTACCACCACACCCCACAATTCTCTGTTAGCTCATTTCTTTCAATTACTTTAGAATCTTTTTCTTGTTATAAAATTTTATTTTGAAACAACACACTGTAAAATGTTATAGAATAGACGTTTTAAAAAAGTACAGACATGTGAATATGTACCCAATTAGAACAGCCTCAGAAACCTTCCAGGTTTCCTGTGCCTGCACACGGTGCAAAAAGGCCGGTACAGCTCTTGAGTGATAGAGTTCAATGCACAGAATGTGCATCATCAGCGCCTTTAAGGATGCAATGGAATTCTTCTCTTTGAACTTTGCAAGGAACCTGTTGCCTCAATTTAAAAATAAATTGTTAAGTCCGTGAATGATTGAGACACGGACTAGCAGGAGAGAAAACAAACAGATCTTTACTGGTGGAAGTCAATAACGAAACTAAACAACAGAGGCTCTCTAGCGCCTTTTATACAGGGGTGGTCACTGCCGGTACTGCAGTCTGAGACCAGTTATTCTCTTAAAGGTACATACACAACAATTCCTCCCCTTTTAGATAAACAGTACATAACATTCATTTAACAACTAAATGATAACGAATTACAATCACAATTACTGTTGCTAGATACATTGGTTAAGTTTAAGCAATTATAAGTTCAATCTTTGAGGAGGCTTCCTGATTCTGTCTGGATAACGCCTCTTTGGGGTAACAGGTTCTTCTGGCAATGTTGAGTCGGAATCAATGTCGTTGTTTGGTTCATCTGCTTCCAATATTACCGGTTCTGCGGTAGCTGCAATTGGAACGTCGATTTCATTACCAGGTGTATCAGATCATGGTGTGGAGTTGACGTTTTCCAGTGACTCTAGAATCTGGTCAGCATAGCGTCTTACAATGCTCTCCCCAACGTCCACGGTATACATGAGAGGTCCTTGTCGTGTACAAATCATTCCTGGCTGCCATTTCTCAGTGCGGTAGTCCCGGGCCAAAACTGGTTGCCCTATCTTAAAACTCCTGGTCGGCCTTTCATTCATATTCTGAAACTGCCTGTTCTCCGCATCTCTTCGGACGTTTGGCTTAACCAAATCCAAGCGGCATCGTAGTCTTCGATTGAAGAACATCATGGCTGGAGTTTGGTTGGTAACCGCATGTGTCGCATTCCGGTAGGCAAACAAGAAGTTGTCCACCTTGTGTTGTAGGGGTATCTCTTCATTACACATTGCCTTGATAGCCTTCTTGAATGTTTGGACAAACCTCTCGGCCAATCCATTAGTGGCTGGATGATATGGGGCAGATGTGTAATGCTTAACACCATTGTTCTTTAAGAACCTCCGGAACTCTTCAGACACAAACTGTGGTCCATTGTCAGAGCAAATCTGTTCAGGCAGCCCATTCCTGGCGAATATGGTTCATAAAACTGTGATAGTTTTTTCCGTGGTGGTTGAGGACATTTTTATTACCTCTGGCCACTTTGAATGTGCATCCACCGCAATTAAAAACATCGAGTCCATGAAGGGACCAGCAAAATCAATGTGCACCCTTTGCCATGGAGATGAGGGCCACTCCCATGGATGCAGAGGAGCTTGTGGTGGGGCGTTTTGGACCTTCTGGCATCCTGCACAGCTCTTGGTCATCTCTTCGATTTCTCTATTGATTCCTGGCCACCACACAAACGCTCTGGCTAAGCTCTTCATTTTTACCCCACCCAGATGACCCTCATGAAGCTCATTGAGCACTCTATCCGTCAACTTAGGTGGAATTACTACTCTGGATCCACACATCAAGGCTCCTCTGCACACTGACAGCTGTTCTCTTCTCGGCGAGAATGCTGGCAGCAGTGGTTCGCCATGTGCTGGCCATCCCTTCACCGTTAAATCATAGACCCGTGATAGTGTCGGGTCATTCCGTGTTTCCTTTTCTATGTTTGCATTCGTCACAGGAAGACATTCGACTATGGTCGAGTGGAATAACTCCATTGGATCCACTGCAAGGTCTTCTTCTTCCACCGTCGGCAACGGTAGACGTGACAATCCATCAGCATTTCCATGCTGTTTAGTTCCCCTGTACTCGATGTCATATTGGTGTGCCCCTAGGAAAAGGGACCATCTCTGCAGCCGTTGTGCTGTCATTATCGGTACGCCCTTCTGAGGGTTGAAAATGGAGACGAGGTTGATGATCGGTTAGTAGAGTAAATTTTTGACCGTGCAGATAGTGATTGAACTTCTTCACCCCCCACACTAGGCTGAGGGCCTCTCTGTCAATCTGGGCGTAGTTACGCTCGGCAGAAGTTAATGAGCGTGACGCAAAAGCTATCGGCCTCTCCAAACCATCAAGGAATTTATGTGACAGTACCGCCCCAATGCCGTAGGGAGATGCATCACACGCCAGCCTGATTGGCAGTGCTGGGTTGTAGTGAGCCAATACTTCCTTTGAAGTGATTAAGTCCTTACTCTTCCGAAAAGCACACTTACAATCATCGCTCCATTTCCATGCTACCCCCGTTCGTAGCAGGGCGTTCAGTGGGTGCAGAATTGTCGACAAATTCGGCAAAAACTTATGATAGTAATTCACCAACCCGAGGAATGACCTCAGTTGCGACACATTTTCAGGCGCTGGGGCCTTAACAACCGCTTCAATTTTGTCAGGGGACTTATGTAACCCCTCTTCATCAATCACGTGGCCACAATACGATATCTGTTTCTTAAAAAATTTGCACTTGGGGCGGTTGGCTCGCAGCCCATGTTCCTGTAGTCTAGTGAGCACCTGTTCTAGGTTGTTAAGGTGTTCACTGTCATCTTCACCTGTTACAAGGATGTCGTCCAAGTAACACTGAGTCCCTGGAATCCCTTGCAGGACTTGTTCCATCGCTCTTTACCATATCGCCGGAGCCGATGCTACTCCGAATACCAATCGATGATACTGGTAAAGACCTTTGTGAGTGTTTATCGTGAGATACTTCCTAGAGGACTCTTCAACCTCCATCTGCAAATATGCTTGTGCCAGGTCAATTTTTGTAAAACGCTTTCCTCCAGACAGCGAGGCGAAGATGTCTTCTATCCTTGGAAGAGGATATTGTACTGTGCGAAGGACAGGGTTCACCGTCACCTTGAAATCCCCACAGATGCGAATCTTCCTTGGCTCTCCGGACTTATTGCTTAACGTTTTCTTCATGACAGGAACGATGGGTGTCGCCCACTCGCTCCAGTCGACCTTAGACAACACGCCCGCCTTCTCCAGATTCTCCAGCTCTGCCTCGATGGCTGGGCGAATTGCATATGGTACCGGTCTCGCTTTGAAAAACTTGGGAACTGCATTCTCTTCTATTTTTATCGAGGCGGTTACGCCTTTAAGCGTGCCCAGTTCTTGTTGAAGTACCTCTTTGGTGTTAGCTAAGATTGTTGACAATCATCCAGGAGTGACGTCTTCATCTTTTTTACCGTCCACTGTCATTGCATGAATGGAATGCCAATCTAAGTTTATCTTCCTGATCCATTCCCGTCCCAATAACGGTGGTCCACCATTTGGCAGTATGTAGAGATACAATTTCCGTATTTTCTTGCCATTGTATTCGACAGGCACCCTTATTTTCCTCTGGGGTATACTTTTTGCCCTGTATACGTCGTCAAGACGATGGATGTCTCTCTCAAGGGTATGTGTGAAAATAGCCGCTCATAGTCTCGTCGATTCATGACGGTTAGCGCTGATCCTGTATCCAATTCCATTTTAACTTGGGACCCTGCTATCGTGAGGGTGACCCAAATGGTTTGGTGATTCTCTTTTGCGATTACATTGTGAAGTTTGAGACAGCTTAATCTCCTGTTCTCGGATTCACTATCGCTCATCTGGTCTTCGGAACTACTGTCCGTCATCTTTTGTACTTTCTTTTACGGTTCCTTAGTAGCCTTTTTGTTGTCGCTGGTCTTCTTCCCAGACCTACAAACTCGTGCAATGTGTCCAATCTTCCCGCATTGTCTGCATATTTTGTCTTTGGACCAGCAGTCCTTCTGGTCATGGTTAGTTCTGCCGCAACGATAACATTTTGCAAATCCCCGTGTCATTTCGTGGGTGCCGTATTCCTGTGGTTTTTGTTGAATTTCTGCAGCTCCCCTAGCTGCTGCTTCATACGATACTGCCACGCTGAAAGCCTTATCTAGCGTCAGCTCTTTTTCTGCGAGTAACTTCTTCTGTGTTCCTTCACTCAGGAGTCCACAGACAAATTTGTCCCGTAGGGTATCTGCCAGTCCTGCTCCGAACTGGCAGTGCTTTGATAGCTTGCGTAGTTCCGTAAGATACTCAGCATTGCTCTCATCTTTGTGCTGAGTTCTCCTGTGGAATTTAAATCTTTCTGCTATCAACAGCGGTGCAGGGTTTAAGTGTTCCTGTAGAACAGCAACAATTTCGTTAAAACTCTTCGCCTTCGGTTTGGCTGGAGTAATCAGATCCCGCAATAGGCCGTACGTTCTAGCGCCCATTAAGTTTAGCAATATCGATGCCTTTTTCCCCTCCGCTATTTCGTTTGCCTCGAAATATACCTCGACTCTTTCCACATACGTGGTCCAGTCCTCCAATGTATTATCAAAAGCAGTGATACAGCTAGTCTTCGGCATCTTGCAAATCTAAAATGGTGCCTCCCGCGCTTTGCCTTCTTCCCTGATTTAACAAAATGGCGCCTCCCGCGCTTTGTCTTCTTCCCTGCTGTTGTTAGCATTGCTTTCCATGGTTTCCTGCGCGTTAAATATTGATTCTTTTTCTTTTATTATTTTCCCGTCGTGGAGCAGACCCTCTGGGACACTTCCCTCCCTCTTCTTAGGTCCGAACGCTGTCCGGCTTCGAAACACCGGCCGCGCCCTGTATGCTCCACCCTCTCTCTCTCTCTTTGCTTCCCGACTCGCTGCCTGGCCCCGTTGAAAGGCCACTCGACCGAGCTTCAGCCCGCCGCAGCCCAGGAAGGATCAGAGCACTACCTGCCACCAGCCCGATTAGCTGGGAAACCACGGACCGAGGAACCCAGCCTAGCTCTGGACAATCTCTCCTGCAAGTTTTGAACCCGATGATTGACGGTCGACGCCCGTTTCTCGAGTTTCAATGGACTCTATTTTTTTTTTCTTCTGGCTCCGACCTTCAACAACGTCGTCGGAGCTGCTGCCGAGTTGCAGGTAAGTACGTTTCTTACTCGTCGCCAGTGTTAAGTCCGTGAATGATTGAGACACGGACTAGCAGGAGAGAAAACAAACAGATCTTTACTGGTGGAAGTCAATAACGAAACTAAACAACAGAGGCTCTCTAGCGCCTTTTATACAGGGGTGGTCACTGCCGGTACTGCAGTCTGAGACCAGTTATTCTCTTAAAGGTACATACACAACATAAATCATAGACCAAAGTCCACTTTTGGCGGTGGCAGAAACATGTGGTAGCAGATTGGCCGCCTGTTATTTACCTCGCCCTCGTTCTCTTTTGAAGTATGGACAGGAAAATCGGGCAGCGTGTATACGGGGTGGAGGGTATAATGGGCGGAGGGTACATCGGGCAGAGGGTATTACGGGCGGAGGGTACATCGGGCGGAGGGTACAACAGGCGGAGGGTACAACGGGCGGAGGGTACAACGGGCAGAGGGTACAACGGGCGGAGGGTGTACCGGGCGGCGGGTGTAACGGGCGGAGAGTATAACGGGCGGAGGGTATAACGGGCGGAGGGTGTAACGGGCAGAGGGTGTAACGGGCGGAGGGTGTACCGGGTGGAGTGTATAATGGGCAGAGGGTGTACCGGGCGGAGTGTGTAATGGGTTGAGGGTGTACCGGGTGGAGAGTATAACGGGCGGAGGGTGTAACGGGCGGAGGGTGTAACGGGCGGAGGGTGTAACGGGCGGAGGGTGTAACGGGCGGAGGGTGTAACGGGCGGAGGGTGTAACGGGCGGAGGTTGTAACGGGCGGAGAGTATAAGGGGCGGAGGGTGTAACGGGCGGAGAGTGTACAACGGGCGGAGGGTGTACAACGGGCGGAGGGTGTACAACGGGCGGAGGGTGTACAACGGGCGGAGAGATTAACGGGCGGAGGGTGTACCGGGCGGAGGAGGGTGTACCGAGGGTGTACCGGGCGGAGGGTGTACCGGGCGGAGGGTGTACCGGGCGGCCAAACTGCTACCACCCATTTCCCCCTGTGGTGGAAAGTGAAGATCTCCCCAAAGAAGTGCAGATTAATTGAAAGCTATTCCAGGTTTGAAAGGTTTCTACGCTTGATTGAGTTTTGAACTGGCCTCCAGCTTGTTTTTACAGAGACCTGTGTTAACAGTAACGCTGACTCTGTATTTCCTGAGGTGAATCAATCTTTATGCATGTGAACACTGCGGGAAGCAACATGCAAAGAGTTCATTTGCGCTAGTTGATTTAATTTGATTTTGCTTCCCAGTTTAGGAGAGTTTTTACACAATTTTAATGGCATTTCTCAAGGAGCTTTCATTCTTCGAAGATATGGGCCTGAAATTAAATGCGCTACTTACTGCATTCATGTGACCTTCCCCTATCTGCTAATTAGTAGAGGCATTAACCAATTTTAAATAAATGGATTAACACTTGCATTACGATAGCAGAAAAGGCAATGTCATACAAAAGTGTTAAATCTTTCTCCAACTGTATCGCCAGCTATAATTTTTAGGTTATAATCTCATCTGGATATCAGAAGGCTGTGAGGCGTTCGATGTAAGTATTCTACTGTGTGAAGGCAACACTTTCAAAGAGCAGAAGATCCACTCTCTATATATCACTTGGGAGTATATTTTTCGACCTCTGCTGTTTCGGCACCATTCCTGACTGGCTAGCTTGTACTACATCCAGCATAACAGTCGCTGCATTTCAAAAGTAATGCATTGTACACAACATGCTTTGAGAGGTTTCTGAGAGATGTGATAAGATGCTTTGTAAAGTCCTCGGAGCTGGTCCCTCTCCGCTGCCGTAACTCTGTGTGAAGTGCAGCGGAAACGCTGTCTCCGCAAGTAAACAAAGTTACAGTGTCGGGGGGCGCGGGAGAGGGGGCAGACCAGCTCTGCGGTAATTCCTGGCCTATGTTCATTTCTTTTTTTCAGCAGTTGCACTGTCTGGCCTGTCAGATGACATTTATGAGATACAATTTTACCTGGTCATACAGTTAATATCAGGTCACAATTAAAATTCTTACCATTGTGACTTTCTTTTACACTCCCTCCCCTCCTGCGGGCCTTGACTCTTTGCTGGGGTACAGCTCCATGGGCACTCTGCAGTACCTCACCGAAGTTTTCACTATTCAGTTGTGAGGCTTGTCAGTGAGTATCAACAGGCCATTCAGCTGCAGAGGGCCTTCCAGCCCAGCTCAGTCCTGTTTCCATCCAACATCCACTTAAGTACACTTCCAGCTAGGAGTGCCAGACAGTGATTAGGAGCAGAGAACCCTGGCTAATTTTTCTTCTCCTTTGTTGAGGGGCATTTATAGAATCCCCAGTGCCACCCTTGTCTGAGAACAATTAACTCCGCACAGACCGAGGATCAAATCTCGGTCCTTCCTGATCTGTATGGCTCAGCCAATTACTTGTTGAATCATTTGGAGATTTGCAGACACAATACAAATATTGTACAGTGTCCTGTATAATGTATGGACATCACTTTGCATCTGGATCAATTTAGTCCACTATTTTCCTTTTATTATTTTTTAATTTGATGCCATTGATCAACAATGTCTTCTGTTAATTACCAAAGTGGACGAGCGAACACGTTGGGTGTTGGTTGGATATATTTATCCAACAGTTGTCATGGGGAAAGAGCGGGGGAGCGGGACTAACTGGATAGCTTTTTTGCAAGAGCCGGCATAGGCACAATGGGCTGAATAGCTTCCTTCTGCGCTTTAAGATTCTATGTAACATACTCAACAGAATTGTTCCTACAATTCTTATTAAACACCTACTTATGTGTCTTTATCTATAATCTGGATTTATATTCAAGTTGGAACAAAATAATATATTTTCCTCATCCTGATCCTGGCCCTTAACTCCCTGGTATTCAAGAACCCAACCAGCTTAAGTTAATTCAGCAGATTCTACTTTTACTGTCTTTAGTTACACTTTATCTACAGGTTCCAAGTATGAAGAAATAACCCCTCCTTTTCTCCGCCTTCAGCACTTAAGCATTACTTTACATTTACCGGTGCCAAGATGCTGTGTAAATTCATTTGATTTTATACAAATCTTTGGCACTTACAACTTTCCCGTATAGGAGCATGCAGTACCATAAAAGAGTCAGCTATTATCATTGGCCCAGCGTATATCTTGTAGCAACACTCTCGAATGCATTCCTCCTAATCCAGACCCTACCTCCTGAGGAACTCTGGAGCGTCGTGCAACTGATATTACCGCGGAAAGACTGTGGTGTTACATAAGAACATAAGAAATAGGAGCAGGAGTAGGCCAATCGGCCCCTCGAGCCTGCTCCGCCATTCAATAAGATCATGGCTGGTCTGATCCTAACCTCAAATCTACTTTCACTATCCATCCCACCCGAACCCATGTGATCTCCCGGGAGAGGCGAAAAACCAGATAAAAAACCCAATGGCCAATTTGGGAGAAAAAATCTGGGAAATTCCTCTCCGACCCATCTAGGCGATCGAAACTCGTCCAGGAGATCACTCTGTCCCTGTATTTCCTGCAGTACTTACCTTCTGTATGTCGAGGAACCAACCAGAGATCAGGTCATCTTAGACTGGGTATTATGTAATGAGAAAGAATTAATTAGCAATCTTGTTGTACGAGGCCCCTTGGGTCTGAGCGATCATAATATGATCGAATTCTTCATTAAGATGGAGAATGAAGTAATTGACTCAGAGACAAGGGTCCTCAATTTAAATAAAGGAAACTACGATGGTCTGAGGAGCGAGTTGGGTAGGATTGATTGGGGAATGGCACTCAAAGGGTTGACGGTGGATAGGCAATGGCAAACATTCAAAGACCGAATGGATGAGCTACAGAATTTGTTCATCCCAGTTTGGCATAAAAATAAAACAAAAAAGGTGACTCAACCGTGCCTAACAAGCGAAATTAGGGATAGCATAAGATCCAAGGAGAGGACATATAAATTGGCTAGAAAAAGCAATAATCCTGAGGATTGGGAGCAGTTTAGGAGTCAACAAAGGGGGACAAAGGGATTAATTAAGAAAGGGAAAATAGAATATGAGATTAAGCTAGCAGGGAACATAAAAACTGACTGTAAAAGCTTTTATAGATATGTGAAGAGAAAAAGATTGGTGAAGTCAAGCGTAGGTCCCGTACAGTCAGAATCAGGGGAATTTATAATGGGAAACAAGGAAATGGCAGACCAACTAAATACATACTTTGGTTCTGTCTTCACAAAGGAGGACACAAATAACTTCCCAGAGATGTCGGGGAATATAGGGTCTGATGAAAGGGAGGAACTGAAAGAAATCAGTATTTGTAGGGAAATGGTGTTAGGAAAATTGATGGGACTGAAGGCTGATAAATCCCCAGGGCCTGATGGTCTACATGCCAGGGTACTTAAGGAAGTGGCCCTAGAGATAGTAGATGCATTGCTGGTCATCTTCCAGAACTCGATAGACTCTGGAACGGTACCCATGGATTGGAGGGTGGCTAATGTTACCCCACTATTCAAAAAGGGTGGTAGGGCGAAAGCGGGGAATTATAGACCGGTAAGCCTGACATCGGTAGTGGGGAAAATGCTGGAGTCTATTATAAAAGATGTAATAGCAGAGCACTTGGAAAGCAGTGACAGGATCGGGCAAAGTCAACATGGATTTACAAAAGGTAAATCATGCTTGACTAATCTACTGGAATTTTTTGAGGATGTAACTGGTAAAATAGATAAGGGAGAACCAGTGGATGTGGTGTATTTGGACTTTCAGAAGGCTTTCGATAAGGTCCCACATAAGAGATTAGCGTGCAAAATTAAGGCACATGGGATTGGGGGCAAGGTATTGACTTGGATAGAGAACTGGTTGGCGGACAGAAAGCAAAGAGTTGGAATAAACAGGTTGTTTTCCGAGTGGCAGGCAGTGACTAGTGGGGTACCGCAAGGATCGGTCCTACGACCCCAGCTGTTCACAATATATATTAATGATCTGGACGAGGGAATTGGATGTAATATCTCCAAATTTGCAGACGACACAAAGCTGCGTGGGAGGGTAAGCTGTGAGGAGGATGTCGTGAAACTCCAGTACGATTTGGACAGGTTGGGTGATTGGGCAGAAACATGGCAAATGCACTATAATGTGGATAAGTGTGAGGTTATCCACTTTGGTGGCAAAAACAGGAAGGCAGATTATTATTTGAATGGCAATAGATTGGGAGAAGGGGAAGTGCAAAGAGACCTGGGAGTTATTGTGCACCAGTCGCTGAAGGTAAGCATGCAGGTGCAACAGGCGGTTAAGAAGGCAAATGGTATGCTGGCCTTCGTAGCAAGAGGGCTCGAGTACAGGAACAAGGATGTCTTGCTACAGTTGTACAGGGCCTTGGTGAGACCGCACCTTGAGTATTGTGTGCAGTTTTGGTCACCTTACCTGAGGAAGGACGTTCTTGCCATGGAGGGAGTGCAGCGAAGATTCACCAGGCTGATACCTGGGATGGCAGGAATGACGTATGAGGAGAGATTGTGTCGATTGGGCTTATACTCACTGGAGTTTAGAAGATTGAGAGGGGATCTCATCGAAACCTATAAAATTCTGTCAGGTCTGGACAGACTAGATGCAGGAAGGATGTTTCGGATGGCCGGGGAGTCCAGAACCAGGGGTCATAGTCTAAGGATAAGTGGTAAGCCATTTAGGACTGAAATGAGGAGGAGCTTCTTCACCCAGAGAGTGGTGAACCTGTGGAATTCTCTGCCACAGAGGGCAGTGGAGGCCAGTTCATTAAATATATTCAAGAAAGAGTTGGATATATTTCTTGAGGCTAAAAGGATCAAGGGATATGGGGAGAAGGCAGGGACAGGGTACTGAATTTGAATGATCAGCCATGATCTCATTGAATGGCGGAGCAGGCTCGAAGGGCCGAATGGCCTACTCCTGCTCCTATCTTCTATGTTTCTATGTGATCTCCACCCCAGCCAGGAACAGGCCCAATTTACTCTTGAAGGACTCCTAGCTGGCAGCCTGTTCCCGAGGTCTCCACTAATCCCTGTGAATAGAACCATCTCCTGAAATCTAACACAGAATTAGAACACAAGTAGGAGCAGGACCAGGCTACCCGGCCCCTGGGCCCGCTCTGCCACCCTGAGTAAAGGCATGGTTTCTGGTACATTAAATAGACAGTTTACCACCAAATAATATCAAAATATCAATATGGACATTGTTACGTTTTTATTATGCAAACTGCAATGAAAAGCTTGATCAAAAGCTGTTCTCTTTATGAACTCTTGTTATTTGTGCATATTGCAGTACATGACGCAGAAGATGCCCGTGTATCGTTTTGACTCAAGAAATGGCCAACGTATAAAACAGGTGGAAAAAAAAACACCCACTTAGAGTAGTAGCAGAGTGAGTGAAGAAGGAAAACGTTGCTGCTATTTTTTTACTTTTCTATTCACTCAGCAAATATATTCACTATTCAGCAGTTCGTTTAAGGAAGTCAACTGTACAGATGGAAGTAAATGATCTGGAGTTTAGTATCTGGCACCAATTTCAGTCACATTGATAACGAGGCTTTAGTTGGGTCGCTCCAGTTGGATAAATATCCAGTCCATAGCACAGCGGAAGACTCCAGGTTCAATTTCCCAGTATGGAATAGGGTTGCCATAAAGGCTGATCCTGCTGTACGGGCTCTTCTGTGGGTCATCAGTCTTAGGACAAAAGTCGCCACCTTTTATATGAGCTATCTGGTTGTCATTGAGATAGAGGGCCTGTAATTGGAATCATAAATTAAAACCCAATGAATTCTGAGCATAACAAGTTACTTCCAACAAAATATGTAAGAACAGAGCTCAGTGTAATTGCATTTATAAGGGGTTGTGTAATAAACTGATGATCCTTTCACTGTACAGGAAACTTTCGATTTACCGGCAGCTAAATAACCGGAAATCTCGGTTAACCGGCAAAATTCAGGAGTAGGTTCAGGTAAGTTTTACTTCATATTGTACTTGCCTTCCTCAATCTGTTGCTGTGCAAGGGTGTGGCTGCAGCTGTTGCTAAGCTACAGAGACACTTGGAACTTGTGGCCATTGTTCTGCACCTGTTGCTAAGCAACAGGGTTTGTTGCTTTATACGGAGCTCTCAGCTCTCCGTATCTTTTACTATAGCTTTTGGTTATCTGGAATTTTTGATGAACCGGCACCACGTCGGTCCCGTCGGTGCCGGATAAAAAAAAGTTTCCTGTACCTTGCTAGTATAAATCCATCAAGTGTAAAGTGGTACACATTGCATATTCCATGAATACTTTTGAAATAACTAAGGATAAAACTGAAAGAGTCCAAGAAGTCTTAGACGTGACACTAAACATGTGCAACCAAGGGAGAGCAGTAAATAACAATGCTACTAACATGAATGAAAGAAATAAAAAAAGACTTGCAATTATATAGCACCTTTCACGACCTCAGGACATCCCAAAGCACTTTGCAGCCAACTGTTGTAATGTTGGAAACACGGCAGCCATTTTGCTCACAGCAAACTCTTTCAAACAGTAATGTGATAATGACCAGATAATCTGTTTTTAGTGATGTTGATTGAGGGATAAATATTGGCCAGGACACCGGGGATAACTCCCCTGCACTACTTTGAAATAGTGCCACGGGAACTTTTACATCCACCTGGTTCAATGATTCATCCGAAAGATGGCACCTCTGACAGTGCAGCACTCCCTTGGTACTGCACTGGAGTGTCAATCGAGATTTTTGTGCTCAAGTCTCTGGAGTGGGACTAATAACCCACAACCTCCCAACTCAGAGGCAGAGTGTGCTGCCAACTGAGCCACAGCTGACAGCATGTTGAACTACAAAGCCAAAACAGTAGTATATAAGTCAGAGGAGGTTATGGTCAAACTGCACAGTGCTCTGGTCAGACCCCACCTTGAATAATGTATTCAGTTCTGGTTGCCAAGAAACAAGAGAGGCATTCACACACTGGAGGCAATGCCACAAGAGCAGATCTCCATTGACAGGGATCTGAGTTACAAGGAAAGACTGGAGGAACTTAGCCTTTTCAGCCTGGAAAAGAAGCAACTGAGAGGTGATCTTCTAGAGTTTTTATTAAAAGTATAGAAAAAGTTAAACCAGATTACTATTTGAAACTGTGGGAGTAGAATGAAGGGTCACAGGTTTAAACTAATAAAAGTTCATCTTGGGAATGATTCAAGACATTCTTCCGCACACAAAAAGTGATCAATGTGCGGAATAAATCTCCAGATAGAGCAGATGGAACCATGGAATCATTTAAGAAACAGTTGGATGCTGCAATGGGGGGCTGTTAGTATCTCTTTAGATGGATGAATATCGGCTGAATGCCCTTCCTCATCCATAGTTCAATCATTTATTCGCAAGCAACACCCTGGCCAAGCGGTGGGAACAACATGTTGCTAGATGATGAAGTCCAGCTTGGGATATTGAATGATTTCATCAGGAGGATGCCATCATTCATTCAGGGCATTGACTGCAGTCAGGTCATAGTCTGTAGTTGTGTAATAAAACTCTACCCCTACATTATAAAACTTTCCACAGATTTTTGATTCCTATAAAAGCAAAATAATGATTATCTGTTTTGTTCACGAGCCCAAAAATTCCGGGACGTTTTGCAGCAGAGAAAAAAAAATCGTGTTTATCCATGTGGTGAAAATGCAAGATTACAGTCTGGATCTTCCAACAAAACAGAAAGGCCGACAGCAAGCTACATGGGTGACAGTTTTTCATCTTCTCCCTCAATCAGTTCACTCGGCTAAAAACCCAGAGGAAGCAGAATGATACCAGGTCAGAAACTTGGCTCAGATACTCTTGAGTTTAGAAGGTTGAGGGGGGAATCTTACAAAAGCGCGGAAGTGATGATGCAGTTGAACAGAGCTTTGGTCAGACCCCATTTGGAGTACTGCGTTCAGCTTTGGACACAGAAGATATAAAAAGCAAAATACTGCAGATGCTGGAAATCAGAAATAAAAACAGAAAATGCTGGAAATACTCAGCAGGCCAGGCAGCATCCATGGAGAAAGAAACAGAGTTAACGTTTCAGGTTGATGACCCTTCGTCAGAACTGTTCCACCATATTCACTCTACCATTACCATCAAGCCAGGGGACCAACCCTGGTTCAACAACGAGTGTAGAAGAGCATGCCAGAAGCAGCACCAGGCGTACCTAAAAATGCGGTGCCAACCTGGGGAAGCTGCAACACAGGACTACATGCATGCTAAAAAGAGGAAGCAGCATGCTATAGACAGGGCTAAGCGATCCCACAATCAATGGATCCGATCAAAGCTCTGCAGTCCTGCCACATCCAGTCGTGAATGGTGGTGGACAATTAAACAACTAACGGGAGGAGGAGGCGCCATGAATATCCCCATCCTCAACGATGGTGGAGCCCAGCACATGAGTGCAAAAGACAAGGCTGAAGAGTTTGCAACCATCAGCCATGATCTGGAATGCACTGCTTGAAAGGGTGGTTGAAGCAGTTTCAATAGTAATTTTCAAAAGAGAATTGGATATATACTTGAAAAGGAAAAATTTGCAGGGCTATGAAAGAAAGAAAGACTTGCATTTATACAGCGCCTTTCACAACCACCAGACGTCCCAAAGCGCTTTGCAGCCAATGAATGACTTTTGAAGTGTAGTCACTGTTGTAATGTAGGAAACACTGCAGCCAATTTGCACACAGCAAGCTCCCACAAACAGCAATGTGATAATGACCAGATAATCTGTTTTTGTTATGTTGATTGAGGGATAAATATTGGCCAGGACACCGGGGATAACTCCCCCGCTCTTCTTCGAAATAGTGCCATGGGATCTTTTACGTCCACCTGAGAGGGTAGACGGGCCCTCGATTTAACATCTCAGCCAAAAGACAGCACCTCTGACAGTGCAGCACTCCCTCAGTATGATCCTGGAGTGTTAGCCTAGATTTTTGTGCTCAAGTCTCTGGAGTGGGACTTGATCCAACAACCTTCTGACCCAGCGGCAAGAGTGCTACCAACTGAACCACAGCTGACACTGGGGAAAGAGCATGGAAGTGGGATTAATTGGAAAGCTCTTTCAAAGAACTGGCACAGGCACTATGGGCCAAATGGCCTCCGTCTGTGCTGTATGCTTCTATGAAACGTTCTCATAAGAAGCTACAGTGCTTGATGCTCCCAGGGGTTCTCCCATGAAAGTACTGACCAGCTCCCAATCTAATAAGATTCCTAGATTGAAAGAGTAACTGCATGCAGGTCACCTTGTCTAAGCTCAATCTTACTTGATCACAGCGGCAGACAGGAATGCCTGAATACTTTAACTCAGTCAAGAATTCTGTCTCTGAGAACGACAATCATTTAACAACATTGCTTTCTGTTTAGAAGTAGACAGCTGGTTTCTTTCCATCTTCTCATGCTTCCATAAGCAGACAGAACAGACAGTGTATCAAGACCTCACTTTCCTCACTGTCTCATTTCAACGTAAAGGAAAACATATCAACTGGTCTCACATGCTAGCATTACCCATTCCTTCTCCTGTACGTCAGCACCTTACCATGATGTTTTTGTGCTGTGGTAGGCCTGGAGGAATGGCAAACAATCTATTGTTGTCCAAGTGAAGATCCTGGAGGTTCGGCATGTGACCGAGAGTGTAATTAGCGAAGTATCTGATTTTGTTGGAACTCAGCCTTAACCTGCAAAGAGGAAAAAGATGATATGAGAACCACAAGGAGCTCTGAGCAGTACACTGCTGCTAAAAATGAACAGAACCTTCTTACCAAGTGATGGGCAGATTAGCCATATGAGGTATCAAGAGTGCCCCAGTGAATGGTTCCATAGCGCTGTATTATCAGTGCTCCCCTCTATCCATGGGAATCCCAAAGAATCCTGTTCCCTTTTGGGGGAGCCAGTCCCCCCTGGAAAAATTACCTCAATGTCCTGCCATGATACTGGATGAAACATTCAACTAACGTGGATGGAAATATAGGGCCCAAAATTCCTGGGTTGGGGTAGAATGGAAGAGAAGACTTCTGCCCGGAGTGGGTGAGGAATTTGTAGTGGAACCTGTTTTTTCTGTAATTCCACCAGTTTACTGTGTCCCTTTAAGTTCTGGTGGGGAGGCGTTGGGGGACCTTCTATCTGTCCCCTACATCATGGAGCCATGTCTAGAGGAGTGCCTGGGAGTCCATAGGAAATTCAGCCCAGGACGCTCTCATAAGGCCTCACTGGGAACTCACGCCAACTGTAAGCTCTTGTGGGGTCCAAAAAGGCCTGTTGAAAGGCCCCACACCTAATCCAAGCAAAGATAATTGATCCTGAAGGGTACTGATCAGCTTCAGCAGAAGTCTCATTAGCTTCACTGGGAACCAAATAAAAGCCATAGTCACCTTTTTTTTTAAAAGGGCCTTTTCCGGGACTCTCTTCCACCCTGGAAAACAGCATTGAGCCATTCCAATTTTCCAGGCCTCTGTCGGAGTTGGTGTCCTCGATGTGCCCTTGCATGCAGCGGCAGCTCATCCCGAACATTAACATGACCCTCCCTGTCCCCGGGAGCCAGAAAGGTGTCAGTGCATCTGGGAGCGGCCGACTGTTCCACTCGGCTGCACTTGCACCGGCAGAGCAGGACTGCAGGAATTTTCACCCTATATAATCTGAAGTGTTGTGGGGCCAAGCCAAAATCTGAGCAGCTGGATTTAAATAAGATCATATTTGTTTGAATTTGGAGCTTCGTGCACGTGCAGCTGCCACCGATGGCTTCACCTCTTGAACTTTGAACAATTTTCCAGATCACAGCTGTGCGTGCACAGAACTTCCCACATGTATACTTTTTCTGGAGGACTTTAGCATCTGTTTCTTTAAACTGTGTCAAACTTGGCTTCACAAAATCACAACTTTACATGTCATAAATGAATGGATCCCAACATCTGCCTTAAGCCTAGTCCACTCTCGTCTCTGGTGACATCTGCTCTGATAATGCAGCAAAACTTCAAGTGATTGGAAAACAACACAGCCTTGTAAAAACTGAACTGCACATGTCTTACCTCATATCAATATATTTTGCCCCCTCCTAAAGGCACTGACTCTTTGCTGGGGTATCGGTTCCCAGCCAGTAATTGCCCTCCAGTACTTCACCCAAATAGCCATCCCTCCCTATCTCTGTAACCTCCTCCAGCCCTACAACCCTCCCTATCTCTGTAACCTCCTCCAGCCCCTACACCCCTCCCTATCTCTGTAACCTCCTCCAGCCCCTACAACCCTCCCTATCTCTGTAACCTCCTCCAGCCCCTACACCACTCCCTATCTCTGTAACCTCCTCCCTATCTCTGTAACCTCCTCCAGCTCTACAACCCTCCCTATCTCTGTAACCTCCTCCAGCCCTACAACCCTCCCTCTCTGTAACCTCCTCCAGCCCTACAACCCTCCCTATCTCTGTAACCTCCTCCAGCCCCACAACCCTCCCTATCTCTGGAACCTCCTCCAGCCCCACAACCCTCCCTATCTCTGTAATCTCCTCCAGCCCTACAACCCTCCCTATCTCTGTAACCTCCTCCAGCCTCTACACCCCTCCCTATCTCTGTAACCTCCTCCAGCCCCTACACCCCTCCCTATTTCTGTTGTAGTGTATGTACCTTTAAGAGCCCCTGTGTACTGTAATACTGGTAGTGACCACTCGGGTATATAAGCCTGTATAGCGTCGTGTATCTTTTAGTTCACCTCCAGACTTTGTTCAGTAAACACCTGTTAAACCAACTCCTGCATTCCGTGTCTCCATTAACACACGGATACAACCGTGGCGACGAATTGGAAACGGACTTACCTGCAATTCGGCAGCACCTCAAGGAGATCGATTCCTCAGACGAAGGTCGAAGAAAAAAAAAAGAAAAAACTGTGGTTTCACCAGCTAGCCGGGCTGGTGGCAGGTACTGCACTAATCCTTCCTGGGCGGCGGGGCCGAGCAGCGAGTCGGAAGGCGGAGGCAAACAGAGACGGAGGGTGGAGCACTCGGGAGACGGCCGGCGCTGCAAAGCAGGTCGGCATTCGGACCAAGCAGAGGGAGGGAAAAGTCCCAGAGAGTCCGGCGGGAACGAGTCTCCAACTATTAAAAATATCTGTGTAAATAAAAACCGCGGAGAACAGCGTTGTCAGCAGCGGCAGCGGCGGGAAAGCGCGGGAGGCGCCATTTTTTCTCGGCAGGGAAGAAAGGAAAGCGCGGGAGGTGCCATTTTTGATTTTCAGGATGCCTAAGACTGGCAATATTACTGCTTTCGATAGTGATATAGAGGATTGGACCACATATGTGGAAAGAGTGGAGGTATATTGCACAGCGAATGAAGTAGAGGATGATAAAAAGGCATCGGTACTTCTAAATCTGATGGGCGCAAGGACATACGGGCTGTTACGAAACTTAATCACTCCAGCCAAACCGATGGACAAGAATTTTAAGGAGATTGTTGATACCCTACAGGAGCACTTAAACCCAACACCGCTGCTGATAGCGGAACAATTCAAATTCTTCAGGAGGAATCAGCACAAGAATGAAAGTAACGCTGATTACCTCACCGAATTAAGAAAGCTGTCAAAGCACTGCCAATTCGGGGCAGGACTGGCAGATTCTCTACGAGACAAATTCGTCTGCGGTCTCCTAAGTGAAGAACACAGAAAAGGCTACTTTCTGAGAAAGATTTGACACTGGACAAGGCTTTCAGTGTGGCTGTATCATACGAAGCAGCAGCAAGAGGAGCTGCAGAGATACAGCAAAAGCCACAGGACTTCGGCACCCATGAAATGACACGGGGTTTCGAGAGATGTTATCGCTGCGGCAAATCCACCCATGACCAGAGGGACTGCTGGTTCAAGGACAAAGCATGCAGGCAATGCGGAAAGATGGGACACATTGCACATGTATGCCGATCTGGAAACAAAAAATCCACTGACAGAAAAAAAATCAATAAGGAAAAGTACAGAAAGGTACAAATGATGACGGACAGTAGCTCCGAAGACCAGAAGAGCGATAGCGACTCCAGAAACAAGAGACTAAGCTGTCTCAAATTACATAATGTAATTGCCAAAGAAGATTACCAGACCATTTGGGTTACCCTCACGATAGTGGGGTCCCCAGTTAAAATGGAGCTAGATACAGGATCAGCTCTGACCGTCATAAGTCGACGGGATTACGAGCGGCTATTTCCGCATATACCTTTGAAAGACACATCCATTATCTTGAAAACATATACGGGGCAGAAAGTATACCCCAGATGGAAAATAAAGGTGCCTGTTGTATACAACGGCAAGGAAATACAGAAGTTGTATTTATACGTTCTGCAAGATGGTGGTCCACCGTTGTTGGGACGTGAATGGATCAGGAAGATACGTTTAGACTGGCACTCCATTCAGGCACTGACGGTGACCAGTAAGAAAAAAAATGATGATGACGTCATCCCTGAACGATTAAAAGACATCTTGGCTAACGCCAAAGAAGTGTTTCAACAGGAACTAGGAACCTTGAAAGGCGTCACCACCTCAATAAAAGTGGAAGATGCGGCAATTCCCAAGTTTTTTAAGGCAAGGCCGGTGCCATACGCAATTCGTCCAGCAGTCGAGGCGGAGCTGGAGAATTTGGAAAAAGCAGGCGTGTTATCCAAGGTAGATTGGAGTGAGTGGGCAACACCCATCGTCCCGGTCATGAAGAAAACGTTGAATAATGATAAATCTGAAGAACAGAGAAAAATTCGCATCTGTGGGGACTTCAAGGTGACTGTAAACCCGGTCCTTCACACGATACAGTATCCTCTTCTGAGGATAGAAGATATTTTCGCCTCACTATCCGGAGGGAAACGTTTCACCAAAATTGACTTGGCACAGGCATATCTACAGATGGAGGTTGAGGAGGCCTCTAAAAAGTATCTCACGATAAACACACACAAAGGCCTGTACCAGTACAATCGACTGGTTTTTGGAGTAGCATCAGCTCCAGCTATCTGGCAAAGAGCTATGGAGCAAGTCCTGTAAGGGATTCCGGGGACTCAATGCTACCTAGACGACATCCTTGTAACAGGAGAAAACGACAATGAGCACCTTGCCAATTTGGAGCAGGTGCTCACTAGGCTGAGAGAACGGGGCCTACGAGCAAATCGCCCCAAGTGTGAATTTTTCCAGAAACAAATATCATATTGTGGCCATATAATTAACGAAGAAGGGTTGCATGAGTCACCTGAAAAAATTGAAGTGGTCATAAAAGCCCCAGCACCTGAAAATGTCTCACAATTAAGGTCGTTTCTGGGATTGATAAATTACTATCATAAATTTTTACCGAACTTGTCAACTGTTCTGCACTCTCTTAACGCACTGCTACAAACGGGAGTAATTTGGAAATGGAGCGAAGACTGTAAACGTGCCTTCCATAAATGCAAAGGCTTGATTACATCCAAGGAAGTGTTGGCTCATTACAACCCATCACTGCCAATCAGACTGGCGTGCGATGCATCCCCTTACGGTGTAGGAACGGTATTATCGCATAGATTCCCTGATGGCTCGGAGCGGCCGATAGCTTTTGCGTCACGCTCATTGAACTCAGCTGAGCATAACTATGCCCAGATCGACAGGGAAGCACTCAGCCTGGTGTGGGGAGTGAAGAAATTCAACCATTACCTACACGGACAAAAATTTACCTTGTTGACTGATCATCAACCCCTCGTCTCCATATTCAACCCTAAAAAGGGCGTTCCCATTATGACAGCGCAAAGGCTACAGAGGTGGTCCCTTTTCCTAGGGGCACACCAATATGACATAGAATACAAAGGATCAAAACAGCATGGGAATGCTGACGGTTTATCGCGCCTACCGTTGCCAACGGTAGAAGAGGCACCTACAGTGGACCCAGTGGAGATGTTCCACTCAACCATAGTGGAATGTCTACCAGTAACAAATTCTACCATTGAAAAGGAAACGAGAAATGACCCGACTCTCTCACGAGTCTACGATTTAACGGTGAAGGGATGGCCAGCCCATGGCGAACCACTGTTGCCAGCATTCTCGCAAAGAAGAGAACAGCTGTCAGTGTGCCGAGGAACCTTGATGTGTGGATCCAGAGTGGTGATTCCACCCAAACTCCAGGATATAGTGCTAAAGGAGCTTCACGAGGGGCATCTGGGTGGAGTGAAAATGAAGAACCTAGCCAGAGCGTTTGTGTGGTGGCCAGGTATCGATGGAGACATCGAAGAAATGACCAAGAGCTGTCTAGGATGCCAGAAGGTCCAAAACGCCCCACCACAAGCCCCTCTACATCCATGGGAGTGGCCCTCATCTCCATGGCAAAGGGTACATATCGACTTTGCTGGTCCATTTATGGACTCAATGTTCTTAATCGCGGTTGATGCACACTCCAAGTGGCTGGAGGTAATAAAGATGTCCTCCACCACCACGGAAAAAACCATCACAGTATTAAGGACCATATTTGCCAGGAATGGGCTGCCTGAACAGATCTGTTCTGATAATGGACCGCAATTTGTGTCCGAAGAATTCAGGAAGTTCTTAAAAAACAATGGGGTTAAGCACTACACGTCCGCCCCATACCATCCCGCCACCAATGGATTCGCTGAAAGGTTTGTCCAGACCTTCAAGAAGGCCATAAAGGCCATGGGTAATGAAGACATAAATCTACAACATAAGGTAGATAACTTCTTGTTTGCATACAGGAATGCAACACATGTGGTTACAAACGAAACTCCCGCCATGATGTTTTTCAATAGAAGACTAAGATGCCGGCTGGATTTGATCAAGCCAAACATCAGAAGGGACGTAGAGAACCGGCAATTTCAAGGCATGAATGAAAGGCCAACTAGAACCTTCCAGATAGGTCAACATGTTTTGGCCCGGGACTACCGTACCGAGAAATGGCAGCCTGGAACTATTTGCACACGACTAGGACCGCTGATGTATACCGTGGACATTGGTGAAAGCATAATAAGGCGCCATGCTGACCAGATCATAGAGTCATCCGAAAAGGGACAACCTACACCACAATTCTATACGCCTAATGATGAAGCAGAGATACCCATAGTATCTACCTCCGATCCGGTGATACTGGAACCAGATGAACCCGACACTGGCATTCAAGCCGAATCGACCTTGCCAAAAGAACCTACTACACCACCGAAAACTACTACACCACCGAGGCGTTATCCGGACCGAGTCAGGAAGCCTCCAGAGAGACTGACTTATAATTGATTAACTGCAGCAAATGTGTAGATTATTGTTCTTGTAAACATGTTAATTAATGATTACTTAAAATGTTATGTACTAATTATCTAAAAGGGGAGGAATTGTAGTGTATGTAACTTTAAGAGCCCCTGTGTACTGTAATACCAGTAGTGACCACTCGGGTATATAAGCCTGTATAGCGTCTTGTATCTTTTAGTTCACCTCCAGACTTTGTTCAGTAAACACCTGTTAAACCAACTCCTGCATTCCGTGTCTCCATTAACACACGGATACAACATCTGTAACCTCCTCCAGCCCTACACCCCTCCCTATCTCTGTAACCTCCTCCAGCCCTACAACCATCCCTATCTCTGTAACCTCCTCCAGCCCCTACAACCCTCCCTATCTCTGTAACCTCCTCCAGCCCCTACAACCCTCTCTATCTCTGTAACCTCCTCCAGCCCCTACAACCCTTGAGATATCTGCACTTCTCCAATTCTGGTCTCTTGCGCATCCCCGATTTTCATCACTCCACCATTGGTGGCCGTGCCTTCAGCGGCTGAGGCCCTAAGCTCTGGAATTACCTCCCTAAACCTCTCTGCCTCTCTACCTCTCTTTCCTCCTTTAAGACACTCCTTAAAACCTACCTCTTTGACTAACCGTTTGGTCGCCTGTCCCAATTTCTCCTTATGTGGCTCGGTGTCAAATTTTGTTTGATAATTGCTCCTGTGAAGCACCTTGGGACGTTTTATTGCGTTAAAGGTGCTATATAAATGGAAATTGTTGTTGTTGTTCACTTGTGAGTCTAGGCAATGAGTATCACAGCTGAGCATGATCCGGTCTTTACCTAATATCCATACTTCCATCAGGAGTGGCCGGATGAAGATTTGCAATGGGAATCTTGGCTAATTTCCCCATCCCCAATCCAGATGTGCTAAAGACACATCTAATGTCTCCAGCCCCAGCCAACTCAGCTGAATGAGCTAACTCAGCACAGAGTGAACATCAAACCTGGGATCTTCCTGGCCTGTGCGGCTCAGCTACTCACCGAGATATCTTGGGAGCTCCATGCCAACCATCTCCATGTACTATTCACTTCAATCACTCCTTTCTTGTTCTGTCCCTGCAGGACACACTATCACTAGAACATTATATAACTCCAACTCCCAAGCATGCAGCAAGTGGGAGTGAAGAGCTAATGTTACAGAGGAACATAGGAATTGCTAAAAATACACTCCTCACCCACCTGGAAACATCTAATCTCCTGGGAGGGACAGCAAGCCAGATGAAAAGGATAGAGGGAGGCCTTGAGGAAAAATAAAACTGGAAAATTCCTCTCCGACCCCCTTAGGTGATCAAAACTATCCAGGAGATCACATTGGCCCTGATTTATGCAAGAGGATACCTACCTCTTATATGAGGTGATCTCTGCCCCAGCTCTCACAGTGAATCAGTGTTCACCGCACGAGCCGACAACCTGCTCCACAGGTCCACTATTCTCTGGGGAAAGAAGAACCGCCTAACATCTAACCTAGTCCTGCCCTTACATGATGTGTCGAGGCGCACACATGAAGAATGACCCTTGGGTGCAGTACCAGAGGGCTGCCAGGACTCATGAAACCACACCCCATGAAAAGGAGGAAAGGAAATGGGGCAAAAACGTGCCCCTCACAGACTAACATTCAGAAATTGTTATCTAATTACTGCAAAATTCAGGAGAAGTGAATGTCCCAAGTTGGTACACACAGGGCAGGATTTTCATTCAGGAGTCGGGTGGGAGGCGGGACTACAACTTTCGGGGTTGTAGTCCCGCCTCCATCGAGATGCGGCCAATCCACGCAATTTTAACTTGATTGACCTTGTTGAGCCCGCCCAGTGGGCTCAGCAGGCCAATTAAGGGCCACCCGGCAACAGGTGACGTCACAGACTGAAATTTCATCTGTCAAGACGTTTTGACAGATGAAATATCAGTGTTTCACAGCTGTTTGAAGCTGTCAAACACTGACAGTCTTACTTCTAACATGAGTCCTTCTCCACAGACTCAGTTAGAAATCTCTCCTGCACAGTAAGCTGCAGGCTGTCACTTTTGACAGTTCGCAGCCATTCTGCTTTCTGTGCCGGTGAGATGAGGGACTCCCGAGACCTAAAGGAAGGAAGGTTGAAAAGGTAAGAAGAGGTATGTAAAACTTATTTAATCACTTTAGACACACCAAACACACTTACCTTTGCACTCATGCACACATCACTCACTTGAACACCGACATCTCGACCCCTCCAAGTCCTTCAACCCGACGGCCCGCCTCCTCTAACCTGGCGTGGTTTGGAGCCGTCGGGAATCCCACCCTTCAACCTTCAAAATAGGGATTAGGCTAAAAATTGCCTTTTAGCTACCTGTTAACAGGCAGTTAATTGGCACTAATCCCTTCCTGCCTCAGGTAGGCGGGTCCCAGTGCGGGGCGGGTACCCGCCTCCTTTGAAACTGGCATGGAGGCGGGTTTGGGTGCGGGATGGGGTCGGGACCCCTGATTTCGGGATTTTAACCCCCCCCCCCCACCATGCCTCCAATCCCGACTCCACGGCCCAATGAAAATCCTGCCCACAGTGCAGTCAATTTCAGGACAGTTCTGCAATTTCTTTTTTGGGTTGTCTGATCACTAATTATTTTTTAGTTTGTCAAACCATCAGAATGGACTGGAACGCAAGCCTGAAATGTTTTATAGTTGACTCAGTGAACCTCAGCTATTAATCCTACTGCTAGACCTTCCTGTAGCTCTCAGGCAGCATAACTAAAGCTGAAAAGGGCAGAAGGGTAGAAACAAGTAAATATTTCACCGTCCCCAGAAATGGCATCCTACTTTTGTACTGGTATCTTGATTTGGCTTTGTAAATATGAGCAGAGGCACATTAGGAAAACTTGAGAATTGAACTGTTTGGTGAGGGAACTGTGAAAGGTGAGATCGGAGATTAATTGCAATCCAGGCTGCAAGTTAGAACTTGGGATGAAATGTGCATCTTTTCCTTTTGAGCATGATTGCTCGTTCTTTATGGTATGTTCCATGTGTGGGGAAGTTTCTCCGTACATTCCAAACTACTGGTGTTCTTTATATTTTAAAGATTGTTGGAAGACATATGCAAATAAGCCAATTAGTTGCACGTATTCATTTAAAAATAGCTGTCAAGGGGTTAAATTCATGGAACAACAGAGCTGGGAATTCCTGATTACGGTTCTGATGAAAGGCCATTAAGCTGAAGCGTTAACTCTGTCTCTCTCTCCACAGGTGCTGCCTGATCCGCTGAGTGCTTTCCTGCATTTTCTGGTTTTATTTCAAATGTTGCATTTCGGAGATGATTTTTGAATACAGTACCTGACCAAAGAGCTGAGGTTTTTGAAATCATCCACTTCCACTTTGATAATTTTATTGCGGTCAAGGTGCATCTCGGATATTGAACTTGGTAGGTCTTGAAAACAAATCAAAATGAGGAGCGAGAGGATATTAATGGTTAATTAATGACTTACACAGTGCCCCTCTCTTACAGGAGTTACAAGCAAGAGTTTTAAATAAAAGAGATTTAATTCAGCTGTGTAATTGGAAATAATCAGCTCTTGGTTCATTGACCAATTTAGTTTTAAAATATTACTAATTAGTCTGAGCAGTTAGATATTCAACACAATCACTTTGGGTGAAGCTAAAAAATAACAATGGGCAGAAAACATAGAAACATAGAAACATAGAAGATAGGAGCAGGAGTAGGCCATTCAGCCCCTCGAGCCTGCTCCACCATTTAATGAGATCATGGCTGATCATCCAAATTCAGTACTCTGGTGGGAGTAGTTTATAGGCCCCCTAACAGTAGGTGTAGTGCCAGGCACAATATAAATCAAGAAATTAGAGGTGCATGTAACAAAAGTAGGACAGTAATCATGGGGGACTTTAATTTTCATATAGACAGGGCAAACCAAATTTGCAGTAATAGTGCAGAGGATGAGTTCATGGAACGCATTCAAGATAGTTTTCTAGATCAGCATGCCGAGGAACCAACTAGGGAACAAACTATTTTAGATAAAGCATTGTGCAGTGAGAAAGTGTTAATTAATAACCTTGTAGTAAAGGAGACTCTGGGGAGCAGTGATCATAAAATGATGGAATTTTATGTTAAGTTTGAAAGTGATTTAATTAAGTCCGAAACTAGGGTCTTAAATCTGAACAAAGCAAACTACGTAGGTATGAGAGGTGAGTTGTTTAAGGTAATTTGGGTAACTAGATTAAAAGATATGACAGTAGATAAGCAATGGCAAGCATTTAAAAATAATTCATAATTCACATCAAAAATACATTCCCTTAAGGAATAAAAACCACATGGTAAATATGGTCCAACCACAGCTAACAAGAGAAGTTAAAGATAGTTTAGATTAAAGGAAGAGGCTTATAATATGGCCAAAAAGAGTAGTGAGCCTGAGCATTGGGAGGATTTTAGAATTCAGCAAAGGAGGACCAAGAAATTGATAGAGAGAAAATATAATGAGGATAAACTAGCAAGAGACATAAAAACAGATTTGTAAAAACTTCTATAGGTATGTAAAAAGGAAGAGATTGGCAAAAGTAAACATGGGCCCCTTACAGGCAGAGGCAAGAGAAATTACAATGGGGATTAAGGAAATGGCAGAAACATTAAACAAATATTTTGTATCTGTCTTCACTGAAGAAGACACAAAAACATTCGTAAATAGTGGGGAACCAAGGGACTAGTGGGAATGAGAAAGTTAAGGAAATTAGTATTAGTAAAGAAACAGTACTGGAGAAATTAATTGGACTAAGAGCCAACAAATTCCCTGGACCTGATGGCCTACATTCTAGGATTTTAAAAGAGGTGGCTACAGAGATAGTGGATGCATTGGTTTTGATCTTCCAGAATTCCCTAGATTCTAGAATGGTTCCAATGGATTGGAAGGTAGCAAATGTAACCCTGCTATTCCTGAAAGGAGGGAGAGAGAAAACAGGGAACTATAGACTAGTTAGCCTGACATCAGTAGTAGGGAAGATGCTCGAATCTATTATTAGGGAAGTGGTAACTGGGCACTTAGAAAAGCAAAATATGATTGAGCAGGGTCAACACAGATTTATGAAAGGGAAATCATGTTTGACAAATCTAATAGAGTTTTTTGAGCTTGTAACTAACAGGGTAGATAAGTGGGAACCAGTGATGTAGTATATTTGGATTTTCAGAAAGCATTCGATAAGGTGCCACACAAGGAGTTACTACACAAAATTAGGGTTCATGGGATTGAGGGTAATATACTAGCATGAATTGAGGGTTACAGAAAACAGAGAGTAGGAATAAATGGGTCATTTTCGGGTTGGCAGGGTGTAACTAGTGGGGTGCCGCAAGGATCAGCACTTGGGCCTCAGCTATTCACAATCTACATCAATGACTTTGATGAGGGGACCGAGCATAATGTACAGGAAACTTTCTTTTAACCGGCACCTAAATAATCGGAAACCTCTGTTAACCGGCAAAATTTAGGAGTAGGTTCAGGTAAGTTTTACTTCACATTAGTGGCAGTTCCTGGATCTGTGGCTGTGTAACTGGGGTTCGTGCACTTGTTGCTAAGCAACAGGGATGCTTGGTCTGTGGCCGGAGTTCCTGCACATGTTGCTAAGCAACAGGAAAGCCTGGATTTGTTGCTGTGTACGGTGCTCTCGTACCTTTTAACTATACCTCTCTGTAATCCGGACTTTTTGATAAACCAGCAGCACGCCGGTCCCGTTGGTAAAGAGTTTCCTGTATCTAGGTTTGCTGATGATACAAAGCTAGGTGGGAAAGTAAGTTGTGAGGAGGATGCAAAGAGGCTGCAAAGGGATATAGACAGGTTAAGTGAGTGGGCAAGAACATGGCAGGTGGAATATAATGTGGAGAAATGTGAAGTTATCCACTTTGGTAGAAAAAATAGAGAAGCAGAATATTTTTTAAATGGTGAGAGATTGGGAAATGTTGGTGTTCAGAGGGACCTGGGTGTCCTTGTACAGGAATCACTGAAAGTTAACATGCAGGTACAGCAAGCAATTAGGAAATCAAATGAAATAAAAACCAAAAATGCAGGAAATACTCAGCAGGTCAGGCAGCATCTGTGGAGAGAGAAACAGAGTTAACATTTCAGGTTGATGACCTTTCGTCAGAACTGGAAAAAGTTAGAGATGTAGCAGATTTTAAGCAAGTGCAGAGGCAGAGAAAGGGGGGAGGGGAGGAAAGAACAAAAGTGAAGGCCTGTGATAGTGTGGAAGGCAGAAGTAATTAAATGACAAAAGGGATGATGGTACAAAGCAAAAGGAGATGGTAATGGGACAAGTAAACATGAGTCTAGAAGAGGTGTAAATGGGAATGGCAGAATCATCAATAGCTGCCAATGTGAAAAAATAGGGGCTATGGTCTAAAATTGTTGAACTCTATGTTGAGTCCAGAAGGGTGTAAAGTGCCTAATCAAAAGATGAGGCACTGTTCCTCAAGTTTACGTTGAGCTTTGTTGGTACAGTGTAAGAGGCCGAGGACCGAAAGGTCAGAGTGAGAGTGGAGCAGAGAATTAAAGTGACAGGCGACCAGAAGCTCGGGGTCATGCTTACAGACCGAAGGGAGGTGTTCCGCAAAGTGGTCACCCAGTCTGCGTTTGGTCTCATCAATATAGGGGAGACTGCATCGTGAGCAGCAAATGCAGTATTCTAGATTGCAAGTAGTACAAGCAAATCGCTGTTTCACCTGGAAGGAGTGTTTGGGGCCCTGGACAGCTCGCCTGCGCTTGGAAAGCAAATGATATGTTAGCCTTTATTAAAAAAGGATTGGAGTACAGGTTGAGCATCCAAGATCCGGAGTTCCGGAATAGGGAATGTTCTGGAATAGGGAATGTTCTGGAATCTGGACTCCGGGACCACAGACCACAGAAACCCCACAGTGCAAATAGAGGCCATTTCGGCCCATCGAGCCTGCACCGACACATATCCCACCCGATCCCCGTAACCCCACGTATTTAATCCCCCTAACACTAAGGGTCAATTTATCATAGCCAATCATCCTAACCCGCACATCTTTGGACTGTGGGAGGAAACCGGAGCACCCGGAGGAAACCCACGCAAACACGGGGAGAATATGCAAACTCCACACAGACAGTCACCCGAGGCCGGATTCGAACCCGGGTCCCTGGCGCTGTGAGGCAACAGTGCTAACCACTATGCCACCGTGCTTGGTGGCAGGGTCGTCCGGAATCCGTAAAATGTTCCGGAATCCGGACCCCCTGTCAAACCGTTTCCACCGCCTTCATTTACTGTTTTATATTTCATAATAACTTAACTGTTTTACAAATGAAAACCTTTATTATATTTCATGCTTTGAGTACTGTACATTCCTTTTCAAATTTGAAGATGGTAGCAAAAGATACAGGCCAGGAAGCTCACATTAAGCACAGTTACAGAGCACTGCATTGCAAAAACAAGAGAGGGAGGCTTACCATGCGAGAAGAAGCGAGAACTACAAGGTGACGTCCAAAAACCAGAAATAGTGCAACCTGGGCCCAGGCATTTCCGGACTCGGAACGTGTTTCTGATGTCCGAAGTCCGGAAATGCCCGAGACCAGGTTGCGATATTTCCGGACTTCGGACATCAGAAACACGTTCCGAAGTCCGGAAAAACACGAAAATCGGCTCGGCCTCGGTCCCGAGGTTGCCGGATTTGGGTCGCTCAACCTGTATAAGAGTAAAGAAGTCTTACTGCAATTATATAGGGCCTTGGTGAGACCACACCTGGAGTACTGTGTGCAGTTTTAGTCTCCTTACCTAAGGAAGGATATCCTTGCCTTAAAGGGATTGCAATGAAGGTTCACCACACTGATTCATGGGATAGGGGGTTTATCCTATGAGGAGAGGTTGAGGAGACTAGACCTGTATTCCTTAGAATTTAAAGGAATGAGAGGTGATCTCATTGAAAAATCTAAAATTCTTACAGGACTTGACAGGGTAGCTGCTTGGAGGATGTTTTCCCTGGCTGGGGAGTCTAGAACCAGGGGCCACAGTCTCAGAATACGGGGTCGGCCATTTAGGACTGAGATGAGGAGAAATGTCTTTATTCAAAGGGTTGTGAATCTTTGGAATTCATTGGGCCATGGATGTTCAGTCGTTGAGTATATTCAAGACAGAGATCAGTAGATTTTTTGATATTAAGGGAATCAAGGGATATGGGGATAGTATGGGAAGGTGGAGTTGAGGTAGAAGATCAGCCATGATCTTATTGAATGGCGGAGCAGGCTTGAAGGGCCGAGTGGCCTACTCCTGCTCCTATTTCATATGTTCTCACCTTTTGGAATTTCAGAAAGTCCCGTCTCGGTAATCCGGAGATATGACAACTTTTTCAACCCTTGAAAGGCTCCTTTTGCAACCCCTTTTGGCATCAGTGGATTTCGACTTAATTCTATAGGGGTTAAAGACATTTGTTAGAAAAGAAAAGCTTTTCATTTGTATTTTTTTTAAAGTTTTGAAATAATTTCAAATACCGCTTAGAATTTTACAACACCGAAGACAAACTTTTGGGCCACTTTGCCTATGCCACTTGATTGCTTAACCCATACCCTTTGACACTTTTATTTCTTTTCAAATATCTATCAACTTTCTTTTTCAAAGTTATTGTGGATTCCCCTTCCACCACTATTTCTGAAAGGGCATTCCATGTCTTAAACAGCATTCTCTTAATGTCTCCCTTTGTTATTTTGGAGATGATTTTAAGTTTATGTCCCCTAGTTACTGATTTACCGACCAATGGAAATAGTTATTCCTATTTACCGCAAATTTGTTCAGATTTCTTCTTGATATTCACTGTTCTAAAGAAAAGAGCCCCAGTTTCTCCAGTCTTTCTTCATAACTAAAGCCTCTTATCCCTGATCTGTACCCTCACCAGGGTCTGAACATCCTTCCTAAAGTAGGGCGTGCAAAATTGGACACCTATGGTCCAAGCAACTATTTTTATAGGTTTAGCATTGCTTTTGTTATGCCCTTATCTATAAAATCTGGGCTTCCATACAACGCAGCATACTGAGCCCCTTCCTTCCAATAGACTGCGCAATTTGAACAATTATGGGTTCAATCCAAATGAAATTTATTTCTGAAGGGAGGTAAATGGTCATCAAGAAGATAATTGCAGAATTTCTAAGATACCGATCGAACATTACAATTAACATTATACAACCTAATTAGGTGTATTCCATTGATGACTGTTCCATGCTTCCATTAGGACAGGAACCACTGAGTAGCTGATCTTCCAATCTGTAGTAATCCTTACAATCTACCTATTAGATCTGCCTATTCATTCCTGCCTGACTCTGACACCCCACTCACCAGCTGGCATTGGGATTATCAACTTCAAGCTGGACTGACTGAACCATTATGTAAACTAACATGGACCAAATCAAATTCCTACAAGTTAAAAATGTGTCTTCTGGAATAAGGAAAGCATTTTGGAGCACATTTCTCCTTGGCGTGCCATCCTGCCATCTGGCGGAGGCGGAGGTCCCCAATTGAGGGCTCTCTATGCGGGAGTCCTCCCCTTCTCTATTGGGGACTTGGCCTGGAGGGTGTTGCACGGAGCAGTCCCATGCAACAAGTTTTTAAGTAGTTTACGGACCCCTAGGCCGCCTGCTTTTTCTGCGGCCTTGAGTCCGTATTCCATGTTTACATGGAGTGCGAGAGGTTGCAGCCCCTGTTTCACTACCTAAAGGAGCTGCTCCTCAAATTTTGCCTGCACTTTAGTCCCACGCTCCTGATCTATGGTCACGCGGTGCGGAGGGGAGTGGGCGGGTCGGAAGACCTCCTCGTGGGACTGCTCCTGGGCCTGGCCAAAGTGGCCATCAACAGGTCCAGGCAGCGGGCGGTTGAGGGGGCCGTCAGGCCCGATTGCCTGCCTCCCTTTCGCAGCTATATTCACGCCTGGGTGGCCCTGGAGATGGAGCACGCGGTGTCCGCCGGCACACTCGAGGCCTTCCAAGACAGGTGGGCACCACGGGGACTGGAGTGCATCATCACCCCAGCCGATGTGATTTTGATTTAGGTCGATGGGCCTTGTTTGATGTTTTATTGAGTTGCAATTAGGTGGCACACCAAAAGAGAGGAGCACATTTCTCAGGTCGCAAATTGAATGGCCCTTTGAGGGGAAACACTCTAATTGCAAAATCAACCAGCAAGGTAAGACAAACATTATGTCGTTATCAAATCAAGAATCAGTTGTAATCAAGAGAATGGCTGCATTAACGACCACAAGTAAGCCACATGTCCAACAAAAATGACTTTCCCACTCCACACAGGCAGTATAAAGTAGGAGATGGGGTCTACTTAAGATATGTGGTGGAGAGCTCCAAATTGGCTGTAAAAGTAATTATGCAGTACTGCAAGCCTTAGCATTCAAGAGGATGAAGAAAGGGGATTTAGAAATTTAAAAATAAATGAAGAACCTTTTCCAAATACATCCATAAAAAAAATGGTAAAAAGTCACCAAGATTTCAGTGCTGCTTCGAAACATATTGTCAGGCTGTTAGGATTTTTTTTCATTCACAGGATGTGGGCGTCGCTGGCAAGGCCAGCATTTATTGCCCATCCTTCATGGACCTCGAGAAGGTGGTGGTGAGCCGCCTTGAACTGCTGCAGACTGTGAGGCGAAGGAGCTCCCACCGTGCTGTTAGGGAGGGAGTTCCAGGATTTTGACCCAGCGACGATGAAGGAACGGTGATATATTTCCAAGTCAGGATGGTGTGTGACTTGGAGGGGAACTTGAAGGTGGTGGTGTTCCCAGGCGCCTGCTGCCCTTGTCCTTCTAGGTGGTAGAGGTCGTGGGTTTGGGAGGTGCTGCTGAAGAAGCCTTGGCGAGTTGCTGCAGTGCATCCAGGCAAGTGGAGAGTATTCTATCACACTCCTGACTTGTGCCTTGTAGATGGTGGAAAGGCTTTGGGGAGTCAGGAGGTGAGACACTCGCCGCAGAATACCTAGCCTCTGACCTGCTCTTGTAGCCACAGTATTTACGTGGCTGGTCCAGTTAAGTTTCTGGTCAATGGTGACCCCCAGGATGTTGATGGTGGGGGACTCGGTGATGGTAATCTCTTTGAATGTCATGGGGCGGTGGCTAGACTCTCTCTTGTTGGAGATGGTCATTGCCTGGCACTTGTGTAGTGCAAATGTTACTTCCCACTTATTAGCCCAAGCCTGAATGTTGTCCGGCTCTTGTTGCATGCGGGCACGGACTGCGTCATTATCTGAGGAGTTGTGAATGGAACTGAACACTGTGCAGTCATCATCGAGCATCCCCATTTCTGACCTTATTTTGAAGGGAAGGTCATTGATGAAGCAGCTGAAGATAGTTGGGCCTTGGACACTGCCCTAAGGAACTCCTGCAGCACTGCCCTTGGGCTGAGATGATTGGCCTCTAACAACCACAACCATCTTCCTTTGTGCTAGGTATGACTCCAGCCAGTGGAGAGTTTTCCCCCTGATTCCCATTGACTTCCATTTTACTAGGGCTCCTTGATGCCACACTCGATCAAATGCTGCCTTGATGTCAAGGGCAGTTATTCTCACCTCACCTTTAGAATCAGCTCTTTTGTCCATGTTTGGACCAAGACTGTAATGAGATCTGCAGCAGAGTGCTCCTGGTGGAACCAGAATTGACCAGGTTATTGGTGAGTAAGTGCTGCGTAATCGCACTGTCGCCGACACCTTCCATCACTAAACTGATGATTGAGAGTAGGCTGATGGGGCGGTAATTGGCCGAAAGGGAATTGTCCTGCTTTTTGTGGACAGGACATACCTGGGCAATTTTCCACTGTCAGCGTTGTAGCTGTACTTAGCTAGGGAAGCGGCTAGTTCTGGAGCACAAGTCTTCAGCACTACAGCTGGGATGTTGTCGGGGCCCATAGCCTTAATGCTTCATTCCAGTGAGAGATGTCTAAAATGCCCCTGACATATATATCTGCACGGTTTAATTCTACGGGCAGGATGAGCAATTGCACTGGAGGCATTACCGATAATATTGACATTAAAGCAGTACTGTAGATTTTTAAAATTAGTATTTGATCAATGATGCAGTGGGTTGAGTTTAAAAGGTGCTTAAAAGTTTCCCGCATGGCAGTAATACAAAATTCCAGGAATTTTCATCCACGTTAAAGTTTAACATATTTCACTGACATTTGCAGTTATCATGAATTTGTGGGTCTTTTCTAAAAATTAAATCTTCCATAACACCCTAATACTGATTTCATTCAACCAAGGATATTCACACGAAATGAGTATGTGTGAGATTCAGAACTTTTCATACCGAGAGCAAACATGTTGGACATTCCTTCAAAGGGTTTCTTTTTCACATAGTTTATTTTGTTGTCACATACGTGGAGTTCAAGGAGAGTCTTTGGCATGTTCTCTGGAACGGTACTGATTAGATTCTTGGCAAGATATAACCGCCTGAGATTGTGGAGTGAGGAAAAGGCCTTGGGATGGATCCTTTGCAGCCTGTTGTTCACAAGAATTAAAATCTAAAATTAAATTAGAAACAAACAAACAGAAAATGAATTGAGAATTCAGAAACAGACGAGGGTGTAATTTTCTGAGTGCGCAGTGGCAGTAGGGAGCTCATCCGTTGCCAGTGAAAGTCAGAAAATCATGGGCGTTCCTTCAGTGTATACTTACAAAATTACCCCAGAAGAAAGAGGAGCTTGCATGTTATATTACGCTTTATATGGCCTCAGGGCAATGGGATTAGTTGTAAATTGCTCCAGCAAAGAGCCGGCACAGACACAGTGGACCAAATGGCCTCCTCCTGTGCTGTAAACGTCTATGGTTCTAAGAAGTGATACAAAGGAACCATCTGGATACAGATTTTGGGATTGGTATTTTTTGAACTCTCTGGGCTGGATTTTGCCAATGGGGAGCTTTTGGAGGCGGGACTCCCACTTGTCGGGTTTCAGTCCCGCCTCCATCGACTTCTGGCCAACCCACGCTATTTTCCCTTGATTGACCTGGTTAAGCCCGCCCAGCGGGCTTTGCAGTCCAATTAAGGGGAAGCCGGTTACAGAGAATGTCAAAGTATGACGTTTCATCTGTCAAAGATGCTCTGTGAAGCTGTCAAACACTGACATTATCTGTAGTTTGATGAGTTCATGAATTCAAGACCTCATCAAACCTCTTTCTTTTGTAGAAATTAGATGGTTGCTGCATTGGAGAATGCAACGGCCATCAGTCATCTCTACCGCGGAAGTGCGAGACTCTCCGCATACCCACCGATTGAAACCTGCAGGAAGAAACAAAGGTAAGTACACATTTTCTAACACTTTACACTTACCTCAGATACTCACCTCTCCACACTTGCATGCATCACTCACCCCCACTGCACACTTTTGGACCCCTCCGACGCCCGCAGACCCGGTACTCACCTTGGTGACCCTGGCGGGTTTCGGAACCTTCGGGAAGCCCGCACTTGTGAGGGCAAAAAGGGGATAATCCTATTTTCTGCCTGTTAACTACCTGCTAACAGGCAGCTAATAGGCTTTAATCCCTTCCCGCCTCCAAGGAGATGGGACTCGGCGCGGGATGGCTACCCGCCTCCTGGTAAGATGGCATGGAGGCGGGTTGGGCACCCGCCCCCAAATTCTGCCATTTTCCCGGCAGTCCCGCCTCCAAACCCGCCTCCCCAGGGCTGGCAAAATCGCCCCCAAATTGTCTATAAGATCAGAGTGAACATTTTGTAATTTCAGCGAACAGAAAGAAGCTTTACACAATTGAATAGAAACAAAAACTGACCTAACCCAAATGAACATTAAGGTTGTTCACAGCTGTTTGTCGGGTGGGGACGGGGTGTGTGCGGGTGTGGGGAGGTGAAATTACACTGTAAAATAACAGGCTCATTTTAATCAATGGGAATATTTTGGCCACTTTACTCACCTGAAGCTTCTTTAGATTTTTTAAGTCATTTTCCTTCAGCTCTCTGATCTTGTTATTCTGAAGATCCAGCAAAGTGGTCTCGGGTAGAATGTATGCAGGTACTTTGGTGAGACCTACGGCAGACAAAAGGCTATCTTAAACAATTTCAATCTATATAGCTTATTGAAGCATGTAAGCTCCTGTACGAAAGGTAGATTCATTGATGATTTCTAAGGGCATTAACTTCTGGCTGAATTTAATTTGCATTTGAAATTGCTATTTGACTGCAGAGCTGCCATTACATCACTCTCGCCCATTGCATTCTGGGCAACAGGCCACAGTAACGTGTTTTTTAAATTCATTTTATGGGATGTGGGCGTTGCTGGCAAGGCCAGCATTTATTGCCCATCCCTAATTGCCCTTGAGAAGGTGGTGGTGAGCTGCCATCTTGAACCGCTGCAGTCCGTGCGGTGAAGGTACTCCCACAGTGCTGTTAGGGAGGGAGTTCCAGGATTCTGACCCAGCAACGATGAAGGAACGGCCGATATATTTCCAAGTCAGGATGGTGTGTGACCTGGAGGTGATGGCGCTCCCATGCACCTGCTGCCCTTGTCGGTAGAGGTCGCAGGTTTGGGAGGTGCTGCCGAAGAAGCCTTGGGGAGTTGCTGCAGTGTATCTTGCAGATGTGGCGAGTTGCTGCAGTGCATCTTGCAGATGGTACACACTGCAGCCACGGTGCGCCAATGGTGGAGGGAGTGAATGTTACATCCAGTGCTTTCTGGGTTATAGTCCACAGTGATGTTGTTGACACAGTTTTGTATTATAACTTTCAACAGAGTTTTCGTACATGATGGAAATAGGCTTGTAAATGTATCTACATTCAAAGAGAAAAATGACAATAACAGATAAACAAAAATGGAGGCGGAAATTCCTTTAGGCCCATTTTCCGAACTGAAATGGCCATCACGCATGGAGTGCACGCATCAAGCAGGCCTGAAATTGGGCGTCAGGCCTCGTTAACATTACCTGAATGAGCTGCCACCACCTGCCATGCCTGCACAGGTAGCTCGCCCATTTGATAGAGACTCCAGGCTGCTTACCTCGCCGTCAGTGGTTGTAGGTAAGTCCTAAACCAGCCATTAGGCCTCTCATTTACATATGCAAGGGGCCTAACACCTGCTTTAGGTGGCCGCCAGGAATGCCTGAGAAATGGCCTGTGCCAATATTGGGTTGAATGTCTTTCAGGCGTCTCTTGGACGCGGGGCATTGGTCCCGAAATTGGACTTTGTCGCGCCCATTTTATGCCCTAAAATGGACGCAATGAGGTCCAGTTTGTACCCCATGATGTTTCATTGAAAATTGCAATGGCATGCTAAATTTTCAGTTGTGAAATGTTTTACGGGCTCCTTAATTCTCCATTTGCTCGACCTATGATTTGACGGTTTGCCACTTACCACTCCAATGGACTGGTGAATGTTAGGGAATTTTTCTTGTTCATGAATAAGTAGGTTCCAGCTCAGAAACCGTGACATCTCCTGAAATGCCCCACCCAAAATGAATTGGACAAAATAAGAAGTAATGGTGCCCCTGCACGTACAATGCCACAAGCTGGGTTTTCCATTAAAAAAAAGCAGGAAAATACGGCTGAAGTTGTAAATAGAAATGTTGAGTTTGCATTTAAGTTAGGTCTTTGTGTATCTGTTTCTCTTTTGCAATTGTGACATTTGGTTAACTACAAGAAGGAGAAAAAGAAAATTGTTAAGCCATTTATTAAAGGGTGGAAAAAGCAACTCATCTGCCTCACAAACAGCAATATCTGTCAATCAGAGTTGACGGTGGTCATAGAGAGGGTTACAGTCTAGACAGCCGTCCACCCTCCTGGCTGAAGACAGAAGCATATAGGGAAGGTAGGAACATGGGGAAAATGTCGATGAGACTTTAATTCAACCTTTCATTATTTTGCACCAAAAAGATGGAGATTAACATTAACTTAGTGTTAGATTTCAGCGGACGCTTGAAAGTTTAATCTTAAGACCCGTAAAATTAATTGCCTCAGCTGAACTAATTAGCAAAGTCACAGCAAGTTGGTACTTTTGTAGACCAGATGTTTTCTGAACTAGACAGAAAAAGAACCATTTTATATCCTATCTGTTTGTCTGCGTATCTATATACAATGTTCCTATATTAACGTTTGCCAGTGGCTGGGCTACACAGAGCCATTGTGAAGCAAAAACTAAGGTCAAGTAAAACCGTCTAATTTGGATCACACCCATCATAAGCTATTGCTGCTTTCCGCATAAACAGGATTTTAGGCAACATTAAGACGCGAGTCATACATATTTTTAAAGCTATGTACTCTCCCACAATTAGTCAGTTTCCTTATTTTCTTCAAAACAGTATGAAATTGACACTGCCTGAATGTGGCAATAATCAGAATAGTAATTGGATCCACTGTACAACATGACTGGGTTTTTTGGTTTTAAAAGGAAATTACCCAATACAGCTACTGTTCTGTTCCTCCCAGATCATTTGTTATAATGACTACTGTTACGATGTTGCTTACTTTGCTCATTTTTTCCAACTATCAAGTCCTCAGGGTTTACCATTTCTGAAAATCTGTTGCTGATTAACTGAAGGAAGGACCCTGTAAAAATGCAATACAATTTTCTGACTCGATTATACAAATCTCATACAACATTTCCTTGACATGTCTTTTCAATGGGAACAGATGAATTCCATTTAGCCCGATATTCACTGACTATCAAGTCAAAGGCTGACAAACGAGACAAATTCTTTTTCAATCATCCCTTCCCCATCATAGCCAGTAATGTCAAGTTTAGAGTGAATACTACCATTATGGACTCCTGTAGTTCCAGCAGAGTGACTGCAACAGCCGTCGCCTCTAATCTGCTTGTCACAGTATAGGTCTGTGAAAGGCCTGTCAAAGTAGCTGCACAATTTTGTCCTAGATGGGTATGGCAGTGCTGTTTATGGTATTACTTATTAAACGGACTAAAGCATCTATTGTTAAAAGCTTCCAGGGGCATCACAGTGAAGATTTTTGGCTCAGTTGATATTAGTCGTGCCTCTGAGGCAGGAGGTTCAAACCTCATTGCGGGGCCTTGGAATGTAATCTAGGCTGACACTCCAGTGCAGGATTGAGGGAGTGCTGCACTGTTGGAGCTACCTTCTTTTGGATGAGACATTAAACTGAGGCCACACTTGCCTGTTCAGGTGGACTATAAAGCTCCTACGGCACAATTAGAAGAAAAGCAAAGAGCGCTTTCCTGGTCCAACATTCTTCCCAACCAACATCACCAAAAGTAGATTATCTGGTCATTCATCTCATTGCTGCTTGTGAGACCTTGCTGTGTACAACATGGCTGCCACACTCCCATACATAGCAACAGAGACTGCAGTTCAAAAAATAATTTCTAGTGGAGAGCTTTAGGATATCCCCAGTATTACAGTGCTGTATAAAAAGCTCTTTCTTTTCTAAAATAACTCATCTTGAAGAACATTTCTTGAACGTGCTTCAAAAATGATTGTCCATCTTATTTCTTATCAGGTCTCATGATTCTTTCTTTGGGTATTAAAAGAATGTCACCATTGACCAGAAACTTAACTGGTCCAGGCACATAAATACTGTGGCAACAAGAGCAGGTCAGAGGCTGGGTATTCTGCGGTGAGTGTCTCACCTCCTGACTCCGCAAAGCCTTTCCACCATCTACAAGGCACAAGTCAGGAGTGTGATGGAATACTCTCCACTTGCCTGGATGAGTGCAACTCCAACAACACTCAAGAAGCTCAACACCCTCCAGGACAGAGCAGCCCACTTGATTGGCACCCCATCCACCACCTTAAACATTCACTCCCTCCACCACCGACGTACCGTGGCTGCAGTGTGTACCATCTACAAGATGCACTGCAGCAACTCGCCAAGGTTTCTTCGACAGCACCTCCCAAACCCGCGACCTCTTCCACCTAGAAGGACAAGGGCAGCAGGCGCATGGGAATACCACCACCTGCAAGTTCCCCTCCAAGTCACACACCATCCTGACTTGGAAATATCGCCGTTCCTTCATCGTCGCTGGATCAAAACCCTGGAACTCCCTCCCTAACAGCACTGTGGAAGTACCTTCACCACACAGACTGCAGCGGTTCAAGAAGGTGGCTCACCACCACCTTCTCGAGGGCAATTAGGGGCGGGCAATAAATGCTGGCATTGCCAGCAATGCCCAGATCCCATGAACGAATTAAAAAAATAAAAGAATGTTGTTGGGAAATAATGCTGCAGGATCCTAATGGATTAATAGCCTTTTCCCCCCATCTAGCTCCTTGGCTAACAAACACTGTCAGGGAAGAGAGATGCACGTGCACTTGAAAACTAGACCACCTGGGAAAGACTGGATGCTGTCTATTAAAACACCAATCAGGACAGACTCAGACTCACCAGACCAAGGGTTGGAAAAATCCCTCTTAAATACACTACTAGGTTTTAAAAAAATGAAGGTATAAACACTGGCAACAACCAATGTTACTTTGGTTCTGGCTGTAGATTCCAGACAGTCGGTGGTCATCTACCATAGCTGTGTAAATTAATGATGAGATGCACACAATACTTGCATTGGCAGCAGTTCAGAGAAGGTTCACGAGGTTGATTCCGGAGGTGAAAGGGTTGTCTTATGAGGAAAGGTTGAGCAGGTAGGGCGTATACTCATTGGAGTTTAGAATAATGAGAGGGGATCTTATTGAAACATATAAGATTCTAAGAACATAAGAAATAGGAGCAGCAATAGGCCACTTGGCGCCTCGAGCCTGCTCCGCCATTCAATAAGATCATGGCTGACCTAGGGCTCAAAGCCACTTCCCAGTCCGCTCCCCATAACCCTTCACTTCCTTATCTTGCAAAAATTTGTCTATCTCTACCTTAAATGTATTTAATGACCCAGCCTCCACAGCTCTCTGGGGCAGAGAATTCCACAAATTTATGACCCTCTGAGAGAAGAAATTCTTCCTCATCTCAGTTCTAAAATGGTGACCCTTTATTCTGAGACTATGCCCCTGAGTTCTAGATTTCCCCATGAGGGGAAACATCCTCTCTGCATCTACTCTGTTGAGCTCCTCAGTATCTTATATGTTTCGATAAGATCACCTCTCATTCTTTTAAATTCCAATGAGTATAGGCCCAGCCTGCTCAACCTTTCCTCATAAGTCAAACCCCTCATCTCTGGAATTAACCTTGTGAATCGTCTCTGAACTGCCTCCAATGCAAGTATATCCTTCCTTAAATAAGGAGACCAAAACTGTATGCAGTACTCAAGGTGTGGTCTCACCAATACCCTGTACAGTTGTAGCAGGACTTCCCTGCTTTTATACTCCAACCCCCTTGAAATAAAGGCCAACATTCCATTTGCCTTTTTGATTACTTGCTGTACCTGCATGCTAATTTTTTGTGTTTCATGCACAAGGACCCACAGGTCCCTCTGAATTGTAGCATTTTGTAATCTCTCTCCATTTAAATAATAGTTTGCTTTTTTATTTTTCCTGCCAAAGTGTATAACCTCACACTTTCCCACATTATACTCCATCTGCCAAATGTTTGCCCCATCACCTAGCCTGTCTATATCCCTTTGCAGATTCTTTGAGTCCTCTGCACAACTTGCTTCCCCACCCATCTTTGTATCATCCGCAAACTTGGCTACATTACACTCGATCCCTTCATCCAAGTCATTAATGTAGATTGTAAATAGTTGGGGCCCCAGCACCGATCCTTGCGGCACCTCACTAGTTACCGTTTGCCAACCAGAAAATGACCCATTTATCCCGACTCTCTGCTTCCTGTAAGTTAGCCAATTCTCTATCCATGCTAATATATTACCCCCAACTCCGTGAGCTCTTATCTTATGCAGTAACCTTTTATGTGCCACCTTATTGAATGCCTTCTGGAAATACAAATACACCACATCCACTGGCTCACCCTTGTCCACCCTACTTGTTATATCCTCAAAGAACTCCAGCAAATTTGTTTAACCTGATTTCCCTTTCCTAAAACCATGCTGACTCTGTTTGACTGCAGTATGTTTTTCTAAATGCCCTGCTACTGCTTCCTTAATGAAGGACTCCAGCATTTTCCCAACAACAGATGTTAGGCTAACTGGTCTATAGTTTCCTGCTTTCTGTCTCCCTCCTTTCTTAAATAGGGGTGTTACATTAGCGGTTTTCCAATCTGCTGGGACCTCTCCAGAGTCCAGGGAATTTTGGTATATTGCAACCAATGCATCCACTATCTCTGCAGCCATTTCTTTTAAGACCCTGGGATGCAGGCCATCTGGTCATGGGGACTTGTCGTCTTTTAGTCCCATTATTTTACCGAGTACTATTTCCTTAGTGATAGTGATTGTCTTTAGTTCCCCACTCCCTGTGGCCCCTTGATTATCCATTATTGGGATGTTGTTAGTGTCTTCTACAGTGAAGACAGCTGCAATTCTGAAGGGACTTGACAGGGTGGATGCAGAGAGGATGTTTCCCCTCATGGGGGAATCTAGAACGAGGGGGCACAGTTTCAGGATATGGGGTCGCCCATTTAAAACGGAGATGAGGAGGAATTTCATCTTAGAGGGTCGTGAATCTTTTGGAATTCTCTACCCCAGAGAGCTGTGGAGGCTGAGTCATTGAATATATTCAAGGTGGAGATAGACAGATTTTTGAGAAACAGGGTTATGGGGAGCAGGCAGAAAGTGGAGTTGAGGCCAAGATCAGATCAGCCATGATCTTATTGAATGGCGGAGCAGGCTCGAGGGGCCGAATGGCCTACTCCTGCTCCTGTTTCTTATGTTCTTATAGTGGTTCACATATCCCAAAGGCCTCTTTTTCTCTTAAAGGGACGAAACCAACTGCAGATGAAATGGTTGAAACTGGATATAAATTGAGCATTTACACCCTAAATAAATAAATCCAGCTTTGGCTCACATCCCTAGCCTGTTCCAAGATTAATGTTAATTAAGAAATGCTGTGTGATTCTGGACACTGCCTGATCATAATAAAGCGATTATTAAGAATTACTGGAAGTAGTTTCTGCAGATGTTACATGAAAGCAAAGTCATGTGTATCTTGAAACCTGAACAGTTGTTTAATATCTCAAGATTAAGGAACAGCTTCTTTGATCTGGATCATAACATTTTTTTTAAACAGAGTCTGGACTGATTTGAACTGTACCTCTCACAATTCTAGCAGTCATTTTAATAAGAATAGAAGAAACGCTGATTTGTTGAGACCTCAGTTTTGTTTGCTGCTTTCTAAGTAAGAGTTTCATTCCTACATTACAACCGTGACTACACTTCCAAAAAAAAGTGCTTAATTCGCTGCAAAGCTCTTCAGGACGTCCCGAGGTCGTGAATGGCGCTATCTAAATGCAAGGGGCTAGATTTTCAGTTGCTTGCGCCAGCAGTTAGCGCCTTAAGAGAAGTGATTTCCGGGCGCTATGCGTGTAGCGCCCGGGCGCAGCGCAGTTTGCGCCCCGCCCCAAATTAAGTTGCCCGTTAGCGCCGGCGCAAAGTTTAGCGCCCGCCCGGATGCGCGCGCAGAAAATGACGTCACATCCTCGTGCAACGCCCTTTGGCCGCCCCGATTGCAAACTTCAGTCGGACCGCCCCATTGTGCGGCGGGCGGCCGGAGCGTTTGGAAAAAGGAACGCAACACAACCAGCGCGGGCCCCGGGGGGCGCTAATTAAAGGGAACGTCCTCTCCAGTATAAAGGCCATCCATTATTTCAGAAAACAGTCTTGTGCAACGCATTTCTGGAGACACAACAAGGAGGATAGCTAACTGGTTTCAAGCAGCAAGAGCCAGGTATTTTTGGACTCAGGCAACAGCGCTGCAAGTGGCCATTTGGAAATTAGAGTGTTTGCCAGGATTTGATGGGGGTTGCATGGGGTGCCAACGCGGAGCTGCAGCTCCATGTCCGTAGGGCTCGCAGACGTATTGTGAGAGGGGCAGCCCTGGCTAGAGGCAGAGGGGGCTACAGGCGTCGGCCACGTAGGCCTTACCCAGTCAGGCTATACCGCCAGCAGCGCTCCTACCTAAACATGAGTGCCGCGCGATGTGTTAAAAGGCTCCGATTCCGGAAGGGGGTGATTGCAGAGATCTGCCACCTGCTTCGCCGAGATCTGCGGCCAAAGCTCAGGTGCAGGACGTCTCTGTCGGTGGAAGTGAAGGTGACAGTGGCATTGAACTTCTATGCCACCGGCTCCTTCCAATACGCTGCTGGGGACATAGCAAACATCTCCCAGTACGGCGCGCATCGCTGCATCCGCCAGGTGACCGAAGCACTGTTCAGAAGGAGAAGCCAATTCATCTCCTTCCCCATGGCCCTGGAGAGCCAGCATCAGCGCGCATTGGGATTTTCCAGACTCGGGGAATTCCCCTTGGTGCAGGGCGCCATTGACTGTACGCATGTGGCTTTGCGGGCCCCTCTGGAGCATGGCGAGCAGTATCGCAACAGGAAGGGCTACCATTCTCTGAATGTGCAGCTGGTCTGTGACCACAAGCAGCGCATCATGGCAGTCAATGCCAGCTTCCCAGGCAGCAGCCACGATGCCTTTATCCTGCGGCAGAGTACTGTGCATGACATGTTCCAGGCACAGCCTCCCCCAAGAGGATGGCTACTCGGGGACAAAGGCTATCCTTTGTGCACCTGGCTCATGACCCCGCTCCGCGCGCCCAGGACCGCTGCTGAAGAGGCCTACAACGAGAGCCATCAAACCACCCGCAACATCATCGAGCTAACTATTGGGGTCCTCAAGCAGCGGTTCCGCTGCCTTGATCGCTCCGGAGGAGCTCTCCAGTATTCGCCGGACCGGGTCTCCCAATTTGTGGTGGTTTGCTGCATGCTACACAACCTGGCTATCCGCAGGACTCAGGCACTGCCACCTGACGTTGGACCAGCACCTCAGGAGGAGGAGCAGGAGGAGCATGAGGAGGAGGAGGAGGAGGAGGAGGAGGAGCAGGAGTACGTTCCCAGGAGGGAGCGACCAGGGCCAAGGGCCGCACGACGCCACCTTATTACACGGTACTTCTAAGCCCCCTGTCAGGGAATGGCCAGGGGCCATGAGGGAAGATGAATGCAGCCGCTCCGCAAGCCCTCAGCCGGCGAAGCCAACAAACACTAAGAAGAACAACCATGGAGACTGCATGAATAAAGATAATTTTTTATTAAACAAAAATGAAAAGCCCTTCCCACATGAATCCCCAAAAACAATAAACGGGCCCCACAAAAAGCCCAACAAACGACTCACTCCCACAAACTGGGGAGGAGCCACTCCACCTTTATTGAAACCGGGCCTCAACGTCGGCCTAACGCAAAAAAAAAGCCCTCCAAAAGCACAACCATGGGCAAAATAAAGATGGCCACCGCCATATTAAAGGAAAGCTGGCCACACCCTCTACTGAGTGGCCCGCGAGGGCGAGACCTTGGCCAGCATTTTGCCTCCCCTGCCCTGCCTGCTGCTCCTTCGCAAGCTCTGCCCAGTGGCTGCTGCGAGGCTGGGGGAAGGCGCCTGAGGCTCAGATGCCCTTCCGCCAGATGCCACTGGGGGGCGGCCTACACGGCGTTTGGGCCTCGAGGGGCCGTCTCCTGAGTGGCGCGCCTGAGCCTGGCCACCATCAGCTGCAGCCGCTTGCCCTTGACGCCCCAGAGGGGGAATGGCGGCGACGGATGGTGCAATGTGGGCCAGCTGGCGTCTGGGATGCGCTGGCTGGTGCTGTGGCGCGGTGGCACTCGGCCGGGCCCGCACTGCAGGATCCGCAGCAATCAGCCGACGGCCGGCTTGCTGGGATGGTCCAGCGCGGCGCCTGCCCTGGCGATGCCTGCCTGAGACAGCGCGTGTGGCAGCAGTGAGTGGCCCTCTGGTCCTGGTGTGCGCGCGCATCACATCCGCCAGGGTCTTGACGGCATCAGTTAGCATGCGGCCAGTCGCGGCAGTTGCTGCCCCGAACTCGCGCACACTGGTCGCCAGCGACTCGATGGCCTCAGGCATGCGCCCCACCACGCTCATGAGCTCCGTGTGGCGCCGGTCCGAGTCGTCGGCCATCTGATCGAGCTTCCGCACCTCCTCCGAAGTGAAGGTGTCCGGACTGGAGTCGCGACTCTCCCGCTGGGGAGGAGGGGGCCGAACTAGGGGACCCTTGCCGCGTTGGTGACGGCGAGTTTGCCGAGCAGCAGCACTCCCCTCTGATCCTTCCCCCCTTTGGGGGGAAGGCCGCGGGCCACGCGCACGGCTGCTGGGTGGCTGGACGCCACTGGTCCCAGAAGCTGCATTGCCCTGCGACAGTTCCTCCAGGCACTCGTCCAGTGAGGAGGTGTCGAGCATTTCCTCCTCTCCTGCGGGACGTGACTGTTCCCCCGAAGGTCCGGCTTGCTCCTCCTCCTCCTCCTGGTTGGAGGTGCTGTCACTGGCAGCCTCAGGGTCCTGGTCGTCACCAGCTGAAAGCAGGAATGCACAAGAGTAGCTTCAGAGTGAGGAGACGGCGTCAGCGAGGGAGTTAGGACTGGTGGGATTCAGCGCATTGGTGGGACAGTGGCAAAGGAGATAGCTCGGATGGGCCAGTGCGACGCGAGAGGGCCAAAAGGCGAGGTCCTTACCATTGCCGGGCAGTGGAGGGTCGGATACACCGCACGCTGTGGGGACAATCACACGTGCTCCCATGAGCACACACACGCGCTCCTCCAGCCGAGTGAGCTCCTGCAGCTTGGCGCGGCCACCCCTGGCACGGGCCTGGCGATTAAACGCTACTTTAGCCTGCAAGAGAAAGGACGGGCTGTAAGGGCGCAGTGAAGCCCTGATGTAGTGTGCACTGCCTCCCATGGTGGAATAGCTTGGCCAGAGTGAAGCCCTGATGTAGTGTGCACTGCCTCCCATGGTGGAATAGCTTGGACAGAGTGAAGCCCTGATGTAGTGTGCACTGCCTCCCATGGTGGAATAGCTTGGCCAGAGTGAAGCCCTGATGTAGTGTGCACTGCCTCCCATGGTGGAATAGCTTGGCCAGAGTGAAGCCCTGATGTAGTGTGCACTGCCTCCCATGGTGGAATAGCTTGGACAGAGTGAAGCCCTGATGTAGTGTGCACTGCCTCCCATGGTGGAATAGCTTGGCCAGAGTGAAGCCCTGATGTAGTGTGCACTGCCTCCCATGGTGGAATAGCTTGGACAGAGTGAAGCCCTGATGTAGTGTGCACTGCCTCCCATGGTGGAATAGCTTGGACAGAGTGAAGCCCTGATGTAGTGTGCACTGCCTCCCATGGTGGAATAGCTTGGACAGAGTGAAGCCCTGATGTAGTGTGCACTGCCTCCCATGGTGGAATAGCTTGGCCAAAGTGTAGAGTGCCGAATGGCCATTTGATGCTCATGACTGTCCCAATGCTGCTGGCTGAGGGCTGGCCAAAAGGACTTTCAGGTCCCTTTGCCCATCATGTCAGGTGTACATGCAAGAATGAGGAGGAGACTGGAAAGGCTACTCACCCTCACAATCCTGGTCAGATCGTTGTACTTCTTACGGCATTGTGTGTGGGTCCTGGGGGCCTCGCCGGTGAATGTCACCCTCTGGGCGATCTGCTTCCAGGCTTTGGTGTAGTCGTGGTGGGTTGGATTCCTCCCACTGTCTGGAAACAAGATCTTGCGCCTCACCTCCAGAGCTGTGAGCATGATGTCCAGATCACCCTCTGAGAAGCGCAGGGCACGCTGACGGGCCTTCTCTGGCGTTGCCATGACTCCCTGGGGCTGAGCAGTAGTGTTGAGGCCTCTTTGCAAGGCTGCAGTGTGCAGGGCGTGGCAGCAGACTAATTCGTCCCTTCCCCCTTTAAGAGCTGGTCGGCACCACGGGGTCTGCTGTCAGTGCAAAAATGACCGCACCCGTGCTGCGCCCCGCCTGGGCGCTATCCCTCTGGACCGCCGGCTTAGCGCCTAAAGAGAGTAGTGGAACGCCTCTTTTAGCGCTCCACCAACCTCTTAGGGCGAAGCCACTGAATTCCCGGCAACGGGGCGCTACTTTGGGGCGGGCGCTAACTTCGGGCGGGCGCTAAAGCTAGCGCCCCAAAACTGCCTAAACTGAAAATCTAGCCCAAGGTCTTTCCTTTTAAAAAAAAATGTATTTCTACATGTGCAACACAAACTGTCAATGTGTGAAAGTAATGCAGAACCACAAGATTCGGTGCTGCAACAACAACAACAACTTGTATTTATATAGCGCCTTTAACGTAGTAAAACGTCCCAAGGCGCTGCACAGGAGTATTTTAAGACAAGAAAATTTGACGCCGAGCCACATAAGGATAAATTAGGATAGGTGACCAAAAGCTTGGCCAAAGAGATAGGTTTTAAGGAGCGCCTTAAAGGAGGAAAGAGAGATAGTGAGATGGACAGGTTTAGGGAGGGAATTCCAGAGCTTAGGGCCCAGGCAACAGAAGGCACGGCCACCAACGGTTGAGCGATTATAATCAGGGATGCTCAAGAGGGCAGAATTAGAGGAGCGCAGATATCTCTGGGGGAGGTTGTGGGGTTGAAGGAGATTACAGAGTTAGGGAGGGGCGAGCCCATGGAGAGATTTGAAATCAAGGATGAGAATTTTGAAATCGAGGCGCTACTTAACCGGGAGCCAATGTAGGTCAGTGAGCACAGGGGTGATGGGCGAATGGGACCTGGTGCGAGTTAGGTTAGGTGCAGGTTAGAGTGCTATTAGAACCTCAATTACTCTTCATAATGGAATGGATACCACCAGTGGAAAATGGAAATGGGCAGATAATCGGAGGCCCCCCTCACTCCCCCAAGCCCGTATTTAGTATGACACAGAGATCTTTTTAGCTTCTGACTAGTCTGTTTAAATGACCTAATCGCATACACGGATGACACCACATTTTTCCATTCTAAAAATGGGGTATTCTCGGAAAAACGTGCTGGCAGTCTCACTCCTTTGCTCTGCATCAACTGATCCTCTATTTCTACTGGCTACCTGACACAAAGCTATACAGGAAACTCTCGTTTAAACGGCACCTAAATATCCGGAATTCTCTATTAACGGCAAAATTCTCACTCCGAAAACAACACCTCAATAACCGGCAATGTTGCCGAGTCCGAGTCCGAGTCTCCTGCGGTGGCCGAGTTAGTCAGTGAGGGTAGTTCTCCAAACTGCCACTACGCGGCTTCTTGGCGCTGTCAGAAGTCGGAGCACCTCAAAGCCCCTGTAACAGGAGTCTGACTCCCCCGCGCTGCCGGCAGTCTCTTCTGATCCGCCATTTTACAGGGGTACTGTGTGTCTCCCACGCTGCTGGTAGTCATTGCCCTCAACTGGCAGTACTGTACTTAATCAAGCATCTTCCACCATCCATTTAACACAACATTCTGTAGGTGAGTACCCAATTACTGTATACTGCACAGTTCTTGATTTTTTTATTTTTCTTTGTTAATAATAGCCTCGGTAGATAACCCTCTCTGTCATCCGGAATTTTTGATCAACTGGCATCATCCCGGTCCCGTCGGTGCCGGATACCAAAGAGTTTCCTGTATATCAGACCTGCATAGATAGTAAATTCTACCATTTTACCAGGCATCCTGATAACAACTCCTTATCCTGCTGGATCAAGAGTCTAAAGTCCATGAAAAATCAATTAAAAATGCTCAGCTGGAGTTTAGCTCCCACAAAAATTCTTGCAGATGACGGGAGCGTGGATCAACGAGAATCCACCGTAACGTGTGTGCCACGTGATGTTCACAACATTCTGACCTTCCACAGACCACCGCATGCTTGCGATGGACAGTGGAAGTAGCGAGAAAGTAGTTGTCCTTTGACAATCACAGCATTGCCTCGCAATTGTATGTGGGAATATTAGGTATACAGATTTTACACATGTACGCAAGTCATAATATTCACATCACTTACAAGTGACATTCAGATATATTCTTGTAAAAAAAAGTCTTTAGGAAATGTGGGTCCATTTTTTTTGCACTAAAGAATACAGCTGAATATTTTCCCTGGTTGGTGTGTTACTGAACCATATAGAATTTGAAGGTTGATACGATAGCAAAATACTGCGGATGCTGGAAATCCGAAATAACAACAGAAAACGCTGGAAAAACTCAGCAGGCCAGGGCAGCATCGGTGGAGAGAGAAACAGAGTCAACGTTTCAGGTCAATGAGCTTTCGTCAGAATTTGAAAGTTCTTGGCCTGTGCTGAGTTAGCTTCTCTGAAACTAGGGATGCCAATAGAGGGGGCGTAATTGAACTTGGCTCGGGAGGTGAAGATGAACCAGAACCATTGCTGTCCAATGACCACCTACTACAGTGTGTGTGTCAACATCAAGTAAGGGCTAAGCTGTAATGGCCGTATAGCTTTGCTCAGTGAAAGAAGGTCCGCTTAGGCAAAATACTGAAGGATAATGAACTGTACAATACCTTCAGGAGAGAAAAAGGAGAAACATGGGGAGAAAAAGAATGAAATTTGAGATGTATATGGAGCTGGAGGACCCTTCATTTACAGCAATTTCCAAAGAAACCATTTGCTTCCAAATGTACTCGTGTTCTCAAAGCAGGAGATCTTTAGAATGAACTCCTTTTGGAAGAGAACCCATCATAATAACAGCCATGTGCAGTTGCAATTCTGCTTTCTTTCCATAAAAATAGTTTGAACTTTCCTTACCTAAATTAGAACACTGCACCACGCTCATGTGGCAGAGACACCGAGGTGGACATTTGTATTGATGAGTGACGGGATGCTCAGGAGTTGGTCCGGCTGCAGATCCTGATTCCTCTCCCACAATGTCAAAGAAGTTGGACTGCTTGAAGGGCTTAGCCTGGCAGAGCATGAAAGCCACCAGACAGGATATGAAGACCTGAACAGCTCCACTCATGGTGACTGAAAGAAGAGAAAGTCAGGATTTCAGCATCTCTGTATGTTGTTGCTGCTTATTATACAAGTCTAATGTCCAACTTACATCCCTTCCACCAACACTTCAAATCATTAACAGTTCCTATTTACACAATGTCATACAAAACATGATTTTAATTGGAGACAGTTTATTTCTTTTATATATTTTCATGTCCACCCTTGTATTCGTCCCTCCCTTCTCTTTCTTAGGTACATTCCGTGCCCCACACTATTCAGAGAACAGGTTGGCAGCCGTGTCCGTGTGCGTCTCAGTGCTGCTTCGCAGCAGACTCTGGGGAGATGGCCTCGCCCCTCCACATCTCTGTAATCTCCTCCAGGCCTACAAACCTCCGAGACCTCTCCACTCCTTCATTTCTGGCCTCTTGCCCCTCCCTGATTTTCATTGCTCCACCATTTGTTTCTATATTTTTTAAGGCTAAGGGGATCAAGGGATATGGGGAGAAGGCAGGGACAGGGTACTGAATTTGGATGATCAGCCATGATCGCATTGAATGGCGGAGCAGGTTCGAGGGGCCGAATGACCTACTCCTGCTCCTATCTTCTATGTTTCTATGTTTCGATGCCGGCCGTGCCTTCAGCTGCCTGGGCCCTAAGCTCTGAAATTCCCTCCCTAAACCTCTCTACCTCTCTCTCCTCCTTTAAGACGCTCCTTAAAACTGACCTCTTTTGATCCAGCTCTCGGTCAACTGTCCTAATATCTCCTTATCTGGCAAGGTGTCAAATTCTGTTTCATAACGCTTCTGTGAAGCTCCTTGGGACGTTTTACTACGTTAAAGGCACTATATAAATGCAAGTTGTTGTTGCTGTTGTTGATGTAACTGTCTTGTCAGTTTTTTCCCAACCCCCCAGGCTATTAAGTAACTCCTCAAATTTGAGCACTGATCCGCTCAGTTCCGTGCTGCTGAAATCCTGTTACTCTGATAAATTAATGTCAATTTAAATTCAAATTTCACTTTAAAAAAACAATTCAGTAAAGCAAAACATCGATTTTATTTTAAATAGGTCTTTAAATTTAGAGCTTGTAAATACACAGAATTGCAATCCTCTCCCAGTGTTCCAAGAGCTCCTTCTCTATAAGAACATAAGAAATAGGAGCAGGAATAGGCCACTCGGCCCCTCGAGCCTGCTCCGCCATTCAATAAGATCATGGCTGATCTTGGGCTCAAAGCCACTTCCCCGCCCGCTCCCCATAACCCTTCACTCCCTTATCTTGTAAAAATCTGTCTATCTCCACCTTAAATGTATTTAATGACCCAGCCTCCACAGCTCTCTGGGGCAGAGAATTCCACAGATTTACGACCCTCTGAGAGAAGAAATGCCTCCTCATCTCAGTTCTAAAAGGGCGACCCTTTATTCTAAAACTGTGCCCCCGCATTCTAGATTTCCTCACGAGGGGAAACATCCTCTCTGCATCTACCTTGTCGAACCCCCTCAGTATCTTATACGTTTCAATAAGATCACCTCTCATTCTTCTAAACTCCAGTGAGTATAGGCCAAACCTGCACAACCTTTCCTCATGAGTCAACCCCCTCATCTCTGGAATTAACCTAGTGAATCACCTCTGAACTGCCTCCAATTCAAGTATATCATTCCTTAAATAAGGAGACCAAAACTGTACGCAGTACTCAAGGTGTGGTCTCACCAATGCCCTGTACAGTTGTAGCAGGACTTCCCTGCTTTTATACTCCAACCCCCTTGAAATAAAGGCCAACATTCCATTAGCCTTCCTAATTACTTGCTGTACCTGCATGCTAACTTTTTGTGTTTCATGCACAAGGACCCCCAGGTCCCTCTGAACTGTAGCATTTTGTAATCTCTCTCCATTTAAATAATAATTTGCTTTTTAATTTTTCCTGCCAAAGTGTATAACCTCGCACTTTCTCACATTATACTCCATCTGCCAAATGTTTGCCCACTCACTTAGCCTGTCTATATCCCTTTGCAGATTCTTTGAGTCCTTTGCACAACTTGCTTTCCCACCCATCTTTGTAACATCCGCAAACTTGGCTACATTACACTCAGTCCCTTCATCCAAGTCATTAATGTAGATTGTAAATAGTTGAGACCCCAACACCGATCCCTGTGGCACCCCACTAGTTAACATTTGCCAACCGGAAAATGACCCATTTATCCCGACTCGCTGCTTTCTGTTAGTTAGCCAATTCTCTATCCATGCTAATATATTACCCCCAAAATCATGAGCTCTTATCTTATGCAGTAACCTTTTATGTGGCACCTTATCAAATCAAGAAGATTCTTGACAGATCCCAAGTTCCGGGTTTTAGCACATGCGCAGCGCCTGCCTAATCCCGGAGCTTGCACGGCCCCTACGGATGCGTACACACCTCGGTAACACCCGTAGGGTTCGCAAAATACGGCCCATAATCTTATACACACAAACATACGAAAATAAGGGAAAGGGAAAAGACCTACTGGCCCATCCAGCCCATCCCAAACAGTTGTGGTGCCCTATACTTCACAGTAACTACACTCCCCACCCATCCAGAGCTATGTAATATACCAATTAGAGTCATTGGGGGAGAAATTCGGTATCGCCCCGTTAGGGCGCAATTATCGGCCGGGCGCATAGTTTAGCGCCTGGCGCTAATTATCGGCTCTGACTGCAAACTTGGCTTCTATCGCCCCTGGAGGTGATTGGAGTGCTAAATCAGGCGCTACACACCTCCCTTAAGGTGCTAACGCTGAGGAGCAAGGCGCTACCTCAGAGCGCTGGTGAAGCTCATGTGATGTCAGTCAGCAATGGAACACAGACACACTGGCGCCGGCCAGTTCTTAAAGGGAAGGGTTGTTCTTGCTCTCCATCCACACCTTGCTCATTGCAGCCTTGAATCTCGGCCTGGAGAGACCTGTACATCAAATCTGCTGGAAAAACAATGGAGAGGCCCAGGGAAAGATGTCAGAGTGCAGCCTCCATAGTCTCTTCTAAATTGATGCAAGGCAGACCAAGTCAAAATGAACCTGCAAAGTGCTGCTCAGTACCCAAAACTCCTCAACACAGCGCTGAATCTCTCCAGAAGTCTCTCTCTCTCTCACTCAGAATGCGTGGTGCAAAAATGTCGCCGAAAAAAAAGGCAGGAAGCGGTCGCCTTTAAATAGCGCTCCCCCAGTCCCTTCCCGATTGCAAAACGCTCCCCTCAACCTGTCGTTGCTAGCGGCAAGCGGTAAGGCAGGGGGCGCCACTCAATATCCGGTCTGGGGCACTACCGGGGCGTTGCACGCTTGACTGACGTCACGATCTGCGGGCGCTGGAGATCGTGGTGGTAGTGTTTAGCGCCGCCGCAAAATGTCTGGTCAATTTCACGAGCGGCGCAAACATCGGCACGCCCGGGCGCTAGTTGCTTTGCGCCCCATTAGCGCCCTCTTAAGGTGCTAACGGGAGGCGCAAACCAACCAAATGTTTCCCCCATAGAGTCATAACGGCACAGAAGAAGGCCATTCGGCCCATCGAGTCCGTGCCGGACCTCCAAATAAAATAAGCCAGCAGAATATACGTTTTAATATATATATGGGTGTATCTTTAAAAAGAAAATTCAGATTATTGCACCAACAAACAACAAAAAGCAGATAAAAAAACTCAGGCCAATTCTGGAAAAATCTGGAATATTCTTCTCCGAACCCCTTAGGTGATTGATTCACAGTATTTACTGAGTCACTATTTCTTTCAGCGATTCAATATATCCAATTTCCGATAATACTTTCTTTTCCCTGCAGTTTATATGTTATTATGCAAATAGCAAATTCCACTTGCAATATATGAGCAATATTGCAGTAGATTCATACTTTCAAGGAAAGCCGCACAGTCACGGGGATACATGGGAGACCCATGCTTATCAGTCACAAATTGTTTATGAAATCCTGTTGTACCCAAATCATAAAAAGTGGCATCGTGTCAATTTTCTCCCCCTGCTTTTGCAAGAAAAATGGAAACATTTGATGAACAAATATTTGTCCTGTCGCTTCCCCCAGACATAATATAATTTGTCTTTTGGCAATACAGGGAATATCAAACTAGCTCCTCCGATGACTCTGTTGGTAACTACTCTAGCAAGTGTAGAACCAACCCATACAGACCAGGCAGGTTCCAGGCACGGTTCCTGGCCTGTACTAAATGAGCTTGTAGCAGCCAGGGTGAAGCAGCACTGGAACAGCTCTCCTCAGTGCCTCTGGACATGGGAGGGTAAAATCAGGCAAGTTTGCACTCATGACTCTTCTCTGGTAACCCCTGATGGAAACCGTGCGTATGTGCAAAATGCCTGAGAATGGAATTGAACTGCGCTGTCAGGCTCCCATGGTCAAATGGCCTGCTAACGCCCATTGTCTAAGTTCAAATGTAAAGAGCACATCAGAGGAGCAAGGTACTGGAGCGTGATTGGTGGGATTGTACCCTAGCATAATCAGCATTTTCAAGAGAGGAAATGATAAAACAAAGTTATAGAATCTTGTAGTTGGCAGGTACAAAAAAATAATGAAAAAGGTTATGGAATGTTAGCCTTTATAACTAGAGGGCTAGAATATAAAGGGGAGGACATTTTGCTACATCTATACAAAGCCCTGGTTAGACCACACCTGGAGTACTGTGTACAGTGCTGGGTGCCGCACCTTAGAAAGGATATACTGGTCTTGGAAGGAATGTGTAGTGCAGATTCACCAGAATGTTACCAGGGCTCCAAGGGTTAGATTGTGAGGAGATTATATAAACTAGGTTTGTATTCCCTGGAATATAAAAGGTTAAGGGGTGATTTGATTGAGGTTTTTAGGATTTTGAAAGAAATTGATTGGGTAGAGAGAGAGAAACTTTTTCTGCTGGTGGGGGGAGTCTAGGACAAGGGGACATAACCTTCAAATCAGAGCCCGGCCATTCAGGAGAGAAGTTAGGATACACTTCTTCATGCAAAGGGTGGTGGAAGTTTGGAACTCTCCCCCCAAAAAAGTAGATGCTAAGCTCAATTAATAATTTTAAATCTGATTTTTGCTAGCCAAGGGTATGAAAGGATCTGGAGCCAAGGCGGGTGGATGGAGTTAAGATACAGATCAGCCATGATCTCATTGAGTGGTGTACCAGGCTCGAGGGGCTGAATGGCCTCCTCCTGTTCCTATGTTTTATCAGTGTCCCCATTCTGTTAAAAGGCCATGCTGAACAATGAAAATATTAGTCTGTAAACACACGATGATATTGCTAAGTGTCAAATTCAGCCATTGCACATTATGGATAGGAATGAGGAAGCTGAACGTGCCAGTTTAAAAGCAGGAAAGAAATGTGAGAAAGGATCGAGCAGAAAAACTTTAGAAAATATGGTTGACTACAATAGGTGTGATAGCAGAAATATTGAGAAATCTGGAAAGTGTGAAACCTGATCTGAACTAAAAACCAGAGAGCTCCGCTGCTGTTTACCACACAGATTATTTATAGAGAATTAATTTCTTTAACGAGACCAGTCTCCATAGTATTCCCTGAGAAGCACATGTCCCTCTCTATGTATCAGCCCGAACCTTACCCAATGTAGGCCAACATTGCATCAATGACTAGGCTTCCCTCTACTGGATGCATGCGTAATTACACAATGGTAGAGCATTAAAGACAATAGCTGGATATCACGTGCAGGTGCATCCACCTCCAGGCCTGACTTCTTCAAAGAGTTCCTTCCAACCTCTGAAGCTTTACCCAATATAAACACAAAATAGTCTAAAAGTCCTGCACCCTTATCTCATCCTGCACTAAGTCCAACTAGTCCATCGCCCCTGTTCATTGCCAATCCCCACTGGCTCACCGTCCTCCAATGCATCGAATTCAAATTCTTCATCCTCTTTGTGAAATCCCTCACCTCACCCTAGCTCTGCAGCCTCCTCCAGCCTCATGTCCCAGCTCAGTTTTCCACTCTTCTGAACTATGCGTTGACCATCCTTCTGCTCCACCATCTGGTAACAGAACCTTCAGCCATCTCATCGGTACATTTTGGAATTTTCTCCCCAAACCCTCCCCCATCTTGCTCCTTCTCTCCCCATTCTCACAGGTCTCCTCGAAAACCTCTGACCTTTCTCATGGTCACCTCGCCTACATTTACTCCTCCTGCTGTCCGGGCAGCCCGGTTCTCTGTGAAATGCTTTGGCACATGTACTACATTAAAAGTGCCATAATAAATGCAAGTTGTTGTTAGTGATCTGACAGAGTGAGTGGTAAGTTGGGCAGGAACAAGAACATAAGAACATGAGAAATAGGAGCTGGAGTCGGCCATTTGGCCCCTCGAGCCTGCTCCGCCATTCAATGAGATCATGGCTGATCTTCGACCTCAATTCCACCCTCTGAAACTGAATATACAGAACTTTAAAAATCACAGATGGCTTCAAAGTATCTTTAGGGTTTGATCTGAAATCTTACACATTTGCCTGTATTGATGTGGATACTGGATGGCAAACCATTAAATAGAGAATTTACCCAATGGATAAAGGAGATTGAGTCCTGTCATTCATTTAAGTCCTGTGCATAAATGAGATCAATTCCGCACCCAATGACTTCGCCTTAAGCGCCCTGCTCAGGCACAGTCCAGATCGAATATATCTATCTATATATCGTGGATCATTATGAGGATGGAAGTGAGAAACTATTGCCGTAATGTGGTGGTTTAATAGCACTGCGTGGAGCTACGTTAAAAAAGGTGCGATTGAAGTGCCAGGCACAAGAAAGTGCGATAACAGTGACCCAGAAATAGAACTACAGTGAAAAATACAGAACGGGTGGGTGAGTGGGAGAGAGAGAGAAAAAGAGCAAATGGGGTGTAATGGGTTTTTACGTGGGTTGTCCAGAATTTTCCAAGATGTAAGCGATAATTTAAAAAATAAAAATAGAAGTCAATTTTTCCACTCTGCTGCTGCGTCTCATGATGTGGAGATGTTAATTATTAATGCCAAGAATGTCAATTAATTTCTATCAGCAGCAAAGCAAGTTTCAGCACTCAAGTGCCCCCTGCTCTGCTCATTACCCTCTTCCTGGACAGGCCCACGGACACACAAGACAGATTGTGCTCATTTTAAAATTATGAGAATGTGAGCAACAAAAAGAAACATAATGGTGAGTTGGAACTTCTAATGCCAACAATTTATTAAATTTAATGCTCGCATCTAGCCAAACTTGTATATAATAATTAATGGGGCGCATGATTTAATGCCTGGCACTTGCCTACATTATGTTTAAGTTTTAACATTTACTGCTCTGTTACAGACAAGGGATTGACTATTTAGGGGTAGAAATTTGTCTCATGGTGGTAGCACAATACCGGCTGCCGATTCGCTATTGCCTGTTCTGCGCTCTTGACCAAGGCAGATTTATACCCCATTGTTCCCTGTGTACTAGATCATAGGGTCTAATGAGAGGGAGGAACTGAATGAAATCAGCATTTGTAGGGAAATGGCGTTAGGGAAATTGATGGGATTGAAGGCCGATAAATCCCCAAGGCCTGATAATCTACATCCTAGGGTACTTAAGGAAGTGGCCCTAGAAATAGTAGATGCATTGCTGGTCATCTTCCAAAATTCTACAGACTCTGGAACAGTTCCCATGGATTGGAGGGTAGCTAATCTTACCCAACTATTCAAAAAAGGTGGTAGAGAGAAAACAGGGAATTATAGACCAGTAAGCCTGACATCGGTAGTGGGGAAAATGCTAGAGTCCATTATAAAAGATGTAATAGCAGAGCACTTGGGAAACGGTGACAGGATCGGACAAAGTCAACATGGATTTACTAAAGGTAAATCGTGCTTGACTAATCTACTGGAATTTTTTGAGGATGTAACTGGTAGAATAGATAAGGGAGAACCAGTGGATGTGGTGTATTTGGACTTTCAGAAGGCTTTCGATAAGGTCCCGCATAAGAGATTAGCGTGTAAAGTTAAGGCACATGGGATTGGGGGCAAGGTACTGATTTGGATAGAGAACTGGTTGGCAGACAGGAAGCAAAGAGTTGGAATAAATGGGTCTTTTTCCGAGTGGCAGGCAGTGACTAGTGGGGTACCGCAGGGATTGGTCCTAGGACCCCAGCTATTCACAATGTATATTAATGATCTAGATGAGGGAACTAGATGTAATATCTCCAAGTTTGCAGACGACACAAAGCTGGGTGGGTGTGTGTGCTGTGAGGAGGATGCCGAGAAACTCCAGTATGATTTGGACAGGTTGGGTGATTGGGCAGATGTATGGCAGATGCAGTATAATGTGGATCAATGTAAGGTTATCCACTTTGGTGGCAAAAACAGGAAGGGAGATTATTATCTGAATGGCAATAGATTGGGAGAAGGGGAAGTGCAACGAGACCTGGGTGTCCTTGTGCACCAGTCGCTGAAGGTAAGTATGCAGGTGCAGCAGGTGGTTAAGAAGGCAAATGGTATGTTGGCCTTCGTAGTGAGAGGGTTTGAGTACAGGAACAAGGATGTCTTGCTGCAGTTGTACAGGGCCTTGGTGAGACCACACCTTGAGTATTGTGTGCAGTTTTGGTCGCCATATTTGAGGAAGGATGTTCTTGCCATGGAGGGACTGCAGCGAAGATTCACCAGACTGATACCTGGGATGGCAGGAATGACGCATGAGGAGAGATTGGGTCGATTGGACTTATACTCGCTGGAAACATAGAAACATAGAAGATAGGAGCAGAAGTAGGCCATTCGGCCCCTCGAGCCTGCTTCGCCATTCAATGAGATTATGGCTGATCATCCAAACTCAATACACTGTCCCTGCCTTCTCCCCATATCCTTTGATCCATTTAGCCTTAAGAAATATATCTAACTCCTTCTTGAATATATTTAATGAAATGGCCTCAACTGCCTTCTGTGGTAGAGAATTCCACAGGTTCACCACTCTCTGGGTGAAGAAATTCCTCCTCATCTCTGTCCCTTATCCTTAGACTGTGACTCCTGGTTCTGGACTCCCCCCCCCCACCCCCCCCCCCCCCACCATCGGGAACATCCTTCCTGCATCTAGTCTGTCTAGTCCTGTTAGAATTTTATAAGTTTCAATGAGATCCCCTCTCATTCTTCTAAACTCCAGTGAGTATAAGCCCAATCGACCCAATCTCTCCTCATGCGTCATTCCTGCCTTCCCAGGTATTAGTCTGGTGAATCTTCGCTGCACTCCCTCCATGGCAAGAACATCCTTCCTCAGATAAGGCGACCAAAACTGCACACAATACTCAAGGTGTGGTCTCACCAAGGCCCTGTACAACTGCAGCAAGACATCCTTGCTCCTGTACTCGAATCCTCTCACTACGAAGGCCAACATACCATTTGCCTTCTTAACCGCCTGCTGCACCTGCATGCTTACCTTCAGCGACTGGTGCACAAGAACATAAGAACATAAGAAGTAGGAGCAGGAGTAGGCCATACGGCCCCTCGGGCCTGCTCCGCCATTCAATAGGATCATGGCTGATCCGAACCTAGACTCACGTCCACTTCCCTGCCCGCTCCCCGTAACCCCTAATTCCCTTATCAGCTAGGAAACTGTCTATCTCCGTTTTAAATTTATTTAATGTCGCAGCTTCCACAGCACTCTGAGGTAGCAAATTCCATAGATTTACTACCCTCTGAGTGCAGAAGTTTCTCCTCATCTCAGTTTTGAAAGGGCAGCCCCTTATTCTAAGATTATGCCCCCTAGTTCTAGTCTCACCCATCAGTGGAAACATCCTCCCCGCATCCACCCGGTCAAGCCCCCTCACAATCTTATATGTTTCGATAAGATCACCTCTCATTCTTCTGAATTCCAATGAGTAGAGGCCCAACCTACTCAACCTTTCCTCATAAGTCAATCCCTCATCTCCGGAATCAACTGAGTGAACCTTCTCTGAACTGCCTCGAGAGCAAGTATATCTTTTCTTAAATATGGAAACCAAAACTGTACGCAGTATTCCAGGTGTGGCCTCACCAGTACCCTGTATAACTGAAGCAAGACTTCCCTGCTTTTATATTCCATCCCTTTTGCAAAAGAAGCCAAGATTCCATTGGCCTTCCTGATCACCTGCTGTACCTGCATACTAATCTTCTGTGTTTCATGCACCAGGACCCCCAGATCCCTTTGTACTGTAGCACTTTGCAGTTTCTCTCCATTTAGATAATAACTTGCTCTTTGATTTTTTCTGCCAAAGTGTATAACCTCACACTATCCAACATTATATTCCATCTGCCAAATTTCTGCCCACTCACTTAGCCTGTCTATGTCCTTTTGCAGGTTTTTTATGTCCCCCTCACTCACTGCTTTCCCTCCCATCTTTGTATCGTCGGCAAACTTGGATATGTTGCACTCGGTCCCTTCCCCCAAATCATTAATATAGATTGTAAAGAGTTGGGGTCCCAGCACTGACCCCTGCGGGACACCACTAGTCACAGATTGCCAACCCGAGAATGAACCATTTATCCCAACTCTCTGTTTTCTGTTAGATAGCCAATCTTCCACCCATGCCAGTACAGGAAACTTTGGTTTATCCGGAGGTTGTATGTCCGGAAACCTCGATCTACCGGCAGAAATCAGGTGCCGTTTTGTTAGGTTTTTTTCTTCTCGTGGCTTTTTTTTCAACAGTCAGGCTCTGCAAAGTCTCTCTGAAGCTGTTGCTAAGCTACAGAGACACTTCTAAGGTACGGCCGACTGTTTAGAAGCTGTTGCTAAGCAACAGTGTTTGTTGCCAGATACGGAGCTGCAAATCTCCGTATGCTTCAACATTAACGCTGGTATGTCTGGCAGTTTTGATAGATCGGCAACAGTTCGGTCCCGTCGGTGCCGGATATAACAAAGTTTCCTGTATATTACCCCCAATCCCGTGATTTTTTATCTTGTGCAGTAATCTTTTGTGTGGCACCTTGTCAAATGCCTTTTGGAAGTCAAAATACACCACATCCACTGGTTCCCCTTTATCAACCCTATTTGTTACGTCCTCAAAGAATTCGAGCAAATTTGTCAAACATGACTTCCCCTTCGTAAAACCATGCTGACTCTCTCCGATTAAATTATGCTTATCCAAATGTCCTGTTACTGCTTCCTTAATAATGGACTCCAACATTTTACCAACCACAGATGTTAGGCTAACTGGTCTATAGTTTCCAGCCTTTTGTCTACTTCCCTTTTTAAATAAGGGCATTACATTAGCAGTTTTCCAATCTGCTGGGACCTTACCTGAATCCAGGGAGTTCTGGAAAATTACCACTAATGCATCCGCAATCCCCACCGCTACTTCTCTCAAGACCCTAGGATGTAAGCCATCAGGTCCAGAGGATTTATCCGCCTTTAGTCCCATTATCTTACTGAGTACCGCCTCCTTAGTGATTTTAATCGTGCTTAGCTCCTCCCCCCCTATAGCCCCCTGTTTGTCCAGTGTTGGGATATTTTTAACGTCCTCTACTGTAAAGGCTGATACAAAATATTTGTTCAGCGTTTTTGCCATCTCCATGTTCCCCACCACTAAGTTTCCGGTCTCGTCCTCTAAGGGACCAACATTCACTTTAGCCACCCTTTTTCTTTTTATATAACTGTAGAAACTCTTGCTATCTGTTTTTATATTTTTTGCTAGTTTACTTTCATAATCTATCTTCCCTTTCTTAATTAATCTTTTAGTTATTGTTTGCTGGCTTTTAAATACTTCCCAATCTTCTATCCTCCCACTAGATTTGGCTACTTTATATGCCCTTGTTTTCAGTCGGATACTATCCTTTATTACTTTGCTTAGCCACGGATGGCTGTCTTTTCTTTTACGCCCCTTTTTCCTCAGTGGAATATATTTTTCTTGAAAGTTGTGAAATATCTCCTTGAATGTACACCACTGCTCATGTACCGTCTTACACTTTAATCTATTTTCCCAGTCCACTTTAGTCAACTCTGCTCTCATACCTTCATAGTCTCCTTTATTTAAGCTTAGTACGCTGGTTTGAGATCCAACTCTCTCACCCTCCAACTGAATTTGGAATTCAACCATGTTATGGTCACTCATTCCAAGGGGATCCTTTACTAGGACATTTTTTATTAATCCTGTCTCATTACACAGGACCAGATCTAAGATTGCCTGCCCCCTGGTTGGTTCAGTAACATACTGCTCAAGGATCCCGTCATTAATGCACTCTATGAACTCTTCCTCAAGGCTGCCCTGCCCAATTTGATTTGTCCAGTCAATATGAAAGTTAAAATCCCCCATGATTATAGCTGTTCCCTTATTACAAGCCCCAACTATTTCCTGATTTATACTCCGACCAACACAGTCTCGTTGCACTTCCCCTTCTCTCAATCTATTGACATTCAGATAATAATCTGCCTTCCTGTTTTAGCCACCAAAGTGGATAAACTCGCATTTACCCACATTATACTGCATCTGCCATACATCAGCCCAATCACCCAACCTGTCCAAATCATACTGGAGTTTCTCGGCATCCTCCTCACAGCACACACGCCCACCCAGCTTTGTGTTGTTTGCAAACTTGGAGATATTACATCTAGTTCCCTCGTCTAGATCATTAATATATATTGTGAATAGCTGGGGTCCTAGCACCGATTCCTGCGGTACTCCACTATTCACTGCCTGCCACTCGGAAAAAGAGCCGTTTATTCCAACTCTTTGCTTCCTGTCTGCCAGCCAGTTCTCTATCCAAGTCAGTACCTTGCCCCCAATCCCATGTGCTTTAACTTTACATGCTAATCTCTTCTGCGGGACCTTATCGAAAGCCTTCCTCAAGTTACATCCTCAAGTTTAGAAGAATGAGAGGGGATCTCATTGAAACTTATAAAATTCTAACAGGACTAGACAGACTAGATGCAGGAAGGATGCTCCCGATGGCGGGGGAGTCCAGAACCAGGGGTCACAGTCTAATAATAAGGGGTACGCCATTTTGGACAGAAATGAGGAGGAATTTCTTCACCCAGAGAGTGGTGAACCTGTGGAATTCTCTACCACAGAAGGCAGTTGAGGCCAATTCATTAAATATATTCAAGAAGGAGTTAGATATATTTCTTAAGGCTAAAGGGATCAAGGGATATGGGGAGAAGGCAGGTACAGGATACTGAGTTTGGATGATCAGCCATGATCTCATTGAATGGCGGAGCAGGCTCGAGGGGCTGAATGGCCTACTCCTGCTCCTATCTTCTATGTTTCTACGTATCACATGGTCAGTACCTCCATCTTAATTACATAATGTTGGCCTGGAGACATCGACCTGAATTGCCAATTCCTCCAAACTCATTGAACAGGCAGCCTAGCTTTTGACTCCTGCATACTTCAATATTTGTGCTGCTGTTCCCAATTTAAGAAAACTCTATGACAATGATGCACGTCGCTTCTCAAGTAATTCTATGGCTGCCCTTGTGAGGTTTACAGGTCAAAGGATGGTACAGCCTTATATCCTCAGCGTGGCTTTGATCTCTTCCCTGTCCAGCTCAGTGTGGCTTTGACCCCTTCCCTGTCCAGCTCAGTGTGGCTTTGATCTGTTCCCTGTCCAGCTCAGTGTCATTTTGACCTCTTCCCTGTCCAGCTCAATGTGGCTTTGATCTCTTCCCTGTCCAGCTCAGTGTAGCTTTGATCTCTTCTCTGTCCAGCTCAGTGTGGCTTTGATCTGTTCCCTGTCCAGCTCAGTGTGGCTTTGATCTGTTCCCTGTCCTGCTCAGTGTAGCTTTGATCTCTTCTCTGTACAGCTCAGTATGGCTTTGATCTGTTCCCTGTCCAGCTCAGTGTGGCTTTGATCTGTTCCCTGTCCAGCTCAGTATGGCTTTGATCTGTTCCCTGTCCAGCTCAGTGTGGCTTTGATCTGTTCCCTGTCCTGCTCAGTGTGGCTTTGATCTCTTCCCTGTTGTAACCAATACCAAGTTGGGAGGAAATAGGAGACGGTCATACATGAAATGAGTTTGGGCAGTCTCCATCCAGTTCCTAACGGGCAGCACAAAAACTGCTCTGCAGCACATCATTAAATTGGCACTGACTGGGTAGCTCACTTAGAGAGGCTGCAACAACAGATGGTATGGAAGATGGAAATTGCCTTTCTGGTACAGTAGGGGGCTCTTTTCTGCGATTGGGGCCTGATGCACCATAGTGGAGCAGAGTCGAGGGACATTCATTTTGGATTAGCCATGTTGTACCTGACTTGGGAATGCTTGATGCAGAGCCTGGGTGCTTAAAATGGGAAAGTGCTCCAGGCCCCAAGGCTTTCCCTTGCATTGATGAGCACAACATTCAACAAAAAAATCTTTATAAAAATTGTAAATAAGCCAGCAACATGAATATCCAACTTATGCGAAATGGTGGCTTTATACAATCAAGAAGTTTATGTGTGTATAAGAAGCAATAGGAGAGCAGTCACAAATTTGCATTCATATACAATTAATTGGAAGGTTGTGACTAAGTGTGTAACCAGTAGAAGTCCTGTAACACAATTGATTGACGTGAGGTGGGAAAGGGCATGAACCCTCGTACAGTGGGGGTCATTGTTTTAGATAAACTCGGATACCATTGCTCACTGCAAATTACGAGGCAGCTCCTGAAAATTACATATTGTATTTCCAAGTTCGTCTGTGAATGAACAACCTAAACTGTAACATCTAGTTGTTCCCAGTAAACAATGTTTCTGTTTCGTGAGAAACATGAATGGTTTGGAGAATTTAAGCCTCAAATTGTGGTCTTTAAATTATAATACAAGAGAAACACCCAATGTAAACCAGACATTTCAGTGTCTATAATTGCAGAATTACTTTGCTCAGTAGTTTAACACAATTAACACTGTGACTATTTGCATTGACAACTATAATTTCCTAACCACACGACAGTACAGTTTTCAGGCTTCACGTTACGTTAGCAGGCTAAAGGAACTTCACTCAATTCTAATAATGGAACTCTATTTGATCTCCTCAGACAGCATTATTTCGCAACACTGGACCATCCAAGGCTATCAGGAAAAGCTGTCATTCAAATATTAAAGTTTAAAAAAAAATGTTTATTCTCTTCCATGGATGTAATATTTATCCTAGTTTTCCATTCATTTTCCTCGGACATGGAAGACTAAATATCATTGGGACCGGCCTAAGGGATACCCACAAGATGAAGGGTAAGGAGAGATTGAAAAACTGAGGGATTGAAGACAACAAAAAGAGGGGAAAGGATCTTGAGAGGTAATCAAAGCTGCAGGAGTAGAAAGGGGCAGTAGATTTTCATTATCAGCGGTGACTGAAAACAGGCAGCATCTGATGGAAGGGAAATTCGGGCGGGCTGTATAATGGGCGCCCAACCCACTTCTCTTCTTTTTAGGCAGCCCCTCGGAACCGAGGATGACTTGCTTCCACATTAAAAATGAGTTCTCAGGTGACTGATGAGTCCAATGCGGGACCTACAGTCTCTGTTACAGGTGGGGCAGACAGTGGTTGAAGGGGCGGGTGGGTGGGGTTCTTGGGATGACGTGCGCTCCTTGCGCTGTTTGCGCCTGGCTTCCGCTTGCTCCCGGCGAAGAGACTCGAGGTATTCGGCGCCTTCCCGGATGCTTCTCCTCCACTTTGGGCCAGGGATTCCCAGGTGTCGGTGGGGATGTTACACTTTTTCAAGGAGGCTTTGAGGGTGTCCTTGAAGCGTTTCCTCTGCCCACCTGGGGCTCTCTTGCTGTGCCGGAGCTCCGAGTAGAGCGCTTGTTTTGGGAGTCTCGTATCGGGCATGCGGACAATGTGACCCATCCATTCGAGCTGATCGAGCGTGGTCAAAGCTTCGATGCTGGGGATGTTGGCCTGAGCAAGAACACTGACGTTGGTGCACCTATCCTGCCAATGGATTGGCAGGATCCTGCAGAGGCAGCATTGGTGGTAGCTCGCCAGTGCTTTGAGGTGTCTGCTGTACATGGTCCATGTCTCTGAGGCATACAGCAGGGCGGGTATCACTGCTGCTCTGTAGACCGTGAGCTTAGTGCCGGGTTTGAGGTCCTGGTCGTCAAACACTCTCTTCCTCAGGTGACCGAAGGCTGCACTGGCACACTGAAGGCGGTGTTGGACTTCGTCGTCGACATCTGCCCTTGTTGACAGTAGGCTCCCAAGGTATGGAAAGTGGTCCACGTTGTCCAAGGCCTTGTCGTGGATTTTGATAATCGGGGGGCAGTACTGTGTGGCAGGGGCAGGTTGGTAGAGGACCTTTGTCTTACGGATGTTTAGTGTAAGGCCCATGCTCACATACGCTTCGGTGAAGGTGCTGACGATGGTTTGGAGTTCGACCTCCGAGTGAGCGCAGACGCAAGCGTCGTCTGCATACTGTAATTCGATGACAGAGGATAGGACGACCTTGGATCTGGACTGGAGGCGACGGAGGTTGAACAGTTTACCGTTTGTTCTGTAAATTAGCTCCACTCCAGTGGGGAGCTTACTGAGGGTGAGATGGAGCATTGCAGCAAGGAAGATCAAGAAGAGCGTTGGTGCGATGACACCATATAATGGGTGCCCAACCCACTGCCAACAGCTTTCCACCCCTGCTGAAGTGAAAATATACCCCTTGGACTCGGAGATACAGGAAGCAGGGAGAAAGAGACTGGAACACAGCAGTGATGTGGGGGCAAGGAGAAACTGATCAGTGAAAAGTGAAATAGAACATTACTAACAGACGAAAAAGCCAGAAGCCAACAAAGGAGCAAGTCTATCATTTCTTTCGTGAATTTTTGTTCCCGCCTTTCCCTCCTCTCTTTCTCTGAGTCGACTTCTCGCTGGAATTCAGTTCCAATGATGTTGGATGCCCTTCAGTACTTTGGCTATCTGACCATTATTCATAAGTGAGCCTGCCAATAAGCATGGGCAGAGGGCACCACAGCTAAACCAGGGAGTGTTGGATAATGATTAGGCACCCTGGCTGATTATCCCCTCAATAAATCAGGGACATTGAGGCTAATTATATTGTTCCTACCACAGCCACAGTTGCAATCAGCCAGCGCAGCACAGACAAGGGATCAAACTTCCTGTTCTGTATGGCTCAGCTACTTACTAATTAAATTCAGTGACCCATAAGGGGAACCAGAAGGAGCAAGATAGGAAGCAAATCTCGTGAGTTGTGTTATTTTTTCACTTGACACAAATGGATACTTGAGCTTGGCGTATCTGTGCAGCCATTGGCATATCATTTTTTTATGGCAGGGTGGCGGTCTGTTTTTTTTTACAAAAGATGGAGATCATATAACATCAGGCACCACTGGCAAAAACATGCACAGGTTCCAAGGCTAGACATACAGAACTGGCATTTCAGGGCCGAGTAACCCTTTGGAAAGTAATTAACAGCATAAGTGCCCTTTTAACAACACGTTAATTGTTAATGACTGCCAATCAACCACTCTGGCTCAGAAAGTGAATCATTTAAACTGTGGAGTTGCATTCCTTCAGGTAGTGAATTGTTGTTGGAGAATTTAAAATCTCCTTTTTTTCCCTTACTTTTCCTTTCTGTTTTTCTCCCTCTTAATCCCTCTCTTTATTTCTTACTCTGTACCTGATTGGACTCTAACTCACTCTCCAGCTCAGTCGTCCCTCTGTTTATTTCTCAATCTCATTGGTTCAGGGGACACACTGTTGGTCCCGTCATGCAGCGAGGTCCCGGAAACCCCGTCGCCCTCGCCGCACCGTTACCAGCTCGCGCTTCCAACAAGTTTGCGTGAAAAGAATCTGTGAGCTTAAGAGTGCAGGGGAAAAAAATTCTACCCAACGGGGCCTGCCATGTGATGCACTGCTCCAGCAAATTCTGGTCCATTAACATTTTATATATATGTGTCAAGTAAAAAATTAAGTTCGACCTTGTGTGAGGGTAATTACTACGTACCAGCTCAATGGGGTTTATAGTCCTAAAATCACTTATTCTCATTTTATTTTCCACATTAACAAACTTGAATCTCCATTGAATAAGCAGACTATCGCCCCAGTGGTGACACATGATTGGGTTCATTTAACTTGTGAGAAAGCATACAGTTCATGGGAATCACAGGATTTTGTGTCTGTTTAATAAACCCAGTAGTGCAGCCGTACTGGGTGTGACAATGTATCCTTTATCCAATGAATCTTCTCATCTTTGCGATGCTGCATGTACAGAGGAGACACAGGAGCGCAATAATGAAGTGATTTAGGTTCTGATTATTTGGCTTATCAGCTTACTTTTGTGCGGAAATGGAATTGAAACCCCGTGAGAACCAAAAAAAAAACCACCAGAAAGAAAAGCTAGTCTCTTATAGGACAAATAAGGCTGCAGGAAAATAAATAGTTTTTACAGAAATTAAATGTATCGGGTGTAGTTTCCTTCTGAAATTGGACTAGACTCATGAATGAGAGTTCAAGATCGAGAATGCATCCACTTCGAGATTGCGTAAAACTCAATTACAGTAATATAAATATGATTTTGTGTAGTTCTGCGCTTTAGCAGATTGTGGTACTTAGGAACCTGGGATAATACGAACCCTAGAGAGCAAGTTAAGCTTTTCCCTCAGCCCTCTCTTTTTATTCGACCAAAAACAAGTTCACAAATAAACTGACAAAAAACCAATAACCCTATTAAATAGCCCTCCACCAATCAAATTAAAATTTGGTTGTCCAGATTAATTATGCACTCCAGTCCCCGCGGCGCCGCTTTTCCCTCAGCCCTGGGAGCTTTCACTGATGAGATCCAGCTGTAGTTTTCCTAATCAGGAATCTCAAGACATCACTAGAGGCTGACCTAAAACATCGATCTGTGGGGTGGGAGGAGGCTCGTGTGCAGCAGAAACACCGGCATGGACCAGTTGGGCCGAATGGCCTGTTTCTGTGCAATCATTTGATAGCGAAGGACCAGCCGATTTCTGTTCCCACTGTTTACGTTTTCTGTAGGTTTCACTCAGCTAAATTGACATGGTCACTTTTTTTGGGGTTCTCTTCAAATTCTCCGTCAAAGAGCTTGGAAGAGACATGTTAAAACCTTTGCTATGATATTGGCAGAGAATAAGGCATTGCTGATTCAAGTCTCTTCCTCCCTCTCAATGAAACAAAACAGAACATTCAGATGGAAAGATGCTCCCTCGAGCAACCTAATTAAGGATTGACGGAATTCATGGCCAACCGTGGCTGGAAGCCTTGAGACTCAATACTAGGACCATATGCTTGATATGTAGGCCATATATATGACCTCCAATACTGGGCCACCCATGGATTTTTAGTAATGCTCATGGCCCTGTATATTTTGTAGTTATTTTTTAAAAATATTTTAGAATCCAAGAATTTGCATTTAAGAATTTCAGCACACTGAAAAAAACAAGCTTATTTTTCAGAAGCAGAGCCGTAGCTTTTTTTTTTAATTGCTCTGAGTAACTGCAGGACAGACGAGAAACCTAACCCAACGTGGAAAGCATAACAATTGCACAGGCATTGCTTTTATGATTAATTCTCTTCACCAGAAAGAAATATTGTTTTAAGCAGAATGTTAACCTATTGATGCCTTCACATTCTTTACACACAGCAATACAATAACACGTCACAGAGGAGCGCTATTATAATTACCTCAACAACAAGGGGGAGCCAAAAGGGTAGCTTCACGCTAGAAAGAATTTACTGATGTACAAAGTCCTTTCCAGAATATACAATGGACTCAGCTTTATTTTTCTTGGTCCGCTGCTATATCTACTCCAAAAAAGGGAACTTTTCTTGAATTTGTGGCAACTGAACTCTTTTTTCTTAAATTGCATACGAGCTTGTAACATCTTGCAGTGTCATTGCGGGGCAAAGCCGAGTTGTCATGCAGAACATCATAAGATAGGAGCAAGAGCAGGTCAACCGACCCCTCGAGCCTGCTCCGCCATTCAATAAGATCATGGCTGATCTTCTACCTCAACTCCACTTTCCAGCCCGACCCCATATCCCTTGATTCCCTTAGTGTCCGAAAATAGAAAGAGAAGTGCAGAGAATAGAAACATAGAAGATAGGAGCAGGAGTAGGCTATTCGGCCCCTCAAGCCTGCTCCGCCATTCAATGCGATCATGGCTGATCATCCAAATTCAGTACCCTGTCCCTGCTTTCTCCCCATACCCCTTGATCCCTTTAGCCTTAAGAAATATATCCAACTCCTTCTTGAATATATTTAATGAATTGGCCTCTACTGCCTTCTGTGGTAGAGAATTCCACAGGTTCACCACTCTCTGGGTGAAGAAATTCCTCCTCATCTCTGTCCTAAATGGCCTACCCCTTATCCTTAGACTGTGACCCCTGGTTCTGGACTCCCCAACCATCGGGAACATCCTTCCTGCATCTAGTCTGTCCAGTCCTGTCAGAATTTTATAAGTTTCAATGAGATCCCCTCTCATTCTTCTAAACTCCAGCGAGTACAAGCCCAATCGACCCAATCTCTCCTCATACGTCATTCCTGCCATCCCAGGTATCAGCCTGGTGAATCTTTGCTGGACTCCTTCCATGGCAAGAACATCCTTCCTCAGATAAGGTGACCAAAACTGCACACAATACTCAAGATGTGGTTTAATAGGAACATTAAAAATGAATAGAGGCTTTGAGTACAGGAACAAGGATGTCTTGCTGCAGTTGTACAGGGCCTTGGTGAGACCACATCTTGAGTATTGTGTGCAGTTTTGGTCGCCTTATCTGAGGAAGGATGTTCTTGCCATGGAAGGAGTTCAGCGAAGATTCACCAGACTGATACCTGGGATGGCAGGAATGACGTATGAGGAGAGATTGGGTCGATTGGGCTTGTACTCGCTGGAGTTTAGAAGAATGAGAGGGGATCTCATTGAAACTTATAAAATTCTGACAGGACTGGACAGACTAGGTGCAGGAAGGATATTCCCGATGGTCGGGGAGTCCAAAACCAGGGGTCACAGCCTAAGGATAAAGGGTAGGCCATTTAGGACAGAAATGAGGAGGAATTTCTTCACCCAGAGAGTGGTGAACCTGTGGAATTCTCTACCACAGAAGGCAGTAGAGGCCAATTCATTAAATATATTCAAGGAGTTGGATATATTTCTTAAGGCTAAAGGGATCAAGGGGTATGGGGAGAAAGCAGGGACAGGGTACTGAATTTGGATGATCAGCCATGATCACATTGAATGGCGGAGCAGGCTCGAGGGGCCAAATGGCCGACTCCTGCTCCTATCTTCTATATTTCTATGTTTCTATGAATAGAATTAATCTAAGGAAGGGAATAGAGTGGAGTGAGGTATTGGAGCCCAAGCAGATGCTCCACAGTGTAGTGACTGGGTCTATTAAGGAGCCTCAGTTTCTAATTCCTAATTTCATCCATGTCATTTTGAATGGAAGGGAGAGCAGGGGCATCAGATGGATATTCTTCCCTGGCATAGTCTCATGTGCCTAGAATCATACAGCACAGAAGAAGGCCATTCAGCCCATCGTGCCTGTGCTGGCTATTTTAAAGAACTATCCAATGAATCAACAGGTAAGTCAATTCCCTGTTCCTTTGGCCATCACTGTACAGGGTGGGGGGCAAAATCCCCTCGTTTGCGCCTCCAGCGGGAGGCGCTAATGGGGCGCGAATGGCTTTGCGCCCCGAGGTGATAGCCGCGCCTCCTGTGAAATTCCGCGGGAGGTTAGCGGCGGTGCTAGCACCTCGATCTTCTATGCCCGGGGATCATGATGTCATCTCCGGGCGCAGCGCCTCGTTAGCGCTTCGGAAGAAAAATTTGCAATGGTGCCCCGCAGCAGCATCGGGCGATGTTACCAACTGCTGCAGGGGTCGCGAACACCGAGGCTGGCTGCTCGCGGGGCGCAACTTAAAGGCGCGGTGGGCGGCCGGCCAAAAAATCTGCCGATTTAAAAAAATATATAAATTTTGGCCACCAGCCGTGGCATCCGTGCCGCGATCGGTCAGTCCGGCTGTCTACATGAGCTGATCGCGCGGCACTCCCGCTCTCTGGTAGCCTTCCTATCTCGACTCTATTTTTTCTCCCCTTGTCCAGTCCCTTCCCACCTACATTCGCGACTCTTCCGACGCCCTCCGCCACTTTAACAGTTTCCAGTTTCCTGGCCCCAACCGCCTCCTTTTCACCATGGACGTACAATCCCTCTACACCTCCATCCCCCACCAGAATGGCCTGAGGGCGCTCCGCTTCTTCCTTGAACAGAGGCACAACCAGTCCCCATCCACCACCACCCTCCTCCGCCTGGCTGAACTTGTTCTCACATTGAACAACTTTTCCTTTGACTCCACTCATTTCCGCCAAATCAAAGGTGTTGCTATGGGTACCCGCATGGGTCCTAGCTATGCCTGCCTTTTCGTGGGCTATGTGGAACAATCTTTGTTCCAGTCCTACTCGGGTCCCCTTCCTCACCTCTTTTTCCGGTACATTGATGACTGTATCGGTGCCGTTTCCTGCTCTCACCCTGAACTAGACAATTTCATTCACTTTGCCTCCAATTTCCACCCTTCCCTCACCTTCACATGGTCCATCTCTGACTCTTCCCTTCCCTTCCTCAACTTCTCCGTCTCCATCTCTGGAGATATGTTATTGACCAACATTCACTACAAGCCCACTGACTCCCACAGCTACCTGGACTATACTTCCTCCCACCCCGCTTCCTGTAAGGACTCTATTCCATTCTCCCAGTTTCTCTATCTCCGCCACATCTGTTCTGACGATGCCACCTTCCACACCAGTGCTTCTGACATGTCTTCCTTTTTCCTCAACCGAGGATTCTCCTCTACCGTGGGTGACATGGCCCTCGACCGTATCCGTACTATCTCCCGCACTTCTGCCCTCACCCCGCGCCTCCCTCCCGGAACCATAATAGGGTTCCCCTTGTCCTCACCTTTCACCCCACCAGCCTCCACATTCAACGGATCATCCTCCGCCATTTCCGCCACCTCCAACATGATCCCACCACCAAACGCATCTTCCCCTCCCCTCCCCTTTCAGCATTCCGTAGGGACCGCTCCCTCCGAGACACCCTAGTCCACTCCTCTATCACCCCTAGCACCCCTTCCCCTTCGCCCAGAACCTTCCCGTGCAAGTGCAGGAGATGCAACACCTGCCCTTATACCTCCCCCCTTCCCACTGTCCAGGGCCCCAAACACCCCTTCCAGGTGAAACAGCGATTTACTTGTACTTCTTGCAATCTAGTATACTGTATTCACTGCTCACGATGTGGTCTCCTCTACATTGGGGAGACTATACGCAGATTGGGTGACTGCTTTGCGAAACACCTCCGTTCAGTCCGTAAGGATGACCACGAGCTTCCAGTTGCCTGTCATTTTAATTCACCGTACTCGGGCTGTTGCATTGTTCCATGGAAGCTCAGCGTAAGCTCGAGGAACAGCACCTCATCTTCCGATTAGGCACTTTACAGCCTTCTGGACTCAATATCGAGTTCAACAATTTCAGATCATAACCTCATTACATTTTTACTTTTATTTTTTATCCACACCTTTGTTTTGGCCCTCCCCCCCACTTTGTTTCTCTCCCACATGGCAGCTGTCTCCCATTCTGCCAGTGCATTTCACATCTAATCTGGAGCCGTCTTTTGTCTCCACTAGTCCTATCACCATTTCGTCTCGTTTTGAATACCTCTTAATGTCTCTTCACTTCTCTTTTGTTCTCTCCCAGCCTGGCCTTTTAATCTGTTTCATTTCCTGTGCTTTTTCAATCTTGACAAAGGGTTTCGACCTGAAACGTTGACTCTATTTCTCTCTCCACGGATGTTGCCTGGCCTGCTGAGTTTTTCCAGCATTTCTTTTGTTATATCTAAAAACTAAACCCGTAGGGCTCGCAGCACGAGGCCCTTCCCTTTAATGCAGGGAAGAGCCCCTGCAACATGGCAGTGTCACACCTGGCCACTTGTAGCGCTGCTGAGCACTTCACCCCGGATCGGGACATTCCCGCCTCTCGCACTCCAGGAGGCAAGCGGAGCACTCCACTTCCCTCTTGGAAGAAAAAAAATGGGAATTTAACGAATGTTTGGAAAGATTAGCGCCTAACTTTCCAACCACTTTAACTTAGCGCCCCAAACGGCCCTCTTGGGGAATTTCAACCCCAGGGCACCCAACTGGGAAAAGGAGAGAAAATAACTCCCAGAAACAAGATATAATCAAGCTCAGTATTACTCTGGAGCAGTAGTGGTGTTAAAACTGGCAGCGTAGAAGCCTTTGTTAAATTGGTTGTGTAAGTTTTTACTTGGCAAAGTGTTTGGTTTGCCATCCACCTCGGTTGTGAATTGTTCCACTCAGTATGCTGAAAACCTGCTTAACTAAAAATAACTACTTTCTTAGTCAAAACATCAGTAGTAATCAAGTGTGCAGTCTAGACAGTTTTAGCCACAAAGCATTCACAGTGTGCCTACTTCTACCCACATGAAGCACTCACAACTGGCGGATTATTTAGATTATTATGCTCTCATACTGTAACATTCAAACATCCTTCCGCAGCTCAAAGCTGGCCCATTGAAACGTGTGCGCTTTATAAATAATAAGAGCCTGAACGATGTACCAGTGCAGTCAGTGCATATATGTTCTTAAATTTTTTTTTATTCCGGTTTCAAAATAGTTGAATTTTAAATTTGTTACTTGAATGTTTCAAAATGAAAAGTTGATCTGTATGTGGGATCTTTCTCATCTTACATTCCACACATGATATAAATACGAACAAAATATCTCCAGGTGACAATATATTTTGTTACGCACTCCTCTTTAGCAGTCAATATATTTTGGTATGCACTCCTCTTTAGCAGTCAATACTTGGGTTGGATATGAAATATGACTTTAAGAGGGAGTTTTTAGAATCTGTACCCCTTTAAGAAAAAGTCTTAGGGGATGAATTTCTCTTAGGGGTTCTCACACTTGTCTGTGTTTACACCGTTTTCCTAGCATTTTCGCAGCTCTTCCATCAAAGTTACAGCAGACCAGCAGGTAAGGAATTTACTTCCTTACTATCACTAACCCCACAAAGGAGAGTCCTACGATCAATGTCTCTTTAGAGAAGGAGCGTCACCATCACAGGTGTGAAACTCAGTTGTATCTCTGATGGATGAAGTTTCCTCGTCTCCCATTCCTTTTGCAGTAAATGTACAATCAGACCAGTACTTGATCCCCCGGTTGATCCTTGGTTCTCCTGGGTGAGGCACCAACTGCAGTTGAGAAGGTGGGTGGGCGATCGACTCCAGATCTCCACCAGTGCTACGGCCAGGTGGGCTGTTCGGAGGTGTGTACGATTGACCCAGCATGACTCCCTATCCCTCTGTGGGGAGTGGCAGATCTCCACTCATTGCCTCCTTGCTTCCATCTGCTTTTCTCATATTTGCCTGTTTTTGCTTATCCTGAGCTATTGCATAGAACGAGGTTCCACTGTTTTTTCAAAACCAAATTGCTTTTGTTCATGTATTTTCTGAACACACGCAGCAGATAGGAATGTGGACGATAGCAAACAGCGATTTACTTGTACTTCTTGCAATCTAGTGTACTGTATTCGCTGCTCACGATGTGGTCTCCTCTACATTGGAGAGACCAAACGCAGATTGGGTGACCGCTTTGCGGAACACCTCCGTTCAGTCCGTAAGGGTGACCCCGAGCTTCCGGTTGCCTGTCATTTTAATTCACCACCCCATTCCCACTCAGACCTCACCGTACTCGGGCTCTTGCATTGTTCCATGGAAACCCAGCGTAAGCTCGAGGAACAGCACCTCATCTTCCGATTAGGCACTTTACAGCCTTCCAGACTCAATATCGAGTTCAACAATTTCAGATCATAACCTCGGCCCCTATTACATTTTTATATATATTTTTTATCCACACCTTTGTTTTGTGCCCTTCCCCCTTTTTTTTCTCTCTCCCACATGGCCTTTTAATCTGTTTCATTTCCTGTGTTCTTTCAGTCCTGACGAAGGGTTTTGACCTGAAACGTTGAATCTTTTTCTCTCTCCACAGATGTTGCCTGGCCTGCTGAGTTTTTCCAGCATTTTCTGTTGTTAGATAGGAATGTGGACTCTGGTTAACAGCTATTTGCATCCTGGGTAACTGTTAACACTAAAAGTTATGCATGAGTCAGTGGAATTGCTTAGGACCCTGAATCTAACCAAAACGGTGTCATTCTGAATCTAAAACATGCGATCTGGAGTCCCTGAACCGCAGAAGCTCTGTTTTATCAACATGTCTCTGTCTATCATCATGTTGCATGAGATTTGAAGCTGAATATTGTGAGCAACACTAGATTTGGAGTGATAAGACATCACTCGAACAGGCCACACAGCTCCAACAGTTATCTGATTGCAGCAGTTCCAGAGAGAGACGCATTTGCAGGCTAGACCTTTTTCTTTGACTGATTTGATTTCAAAGTTTAAAATAAATATGTATATTTGTGTACACAAGCAAGAGCACGAGACAAAAAACAAGAAACAGAGTAATGAAATGTAGTCAAGCCAAATATTATAAACATACTCCTTGTATTCAACTACTAAGATTTCTACTGTGTGCTGTGTGGTAAAATTATAAATGTGTTTATAAAAGGAATAGATTTATGATTTTTATACATCTAATTCACAGAGGAAATCTTTGCCCCAAGTCAGATTACTGTATTTCCTATGATCTTACGGACTATAAGTTAACTTGTTCCTCACCTTTCATTATTAATTGTAATAAATGCTGCTTCTTTACTATGTTACAGTGAACTTAAGAGTTAAAAAGGGGACAAGAGCACCCCGAATTTTCTAGTGTGTGAACATTTCGATATCTGGTGACCAGATCGAACATTACAAATGAAGTGCTACAGCCAGTATATTGCAGCACATTTGGGTAGCACACATGAAAACAAGACACCCTCACTACCCTCAAAACCATGGGCCATTCAATGTTTAATTGTCTAATCCTTTGCTCGGAGAATCATACAGCACAGAAGGAGGCCGCTCTGCCGATTGTGCCTGTGCCGACTCTCTGAAAGAGCTGTCCAATTAGTCCCATGCACCCCGCTCTTTCCCCGTAGCCCTGCAAATTTTTCCTTTTTCAGTATATGTCCAATGCCCTTTTGAAAGTTACTGTTGAAGCTGCATCCACCGTCCTTTTAAGCAATGCATTCCAGATCATAAGAACTTGCTGAGTAAAAAAATGTCTCCTCACCTCCCCCCTTAGCTTTGTTGCCAATTATCTTAAATCTATGTCTTCTGGTTACCAACCCTCCCGCCAGTGGAAACAGTTTCTCCCTGGTTGGAAGAATCTTTATGAATGAGAAGTAACCATGACTACAACTACCTATTTATGTTAAAATTATGCAATAGCAAAATTAGGTAGCACCTAATTGCACAGAGAAATATTTTTTGGTTGAGCGTAAGTACTATTGCAGTCTTTAATCGACTGGTATAGACTAGTTGTTAAGCCACGAACATAAATAAGATACCTTCACCTATCATTAGATGAATACAAATGAAGTTCCATACCTGTTGGCTCTGAGGTTTGATCTTCAGAATGTCAGGTTTATGTATTAGTTATGATCAAGTCTGTAGATTTAGTCCATTCAGAAGAGGCCTAGGGACCAAGGTTCTTCCTAGTCCAGTGAAGGTAGGAAAAAACAAAGCCTTGCAGGGTCTTTATTCTCACAACCTCAACTTGTGTGGAGCTGGCTCACTAAATAACAGTGCCTCTAATCATATGGAAGTGATAAATGCTGTACCAGGGCCAAGAGAGAATTTTATGGCTTAACCTGGTACTTAAAATGTCCAGCCCTAGGGTGTGCTGAGGTGGAACCATTCTGTTCTGGTTTTCCTCTCAAATGTTTGGGAATTAAAAAAAAAAAATGCTATCAGTTGGCCAGTTAATGCTGTTTCCTTAAAAAAGACAACGTTTAATTTTGGGGGGGACTTACCTAGACTTGGATGAATACGGTCAAAAATCCAATGCCACACACAATGTGCCTTACTAGAAAACATCAACTTTGGAATAGGCTCCGAAATGTTTCTGTAAAATATTCCATTGCCATCTTGCAATTTAATTATAAGCAGCCATGCAAATGAAAATAATGACTGATTTTCACAGAGCATTGTAATCATCATAACAAGGCGAGCAATAAACAGGGCTGTTAACGTGGTAGAAATATTAGGAATGAGATTTATGACAGAAACGCGTGAGACAGATTGTGGAGCCATTTAATCAAATGGAGCTGTGCTTGTTTCTGAGACACATTAAAATGGGTGGCATTTTAATCCAAAATGAATGCATCTCATTGCAATTTAGTGAAAGTTGATAGATCCGCGAATCAAGCAAAACAGACATATCATTAATCTTTTATTAAGTGGAAGTAATAACTACATAATAAATAAATTACAAAAACCTGGATGGAATGGTCACATTTGAACATTCAAACCATTGCAATGATCTAACGACTTTTACTATCAGCCCCTATTTTGTGAGAAGGACAAATAAGGGCCCATGGTGCAGGCCGGTAGTGTTGACTCCGGGGAGAACTGGCCGTGCCAAATTTTGTACTGCAAGTCCCTTAATCTCAATATGTTCCCTGCGCATGGAAAATGCATGCAAGCCAGTGTTGTGTCTGTGTATAATAAGACACAGACTGCAGGAGAACGGTACAACAGGTGTTTACTCAACGTGGCTCACGCTGGAACTGATCTGTACAGATTACTACTCAGGGCTATATACAGGTGTGGTCACTGCCGGTACTGCAGTATACATGAGCTGTAAAAGATAGTTCCCCCCTTAAAGGTATATACATTACAATTCCTCCCCTTTTAGATTAACAGTACCATAACACTCATTTAACAATTAAATATCAAACTAATTACAATTAACACTTTTAACATGCAACATTAGCTGAAAATAGTCTATTTATATATTCAGTCTTTGGGGAGGCTTCCTGATCCTTTCTGGATAGCGCCTTTCCCGAGTGTCTTGCTCTTGGTGCGGAGGCGATTCTGGCCCCCTGTCGTTGGTTGGTTCATCAGCTTCCGATGCTACTGTTTCTGGGGTAGATGCGACCTGTACGTCGGGTTCATCACCAGGTACGTATGGGCGAGGCATGGGGTTGACTTGTTCCTGTGACTCTAGGATCTGGTTAGCATGGCGTCTCACGATGCTCTCCCCAACGTCCACTGTGTACATTAGTGGGCCCTGCCGTGTGCATATCGTTCCTGGTTGCCATTTCTCTATTCAGTAGTCGCAGGCCAAGACTGGTTGCCCTACATTGAAGCTCCTTGTTGGCTTCTCATGGATGTGCTGGAATTGCTTACTCTCAACATCTCTTCGTACGTTTGGTCTGAGCAAGTCCAGGCGAGATCTTAACCTTCGGTTAAAGAACATCATGGCTGGGGCCTGGTTGGTGACTGCATGTGTCACATTCCGGTAGGCGAACAGGAAATTGTCCACCTTGTGCTGCAGCGGAATGTTGTCATTGTACATAGCCTTTATTGCCTTCTTAAAGGTTTGTACGAACCTCTCAGCCAATCCATTTGTGGCTGGATGATACGGGGCGGATGTGTAATGCCTTACCCCATTCTTTTTCAAGAACCTCCGGAACTCTTCGGACACAAACTGTGGTCCATTGTCGGAGCAAATCTGTTCTGGCAAGCCATTCCTGGCAAAAATGGTCCGTAGGACTGCAATAGTTTTCTCCGTGGTGGTGGAGGACATTTTGGTCACCTCAGGCCATTTCGAGTGCGCATCCATGGCTATTAAAAACATTGAGTCCATGAATGGACCAGCAAAATCAATATGCACCCGTTGCCATGGAGATGAGGGCCACTCCCATGGGTGTAGAGGGGCCTGTGGTGGTGCATTTTGGACTTTCTGGCATCCTGAGCAGCTCTTGGTCAGGTCCTTGATTTGTTTATCGATTCCCGGCCACCGCACATAAGCCCTAGCTAGGCTTTTCATTTTTACCCCTCCCAGATGACCCTCATGAAGCTCATTGAGCACTCTATCCCTTAACTTGGGTGGAATTACCACTCGGGATCCACACATCAAGGTCCCCCGGCACACTGACAGCTGTTCTCTCCTTGTCGAGAATGCTGGCAACAGTGAGTCGCCATGTGCTGGCCATCCCTTCACCGTCAAATCATATACCCAAGACACTGTCGGGTCATTTCGGGTTTCCTTTTCGATACAAGCGTTAGTTACCGGTAGGTATTCAACTATAGTCGAATGGAATATTTCGACAGGATCCACTGCTGGTGCTTCCTCCGCAGTAGGCAGTGGCAGGCGTGATAGCCCATCAGCTTTTCCATGCTGTTTCGTGCCCTTATATTCAATCTCATAGTGGTGCGCCCCTAGAAAAAGTGACCATCTTTGTAGTCGTTGCGCAGTCATCACCGGAACGCCCTTCTTCAGATTAAAAATGGAGACAAGAGGCTGGTGATCAGTCAGCAAGGTGAATTTCTGCCCGTGCAGATAGTGATTGAACTTTTTCACTCCCCACACTAGGCTGAGGGCCTCCCTGTCAATCTGGGCGTGGTTACGCTCGGCTGAGGTTAGTGATCGTGATGCAAAGGCTATTGGCCTCTCTGAGCCGTCCGAGAATTTGTGCAATAGCACCGCTCCAATGCCATAGGGTGACGCGTCACATGCCAACCGAATTGGTAATGCCGGGTTGTAATGGGCCAATACCTCTTTCGATGTGATTAGTGTTTTGCTCTTCTGGAAAGCTCGTCTACATTCGTCACTCCACTTCCATGGCACCCCAGTTTGCAGTAGGGTGTTCAGTGGGTGTAGTATTGTAGACAAATTTGGCAAGAACTTATGGTAGTAGTTTACCAGCCCGAGGAATGACCTCAGTTGCGACACATTTTCCGGTGCTGGAGCCTTGACTACTGCCTCAATCTTCTCTGGGGACTTATGTAACCCCTCTTTATCGATAACGTGGCCACAATACGAGATCTGTTTTCTAAAAAACTCGCATTTGGGGCGGTTTGCTCGGAGCCCATATTCCTGCAATCTAGTGAGCACCTGCTCCAGGTTGGCAAGGTGATCACTGTCATTTTCGCCCGTGACCAGGATGTTGTCCAAATAACACTGGGTCCCTGGGATCCCTTGCAGGACTTGTTCCATTGCCCTCTGCCAAATAGCTGGAGCTGATGCTACCCCGAATACCAGCCGGTTGTATTGGTAGAGACCTTTATGGGTGTTGATTGTGAGGTATTTCTTTGATGCTTCTCCTACCTCCATTTGCAGATACGCCTGGGCCAGATCAATCTTAGTGAAGCGTTTCCCTCCAAATAGCGAGGCGAAAATATCTTCAATCCGCGGAAGTGGATATTGTACGGTGTGAAGGATCGGATTCACTGTTACCTTAAAGTCCCCACAGATGCGAACCTTCCTTGGTTCCCCAGGCGTGCTGCTCAACGACTTTTTCATCACAGGGACGATGGGTGTAGCCCACTCGCTCCAGTCTACCTTGGACAGTACACCTGAACGTTCCAGACTCTCCAGCTCTGCTTTGACGGCTGGGCGGATCGCATAAGGTACCGGTCTGGCCTTAAAAAATTTTGGCCTTGCGTTTTCTTCAATTTTAATCGTCTCTGTCATGCCTTTTAGTGTTCCGAGTCCTTGCTGGAACACTTCTTTCGCATCAGTTAGGATCTTTGACAGTCGCCCAGGTGTGACGTCGTCATCCTTTTTGTCAGCCACAGTCAGTGCCTGTATGGAATGCCAATCCAGTTGTATTTTCCGGATCCATTCACGTCCCAGTAATGGTGGTCCTCCATCTTGCAATACATACAGGTCTAGTTTTGGTGTTTCCTTACCGTTATATATAACGGTCACCCTTATTTTTCCTTTGGGGTAGACTTTTTGCACCGTGTACGTCTTCAAAATAATTTTTGTGTCTCTCAAGGGTATGTGTGAGAATAGCCGCTCGTAGTCCCATCGGTTTATGACTGTTAGGGCTGATCCTGTGTCCAATTCCATCTTTACCTGGACTCCTGCTATCTTGAGAGTGACCCAAATGGTTCGGTGATCCTCCGTTGTGATCACATTATGTAGTTTCAGACAACTCAGTTCCCTGCTTTCGGAGTCGTTATCACTCTTTTGTTCATCTGAACTATTCTCCGTCATCTTATGTACCTTCTTGTACTTTTCTTTGGTAGGTTTCGTATTGCTGGTTTTCTTTCCTGACCTGCAGACTCGTGCTATGTGTCCTACTTTTCCACACTGTCTGCACACTTTGTCTTTGAACCAGCAACCATTCTGGTCGTGTGTTGTTCTGCCGCAGCGATAGCACTTCTCTGTTCTATATGACATTTCGTTTGTGCCATATTCTTGTGGTCTCTGTTGTATCTCTGCAGCGCCCCGTGCTGCTGCTTCATATGATACCGCAATGCTGAAAGCCTTTTTCAGCGTAAGGTCCTTTTCAGATAAAAGCCGTTTCTGGGTTCCTTCACTTTGAAGCCCACACACAAACTTGTCCCTTAAGGTATCTGCCAGTCCCGCTCCAAACTGGCAGTGTTTCGATAGTTTGCGCAGTTCTGTTAAATAATCAGCATTGCTTTCATCCTTATGCTGGTTCCGTTTGTGAAACTTGAATCTTTCTGCTATCAGCAGCGGTGTGGGGTTTAAATGTTCCTGTAGTATCGTTACTATGTCTTCAAAACTCTTTTCCATTGGCTTCGTTGGGGTTACTAGATTTCGTAATAAACCATACGTCTTTGCACCCATTAAATTTAACAATATCGACGCTTTCTTGTCATCTGACACCTCATTTGCCTTGCAGTATACCTCTATTCATTCGACATATGTAGTCCAATCTTTGACTTCATTGTCAAACGCGGTGATACTGCCACTCTTCGGCATTTTGGGTGTGGTTTAAAATGGCGTCTCCCGCGCTTTCCTTCCTCCCCCGCTGCTGCCAACGCCGCTCCCGGCGGTTCTCGTGGTAATGGCGGTGCCCTGTAGGTTTCGCACGCTTCTCCTGCGCTGCTGCCAATGCCGCTCTCGGCGGTCCTCGTGGCAATGGCGGCGCCTCGCGGGTTTCTGCACATCTCTCTCTCCCTGTCTTCGATGCTGCTCGGCCCCTGAACACCGGCTGCGCCCTGTGCGCTCTGCCCTCTCTCTCTCTCCCCCGTTGACGCTGCTCGGCCCTTTGCTGTGCCGCTCGGTCGGGCTCTAGCCCGCCGCTGTCCGGGAAGGGTCTGCGCACTACCTGTTGCCAGCCCGTTTCGCTGGACCACCTCGACTGGAAAGCCAAGCCTGGCTCTCGACAGCCTCCCCTGCAATTCTCGAGTCTCTGCTGGATGACTGGGCGGTTGCCCGTGGTCGACGCCCGAGCCTCTGGCCTTGACCTCCAATCCACTGATCTCCAGGAACGAATCCCCGGGAGGTGATGCAGAGTTGTAGGTAGGTTCGAACTTGCCTCGTCGCCAATGTTGTGCCTGTGTATAATAAGACACAGACTGCAGGAGAACGGTACAACAGGTGTTTACTCAACGTGGCTCATGCTGGAACTGATCTGTGCAGATTACTACTCAGGGCTATATACAGGTGTGGTCACTGCCGGTACTGCAATATACATGAGCTGTAAAAGATAGTTCCCCCCCTTAAAGGTATATACATTACAGCCAGCATGCCAGCTGACCGGCAGTGACAAAATTGAACAAACGAGCAGCTCTTAAAGCTCTGCTGTGTGTCATTAAAGGGCGTTCTCTACTGGTGTTTCTTGTAACCCTTTTTAGAACTGAAGGCCATCCATGTGTCAAAACCATGGTCCAGGCAGCATAAGTGGAGGTGGTAGAGCAGATGACTGAAGTCTTCCAGGTCCAAGCAAATGCTTAAGAAGTTCAGTGGCATCATCAAGTGCCAGGGTTAAGTGTTCCCATCTTCTTCTTTGTCCATAGAATGGATAAACTCAATCTAACTGTTCATCTTCTGCCTACATTCACTGAAATGCTATGGTGATAATATGCAGAGAACATCAATCGTTTTTGGAGCACTCTTTTCATGCAATGGAAGTAGGGCACAATTCTAGTGGAGCACTGTAATCCCTAGTTCAAAGTTCAGCTCACAAAGGGCAGTGCCAGCAGTACTGGCCTAGCACAGAAAGAGGTGGACTGGGCACAGGGGTGGTGTTTGGGACACTCAGGCAGTTGCTGGCATCTTCATAAGCAAGTTCTACTTATAGGCTAAAGCAGCACACAACCACAGAGGGTGCAGCAGGACTGGCTGTGGACCAGTCTTGCTTACCTGGTTAGGCCTATATGTGACTCCAGACCCACAGCAATGTGGTTGACTCTTAACTGCCCTCTGAAATGGCCTAGCAAGCCGCTCAGTTGTACACAACCACTACGAAAAACAGTAAGAATAAAACCAGATGGACTACCTGGCATCGACCTCGGCATTGGCTTCGGACACAACAACGGCACACCCAGCCCAGTCAACCCTGCAAAGTCCTTCTCACCAACATCTGGGGACTGGTGCCAAAATTGGGAGAGCTGTCCCACAGACTAATCAAGCAACAGACTGACATAGTCATACTCACAGAATCATATCTTTCAGCCAATGTCCCAGACTCCTCCATCACCATCCCTGGGTATGTCCTGTCCCACCAGCAAGACAGAAGCACCAGAGGTGGCAGCACAGTGGTATACACTCGGGAGGGAGTGGCCCTGGGAGTCCTCAACATTGACTCTGGATCCCATGAAGTCTCACGGCTTCAGGTCAAGCATGGGCAAGGAAACCTCCTTCTGATTACCACCTACCGCCCTCCCTCAGCTGATGAATCAGTACTCCTCCATGTTGAACACCACTTGGAAGAAGCACTGAGGGCAGCAAGGGCACAGAATTACTCTGGGTGGGGGACTTCAATGTCCATCACCAAGAGTGGCTCAGTAGCACCACTGCTGACCGAGCTGGCCGAGTCCTGAAGGACACAACTGCCAGACTAGGACTGCGGCAGGTGGTGAGAGAACCAGCACGAGGGAAAAACCTACTTGACCTCGTCCTCACCAACCTACCTGTTGCAGATGCATCACTCCATGACAGCATTGGTAGCAGTGACCACCGCACAGTCCTAGTGGAGATGAAATCCCATCTTCACACTGAGGACAGCCTCCATTGTGTTGTGTGGCACTACCACCGTGCTAAATGGGATAGATTCAGAACAGATCTAGCAGCTCAAAACTGGGCATCCATGAGGCACTGTGGGCCATCAGCAGCAGCAGAATTGTATTCCACCACAATCTGTAACCTCATGGCCCGGCATATCCCTCACTCTACCATTACCATCCAGTCAGGGGACCAACCCTGGTTCAATAAGGAGTGTAGAAGAGCATGCCAGGAGCAGCACCAGGCATACCAAAAAATGAGGCGTCAACCTGGGGAAGTTGCAACACAGGACTACATGCATGCTAAACAGCAGAAGCAGTATGCTATAGACAGAGCTAAACGATCTCACAACCAACGGATCAGATCAAAGCTCTGCAGTCCTGCCACATCCAGTCGTGAATGGTGGTGGACCATTAAACAACTAACAGGAGGAGGATGCTCCATGAATATCCCCATCTTCAATGATGGCGGAGCCCAGCACGCAAGGGCAAAAGACAAGGCTGAAGCGTTTGCAATCATCTTCAGCCAGAAGTGCCGAGTGGATGATCCATATCGGCTTCCTCCTGAGGTCCCCACCATCATAGAAGCCAGTCTTCAGCCAATTCGATTCACTCCATGTGATATCAAGAAACAACTGAGTGCACTGGATACAGCAAACTCTATGGGCCCTGACAACATCCCGGCTATCGTACTGAAGACTTGTGCTCCAGAACTAGCCGTGCCTCTAGCCAAGCTGTTCCAGTACAGCTACAACACTGGCATCTATCCAACAATGTGGAAAACTGCCCAGGTATGTCCTGTCCACAAAAAACTGGACAAATCCAACCCGGCCAATTACCGCCCCATCAGTCTACTCTCAATCATCAGCAAAGTGATGGAAGGTGTCATTGACAGTGCTATCAAGCCGCACTTACTCACCAATAACCTGCTCACTGATGCCCAGTTTGGGTTTTGCCTGGGCCATTCAACTCCAGACCTCATTACAGCCTTGGTCCAAACATGGACTAAAGAGCTGAATTCCAGAGGTGAGGTGAGAGTGACTGCCCTTGACATCAAGGCAGCATTTGACTGAGAGTGTTGTGGTAAACCACTTTTATCGTTACACTATAGTTATCACTGTTGTATTGTTATCACCGTTATCACTGTTGTATCACGATACGAGGTCGCCTCTTGTCGCGCTGTTATACCTGGGCTGACCACCTCCGACTCCGCCCATGGCTCCACCTACCTGCCCAGGTATAAAGGTAGTCGACTGGCTGGTATTCCTCCTTGTTGGACCCGATCACCCACGAGGGTGGGCTCTGTTATTTAGTCAATAAAAACCTTTAGTTACGTTCCTAACTCGTCGCTTTTTATTGGACGAATTGATAGGTATATCAATTTTATTGACTAAATTTTAAAGATGTCTACTACTGACCAGCCAGGAGCCCTCCCAGAAGCACAGCCACAGCAGCTTTCAGACACCGGGCTACACCAGCCACACCAGCCGGCTTGGCTGCAAGCCCTCAAACCACCGTACCTGGATCTAAACCCACACGCAGCAAACTCAGCCCTCAACTTCAAACACTGGCTGGACTGCTTCGAATCCTACCTGGAAGAATCCGGCGCCCCGCAGAGATCCAAACTAAGACTTCTGAACGCCCAAGCGAGCCCGAGAGTATACGCACTCATCCAGGATACGACTACATACGAGGCCGCTATCAACCTACTGAAACAGCAGTACCGCAGCCCGGTAAATTACATGTACACCAGGCACCTCCTAAGATCCCGCCCGCAACAGCCAGGAGAGTCTGTAGCTGAATTTTTACGGGCGCTAAGAGCACTCGGCAGGAACTGTGACTTTAAAGCGGTGACGGCTGTTGAAAATATGGAAGATAATATCCGCGATGCCTTTGTGAAAGGCCTACGGTCCGACTACTCACGGCAAAGACTGCTTGAAGCTAAAGACCTCGACCTGGACAAAGCTGAAGCCCTCGCTCTCTCCCTGGAGGTGGCCCATCAGGACCAGGAGGCGTTTTCCAGGTACTGCTCGCGACCCTGGGACTCGGGCCCAACCCCTACCGCAATACCCTTCGCAGCGCCGCCCCCGGGACCTACCTCAGCGTCGGCGTCCCGGACCCGACCGGGCCCGCCACCCCCGGTACCGGCTCCGACATCGGGCACCCGTGATCGGGCCGCCGGCTGCTTCTTTTGCGGCCAGGAGAAGCACCCGAGGTCGCGCTGCCCAGCCAGGAACTCTACCTGCGCAACCTGCAGGAAGAAAGGCCACTTCTCTAAGGCCTGCAGGAGCGGATCTTCAGAGGCCAGCAGTGCCTCATGCGAACTGTGGGGGCGGCCATCTTCTTTCACGGCAACTGAGGCCAGCATCCCCACAAGTGAGTCATGGGGGCGGCCATCTTTGATCAAGGCAACCGACCCCAATAGTGCCTCATGTGAGTTATGGGGGCAGCCATCTTCTCCGCCATTTTGTCCTACCTCGTGGGAGACGCCATTTTACCCACCACGCCCGACTGCCACCGGGCCCCCGGACCCGACGACCGCCTCGCCCGCAGACGACAACGACTCGCTTACCTACACACTAGCCTCCGTCACTCTGGATCAAGCCCGCCCACACCACCTGTCCAAGTCGATGATGGACATCAAAGTAAACGGCCACGCCACGACCTGCCTGTTCGACAGCGGAAGCACGGAGAGCTTCATCCACCCAGACACGGTGAGCCACTACTCCCTCCCTGTCCTGCCAACGCGCAACCGAATCTCGATGGCATCGAGGTCCCACGCCACGGACATTAGCGGCTACTGTGCTGTGACCTTGTCGGTTAAGGGTACAGAGTATAAAAACTTTAAACTCCTCGTCCTCCCCCAGCTCTGCGCTGCCGTCCTACTAGGGCTGGACTTCCAATCCCACCTCCAAAGTGTAACCCTAGCATACGGTGGACCCCTCCCCCCACTCACAGTCGACAACCAGCGAAGGTTAAACCGCCCACCGCGTAACACCTGCAGCCTATCCACCCTCAAGGTGCCGCCACCTTCCCTGTTCGCTAACCTCACCCCCGACTGCAAACCCGTCGCTACCAAGAGCAGGCGGTACAGCGCTGGGGACAGAGCTTTCATTAGCTCTGAGGTGCAGCGTCTCCTGAAGGAGGGCATCATCGAGGGGAGCAACAGCCCCTGGCGTGCCCAGGTCGTGGTCGTTAAGACCGGCGATAAAAATCGCCTGGTCATCGACTACAGCCAGACCATAAACAGATACACCCAGCTGGACGCATACCCCCTTCCCCGCATATCTGACATGGTCAATCAGATTGCACAATACCGCGTATTCTCGACCATCGACCTTAAGTCGGCCTACCACCAACTCCCTATCCACCCCGAGGACCGCCAGTACACCGCCTTCGAGGCGAATGGGCGCCTATACCACTTCCTTAGGGTCCCCTTCGGCGTCACCAACGGGGTCTCGGTCTTCCAAAGGGAGATGGACCGGATGGTTGACCAGAACGGACTGCAGGCCACATTCCCCTACCTAGATAACGTCACCATCTGCGGCCGCGACCGGCAGGACCACGACGTGAATCTGGAGAAATTCCTCCGTACAGCCCAACGGCTGAACCTCACCTACAATAAGGAGAAATGTGTGTTTAACACCTCGCGCCTTGCCATCCTTGGCTGTGTAGTAGAGAACGGACTCATCGGCCCCGACCCCGAAAGAATGCGCCCCCTCATGGAGCTACCCCTCCCCCACTGCCCTAAGGCACTTAAGAGAACCCTGGGGCTCTTCGCCTACTATGCCCAATGGGTGCCCAATTATGCGGACAAAGCCAGACCCCTCATGAAGTCCACATCCTTCCCCCTTACGGAGGAAGCGTGCGCAGCCTTCTCCCTCATTAAGGGAGACATTGCCAAGGCCACTATGCACGCAGTGGATGAGTCCATCCCCTTCCAAGTCGAGAGCGATGCATCCGACTTCGCCCTAGCTGCCACCCTTAACCAGGAGGGGAGACCGGTGGCCTTCTTCTCAAGGACCCTACAGGGCCCTGAGATCCAACACTCGTCGGTCGAGAAGGAGGCCCAGGCGATTGTGGAGGCGGTACGACGCTGGAGGCACTACCTGGCAGGCAAACGATTTACCCTCCTTACCGACCAACGTTCGGTCGCTTTTATGTTTAATAACAAGCTGAGGGGCAAAATCAAGAATGACAAGATCTTGAGGTGGAGAATCGAGCTCTCCACCTACGATTATGATATCTTGTACCGGCCAGGTAAGCTGAACGAACCCCCCGATGCTCTGTCACGAATTACATGCGCCAGCGCGCAAAGTGATAGACTTCAGACCCTCCACAACGACCTCTGCCACCCCGGGGTCACCAGACTTTACCACTTCATTAAGGCCCGCAACCTGCCCTACTCCATCGAGGAGGTCAGGACCATAACCAGGAACTGCCAGACCTGTGCCGAGTGCAAACCGCACTTCTTTAGGCCGGACAGAGCAAGCCTGATCAAGGCCACCCGCCCCTTCGAGCGCCTGAGCATCGACTTTAAGGGGCCCCTCCCGTCCTCTGACCGTAATGTGTACTTCCTCAACATTGTTGATGAGTACTCCCGTTTCCCCTTTGCCTTCCCCTGCCCAGACATGACCAGTACCACGGTCATTAAATGCCTGAACGACCTCTTCGCCTTGTTCGGGTTCCCAAACTATATACATAGTGACCGGGGCTCCTCTTTCATGAGCAAGGAACTCCGTCAGTTCCTACTAGCGAGAGGTATTGCAGCAAGTAGGACCACCAGCTACAACCCCCGAGGGAACGGCCAGGTGGAAAGAGAGAACGCGACGGTATGGAAGGCCGTCCTCTTAGCCTTAAAGTCTAAGGGCCTCCCAACCTCCCGCTGGCAGGAAGTCCTCCCGACAGCGCTGCACTCTTTGCACTGCCGTTAACGCCACCCCCCATGAACGAATGTTTGTTTTCCCCAGGAAGTCGACTACGGGAACCACTCTACCAACCTGGCTGACCTCTCCGGGGCCCGTCTTGCTGCGAAAGCACGTGAGGGCCCATAAAACAGACCCCCTGGTCGAGAGGGTGAACCTCCTGCACGCCAACCCCCAGTACGCCTACGTGGCTTACCCAGACGGGCGGGAGGACACTGTCTCCTTACGAGACCTCGCACCCTCGGGCACTCCGGAGACACCACCTTTACCCCCCCCCACCACCCCCCCAATTCCAGCCCAGGTAGACGGCATGCCGGAACCCCACGAGCCTTCGCCGACCATGCAGACACCAGCACTAACACCGGATAATGCAGCACCGCCGCTGCGACGATCGGAGAGGCTTACGAGGCCTCCGGACAGACTGACATACCAGAACTGGTAGTACACTTCACCCCGCCGGACTCAAATCTAAACAAGGGGTGAATGTGGTAAACCACTTTTATCGTTACACTATAGTTATCACTGTTGTATTGTTATCACCGTTATCACTGTTGTATCACGATACGAGGTCGCCTCTTGTCGCGCTGTTATACCTGGGCTGACCACCTCCGACTCCGCCCATGGCTCCACCTACCTGCCCAGGTATAAAGGTAGTCGACTGGCTGGTATTCCTCCTTGTTGGACCCGATCACCCACGAGGGTGGGCTCTGTTATTTAGTAAATAAAAACCTTTAGTTACGTTCCTAACTCGTCGCTTTTTATTGGACGAATTGATAGGTATATCAAGTGTCATCAAGGAGCCCTAGTAAAATTGAAGTCAACGGGAATCAGAGGGGAAACTCTCCATCTGGCTGGAGTCATACCTAGCAAAAGAAAGATGGTTGTACTGTTGGAGGTCAATCATCTCAGTCCCAGGACATCACTGCAGGAGTTCCTCAGGGCAGTGTCCTAGGCCGAAACATCTTCAGCTGCTTCATCAATGACCTTCCCTCTATCATAAGGTCAGAAGTGGAAATGTTCGCTGACGATTGCAGAGTTCAGTTCCATTCGCAACTCCTCAGATAATGAAGCAGTCCATGCCCGCAAGACCTGGATGATGTTCAGGCTGGGGCTGATAAGTGGCAGGTAACATTCACCCCACAGAAGTGCCAGGCAATGACTATCTCCAACAAGCAAGAGTCTAACCACTGCCCCTTGACATTCAACGTTATTACCATTGCCGAATCCCCCACCATCAATATCCTGGGGGTCACCATTGACCAGAAACTTAACTGGACCAGCCCACATAAATACTGTGGCTACAAGAGCAGGTCAGAGGCTGGGTATTCTGCGGCGAGTGTCTCACCTCCTGACTCCCCAAAGCCTTTCCACCATCTACAATGCACAAGTCAGGAGTGTGATGGAATACTCTCCACTTACCTGGATGAGTGCAGCTTCAAAAATGCTCAAGAAGCTCGACACCATCCAGGACAAAGCAGCCCGCTTGATTGACACCTCATCCATCACCTTAAACATTCACTCCCTCCACCACCGGCGTATCGTGACTGCAGTGTGTACCATCTACAAGATGCACTGCAGCAACTCGCCAAGGTTTCTTCAGCGGCACCTGCCAAACCCACAACCTCTTACACCTAGAAGGACAAGGGCAGCAGGCGCATGGGAACACCACCACCTCCAAGTTCCCATCCAAGTCACACACCATCCTGACTTAAAAGTATATCGCCGATCTTTCATCGTTGCTGGGTCAAAATCCTGGAACTCCCTCCCTAACAGCACTGTGGGAGTACCTTCACCACACGGACTGCAGCGGTTCAAGAAGGCGGCTCACCACCACCTTCCTAAGGGCAATTAGGGATGGGCAATAAATGCTGGCCTTGCCAGCGAGGCCCACATCCCAGGAACGAATAAATTTAAAAGAAAGTTAGCTCTCTTGATATGAGGAGATGGCTGTGCATCTGTGGAGGAGAATGGTGAGGGTAGGTTTGGAGGTGCCGTAAAATCCAGCAAGATTTCCTCCATTTTTGATATCCTTGCTACACTGGCTTATTTTATTAATCCTTATGCCAGGGACTAACTTTGCTCAGTAAGTACATTATACACAAAGGGGTAGATTTTTACCCAGATGTTAAGCGATTAAGTGGAGTGAAGAGAGGAACATTTGGCAGATAGGATAACAGAAGCCATCTGATTTCTGGGTAGTGCACTGGAGTGTCAGTGGATTAAGCCAATGCAAGCTAGACCTGTTGAACTACCATGCTCCCATTTTATAGGGGTGCGCCGTGGGAGGGGAGCCGCACTCAAAGTTGGGGAATTTAGCACAGGACAGGTGTTTGAATTATGCAAGGTCCAGATTCAGTGGTATCTTATCATAATTACTATTTTATTGTTGCAATCAACCACTGAATGAAACAATCAGTTGGCAGTCTAGCTTTTGGTAGCCAGCTTTCAAGGTCTATTTACTGTCATGAATCTTATCATGACTCATGAAGTAACACTGGGCGGCCAGCTGGTGGCGCTGTCCAAGGAGTATAAATACACGGGCGTGGGCCCAGCTTGCTCAGGATGTTTCTGTAACCAGGAACTAGTGATGTAACTAGAAATCTCATGGTTTTGAAACAGTTGATTAAAGCCTCAAACCAAGTGCTCAGTAGTCTTTTTACATCAATTACATAAAATTATACACTTGTAACTTTATTTTGAAGGATTCTATTATTATTATTTTTGTTGAGGCTGGATAATCATTTTTATAATTTATTTGAGGTTTCTAAAAGCACCAAATGCCAGAGCCACCAAGTATGAGTCACAATTCATGATAGGTCTAGATATCTTTGGTTCTCACATTACTGCACTACTGGTCTGTAAGTAAGCGCGTCAAGAGCGGTTCAGAGCTGGTAGGGCATTCATCCCGTGGGCTGCTCGTGGCTGTGAAAAAACATTCTCACTGCCATCAGAAAAGTCTACATGTGCATGCTGACACACGCCCACTCCAAGCCGAGCAATCTTGAAAGGTTTCCTCTGGGCAGGGGGAGTTAAAATCGAGGCCATGATCTTTTATAGTGATCTGGCTGTTTTCTGTTAAGGCGTTTGTAGTCATTCCATCCATTAACTCCCTCGCTTTTTCCTGCCTGCCTTCTTCTTTTCTTTCTCTTTTTGCCAAACCTTACCAAAACACTTGCTTATCATCTAGTTTTCTGTTCTGATGAAGGGTATATACCTCAAAATTAACCATTCTTTTCTTTTCAGACGCTGACTGACGTACTGTGCAATTCTAGTATTTTCTGGTTTTGTTTCTATTTGCACTTTTAAGGGTAGATTTTATAAATTTGCGATCCCAGCACAGGGCTTCACATAACGGCAGTGAATATTGGGGATTCAGGCATGGTTGATGTGTCCCGTATGATTTTTCATCATTAATGAGCGTAAAGTCACGTGGAGCACACTGGTCTACGTGTCCGAATTCCCGATGTATGGTCCTGTTATGCTAAGCTGTGTTCCTAGGGCGCTAATTTGTAAAAAGCTACCCCATCTTTCTTACTTACTAGTTTATTCTGATGGACTTCTGTGAGCTGGAGGTTTGGATAGGGCTTTTGTTTTTATTCGTTCCTAGGACTTGGGCGTCGCTGGCCAGGCCAGCATTTATTGTCCATCCCTAATTGCCCATGAGATGGTGGTAGTGAGCCATCTTCTTGAATTGCTGCAGTCCGTGTGGTGATGGTACTCCCACAGTGCTGTGAGGGAGGGAGTTCCAGGATTTTGGCCCAGCGACGATGAAGAAACGGCGATATACTTCCAAGACAGGATGGTGTGTAGCTTGGAGAGGAACTTGGAGGTGATGTTGCCTCAAACGTGGATGCATTCTTAATTGGAAGGATGACCAAGATCAGAGGGTAGCCACAGCTTGAGATATATGAAAATTAATGGGAACATTAATGTGAATGTTTTTGTCTGGAAATTACAGTTGCTGTTTTTAGTGGATGAACACAAGGCATTTAGACAACATTCTGTGGTCCACTACTTTAGCAAGGTATTAACCCATTTTTAATAAATGGGTTAAAATAGTAGAGAGAGCCAGGCTGTAAAAAACCCATTGAGCTTTCATTCTAATATTGTCAAAAGTAATTGCGAGGCTTCTTTGAGGCCTATGTAATGTGTCAAGTGGTTCTGTTCCTGAGGTTTCTGCTTCCCAGCTGAAAATTGTGGTGGAGGTGGAAGTGAAGGTAGAGGGAAAGGTGCTGCTCCCATACGGACCATCCCCCCACCCCCCAAAGAAGGTCCGGAAGTCCAAAAACCAAAGTTATTTTCCACCAGCAGAGTTTCCATTTCATTTTTACTGTGGCATTGTGACAGTATTTCAAGTTTTCACTGAAAGTTTCCATTTTTCCCAATCCTGCCATAAGCTGGACTAGCCGGATACTTAAACGTTATAACTCAAGTGAAAAATGTTTATCATTGATATTGGTTTACTGTAAGTTTGTTACTGATAATTAAACTTAATTTAATAGATGATTCCAGTTCAAGTGTATTGATTATTTTGCTCCTGTATATTTTGATTCCTATTCTGTTGAAAGGGACTTTGGGGTTTATGCCATAGCGTACTGAGTGTAGGGATTTCCTCCCCTGTCTAATAATTCGACCTGACACCATATTGGTTACAGTGATATTTTATTAATTCCACACCATGATTAACACAAATAAGTGTTTATTTAACAAAACAGTATAAGAACAAGGAGTGTCAGCTGTGGCTCAGTTGGTAGCACCCTTGCCTCTGAGTCAGAAGGTTGTGGGTTCAAGTCCCACTCTGGGGACTTGAGCACAAAAATCTAGGCTGACACTCCAGTGTGGTGCTGAGGGAGTGCTGCATCATCGGAGGTGCCGTCTTTCGGATGAGACGTTAAACCGAGGCCCCATCTGCTCTCTCAGGTGGATATAAAAGATCCCTTGGCTCTATTTCAAAGAAGAGCTGGTGGGTTATCCCCGGTGTCTTGGCCAATATTTATTCCTCAACCAACATAACAAAAACAGATTATCTGGTCATTATCACATTGCTGTTTGTGGGAGCTTGCTGTGCGCAAATTGGCTGCCGCGCTTCCCGCATTACAACAGTGACTCCACTTCAAAAGTACTTCATTGACTGTAAAGCGCTTTGGGATGTCCGGTGGTCGTGAAAGGCGCTATATAGATGCAAGCCTTTCTTTCGTTTAACCTGTTTCTGTGCTGGGTAGTGGTGGTGTTTGCTGCACTCTATTCCCCAGATTCGTCTCTGCTTCCGGTCCTTGGCCAGGTGTCTCTTGTCCAGTATTTCCTCTCACGCTAGTCTTTTTTATACAGACGTTCGCAATACACACAATAGCAGTTTCTGCCAGATAAACACAACAGTTTTGCCACTCCTCTGATCTGCCCAATCAGGGGGTGTCGCTTGCACACAGCACAGTGTCTGGGTTTCAAGTGACAGATTCTGGCCTTGGCTGGTTTCACAAACGACTGGGTCATTTGCCACAATATCAAAAATACTTTGTGGGTAATACAAAGGTAAAAAGACAGGTTTCATCACCTCCCTGTTCCACAATGTTTGGTTAACAACTCTTGCTCAATAGCGACTGTCAGTACAAGAGAATTAACCCTTTTACCCTTATGTTTCAACACAGACACTGCACACAATAAAAAGAAAAACGGCACATGATGCAAGACTACACAGGGTAAATTAATGCCAGACTCTTAAGCAGCTAAAGGGCACGGTTACCTATCATTTTCATATGCTCTTATATATGGAGTTCTTAATCAGTTCATATTGGAGCACTAAGCTATTCTGAGGCACCAAGGATTTCCATTCATAGTTGCTCCCGATGGCTTTGCATCTTTCACGATCTAAGTTCCGGAGAAGTATCCATTAGACAAACAGGGAAATATCTGGCCATTTAAAACTACAGCAGGAACTTTGGGAGGAATTTTCCCAGCCCTGGGGAGGTGGGTATGGAGGCGGGACTGCCGGGAAAATGGCAGAAACTGGGAGCGGGTACCGACCCTGCTCCCAACCTGCCTCCTTGCCATCTTCGCAGGAGGCGGGTCCACGAGTCGGGCAGGGACCCATTTCCTCGAGGTGGGAAGGGGTTAGAGCCAATTAACTGCCTGTTAACAGTTAACAGGCAGTTTTGAGGCTTTTCCCCATTTTACGCCTGCAATTGCTGGCTTCCCGACAGCTGTGAACCTCGCCAGGGTCAGCGAGGTGAGCAGTGGGTCTACGGGGATGAGAGGGGTCGAAATGTCAGCTGTAGAGGTGAGTGATGGGTGCAAGTGTGGACAGGTAAGTATGAGAGGTGAGTGTAAAGTGTTGGAAAAAGTTTCCTTACCTTTGCTTCTTTCTGCAGGCTTCAACCTTTGAGGATCCGGAGGTGCCTCATCTCAATGGCAGAGATGACAGAATGGCTGCTGCATTCTCAGACGCAGCAACCAGCAGCTTTCTGTTGAGGAGAGAGGTCTTGGTGAGCCTTCTGTGCAAGGGCTCACCTTAGAACAGAGATTGTCAGTGTTTGACAGCTTCTCAAAGCTGTCCAACACTGACAATTCATCTGTCAAAAATGTTTTGACAGATGAAGCGTCATACGCTGACGTCATTTGTCACCGGCTTTCCCTTAATTGGCCAGTATCAAGACCAATCAAGGAAAAATAGCGTGGGTTGGCCAGATGTCGCTGGGGGCGGGACTGAAACCCGGAAACCAGAAGTCCTGCATCCAGCACGGCTCCATTGATAAAATCCAGCCCTTTGAGTAGAGTCAGATTCTACTTCCTGATGTTTCATTACTATTTCTGTTTCTATGAACGATATCTATTTTCAGGGTGAAATTATTCTTCAAGTTTAAGCTTGCTGTAGGGTTGAATCTTTTGACGCACGTGTTAATTTATTAATTATTTTGAAAATACTTTGCGACATGTACTGGTTCTGAGGATTTTATCAATAGTCATATATTAGATCAAAGTTTAGCAGCTTCTTTATAGTGTCCATGATAGTACTGAGAGATCAAGAATCCACGAGAGTTGTGGACTATTATTTATTTCATCAATACTTTTTCAGATCTTTTCAGATCACTTTTTGTAAGCTGCTGCTTTGAGGTTCGAGGTGTGGCTGGGTTTTGCTAAAGTAATCTATGATGGCAACCGAGCTACTGGTATCTGATTTTAGTGGTCTTAAATAAAATAAATGTATTGGCTTGTCACGCATGATTGGTTCTCATTACTGTAGCCAAAAATCTTTGAAATTCAGGATAAACCTTCATGGAAAACGCAGCCTTTCAAATTAGAAATAGCAAGAAAAATCAGGAATTCTGGAATTCTGAAATAAAACTGGAAAATGTTGGAAATGGACGGCAGGTCAATCAGCCTCCGAAAGGGAAAAATAAAGGAGTGTTTTTGGTAGGACCCTTCATTAAAGTGGAATGGCCAGGCAGATGTTCCTTTATAGAACTGACCGAAACAAAGAGACGGGGGTGGCGGGAGGGTGGGGGGTCATGGGGGAAGAGGAGAACAGCGGGTAGAGTTCAGGTGTGTCACAAAGAAGGACCGAATGGGTTCAATATTTTATTATTAATATATATTTAAATGAAGGAAAGAGGTTTAGAGCACAGTGTACTGTACTGGGCATATGGAAAGGTACCAGAAAAACAAAAGGGTGAGTTATGCTTGGGTCCAAATTTAAAAAAAGTAATAAAATAAAATGCCCTAGAGATTCAATGGCACCCCACCCATTTTTCGGGTGCTAAACGGGCACCTAAGCCTCCAATATGGTGGGTAGAAAGTGTGCGCTCATTACGAACCAGAAGTGGGCCACTCGCCATATTGGTATAGGTGCAAAAATAGGCACCTGAAACAGGTGGTAGGCCTTTTACATATGCAAATAAGGGACCCAAAGCCTGTTTGATGCTTCCTGTGCAAAATTGGTTTCCCTTGAATACAGCTGGGTAGGCAGCATCTAGGAAAACCAGGTCTGCATGTGGCCTAAGCGAAGGTCCTGGATGTGAAGCAGGATTGCTTGCCACCAGTATACCAAAGAGGCCTAAGCCTTAAGATGGCTGGGGCCACACGCTGACTATCGAGCCCATTTTTGGCACTCCTCAAAAATGCCCCATCCATTATATTTTTTTTAATGGCTGCTCAGAGGCATTTTACCAACTTACAGCTCCAGAACCTTTTGACCTAGGCGATAATAAGATCGTGTACTGTAGGTGAAGTGGAAGTGGAGCAGGGTGCTTGGAATCCAGATAGCATGTGTTTAGCTTCTCATTTAGTCCACATCAGGGTCATCATGACATTATCATTTAATATTATGAGAACCTGCGCTATTGTGCCTTTCATTACAATTGATTGGATAGCCTTGTCATCAAAGAATAAAGGCTAGAAGATACAAATACTGGTGTTCAGCAGTTCTGGCCTAGTGGCTGATATATGAACATAAGAAATAGAAGCAGGAGTAGGCCGTTCGGCCCCTCAAGCCTGCTCTGCTATTCAATAAGATCATGGCTGATCATCTACCTCAACTCCACTTTCCTGCACTATCCCCATATCCCTTGATTCCCTTAATATCCAAAAATCTATCGATCTCTGTCTTGAATATACTCAACGACTGAGCCTTCACAGCCCTCTGAGTTAGAGAATTCCAAAGATTCACCACCCTCTCAGTGAAGACATTTCTCCTCATCTCAGTCCTAAATGGCCAACCCCTTATTCTGAGACTGTGACTCCTGGTTCTAGACCCCCCAGCCAGGGGAAACATCCTCCCTGCATCTAACCTGTCAAGCCATGTAAGAATTTTGTCCGTTTCAATGAGATCACCTCTCATTCTTCTAAACTGTAAAGAATATAGGCCTAGTCTAGTCAATCTCCCCTCATAGGACAATCCCCCCATCCCAGGAATCAGTCTGGTGAACCTTTGTTGCACTCCCTCTATGGCAAGTTTATCCTTCCTTAGGTAAGGAGACCAAAACTATACACAATACTCCAGGTGTGGTCTCACCAGGGCCCTATATAATTGCAATAAGATATCTTTACTCTTATACTCAAATCCTCTTGTAATAAAGGCCAACATACTATTTGCTCTCCTAATTGTTTGCTGCACCTGCAAGTTAACTTTCAGTGATTTGTGTACAAGGACACCCAGGTCCCTTTGAAAAACATTTCTCAATCTCTCACCGTTTAAAAATACAGTACTCTGCTTTTCTATTTTTCCTACGAAAGTGGATAACTTCACATTTCTCCACATTATATTCCATTTGCCATGTTCTTGCTCACTCACTTAGCCTGTCCATATCCCCTTGAAGCCTCTTTGCATCCTCCTCACAACTTACATTCCCACCCAGCTTTTTATCATCAGCAAACTTGGATATATTACATTTGGTCCCCTCATCCAAATCATTGATATAGATTGTGAATAGCTGAGGCCCAAGCACTGATCCTTGTGGTACCCCACTAGTTACAGCCTGTCAACCCGAAAATGACCCATTTATTCCTACTCCCTGTTTTCTGTCCGTTAACCAATCCTCAATCCATGCTAGCATATTACCCCCAATCCCATGAACCCTAATTTTGTTTAATAACCTCTTGTGTGGCACCTTATCGAATGTCTTCTGAAAATCCAAATACACCACATCCACTGGTTACCTCTTATCTAGTCTGCTAATTACAACCTCGAAAAACTCGAACACGATTTCCCTTTCATAAATCCGTGTTGACTCTGCCCAATCCTATTATTATTTTCTAACTGCCCTGTTACTACGTCCTTAATAATAGATTCTAGCATTTTCCCTACTACTGATGTCAGGCTAACTGGTCTGTAGTTCCCTGTTTTCTCTCTCACTCCTTTCTTAAATAGTGGGGTTACATTTGCTACCTTCCAATCCACGGGAACCATTCTAGAATCTATGGAATTTTGGAAGATGACAATCAATGCATCCACTATCTCTATAGCCACCTCTTTCAAAACTCTAGGATGTAGGCCATCAGGTCCAGGGGATTTATTGGCTTTCACTCCCATTAATTTCTTCAGTACTATATTTTTACTAATATTAATTTCTTTTAGCTCCTCATTCTCGCTAGACCCTTGGGTCTCCACTATTTACGGGAGGTTATTTGCGTCTTCTTCCATGAAAACAGACACATAGAGCTCGATTTTGTCATTGGGGCGGGCTGGGGTCGTGTCATCCACTTTTCGTGTTATCCACCCGATTCCAAATCGATGTGGGAGAATGATGCGATTTTCACCTAATTGGGCAATTGAGTTCCAGCATGTGGGAACCCATGGCCCAATTCATTTTTTCAGTCTGAAACTCGCCTCCGATGACGTCATCATTGCTGTTGCATTTAAGGTCTGCAAGAAGCCTTGCTTCTTCTGCAGACTGCCAACCTTTTGGCCTTTGCTGTGAGAGGGACCAGGAGGCAAAATGAGCAGCGGGAGACCTAAGTCTGCTCCCAGATTTGATGATGTCGCCCTGCAAGCTTTGGTGGAGGGAGCAAGAGCTAGTAAGGAGGTGCTCTTTCCTTCTTCAGGGAGGAAGGAGCCTCCCCAGCAGACGAAGGCTGTGTGGATCCAGGTGGCAGAGGAGGTCAACTCATTGTCGCTGATCTGCAGAACCTGGCTTCAGTGCAGGAAGAGGTTTCATGACCTTCTGCGCACTGGAAAAGTGAGTATGACTTTCCCATCACCCTCAATCTGATCCCCATTGCCTCTCTTCACAAGCACTCAGCTTTAGCAACCTCTTCCTCCACATCCCACTTGACACTGACATCCCTGCACCCTTACCCATTCCCTCTCTCTCTATGGTCACATTCACCTAACTATTCAACTATGCAGCCCTCGCACTCCCTATCGCTGTGATGCTATGAAAACAACTGACAACACACAGGGAGGGCCCTTGGTCTTGCCACCTCACTCCATCTTTGTCTCCTTCTAAGCATCTATGCTATGGATTCTCTACACTCACTCCTTCATTCTCACTCAAACTCCACTTGTCTCCCTCATTGCAGGAAAAGAGAGCTCACAATAAGAGAGAAAGAGCGAGGACAGGAGGAGGGCCACCCTCAGTAGCCTACCTCACCCCTTGGGAGGAGGCGGTCCTGGAGATCGTGGGACTCGAGGACGATGTGCAAGTGGGGGACGGACAGACGGGCGCATCAGAGAAAGTTGGTGACAGAATAGTTTTTCATCTCTCTCATTGACATTGCATGAGTCACTGATAATGATTCTGAAGCTCTAACAGATGGACTTATGATCATCTGCAATATGCAATGTGCATGTAACCTTGGCCTCACATCTCTGACTCTTTCCTTTACTCCCCCACAGGACCATCGCAAGCACCCGCCCCCACTATCCAGGAGGAACAGCCTGAGCCTCCAGACTCCTCAGAGGAAGCGGCAACCTCTGAGGGCGCAGCGTCAGCAGAATTCAGCCAACCCAGCACGAGCGCAGACACTCACAGCTCGGTGGGGCCATCGCGAGATAGAGTACTGTTGTCACCTGGTGTATCACAGCTCACAAGTGAGCATCAGCAGATTGTGGAGACAGGGACAGCAGTGGAGAGTCCTAGTCGGAGGGCACAGGACTCTCCCAGCTCGGCTCAGCTGCATGTCGACCCTCTGCCTCTGGGTCCATCCAGAAGAACAGCGGTGCTGGAACTCCAGGAACAGGTGCAGGAGTCTCTGGCAGGTTTTGTCTCCAGGGTCGCTGTGAGTGTGGAGCGAATGGAGGAGTCCATCGTGAACATGAGCAGAGCCTTTGTGGAGTCATTGGCACATGAACGCAGCACCATGGAAAGGATGGCAACCTCTGTGGAAAGGATGGCTATGGTAGAGGAGAGGATGGCTACGGCCATGGAGGAGCTAAGTCGCCAGAGTGTAGAAAACATGGTGAGTGTTCAGAATAGACTGACATCTCTGGAGGAGCAATGGTCAGCTATTGAACAGAGAAACCAGACCTTCATGGAAGTCCTTCTGAGTAGGACTGCCAGTGCAGATACGGGTCCCCATGGCCCCCCTGATGTGCAGCAAGGTGCTCTCAAGCCACTTGCAAGCACTGAGGTGGACCTGACCCATGAGAGGGATGTTGGTGGTAGAGAACAAAGAAGTGGAGGCTCCTCCCCAAGTGCTCACATTTCCATGCCACTGCCAAGTCCTCGGTCAGAGCCCCACCAGAGTTCCCACCCAACTGAGATCAGCATCTCAACCCCAGCACAGCCGCAGGAGCAGCAGACTGTTGCCGATCCCTCACAGGTTCACAACCCCAGAGGACACCCGCCAAAGGTGTCGAGACAGGAGCAGCAAGAAAGTGAGCAAGGGGCCTCCACATCTGCTGAAGCCTCAGGGGAAGCACCACGTAGGAGCACGCGTAAGAGTAAGACACTGCACAAATAGTCACAAGGGTAGTCACTTGGGTGAAATGTTGTGTTTATTTTTAAAATGCTATCAGTTGGTTATTGTAACTAAAAATTCTGATGGCAACTGTTGCAGTTGTAGCATGTGTCATTTCGCAAATGGGACTTCCACATTGAGGGCTTAGGATTACTTGCAATTGTCAGTATGATGGTCAGAGTGCTAGGAATCCGCTGGTTCTTGGCCATTGTCGATGTTCTGGTAAGAAGCTGCGAGGCAAAAGTGCTTGATTGGCTAGGCTAAGCAAATCTGGCCAAGATGAGTTCGTTCCTTGCATCCCGGGCAGCAATGTTCTCGCGTACTGCTGCCGCTGGTTAATGGGCCTCTGCAAGATGTTTGTTTTCACTCTCCTCCTCCTCCTCCTCCTCATCTGAGGAGGATATGTGAGGAGCCACTTGGTCCTCAGGAATCTGCAAGCCACGATGCTGTGCCATGTTGTGAAGTGCACAGCAAACCACGACGATTCTGGAGACCCTGGCTGCTGAGTACTGCAGGGCTCCACCTGATCTATCCAGGCATCTAAAGCGCACCTTCAGCAAACCGATGGTTTGCTCGATTATGGCTCTGGTGGACATGTGGCTGGAGTTGTAGCTCTCCTCAGCTTCGTTGGATGGGCTCCTCAACGGCGTCATTAGCCACGCCTTCAGGGGATAGCCCTTGTCTCCAAGTAGCCATCCGTTAAGTTGGTCTGGCGGACTGAAGAGCGGAGGCACACTAGATTGGTGCATTATGAATGAGTCATGGCAACTGCCAGGGTACTTGGCACAAACATGCAAAATTTCATTCTTGTGGTCACACATTAGCTGCCCGTTAAGGGAGTGGAAGCCCTTGCGGTTGACAAAAATACCTGGATTGCGATGGGGTGCCTTAAGGGCCACATGTGTGCAGTCAACGACACCCTGCACACTTGGAAAGCCTGCCAGATTAGCTAATCCAACCGCACGCGCCGTGACACTTGCTTGATCCTTGGAGAAATGGATGTGATTGTGTGCGATGGCAAAGAGGGCATTGGTTACGTGATGCAAGTGTGTGCAGCCGCCTGGGAGACGCCGCTGATGTCTGCTGCTGATCCCTGGAATGAGCCTGAGGCAAAAATGTTGAGTGCGGTGGCGATTTTGACGGCCACTGGTAAGGGGTGTCCACCTGCTCCTCTTGGCTCCAGGTCTTGCTGCACCATTGCGCAGATGTCACCCACTACCTCTCGCAAAAGTCGAAGCCGCCTTTGGCACTGCTGCTCAGTCATGTTGAGGTAGCTGATCCTCTGTCTGTAGACCCTGTTTGGGGGGTATCTCCTGCGCCAACAGGCTTCCATGTGCTGGCACCTTCTGGCCTATGCAGCTTCAGGTGGGTGAGCAGCAGCTTGGCGCTCCTGTTGTTGCTGCTGCTGTTGGTGCTGCTGTTGGACAGGGTTCTGCTGCTGCCGCGGCTGGTCTTCGTCCGAATCTGATGTCCAGGAGGAAAGGAAATAAATAGTTCCCATGCTTCTGGTATATGCCTCAGTTGAGGAAGCGCTCAGTCAAGGTGGCGAGAGGGGTTTCCCAGGAGGTCACACTGGAGATGGGTGTCAGGCTCCAAACTTCCACAGCTATGGTTATGCCTTCTAAAAGTTCCCCCAGACCTGAGACAACAAAGTCCTGCCACCTGCAAATGATGGCTGATCGAATCTCCTATTTAATGGTTGAGCTGCAGCTGATAGTCAGCAATCCAATTGTGCTACTGCCAGGTTTCACCGTCGTGTTTCAGAGGAGGCATGCATCACGTGGGAAAAGGGTTAAAATCAGAAAGGTCTCTCAAAATGGGATTATAGAGGCAATTCAGTGGTTGTTAAGGGCCTTAAGGGCCTATCCCACCTCTTGGAGGTGGGACGGAGACGAGATCAGAAACCACGCATTTGGGAAAATTGCTTGGAGGTGGGATGGAGGTGGGGTCGGGCCCGCCCCCGCCTCCGCCCGCCACTTTTTGCAATTTTAACACCCCACACGCCTCCATTTCCGCCTCCTCGGGCCTGGCAAAATCGAGCCCATAGACCGCGATTTCGCCAGTGGAGGTGAGATCGCGGCGGGAGAGGTGGTTGGCGGATTTTGGTCCCGCTCCCAGCTGCAGCCGCTCTATAAAAAGGATTTTCCTTTACTAGGGCTTGTTGAGCCCGCCCTGCGGGGTTCCTGGCCAATTAAAAGGAAGCGGGTCTGATGACATCATTTGATGACGCGTTATCAGCCGGTTTCCTTAAAGGGACCATGGCTGCATTCATTTTGACAGTTGTGCTGTCAGTGTTCTGCAGCATTGAAGGGCTGGAAACACTGTCAAGCACTGCACAAAGGTGCACGGCTGCACCCAGGCTCTCCCATGACTCCCTCCATATGCTTATGGAGGGAGTCACAGCATGCAGGGAGGTTCTCTTCCCTTCCAAGGGTGGAAGTGACCTCCCCAGGAGACCAATGCAGCCTGGTTGCACATTGCCTAGGAGGGCAAAAGCAAAGATGTTGTCAGGAGTACCTGGCTGTAGTGGTGCAAACCTTTCAATGTTTTCAGTAGGTCATGAAACGTTACTGCAAAGTCACACTCAACCTCATCCTGCTGTGCCACTCATCACATCCCCATAACTCTGCCTTCCCTACCCTTCTCCTGTACATCCTTACTCCCAACCTACCTTAGCCAACTCGCCTCTCATACCTACTTAGTTTGCTTTGTTCAGGTGTAGGACCCTAGTTTTAGACTTAACTAAATCACTCTCAAACTCAACATAAAATTCTATCATATTATGATCACTGCTCCCCAGAGGCTCCTTTACTACAAGTTTTTAATTAACCTGTCTCATTGCACAGTACTAGATTTAAAATAGCCAATTCCCTCGTAGGTTCCTTGACATACTGATCTAGAAAACTATCTTGAATGCATTCCATGAACTCTTCCTCTGCACTATTTCTGCAATAGAATCTGAATAAAGAATTCTGTGAACATTTGGGGCTCATATGTTTGATTTGTAACCCCTGTCTGAATGGAATATCTTGAGACACCATTCTGCTTATCAAACGCCAAGAGAATGCGCATCTATTTCACTCTTAGCTGTCAGAGGTGGAACAATTTATAAGAAAAGCTGGTAGATAATTTTTTGGACTTTGAGAAGGTCAAGTTAATCCCTTGTAGATCTGTCATCTACCTTCATTGTGGTGCATGGTATTTTAATTATTTGCTTTCATAAATTATTCATTTGTAAATAAATTGCAATAGTAGGTTTGGCCTGTATCAGTCAAGTCTTGATTGATAAGTTTAGCCTTTTGGATCAACAGGAGATGTAGTAGGAATACTACATGAATAAATGCAAGTGCTTTCTTTACTTTAATGTGAGTTTTCTGAAAATTGAGCCCAATCTATTCTCCCTCTCCTTAATGGAACACATTCCAGCTCAATGAGATACTCCAGCTAGCATCCTCGTCAAAAAATTATAAAATTGATTACATATGTGACTGGCAATCTTACAATTCAGGCAATTTTTGGCATTGAGCCCATTATTACAATGATATAAAAAGGCATCCCATAACACTGGCGTCACCAGCCCTAGTTGCATAGATATGGTGCTCTCTCCTGCTCTCTTATTTCAGTTGAGCGATTTCTCTCAGTTCTCAGCCAGGCTACTGAGATGCTTCACCAGATGGCACTCCATCTCGGGGGAGAGGGAAAAGCCAACTCATCTGGCTGAATCACCACCTCTTGTTGATAGATCACAGAGTAACATTGCCAATGGTAATGGGGGAATGGTAGCGTAGTGGTAATGTCACTGGGCTAGTAATCCAGAAGCCTGGACTTATGATCCAGTAGACGTGAGTTCAAAACCAACCCTGGTTCAACAAGGAGTGTTGAAGGCAGCTGGGGATTTTAAATTCAGTTAATTAAATAAATCTGGAATAATTACTAGTGTCAGTAATGGTAACCATGAAACTATCAGATTGTTGTAAAAGCCCATCTGGTTCACCAATGTCCTTCCTTACCTGGTCTGGCCTATATGTGACTCCAGACCCACAGCAATGTGGTTGACTCTTAACTGCTCTCTGAAATGGCCTAGCAAACCACTCAGTTGTACAACCACTACGAAAAACAGTAAGAATTAAACCGGATCGACCTCAGCACTGGCTTTGGACACAACAACGGCACAGCAGTCAACCCTGCAAAGTCCTCCTTACCAACATCTGGGCACTTGTGCCAAAATTGGGAGAGCTGTCCCACAGACTAGTCAAGCAACAGTCTGACATAGTCACACTCACAGAATCATAACTTTCAGCCAATGTCCCAAACTCCTCCATCACCATCCCTGGGTATGTCCTGGCACAGTGGTATACAGGCGGGGAGGAGTGGCCCTGGGAGTCCTCAACATTGACTCCGGACCCCATGAAGTCTCTGCGACAGGTGCTGAAAGAACCAACATGAGGGGATAAACCTACCTGACCTCGTCCTCACCAATCTACCTGATGCATCTGTCCATGACAGCAGTGGTAACAGTGACCACTGCACAATCCTTGTGGAGATGAAGTCCTGTCTTCACACTGAGGCCACCCTCCATCATGTTGTGTGGCACTACCACCGTGCTAAATGGGATAGATTCAGAACAGATCTAGCAGCTCAAAATTGGGCATGCATAAGGTGCTGTGGGCCATCAGCAGTAGCAGAATTGTATTCCACCACAATCTGTAACCTCATGGCCCGGCATATCCCTCACTCTACCATTACCACCAAGGTAGGGGACCAACCCTGGTTCAATAACGAGTGCACAGGAGCAGCACCAGGCGTACCTAAAAATGAGGTGCCAACCTGGGGAAGCTGCAACACAGGACTACATACATGCTAAAAAGAGGAAGCAGCATGCTATAGACAGAGCTAAGTGATCCCAAAATCAATGGATCAGATCAAAGCTCTGTAGTCGTGAATGGTGGTGGACCATTAAACAACTGATGGGCGGAGGAGGCTCCATGAATATCCCCATCTTGAATGATGGTGGAGCCCAGCACGTGAGTGCAAACGACAAGGCTGAAGCATTTGCAGCCAGAAGTGCCGAGTGGATGATCCATATCGGCCTACTCCTGAGGTCCCCGCCATCACAGAAGCCAATCTTCAGCCAATTCAATTCACTCCATGTGATATCAAGAAACGGCTGAGTGCACTGGATACAGCAAAGGCTATGGGTCCCAGCTATCATGCTGAAGACTTGTGCTCCAGAACTAGCCGCGACTCTAGCCAAGCTGTTCTGGTACAACACGGGCATCTATCCGAAAATGTGGAAAACTGCCCAGGTACGTCCAAACCTGTCCACAAAAAACAGGACAAATCCAAGCCGGCCAATTACCACCCCATCAGTCTACTCTCAATCATCAGCAAAGTGATGGAAGGTGTCATCGACAGTGCCATCTAGCGGCACCTGCTCACTGATGCCCTGTTTGGGTTCCGCCAAGACTACTCGGCTCCCAACCTCATTACAGCCTTGGTCCAAACTTTGACATCAAGGCAGCATTTGATTGAGTTTGGCATCAAGAACCCCTAGTAAAACTGAAGTCAATGGGAATCAGGGGGAAAACTCTCCACTGGCTGGAGTCATACCTAGCACAAAGGAAGATGGTTGTAGTGGTTGAAGGTCAATCATCACAGCCCCAGGACATCACTGCAGGAGTTCGGGGATGTTCGCTGAAGACTGCACAGTGTTCAGCGCCATTCACAACTCCTCAGATAATGAAGCAGTCCATGCCTGCATGCAACAAGACCTGGACAACGTTCAGGCTTGGGCTGATAAGTGGCAGGTAACATTCATGCCACAGAAGTGCCAGGCAATGACTATCTCTAACAAGCGAGAGTCTAACCACCCCCTTGACATTCAATGGCATTACCATCGCCGAATCTCCCGCTATCAATATCCTGGGGGTCACCATTAACCAGAAACTTAACTGGACCAGCCCACATAAATACTGTGGCAACAAGAGCAGGTCAGAGGCTAGGCATTCTTCGGTGAGTGTCTCACCTCCTGACTCCCCAAAGTCTTTCCACCATCTACAAGGCACAAGTAAGGAGTGTGATGGAATACTCTTCACTTGCCTGGATGAGTACAGCTCCAACAACAGTCAAGAAGCTTGACACCATCCAAGACAAAGCAGCCCGTTTGATTGGCACCCCATCCACCACCTTAAACATTCACTCCCTCCACCACCGGCGCACCGTGGCTGCAGTGTGTACCATCTACAAGATGCACTGCAGCAACTCGCCAAGGCTACTTCGGCAGCACCTCCCAAACCCGCGACCTCTTCCACCTAGAAGGACAAGGGCAGCAGGCACATTGGAACACCACCACCTCCAAGTTCCCCTCCAAGTTACACACCAGCCTGACTTAGAAGTATATCGTCGATCCTTCATTGTCGCTGGGTCAAAATCCTGGAACTCCCCACCTAACAGCACTGTGGGAGTACCATCACCACAAGGACTGCAGTGGTTCAAGAAGGTGGCTCACCACCACCTTCTCAAGGGCAACTAGGGATGGGCAATAAATGCTGGCCTTGCCAACGACGCCCAAATAAAAAAAAAATAGGCCCAGGATATGTCGACAGCCCAGATTACCTCAATGCTTTCAGCCAGTAATGGTTTTTGCAGTTGGCTCCTGACATAACTGAAGAGAAATGCAACAGTAAAGCAGGACAAAAAATATAACGTCATGCGACAGTAAAGAAAATAAATATGAATGGAGGCTAAGAAAAAAAATACTCAGACACGGCAACATGTCTTGACACGTTTTCGTTCTGGTTACATGCATTATTCAACTGTTCATTCTTCTTAGGCAGTCCCTCGGAACCGAGGATGACTTGCTTCCACATTAAAAATGAGTTCTCAGGTGACTGATGAGTCCAATGCGGGACCTACAGTCTCTGTCACAGGTGGGGCAGACGGTGGTTGAAGGGGCGGGTGGGTGGGGTGCTTGGGTTGATGTGCGCTCCTTGCGCTGCCTGCGCTTGGCTTCCGCTTGCTCCCTGCGAAGAGACTCGAGGTGTTCAACGCCTTCCCGGATGCTTCTCCTCCACTTTGTGCGGTCTTGGGCCAGGGATTCCCAGGTGTCGGTGGGGATATTACACTTTTTCAAGGAGGTTTTGAGGGTGTCCTTGAAGCGTTTCCTCTGCCCACCTGGGGCTCTCTTGCCATGACGGAGCTCCGAGTAGAGCGCTTGTTTTGGGAGTCTCATATCGGGCATGCAGACAATGTGACCCGTCCATCGGAGCTGATTGAGCGAGGTCAAAGCTTCGATGCTGGGGACGTTGGCCTGAGCGAGAACACTGACGTTGGTGCGCCTATCCTGCCAGTGGATTTGCAGGATCGTGCGGAGGCAGCGGTGGTGCTACCTCTCCATTGCTTTGAGGTGCCTGCTGTATATGGTCCATGTCTCTGAGGCATACAGCAGGGCGGGTATCACTGCTGCTCTGTAGACCATGAGCTTAGTGCCGGGTTTGAGGTCCTGGTCTTCAAACACTCTCTTCCTCAGGCAACCGAAGGCTGCACTGGCACACTGAAGGCGGTGTTGGACTTCGTCGTTAACATTGAGGCGGTCAGAGAGCTTCCAGACACAGAGAAGCAAGAAGATGTCCAATTCATGTATCAATTTCTCAGGTTAGAATGTCCCTAAATTCCAAGGTGGAGGAAATTGTGACATTTTATTTGGCAGCAAAGGTAGTCAGAAATAACTGGCGTCTGTAACTGAGTTTCCTGGAGCACAATTACATACTTATAACGGAAAGTATTACTTGGCAACATATTTACTTCTGGTGCTTCATTCGTCCCTAGTTTTGGTTTACCTTTTGAAAATATTTGGAAGAACTTTTAAGAAATCACTTTGTCAGATTACCAGTCAGATAGTCCTCCTTTTTCAGATTTCTCTTAAACGATTTATGACTGAAACACTCTCCAATGGTATCAAGTTTTACATGGTTTACTCATTTCCTCACAGTTGCAACCATCCAGGGCCTCGTTTGGTGTCTCAGGTCCTGTAAGTAAATCAGACAGTGTTTAAAAATGTTTGATAAACTTAAAATATTGGTACAGTCTTGTGTGAAATACAGAACTCGCCATCCCATTAAATTTGGAATGTGAAACTATGAAACAGAAGGAGAGAATAAACTGTGAGAGAGAAATACGGTCCAAATTCTGGTTGGCGTTCTATTTTTCAACATGGCAAATAAAGTTCAGTCAACCGTTCAAGCATCCAGAATTAAACCAATGCTGTCAAAGAGTGAAAGGATTCAGGGAGACAGAGAAAAGACATACAGGAACTTCATTAAAATGAAAAAAAAACTATTTGTGTCGCATGAAGGTGAGCCAAAAGGAAGGATTTAGGGTAAATTTAGATTTAGGGCTATAGCACAAATATATTATTTAACAGGGAAAAATAACATTACAAGCATACGCTGAATTTACTCACAAATTCTTCCAAATTGCCGTGGGTCTCCTTGGCTCCCTAGGCCTTTCTAGCTGTGCAATAAAAACTTAATTGCTCACAGAAGCAGCAGCAAGAAAATCAGGGAATTTACTTTGATGGAATACTGATTTTACTAAAGTATTTGGTTAAAGTTTTCCTGTGATTCAAATACCGACACCAGCGCAAGTAAGATGAGTCCCTATCCGCGCATTCCCTTTCTGCAGCAATGATTTAATTTGTGCAAGAGGCAAAAAAAAGGCCGATTTTAACTCGCCCGCCAAGCAGCGGCGGCTGGGCACTTACAGTGGCCCGTGGGACTTGCCCGCATCAATCCTGCTGCTCTCCCGCACGTTTCGATCTTAATCTGCTCTTCTGAGCAGGCGAGAGGGACACCCACCAGATGCCAACGGGGGTCCTTCTTTAAATATGCAGATCGGGCTCTCATGATATCATCAGGGCCCGACTTCCATTTTAACTGGAAGCCTGCCATTGTAGCTTCCCCGCTAGGCCAACCTGATGGCAAGAGGATATGGGGCCAGGAGAGGCCTCAAAAAGGTAAGTGGTTTTATTTTTTCTAGTTTCCTTCTTGCTCCTCCCCAGCCCCAAGTTTCACCCCACCCCCCATCCTCCGATGCCCTCCCAAACCCCCTTCGGCCTCCTGCTGCCTGACATCCCGCTCCCAACCACCAGGTTAAATGCTCCCAACCACCAGGTTAAATTCTCCTGGGCCTCATGCTGTGGAAGTCCAGGCAGTTTGCTGTCCACCTCAGCCTATGCCTGCACGACTTCTACCCCGAGTTAAAATCAGCCCTATAAAGTCTGAAAGTCCTTCATCCAAAAAATATTCCATGTGATATTTTAATCAAACAAAGAGAATATCCTACATAAATATTATTGAATTGTCTTTGTTTGTTGGTAAAGAAAACACTGCAGCTCATGTTGTTCTGACAGGAGCTGGCAATATCAGTACAATAGAAGCATAGAAACATAGAAGATAGGAGCAGGAGTAGGCCATTCGGCCCCTCGAGCCTGCTCTGCCAATCAATGAGATCATGGCTGATCATCCAAATTCAGTACCCTGTCCCTGCTTTCTCCCCATACCCCTTGATCCCTTTAGCCTTAAGAAATATATCCAACTCCTTCTTGAATATATTTGATGAACTGGCCTCCACCGCCCTCTGTGGCAGAGAATTCCACAGGTTCACCACTCTCTGGGTGAAGAAATTCCTCCTCATCTCAGTCCTAAATGGCTTACCCCTTATCCTTAGACTATGACCCCTGGTTCTGGATGCCCCGGCCATCGGGAACATCCTTCCTGCATCTAGTCTGTCCAGACCTAACAGAATTTTATAGGTTTCGATGAGATCCCCTCTCAATCTTCTAAACTCCAGTGAGTATAAGCCCAATCGACACAATCTCTCCTCATACGTCATTCCTGCCATCCCAGGAATCAGTCTGGTGAACCTTCGCTGCAGTCCCTCTATGGCAAGTATATCCTTTCTTAGGTAAGGAGACCAAAACTGCACACAGTACTCCAGGTGTGATCTCACCAAGGCCCTGTACAACTGCAGCAAGACATCCTTGTTCCTGTACTCGAACCCTCTTGCTACGAAGGCCAACATACCATTTGCCTTCTTAACCGTCTGCTGCACCTGCATGCTTACCTTCAGCGACTGGTGCACAAGAACACCCAGGTCTCTTTGCACTTCCCCTTCTCCCAATCTATTGCCATTCAAATAATAATCTGCCTTCCTGTTTTTGCCACCAAAGTGGATAACCTCACATTTATCCACCTTATAGTGCATTTGCCATGTTTCTGCCCAATCACCCAACCTGTCCAAATCGTACTGGGGGAAAAATTCAGTTGGTTGTGCCACCCGTTAGCGCCTTAAGAGGGCGCTAAGTGGGGCGCAAACCACTAGCGCCCGGGCGCGGCACTGCCCACGCCTCCCGCAAAATTCAGCGGGAGGTTAGTGGTGGCACTAACCGTTAGCGCTGTGCCGCTGGCGATGATGTCATCGGTGTGCGTAGCGCCCTGCTCACGCCTTGGCCGCGATCTTTGGGAGTGTCCCCTGATTTACCACCGGACGCTATGTCCGACAGGGTCAGGGTGGCGTACCTGCGGCCAGGGAGGCGCAAATTAAAGGCGAGGTGCGGGGTGGCCATTTTTGTTGTTGGCCACCTGCCAGCACCTGCCTGCGCTCCCGTCCCCAGCCTCCGGAAACCCCCCCCCGTGGAGTGCTGGCTGCGCTCCAAGAGCCCGGCACTTCTCGTGGGTGCCGGGCTCTTTTGCCTGCACTCCCGATCCCCGGGGGCCCAGCTGGGCCCCAGATCGCACTGCACAAGGCCCCTCCCCTTTATGAAGGGGAGGAAGGCCTGCAATACCACAGCGTGATGTGCCGCAGCGTGTGGCGCTGCGGCACGTAGCGCCACGATATTCACTCACAGCGCCCCAAGAGGGAGGTAGGGCGCTTCCAGTAGCACACCGCTTCCTTTTGGGGCATAGCCGACCAATTTCCGGCGCGGGGGCGCTAATTTTTCTGGGGCGCTACTTTTAGCGCCCCGAGAAGTTAACACCCCAGGTGGGGCTATACTGAATTTCTCCCCCTAATATTCTCTAATCCATGAAATATCATCTTCTACTCTTATTTGAGTATTGAAAATAGAAGAAGCACTAACGGTTCAGTACCGCAGGTTGTGGGCAGGATTTTCATTGGGCCGTGGAGGCAGGATTGGAGGCATGCAGGGGGTTAAAATCCCGAAATCAGGGGTGCCGACACAATCTCGCACCCAACCCGCCTCCATGCCAGTTTCAAAGGAGGCGGGTACCCACCCCGCACTGGGACCCGCCTACCCGAGGCGGGAAGGGATTAGTGCCAATTAACTGCCTGTTAACAGGTAGCTAAGAGGCAGTTTTTAGCCTAATCCCTATTTTTATTGCTGAAGTGTGGGATTCCCGACGGCTCCAAACCACGCCAAGTTAGAGGAGGCAGGCCGTCGGGTTGAAGGACTTGGAAGGGTCGAGATGTCAGTGTTCAGGTGAGTGATGTGTGCATGAGTGCAAAGGTAAGTGTGTTTGGTGTGTCTAAAGTGATTAAATAAGTTTTACAAACCTTTTCTTACCTTTTCAGCCTTCCTTCTCTCAGGTCTCGGGAGTCCGTCATCTCACCGGCACAGAAAGCAGAATGGCTGCGAACTGTCAAAAGTGACAGCCTGCAGCTTTCTGTGCAGGAGAGATTTCTAACTGAGTCTGTGGAGAAGGACTCATCTTAGAAGTAAGACTGTCAGTGTTTGACAGCTTCAAACAGCTGCGAAACTCTGATATTTCATCTGTCAAAAACTCTTGACAGATGACATTTCAGTCTGTGATGTCACCTGTTGCCAGGTGGCCCTTAATTGGCCTGCTGAGCCCGCCCAGTGGGCTCAACAAGGTCAATCAAGTTAAAATCGCGTGGATTGGCCGCATCTCGATGGAGGTGGGACTGCAACCCCGAAAGTTGTAGTCCCGCCTCCAACCCAACTCCTGAGTTAAATTCCTGCCCAACGAGTAGAATTCTTTTCTTACACATTTCTCAGCATATTTTCCCTCAACCCTCCTCTCCTAGTGCCTCATTTTGTTTTTTTCCCCCCCATAGGTACCACTGACACTCGAGCACCTCGCCCAAGTGGCCATTTGTTAACAGCAGGAGGACAAGTTGATATAGCTGCAAAAAATGCACATGGGGTCTTAGGTTTTCTACATTGGAGCATAGGGGGTGAAATTGGTCTTGAGCAGAACTGGCGATCATGCATCGGGAGCCCTGTTTACACTCCGCCCAATTTTCTTTTCAATTAACTTCAATGAGCTGCCTGTTTTAAGCTACCGCCCAAGATCTATATCACTCCCGTAGAATCCAAAAGCAAAGAGCTAATGCTAAGCCTAGACAGATCATTGGCCAGGCCACAGTGTGTTCAATTTTGGGCATTTTACTTTAGGAAGGATGCCAAGGGTGCAGCAGAGATTCACTAAGATGATTCCAGAGGTGAGAGCCTTTAGTTATGAGAAGAGACTAGAGAAACTGAGGCTCTTTTCAACAGAACAGAGAAGGTTAAGAGGAGATCTAATAGAGCTGCTCAAAATGATGAAGAGTTTTGAAACTGTAACTATGGAAAAATTATTTCCACTGTTTGGTGAGTCAGTAACCAAAGGGCATAAATTTAAGATTACCATTAGAAGGGCAATGGGACAGTTTCAAAGAAACATCTTCATGCAGATGGTTGTTAGGACATGAAATTCCCTGCCAGAAATAGTGGTGGGAGCAAAACCTATAATCATTATTAAAAGGCAAGGAAAAAAAATTGAATAAAAGATTTGTTAAAAGTATATAGGCAGGGGAATGGGCCAAATGAGTAGCTTTATCAGAGAGCCACCTCAGAGCCAATGGGGCCGCTGCAGATGCTGACCCTGTGGACTCTGCCAGTGGATCAGCTATCAACCCCCCTTGTGGCATCTCCCTCCAGAATGTCTGTTCACTTGGGAACAAGGTCTTTGTCATCCATGAGCTTATTGTGGATGATTGCATCGACATCATGGCCTTGATGGAAACCTGGCTGAGGGGTGATGACACCTTTCCCCTAAATGAAGCCACCCTGCCTTGCTATGCCTTCCACCACTTGCCCTGCCCAAACCGCTGTGGTGGTGGTGTGGCTCTCATCACCAAATCACACCTTGGTCTGTCCCCCTACTCCTTTGGCATCTTCTCCTCCTTTGAGCATCTCACTATGTTCCACCCCTCTCACCTCTCATTTAAAATCCTCGTTCTCTATCACCCACCTAAGTACCATGCTAAATTTCTCATCAAAGTATTTTCACTGCTTTCCTCCCTCAGCCTCTGCACTAAGCGTCTCGGTAATTTCTGACTGCTGGGCTGGCTTCTAGGCTGCCCGATACTGTGTCAGTCCAGGCGCCCACTCAGGACGTTCAGCTCGCCAACAGCATGGTAATGAGGAACAGCCCTCAAAATGGACTGGATCTGCCGCTGGGAGGAACGGACGCATGTTCCACCCACTCCATACCTCGAGCTAAATTCTACCCTTTTCAGTGTCTCAACGTATACTGTTACTTAATCATAATAATAATAATAATCAACTTTATTGTCATTGTTAGTGCACAAGTGCAGTACAACGAAATGTAGGCTTGCGGCTCCCGAGAGTGTACATTTAGATTAAGACATTTAAACATTCAACATTCATTTGGCTTGTAATACATTAACATAAACATAACCATAATAAAGTGCATTGGCAGATGTGCAGGCTTTAGAGTTTATTTGTGGAGTTCAGTAGGATGACAGCCCTGGGAAAGAAGCTGTTCCTAAATCTGGTCATTCGGGTGCGAATGCATCTGTAGCGTCTCCCAGATGGCAGGAGGGCGAACAGACTGTGGCTGGGGTGGGTAGGGTCTTTGATGATGGTCCGTGGCCTCCGTAAACAGCGTTTCTGGTATATGTGCTCTATGGTCGGTAGCCGGGTGCCGGTAATGCGTTGGGCAGTTTTGACTACCCGCTGCAGGGCTTTCCGGTCATAGTAGCTGCAGCTGCCATACCATACTGTGATACAGTTCATCAGGATGCTCTCTATTGTGCAGCGGTAAAAGTTAGAGAGGATCAGGGGTGACAGGTTACATCCCTTCAGCCTCCTTAGGAAATATAGGCGCTGCTGGGCCTTCTTCACCAGAGAGGAGGTATTGAGGGACCAGGAGAGGTCTTCCGTGATGTGGACTCCGAGGAACTTAAAGCTGTCCACCCTTTCCACCACAGCCCCATGGATGTGGATGGGGGTGTGACTTCCGCCTTTAGACTTCCTGAAGTCCACAATGATTTCTTTGGTTTTCTTGATGTTAAGGGCCAGGTTGTTATCGGCGCACCACTTCACGAGATGCTGGACCTCCTCCCTGTAGGCTGACTCATCGTTGTTGGTGATCTGGCCTACTACCGTGGTATCATCCGCAAACTTGATGATGGTGTTGGAACCATGAACCGCCACACAGTCATGGGTGAAGAGGGAGTAGAGGAGGGGGCTCAGCACACATCCTTGTGGGGCCCCCGTGTTCAGGGTCGGGGGGGGAGGTGTGGTTACCTAATTTGACAGACTGGGGTCTGTTTGTTAGGAAGTCCAGGGTCCAGTTGCAGAGGGAAGTGTTCAGGCCAAGAGTGTGGAGTTTGGTGGCCAGCTTGTTCGCTACAGAGAATTAAATTTCAAATTGATTCAATAATGCAGTAACATTTTCAGGTAGACAACAACAAAATCTGTGTTGAGACTTAATTACATTCAATAGAATACTAGATAGTTTCCACCCAGATTACATAAAGAATTGTAGGAAATGCAGGTTTTGCTTTCAGTGAGATAACATTGAGAAGATCCTAAACTCGGTACAATGCAAGGTAGTAATCTCTGGATTGCTACCAGTGCCACGAGCTAATAAGTTTAGAGAGAGTAAGATAGATAAGCTAAATACGTGGCTTGAGCAGTGGTGCAAGGGAGAGGGATTTAAATTCTTGAGGCATTGGAACCAGTTCTTGGGGAGGAGTGACCTGTACCAAGGGGACGGTCTACACCTGAGCTGTGAGGGAGCTGATGTCCTCGGGGTAATATTTTCTAGGGCGGTTCGGGAGGATTTAAACTAATTTGGCAGGGGGATGGGAACCTAGATAGTGGAAAAGAGGGAAGTCATATGAAGTCAGAAATAGATGGTAGAAAGGTGAGAAGCAATAAGCAAAGGAGAGAAACACAAAGGGCCAAACTAATTCATAATGAGAGTGTGAAAAAAGCAAGCCTGAAGGCTTTGTATCTTAATGCTAGAAGCATTAGGAACAAGGTGGATGAATTAGTTGTGGAAATAGAGGTAAACAAGTATGATTTGATTGGGATTACAGAAACGTGGCTGCAGGGTGGGCAAGGCTGGGAACTTAACATCCAGGGATATACAATATTTAGGAAGGATCGGCAAAAAGGTAGGGGAGGTGGGGTAGCATTGCTGGTAAAGGAGGGGATTAATGCAATGGAAAGGAAGGATATTAACTCGGATGAAACGGAATCTGTATGGGTAGAAATGAGAAATAGCAAGGGGAGGAAAACGTTAGTGGGTGTGATATATAGGCCTCCAAATAGTAATATGGAGGTGAGGGAAGGCATAAAAAGGGAAATTAGAGAAGCGTGCGATAAGAGCACAGCTGTCATCATGGGTGACTTTAATTTACATATTGATTGGACTACCCAAATTAGTAAAAATTCTGAGGAGGAGGAATTCCTGGAATGTTTTCGGGACGGTTATCTGGACCAATATGTCGAGGAGCCGACTCGAGATCAGGCCATTTTAGACTGGGTATTGTGCAATGAGAAGGGACTTATCAACAATCTTCTTGTACGAGGCCCCTTGGGTCAGAGCGATCATAATATGATTGAGCTCTCAGTCGAGATGGAGAGTGAGGAAATTGAATCAGAGACTAAGGTCCAGAACTTAAATAAAGGGAATTACGAGGGTATGAGACGGGAATTGGGTAAGATTGATTGGGTGGTGTTTCTGGGGGGATTGACAGTGGATAGACAATGGCAAGCATTCAAAGATAGAATGGAAGAATTCCAGAACATGTTTATACCGGTTTGGCATAAAAATAAACCTAAAAAGGTGGCTCAACCGTGGATAACGAGGGAAATTAGGGACAGCATAAAATCAAAAAAAAGGGCATATCAACTGGCAAAAAAAAGCACCAGACCGGAAGATTGGGGGCAGTACAGGATACAGCAAAAGAGGACAAAGGGATTAATCAGGAAGGGGAAAATAGAATACGAAAGTAAACTTGCAGCAAACATAAAGACAGACTGCAAAAGCTTTTATCGGTATATCAGGAGGAAAAGACTGGTAAAATCCCAAGTCGGTCCCTTGCAGTCCGATTCGGGAGAATATATAATGGAGAATAAGGAAATGGCAGACCAATTAAACTCATACTTTGGTTCTGTATTCACAAAGGAGGACACAAATAACCTCCCAGGAATATCGGCAAACATAGGGACTAATGAGAGGGAGGAGCTGACAGAAATTAGTATCTCTAGGGATATGGTGTTGGGTAAGTTGAGGGGACTGAAGGCCGACAAATCCCCGGGGCCTGATAAACTACATCCTAGGGTACTTAAGGAGGTGGCCCTGGAGATAGCAGATGCTCTAAGGATCATCTTCCGGAACTCCATTGACTCGGGAACAGTACCCGTGGATTGGAGGGTAGCTAATGTTACCCCAATATTTAAAAAGGGGGGTAGAGAGAAAGCAGGGAATTATAGACCAGTAAGCCTTACATCGGTTGTGGGCAAAATGCTAGAGTCCATTATTAAGGATAAAATAGCGGAGCACTTGACAAATGGGGAAAGGATCGGACAGAGTCAACATGGATTTACAAAGGGTAAATCGTGTTTGACTAATCTGCTGGAATTTTTTGAGGAAGTAACTGGTAAAATAGATGGGGGAGAGCCAGTTGATGAGGTGTACCTTGACTTCCAGAAAGCCTTCGATAAGGTTCCACACAAAAGATTATCATGCAAAATTAAGGCTCATGGGATTGGGGGCAAAGTATTAACGTGGATAGAGAACTGGCTGGCGGATAGAAAACAGAGAGTTGGAATAAACGGCTCGTTTTCGGAGTGGCAGGCAGTGACCAGCGGGGTGCCGCAAGGATCTGTCCTGGGACCCCAGCTGTTCACAATATATATAAATGATCTGGATCAGGGAATTGGATGCAATATTTCCAAATTCGCTGACGACACTAAACTAGGAGGAGGGGTGGGCTCTGATGAGGATGTCAGGAGGCTACAGTGCGATTTGGACAGGTTGGGGGAATGGGCGGATACGTGGCAGATGCACTATAATGTGGATAAATGCGAGGTTATCCACTTTGGGGGTAAAAACAGGAGGGTAGATTATTATCTAAATGGCAATAGATTGGGAGATGGGGAAGTGCAGAGGGACCTGGGTGTTCTTGTGCACCAGTCACTGAAGGAGAGCATGCAGGTGCAACAGGCGATTAAGAAGGCAAATGGTATGTTGGCCTTCATATCAAGGGGGTTCGAGTATAGGAATAGGGATACCTTACTACAGCTGTACAAGGTGCTGGTGAGACCGCATCTGGAGTATTGTGTACAGTTTTGGTCGCCCCATCTGCGGAAGGATGTTCTTGCCATGGAAAGAGTGCAGCGGCGATTCACCAGGCTGATACCTGGAATGGCGGGAATGACCTACGAGGAGAGATTGAATAGTTTGGGCTTGTACTCACTGGAGTTTAGAAGATTGAGAGGGGATCTCATCGAAACATATAAAATTATGGCAGGCCTGGACAGGCTGAATTCAGAGAGAATGTTTCCAATGGCAGGGGAGCACAGAACCAGGGGCCACAGTCTAAAAATAGCGGGCAAATCATTTAAAACAGAGATGAGGAAGAATTTCTTCACTCAAAGAGTGGTGAGCCTGTGGAATTCCCTGCCACAGAGGGCTGTGAAGGCTAATTCAATAAATATTTTCAAGAGAGAATTGGATATATTTCTGAAGGCTAAGGGGATTAAGGGTTACGGAGAAAAGGCGGGGACGGGGTACTGAACTGGTAAGATCAGCTAAGATCTCAGATGAAGATCAGCCATGATCTCATTGAATGGCGGAGCAGGCTCGAAGGGCCGAATGGCCTACTCCTGTTCCTATCTCTATAACTGGATAAACATGGCCTACTCCATAGAACCAAACCTTCACTCTCTACAATATTGGGGCTGTCAGTTGACTACAAAGTCATGAAGGAAGAAGTCACCCAAGGGTAACTTGCATACAAGCCATCACCATAACTATGCCATGAACATATGAACATATGAATTAGGAGCAGGAATAGGCCACTAGGCCCCTCGAGCCTGCTCCGCCATTCAATAAGATCATGGCTGATCTGATTACTCCACATTCCCGCCTACCCCCGATAACCTTTCACCCTCTTGCTTATCAAGAATCTCTCTACCTCTGCCTTAAAAATATTCAAAGACTCTGCTTCCACCGCCCTCTGAGGAAGAGAGTTCCAAAGACACACGACCCTCTGTGAGAAAAAAATTCTCCTCATCTCTGTCTTAAATGGGCGACCCCTTATTTTTAAACAGTGACCCCTAGTTCTAGATTCTCCCACAAGAGGAAACAACCTCTCCACATCCACCCTGTCAAGACCCCTCAGGATCTTATATGTTTCAGTCAAGTCACCTCTTACTCTTCTAAACTCCAGCGGATACAAGCCTAGCCTGTCCAACCTTTCCTCATAAGACAACCTGCCCACTCCAGGTATTAGTCTAGTAAACCTTCTCTGAACTGCTTCCAACGCATTTACATCCTTCCTTAAATAAGGAGACCAATACTGTACACAATACTCCAGATGTGGTCTCACCAATGCCCTGTATAACTAAAGCATAATCTCCCTACTTTTATATTTAATTCCCCTCGCAATAAGCGAAAACATTCTATTAGCTTTCCTAATTACTTGCTGTACCTGCATACTAACCTTTTGCAATTTAGGCACTAGGACGCCCAGATCCCTCTGCATCTCAGAGCTCTGCAATCTCTCGCCATTTAGAAAATATGCTTCTTTTTTATTCTTCCTGCCAAAATGGACAATTTCACATTTTCCCATATTATACTCCATTTGCCAGATCTTTGCCCACTCACTTAACCTATCTATATCCCTTTGTAGCCTCCTTATGTCCTCTTCACAATTTACTTTCCTACCTAGCTTTGTGTCATCAGCAAATTTAGCAACCATACCTTCAGTCCCTTCATCCAAGTCATTTATATAAATTGTAAAAAGTTGAGGCCCCAGCACTGATCCCTGTGGCACACCACTCGTTACATCTTGCCAATCAGAAAATAACTCATTTATGCCTACTCTCTGTTTCCTGTTAGCTAGCCAATCTTCTATCCATTCCAATACGTTACCCCTACACCATGAGCTTTTATTTTCTGCAATAACCTTTGATGTGGCACCTTATCAAATACCTTCTGGAAATCTAAGTAGGTACATCCACTGGTTCCCCTTTATCCACAGCACATGTTACTTCCTCAAAGAACTCCAATAAATTGGTTAAACATGATTTCCCCTTCACAAAACCATGTTGACTCTGCCTGATTACTGTAGTGTATGTACCTTTAAGGGGAGAACTACTTTTTACAGCTCCTGTATACTGTAGTACCAGCAGTGACCACACCTGTATATAAACCCTGAGTAGGGATCTGTACTGTTAGTTTTTAGAGTAACCCTCATCCAGTAAACACCTGTTGTTTGTTATCTGCAGTCTCTGTCTATTTATTGAAGGACACCATACATCAAGATACACGGATTTAACAGTGACGACGAGAAGTGGATTCAAACCTACCTGAAAGAAGAAAAAAAAAGAAGGCCGAGTCCAGAAATACGGGCGTCAACCATCCAGAGAAGACTTGAGCATCGCAGAGGAGGCTGTTAAGAGCTGGGCTTGGTTCTCCAGTCACGGTGGTCCAGCGCAACGGGCTGGCAACAGGTACGGCGCAGACCCTTCCCGGACAGCGACGGCACAGATAAAGGCCGAGCAGCGTCGCCGGGGTAAGAGAGAGGGTAAAGCGCACAGGGTGCAGCCGGGGTTGAAGATCGAGCGGCGTCGCCGAAAACAAAAAAACAAAGAGAGAGAGGGTAAAGCGCACAGGGCACAGCCGGGGTTCGGGACCGAGCGGCGTCAACAAGAGAGGCGCGCAGGAAAACGCGCAGAGCGCAGTCAGTGATCAAGGGCCGAGCAGCGTCCACGGAGAAGAAAGGGAAGCGCGGGAGACGCCATCTGAGCTGCAGCGGAGAAGAAGGGAGAGCGCGGGAGACGCCATTATTTTTAGCCGCAGCGGAGCAGAAGGGAGAGCGCGGGAGACGCCATTTTGTTTGAGCCGCAGCGGAGAAGAAGGGAGAGCACGGGAGACGCCATCTGAGCCACAGCGGAGAAGAAGGGAGAGCGCGGGAGATGCCATTTTGAGCCAGTCTAACCACACCCAGGGATGCCGAAGAGTGGCAGTGTCACAGCGTTCGACAGTGAAGTCGAAGATTGGATGACATATGTCGAACGCATAGAAGTGTACTGCAAGGCGAATGAAGTGCCAGATGACAGGAAAGCGCTGGTATTGTTGAATTCAATGGGTGCAAAAATGTATGGCTTGCTGCGAAACCTAGTAACCCCAGAGAAGCCAGCGGAAAAGGATCTTGAAAACAGTGTCAATACTACAGGACCACTTAGACCCCACACCGCTGCTGATAGCGGAAAGATTTAAGTTTCACAAAAGGAACCAGCATAAAGATGAAAGTAATGCTGAGTTTTTAATGGAACTGCGCAAGTTATCAAAACACTGCCAGTTTGGAACGGGACTAGCAGATACTTTAAGGGACAAGTTTGTGTGTGGGCTTCAAAGTGAAGGAACCCAGAAACGGCTTCTATCAGGAAAGGATCTTACGCTGGACAAGGCTTTCAGCATGGCAGTATCACACGAAGCAGCAGCACGGGGCGCGGCAGAGATACAACGGAGACCGCAAGAATATGGCACAAATGAAATGTCATACGGAACAGTAAAGTGCTATCGCTGCGGCAGAACAACACACGACCATAAGGATTGCTGGTTCAAGGACCAAGTGTGCAGGCAGTGTGGAAAAGTAGGACACATAGCAAGAGTCTGCAGGTCAGAAAAGAAAACCAGCAGCAAGAAATCCCCACAGGAGAAGTACAAGAAGGTACATAAGGTGACGGAGAGTAGTTCAGACGAACCGCAGAGTGACACAGACTCCGGAAGCAAGGAGCTGGGTTGTCTGAAACTACATAATGTGATCAAAACGGAGGATCACCAAACTATCTGGGTCACGCTCAAGATAGCCGGAGTCCAAGTGAAAATGGAATTGGACACAGGATCAGCCCTAACAGTCATAAACTGAAGGGACTACAAGCGGCTATTCTCACATATACGCTTGAGAGATACGGAAATTGTCTTGAAGACGTACACGGGGCAAAAAGTCTACCCCAAAGGAAAAATAAGGGTGAACGTTATATATAACGGCAAGGAAACACCAAAAATGGACCTATATGTATTGCCAGATGGAGGACCACCACTACTAGGGCGTGAATGGATCCGGAAGATACAGCTAGATTGGCATTCCAGACAAGCACTGACTGTAGAAGCCAAAAAGGATGACGACGTCACACCTGGACGACTGTCAAAAATGCTAACTGACGCACAAGAAGTGTTCCAGGAGGGACTCGGAACACTAAAAGGCATAGCAGCGATGATCAAAATAGAGGAAAATGCAAGCCCAAAGTTTTTTAAGGCCAGACCGGTACCTTATGCGATCCGCCCAGCCGTCGAAGCAGAGCTGGAAGGTTTGGAGCGTTCAGGAGTACTGTCCAAAGTGGACTGGAGCGAGTGGGCTACACCCATCGTTCCTGTAATGAAGAGGTCGTTGAGTAATACGCCTGGGGAACCAAAGAAGGTTCGCATCTGTGGGGACTTTAAGGTGACAGTGAACCCAGTCCTTCACACTGTACAATATCCGCTTCCGCGGATTGAAGATATTTTCGCCTCGCTATCTGGAGGGAAACGCTTCACTAAGTTTGATCTGGCCCAGGCGTACCTGCAAATGGAGGTAGAAGAAGCCTCAAAACAATACCTCACGATCAACACTCATAAAGGTCTCTACCAATACAACCGGCTGGTGTTTGGGGTAGCATCAGCTCCGGCTATTTGGCAAAGGGCAATGGATCAAGTCCTGCAAGGGATTCCAGGGACCCAGTGTTATTTGGATGACATCCTGGTCATGGGCGAAAATGATAGTGATCACCTCGCCAACCTGGAGCAGGTGCTCACTAGATTGAAGGATTATGGGCTCCGAGCTAATCGCCACAAATGTGAGTTTTTCCAGAAGTAGATCTCGTATTGTGGCCACGTTATTGATGAAGAGGGGTTACATAAGTCCCCTGAAAAGGTTGAGGCAGTAGTCAAGGCTCCAGCACCGGAAAATGTGTCACAACTGAGGTCGTTCCTCGGGTTGGTGAACTACTACCATAAGTTCTTGCCGAATTTGTCTACAGTACTGCACCCACTGAACACCCTACTGCAAACGGGGGCTCGGAGAGGCCAGTAGCCTTTGCGTCTCGGTCACTAACCTCAGCCGAGCGTAACTAAGGCCATCTGGGAGGGGTGAAAATGAAAAGCCTTGCTAGGGCTTATGTGTGGTGGCCGGGGATCGATCAGCAAATCGAGGACCTGACAAAGAGCTGCTCAGGATGCCAGAAGGTCCAAAATGCACCACCACATGCCTCTCTACACCCATGGGAGTGGCCCTCATCTCCATGGCAACGGGTGCATATTGATCTTGCTGGTCCATTCATGGACTCAATGTTTTTAATAGCCGTGGATGCGCACTCGAAATGGCCTGAGGTGATTAAAATGTCCTCCACCACCACGGAGAAAACTATTGCAGTCCTACGGACCATATTTGCCAGGAACGGCTTGCCAGATCAGATTTGCTCTGATAATGGACCACAGTTTGTGTCCGAAGAGTTTCGGAAATTTATGAGAAGGAATGGGGTAAGGCATTACACATCCGCCCCGTATCATCCAGCCACAAATGGATTGGCTGAGAGGTTCGTACAAACCTTTAAAAAGGCGAGAAAGGCCATGTGCGATGATGAAATTCCACTACAGCATAAGGTGGACAATTTCCTATTAGCCTACAGAAATGCGACACATGCAGTTACCAACCAGACCCCGGCCATGATGTTCTTTAACCGAAGGTTGAGATCTCGTCTGGATTTACTCAGACCAAATGTGCGAAGAAATGTTGAGGATAAACAATTCCAGCACATCAATGAGAAGCCGACAAGGAGCTTCAATGTAGGACAACCAGTCTTGGCCCGTGACTACCGAACAGAGAAATGGCAACCCGGAACGATATGCACACGGCAGTGGCCATTAATGTACACAGTGGATGTCGGGGAGAACATTGTGAGACGCCACGTCGACCAGATCTTAGCGTCACACGAATGAGTCAACCCCATGTCTCGCGTACCTGGGGATGAACCCGACATACCGGTAACATCTACCTCAGAAACAGTAGCAGTGGAAACCGATGAAAGGGGGCCAGAATCGCCTCCGCACCAAGAACAAGAACCTCAGGAAAGGCACTATCCAGAAAGGATCAGGAAGCCGCCCCAAAGACTGAATCTATAAATGGACTATTTCTGTTTAATGTGCATGTTAAAGTGTTAATTCTTATTTGCATATTATGGGTACTGCTAATCTAAAAGGGGAGGAATTGTAGTGTATGTACCTTTAAGAGAGAACTGCTTTTACAGCTCCTGTATACTGTAGTACCAGCAGTGACCACACCTGTATATAAGCCTTGAGCATGCCTCTGTACTCCCAGTCTTGAGACTACCCTACTCCAGTAAACACCTGTTGATTGTTAAGTTACAGCCTCCGTGTAGTTCTTGGGAAACATCCTACTTTAAGAATCACGGATCTAACAGAGATCTCGTCTGGATTTGCTCAGACCAAATGTACGAAGAGATGTTGAGAATAAGCAATTCCACCACATCAATGAGAAGCCGACAAGGAGCTTCAATGTAGGGCAACCAGTCTCGGCCCGCGACTACCGAACAGAGAAATGGCAACCAGGAACGATCTGCATACGGCAGGGGCCAGTAATGTACACAGTGGATGTTGGGGAGAACATTGTGAGACGCCATGTCGACCAGATCCTAGAGTCACAGGAACGAGTCAACCCCAGGTCTCGCGTACCTGGTGATGAACCCGACATACAGGTAGCATCTACCCCAGAAACAGTAGCATCAGAAGCTGATGAACCAACCGACGACAGGGGGCCAGAATCGCCTCCGCACCAAGAGCAAGACACTCAGGAAAGGCGCTATCCAGAAAGGATCAGGAAGCCGCCCCAAGACTGAATTTATAAACAGACTATTTGCGGTTAATGTTGCATGTTAAAAGTGTTAATTGTTAAATGAATGTTATGGTACTGTTAATCTAAAAGGGGAGGAATTGTAGTGTATGTACCTTTAAGGGGAGAACTACTTTTACAGCTCCTGTATACTGTAGTACCGGCAGTGACCACACCTGTATATAAACCCTGAGTAGGGATCTGTACTGTTAGTTTTTAGAGTAACTGAATTTTTGGCGCGCGCAGGGGGACTTAGCGCCGGCACTAACTTCCGGCGCTAAAGCCCTGGCTGCGCCAAAACCCAATTTCTAGGCCCTGTTGTTTGTTATCTGCAGTCTCTGTCTATTTATTGAAGGACACCATACATCAAGATACATGGATTTAACAATTACCTTGAAATTTTCTAAGTGCCCTTCTATAACGTCTTTAATAATAGCTTCTAACATCTTCCCTATGACAGATGTTAAGCTAACTGGCCTGTAGTTTCCTGCTTTCTGTCTCCCTCCCTTTTTGAATAAAGGAGTTACATTTGCTATTTTCCAATCTAATTGAACCTTCCCCGAATGTGAGAACTGTTGGTGTTGCACCTCAACAGTCCGTATCAACCCAAAAAGTCATTAAGGAATATCTGCAGCAAAGCCTCACAAACCACTTCCCTCCTACCTGAAATTCTACTCTTTGACTACAGCATTTCAATGTAGAGTTATCCATCACTAACTTAGAACATGCTAGGCTATGGGAAAGATCTGGCTTGTTCAATGCCACTGCAGGAAAATTCTCTGCATCTTTTTGTGCTCTCAGCAGCTACTTGACTCATATTTGTAACCGTTGTATTCAGCTTCATCCTGTTGCTATGTCACCGAACAGAGAGATTAAGGAATACTTGCAAATCAAGTGACAAGGTTCAAATTAGACGACACGATTCTAACACGCTGACGGAACACATCACTCACAGCACCAATTGGGACAATTCATAGAACAGACTCGCCAGGTCTGGTTGGTACCAGACAGGAGAAAATGTAGAATTATATAACTACAGGCACATCATGTCAGCCAACTATATAGAAGGCAAGGGAGACAAGATGAAAGAGCTCATTCAAATGTGGACAGATAGATTTAGTGGGACAATTCCTTTTGAGCCATACACTAACAAAGTTAGAATTTCCTAGTTGGGGAAAGCAGTCACATGCTAGAAAATTATGCTTGATGGTTTCTTCAATTCTTCATCCAAGACCTTCATCTCTTGATTGTTGAAATTCTTCCCAATGAGTGTTATTTTCACTAATTATATGTGCAAATCTTTACATTTTTCTACGATTTGATTTGTGCCGCGATACAGAGATGTGCTGAGATTGGCATTTACACACATTGATGTCTGACTGAAGCAATCATCTTTCACTCAGGAGAGGTTGTGACTGATTCATAACAGCCCTCAAAACAAGTGTTAATTTGATCACTGTGCATGTATCATTTCTTTTGAGACTTTAAACTATGTGGCATGCAAGGAATACCTTAGATGCAGTACACTTACAAGATTAAATAAAGACATTCAATTCCAAGTATTAAATAGCCCAAAATGGAAGAAAAAAAACAGCGATGGGTCTGTATACAGCAGGACATGTTCCAAAGTCTGGCATGTCCTCAATCAAAGATAATCTTGCCAGACTATAAATTTACATTTCCTGATAATTCCATTATTCTAACAGATGGCAATAGCACTTACATAATTTACCGAACACATTTAAATCTCGTGACAACATCTATACTTAAACTATGTTTTGCTAGTTAACACAGACACAGATATATATATATACTAGCTGAAGTGCCCGGTGGTGCCGAGGCTTTTTCGAGGGCATGTTGTTGTTGGAAGAGAGAGAGAGCGACTGGGGGGAAGAGAGAGAGCGACTGGGGGGAAGAGAGAGAGCGACTGGGGGGAAGAGAGAGAGCGACTGGGGGGAAGAGAGAGAGCGACTGGGGGGAAGAGAGAGAGCGATTGGGGGGAAGAGAGAGAGCGACTGGGGGGTAAGAGAGAGAGCGACTGGGGGGTAAGAGAGAGAGCGACTGGGGGGTAAGAGAGAGAGCGACTGGGGGGTAAGAGAGAGCGCGCGACGGGGGGTAAGAGAGCGCGCGACGGGGGGAAGGGAGGGCGGGGGGAAGGGAGGGCGGGGGGGAAAGGGAGGGCGGGGGGGGGAAGGGAGGGCGGGGGGGAACTGAAGGGCGGGGGGGAAGGGAGGGCGGGGGGGGTGGAAGGGAGGGCGGGGGGGAAGGGAGGGCGGGGGGGAGGGGGGGAAGGGAGGGCGGGGGGAAGGGGGAGGGGTGGAAGGGGGAAGGGAGGGCGGGGGGGAACTGAAGGGCGGGGGGGGAAGGGAGGGCGGGGGGGTGGAAGGGAGGGCGGGGGGGAGGGGGGGAAGGGAGGGCGGGGGGAAGGGGGAGGGAGGGCGGGGGGGAAGGGGGAGGGCGGGGGGGGAGGGGGAGGGAAGGGAGGGCGGGGGGTGAAGGGAGGAGGGAGGGCGGGCGGGAGGAGGGAGGGCGGGCGGGGGAGGGAGGGCAGGGGGAGGGAGGGCAGGGAGGGGGAGGAGGGGGGAGGGGGAGGGAGAGAAGGGGGGAGCGGGGGAGAGAAGGGGGGTGAGAAGGGGAGAGTGTGGGAGAGAAGGGGGGAGAGGGGGAGAGAGACAGAGGGAAGGAGAGAGAGAGGGCGAGTCGGATAGCGCGGGCGCGATTTTAGCCCGGCCGAAACGTAAATACGCTTAAGACCATTTTGGAAAGGTAAGCTTTCTTTCGACGTAACGCACGCGTAGGTACGCCCTGTAACTTTCGAGCGCATAGCCCGACAGACGCACACGTGATGACAGACAGACAGAAGGACAGACAGACAGAAGGACAGACAGACAGAAGCATCGCTTTATATATATATATATATATCACATATATACATACATATATATATTTCAACTGTGTTTCTGTGCTGAATTTGCACTAAACAGTCATCTAATTATTCCATATAACTGTATGTGATTTTCTGTGTCCAATTTTTCAACTCATTGCTTTTGACCAACAACTGACAGTTTATTTGATATTTATAACTTGGGATGATCAACTGCTTGTCTTTGATCCAATATAAGTATCACATTACTGGAAACAGTTAATACTTAGTTTACTTACTGCATTATCTTGAAAAATGTAAGTTTTTCAAACATTTCCAGCACAATGTTTTTAAATCCCTTTCCTGTTCAAAATGATGTATTTTGAACCCATTTGATTGTATTCCATGGGATCATTAAAATTCCTGAAGGATTTTACAATTTCTGACAGATACAATAGAATCCTTTAGGACAAGCTTAGAACTTATAGGACTGTATGAAAGTATGACAGCCTCCTGTGGAGATCGTCTTTTAATTACCCTGCTTTTATCTCTTTCTGTTTTTACAGCTGTTTATCTCCTTTTACTTTCTTCAAATGGGAAAACAGCTGGACTGGCCAGGGAGGACTCTGCAGCTTCTAAGGCTAGCATTAGTTCATTCATGCAGCTCGTCTCATATAAAGCGAAGGAAAGGAGGAGGAATGTACGTTTATCCCCAAATGGGATTTCCCCTCTCTCTTACTGCCTGACTGGGAAGAGAGGAAAGATCAATCAATGACAACGCTCAAATCCGGATCCAAGACGTTTAAGATCATGGGAATTTAAGAGTAAAACCTTGTTGAATTGTGTTAAATAAAATTGGTTGGGCTGATGAGAAACTTATATCTAATCAGACTTGCCTACAAGAGACTGAGGATACCATTAATAATGGCGAAAAATTCAAATACATCAGGACATTTGGCAGAAATATGCTTATTCGGTAGAAAGATTACATTTTGGAGTTCACACTACTTTCAAAGATCAATTTTTGGTTGCTCAAGGTATTTGATTTGCTGACTTGCAATATCTTCATACTGGATGGTGACTTCCAGCTACATAGAGCACCTCAGACAAGCAACGTTTTCATTCTGCCTGTCATGGTGGGGACGGCCTTAAACCAATCACTTGGTCCATTTGAATAACACCTCTTACTGGTTAGTCATGTGTGACATGGAGAAATCAGCATCCCAGATGATCTTTCTCCCTGATGTCTGTAGGAGGTTGTATGATTGTATGAGGCTTGCAAAAGTTAAAATATGGAGAGAAAGGAAAAGCCAAGTAAATACATTTATGTCTTACAATCTACAAATCACCCGAATGATACCGGGGCTAAAAGGGTTAAATTATGAGGACAGGTTGCACAGACTAGGCTTGTATTCCCTCGAGTATAGAAGGTTAAGGTGTGACCTATTTGAGGTGTTTCAGATGATTAAAGGATATAATAGGCTAAATAGAGAGAAACTATTTCCTCTGTTGGGGGAGCTCAGAACGAGGGGGCGTAACCTTAAAATGAGGGCTAGACGGTTCAAGGGTGATGTCAGGAAACATAGAAACATAGAAGATAGGAGCAGGAGTAGGCCATTCAGCCCCTCGAGCCTGTTCCACCATTTAATGAGATCATGGCTGATCATCCAAATTCAGTACCCTGTTCCTGCTTTCTCCCCATATCCCTTGATCCCTTTAGCTGTAAGAAATATATTTAACTCCTTCTTGAATATATTTAATAAGTTGGCCTCAACTGCCTTCTGTGGCAGAGAATTCCACAGGTTCACCACTCTCTGGATGAAGAAATTCCTCCTCATCTCTGTCCTAAATGGCTTACCCCTTATCCTTAGACTGTGACTCCTGGTTCTGGACTCCCCCGCCATCGGGAACATCCTTCCTGCATCTAGTCTGTCTAGTCCTGTTAGGATTTTATAAGTTTCAATGAGATCCCCTCTCATTCTTCTAAACTCTAGCGAATATAAGCCTAATCGACCCAATCTCTCCTCATACGTCATTCCTGCCATCCCAGGTATCAGTCTGGTGAATCTTCACTGCACTCTCTCCATGGCAAGAACATCCTTTCTCAGATAAGGCGACCAAAAGTGCACACAATACTCAAGGTGTGGTCTCACCAAGGCCCTGTACAACTGCAGCTAGACATCCTTGCTCCTGTACTCGAATCCTCTCGCTATGAAGGTCAACATACCATTTGCCTGCTTAACCGCCTGCTGCACCTGCATGCTTACCTTCAGCGACTGGTGCACAAGGACACCCAGGTCTCGTTGCGCTTCCCCTTTTCCCAATCTATTGCCATTCAGATAATAATCTGCCTGGCGAATCTTCGCTGCACTCTCTCCATGGCAAGAACATCCTTCCTCAGATAAGGCGACCAAAACTGCACACAATACTCAAGATGTGGTCTCACCAAGGCCCTGTACAACTGCCGCACTTCATCACACAAAGGGTAGTGGAAATCTGGAACTCTCTCCCCAGAAAGCTGTTGAGGCTAGGGGTCAATTGAAAATTTCAAAAAACTGTGATTGATAGATTTTTGTTAGGCAAGGGCATTAAGGGTTATGGAACCGTGGCGGGTAGATAAAGTTAAGATACAGATCAGCCATTGAGTGTTTCAGATGATTAAAGGATATAATAGGCTAAATAGAGAGAAATGATTTCCTCTGTTGGGGGAGTTCAGAATAAGGGGGCATAACATCAGCCATGTTCTAATTGAATGGCGGAACAGGTTTGCGGGGCTGAATGGCCTCCTCCTGTTCCTAAATTATATCTAATTCCCTGCATTGTGGTGTAAGACTAACTTGTGAATCAGTAGCTACTCTAATTATGATTAAATATGACCAAATAACTTACGTTGAATGTATTCATCTTATAACAGGTAGTCTGCGCCGTCTCACCAATTCTACATTGGGTTATTTTATTACATACTAGCTGGGGGAGCCCGGCTTTGCCAGGGCTGTTTTGGGCCGGGCGGTTTAAATCGAGTCCCAGGCTTTGGGGCCTGTCTGTCTGTCCCTGTGTGAATCTGCTGCTGGGCAACATTTCTACCTTTTAATAGCTTCAAAGATGAAAGCGAATGTACTTATAAAACGTTTTTGGTAAATATTATGTAATTTTTAAAAGAGATACTAACTTTTTCAAAGCTGGATTAGCAGAGTAGTTTGAGCTGGAAGTAGTGAAGCAATGGCTGGCCGATGCCTGAGTTGAAAAGCATTAGTCCCGCCCACAGATGCAGCGATTGGCCAACCATCAGGCGACTGAACTGTAGGATTGGTCAATCGTGATGGCACAGGATTGGTCGACCTTGACGTCAGTCAATCAATGCTAATTAGCAGATAATGAGTTTAATTTTGAAGGTTTTTTGCATAACGCGCGAACAATTTTCGTCCGACCGAAAAGTAAATACGCTTATGATGGTTCTGGAATCGTAAGCTTTCTTTCGACGTAACACACGGGGGAGAGGAAGGGGGGGGAGGAAGGGGAGGGGGAGGAAGGGGAGGGGGAGGGGGGGAGGGGGAGGGGGGAGGAAGGGGAGGGGGAGGGGGAGGAAGGGGAGGGGGAGGGGGAAGGAAGGGGAGGAGGGGGAGGGGAGGGGGGAGAGGAGGGGGAGCGGGGGAGTCCCCGAGCCCGATCTCCCGATCCCCGATCTCCCGATGTCCCGCCCCCCAATCTCTCGATGTCCTGCCCCCCGATCTCCCGATGTCCCGCCCCGCGATTTCCCGATGTCCCGCCCCACGATCTCCCGATGTCCCGCCCCGCGATCTCCCGATGTGCCGCCCCGCAATCTCCCGTTGTGCCACCCCGCGATCTCCCGATGTCCCGCCCCGCGATCTCCCGATGTCCCGCCCCCCCCGATCTCCTGATGTCCCACCCCCAGATCTCCCAATGTCCCGCCCCCGCGATCTCCCGATGTCCCCGCCCGAGCCGGCTTCAAGACCAGAGAGACGCCACCGCGCAACCTACCGCGTGAGGCCCGGCTGGACTCAAGTCGCGCTCCAGGCAGAAGATGACGCGGACGCTGACTCCCGCCCCGCCCGCCTTTACTAAGATGGCGGCGGTGGCGACGCTTGGCTCAGGCCCGCCCCCTCCAGCCTTCACAAAGATCGCGACGGGAGGCGCCTAGCTCGGGCGTGGCTGGTCAACAGACGCCCAGGCTTTGAGGCCTGGAAAAACGGTGAAAGGTAGGAAAATTATAGAGGTTAGACAAAAGATTTACAAATTAATTAACTTTTTTAAAAAACAATTTTAAAAGCAACTTTTTTTTTGCTGGAAATGTAGATTTGAAAAGAAACACGCAGAAAGCGGGAAAAAGAACGGAAAAGTTTGGAATCAAGATGGCGGTGACTCACCTCGGTTCAGAACGATAAGGCCCGCCCACACAGGCACCGATTGGTGGACCGCCAGGTCACCGAAGCGTAGGATTGGTCAATCGTCCCGTCACTCGACCGTAGGAGGGCCCGGCCGCATGCGCCAGGAACCCGCCGTACGATTGGTCGACCTCGACGTCACTCGATACTAATGAGCGGATAATGAGCGGATTGTTGAACGTTTTTTGGATACCGCGGGCGCAATTTTTGTCCGGCCGAAACGTAAATACGCTTAGGACGGTTCTGGAATCGTCAGCTTTCTTTTGACGTAACGCACGTGTAGGTACGCTCTATAACTTTCGAGTTAGTTCAATACAGGCAGACAGACGGAATGACAGACAGATGTATCCTTTTATATATATAGATTTACATATATGTTTAATGTACTGCTACATTTTCACTGCATACTAACCTACTTTGTAATACAGGGTTAACCCTGGATAATTATCACATCTTATTTCTGTGCTAAGGGTCTTTTATAACACTGGCTAGCTGGTTTGGCAATCATTTCAATCTTTTACTTTATTACTCAATTAGGGCAACAAACACACGGATCAACACCACAGGACTGCGTTTTCAAGCAGCAAAACCCACAGGGCTCAATCCTAAAACAGCCTATGGCTACTTCACTAAAATGTATATTCCTGAAACCGTTTACAATCCAGCTTCCGTCTATGCTAAATTGTTGTTTTCAGTTAAGGGTTTGATTAATATTAATTTTCAATAACAGTAGTAGTTAACCTATATCTTCATGCCTACAGAGAAACACGAGTGGTTATATTCTACCCATTTAGTTCTGCTGTACAATGGCATCAAGACGTGGCTCCTTTACGACAGGAACTGAGCTAGAAACATACCAGAAATAATGGGAAACATCTGTTCAAAGGCACAAAGTTCATTTTACCCATGGAAGTCTTCCTTATCTCTGGTTCGTGTCAGTGGTTCACAAGCCTTAGCATGCAATCTCTTGCATTCTCTGATTCTTTTAACTCCTCATAAAAAGCAAGAAATACCAGTATGTGGCGGAGACCACATAGGGACAGTAACACAATTCACTATGTTTAGCCAATGTTGTTATCGTTTCACGTTATGTACTGAACTTGGTTGGGTTATCGGGGCAGGGTCCCTTTAAGAGTCGTTGATTGTGTGATGACGTCATAGCCCTGCGATGAGGCTGAGTCCCTCAGTCCATGCGGAGAGTTAATAAAGCTAACACGCGTTTTTCTTTGCTGCTACGAAAGTCTCGCAGTCTGGTGATTTCCAGCGACTCCTACATTGGTGACCCCGTTTCTCTTTTGGACGTTTCCAAAGACTTTATCCGAGATGGCGACGAACGCCGTTTCTCTCAAATTACTGGAGTTTTGGGAACGACAGGCTGCCGCTTGGTTCACCCAGGCCGAGGCTCAGTTTGCACTCCGGGACATCACCGCGGCCGACACGAAGTATTATTACGTCGTCTCTGTTCTCGGCAGCTCCACCGCGGCCAGAGTCGTGAGCCTGCTCGAGGACCCCCTGGAGCACCACAAATTTGCGACGCTGAGAACGCACCTCCTAGAGACTTTTGGACTAACTGAACCTGAGTGCGCACGCCAGCTTCTCTCTCTACCCGGGCTTGGCGACTCCAAGCCCTCAGAACTGATGGCCCACATGTTAACCCTCCTGGGCAAGCACAAGCCGTGCTTCCTCTTCACAGAACTGTTCCTACAACAGCTGCCAGGGCAGGTACGGTCGGCTTTAGCCAACTCTCATATTAGTGATTTCCGCGACCTGGCCAAGGAGGTCGACAAATTTTTCTCCGCCGGGCAACAGTACTGCGCGGCCATGCGGGGCCCTGCACCCACCACCACAGCCCAATGGCAGCAGCCCCCAAACATGTGCTTCTACCACGCGCAGTTCAGCCCCAAAGCTAAGAAGTGCCGGCCCCCGTGCAGCTTTACCACGTCGGGAAACGCGAAGGCCCACTCATTAGCTACCATGGCTGTCAGCCGTTCAGGTAGTCTGTTATTCATTACGGAAACTGACTCTGGACGCCGTTTCCTCTGCGACACGGGTGCCCAGGTGAGCGTCCTGCCCGCGTCAACCATAGACATACAGGGGGGAAACCACAGGCCCGCCTTCGTAGCCGCCAACGGCAGTTCCATCCGTACTTTCGGGAAACGGAGTGTGGCACTGTGTTTTGGCGGGAAGCATTTCGCTTGGGACTTTGTTACAGCGAAATTGTCCACCCCCCTTCTTGGCGCTGACTTCCTCTACGCCAATGGTCTTTTGGTGGACGTCAAGAACCGACGTCTCGTCCACGCTGAGATTTTCAGTTCGCTCCCGTGTTCACGCAGTGGTTCCGGCACGACGAAGTTGTCCAGCGCACTCTCGGCCTCCGACGAGTTTTCCCGCCTCCTCGCCGGGTTCCCGGACCTCACGAAGCCCACTTTCTCGTCCACCGCCACCAAGCACGGTGTAGAACACCACATCCTGACCACCGGTCCGCCTGTCTACGCCCGCGCTTGGCACCTCGACCCTGGGAAACTTGCCATCGCTAAAGCCGGGTTCGACATGATGGAGCGCCTCGGCATCATTCGCCGGTCGAACAGTCCGTGGGCCTCACCCCTCCACATCGCACCGAAACCAGGCGGCGGTTGGCGCCCGTGCGGCGATTACCGGCGCCTCAACGACACTACAACCCCCGACCGCTACCCAATTCCACACATCCAGGACTTTTCCACCCGCCTGGCCGGGAAAGTTGTTTTCTCTAAAGTGGACCTCCTTTGGGGTTACCACCAGGTCCCCCGTCCGGCCGCAGGATGTCCCGAAAACCGCGGTGATCACCCCGTTCGGGCTGTTCAAATTCCTCCGCGTGCCATTCGGTCTCAAAAACATCACTCAGGCTTTTCAACGCCTAATGGACACCGCGTTACGGGACCTGCCATTCCTGTTCATCTACCTGGACGACATTCTCATCGCCAGTGTCTCCAGGACGGAGCATGTGTCCCACCTCCGGACTCTCTTCGAACGCCTCAGCCAGCACGGCCTATTCGCCAATCTGGCCAAGTGCCAGTTCGGGCTGTCCTCGATCGACTTTCTCAGGCACCGCATCACGAAAGACGGGGCAGTGCCACTGCCGTCGAAAGTGGAGGCCGTGAAGGGTTTTCCATGACCCCTCACCGTGAAGGCCCTGCAGGAGTTTTTGGGCATGGTGAACTTTTATCATCGCTTCGTTCCCCGAGCAGCCCAGCTTATGCGGCCCCTTTACAAGGCCCTCAAAGGCAAGCCCATCACGCTCGCCATCGATTGGTCCGAGGAGATGGCCAATTCTTTCACGGACACGAAAAGGGCCCTGGCTAACGCGACCATGCTGGCGCATCCATTGCCCGATGCGCCGATCGCTCTCACCACTGACGCTTTGGACTATGCTGTCGGCGCCGTCCATGAACAGTGGGTCAACGGCGCCTGGCAGCCGCTCGCCTTCTTCAGCCGGCAGCTCCGCCCCAACGAGCGGAAGTACAGCACCTTTGATCGCAAGCTTCTCGGCCTCTACCTCGCCGTCCGACACTTCCGTTTCCTGCTGGAGGCCCGCCCGTTCACGGCGTTCGTGGACCACAAGCCATTGACCTTCGCCATGGCCAAAGTTACCGAGCCGTGGTCGGCCCGTCAGCAGCGCCAGCTTTCCTTCGTCTCCGAGTTCACAACGGACATCCAGCATGTGGCTGGGAAAGACAACCCCGTCGCCGACTGTCTCTCCCGGGCCGTCACCAGTGCCGTACACCTCAGCATCGACAACACCCGCATGGCGGCCGACCAGGCCTCCGACCCCCACGTCCCGGCCTACAGGACGGCTGTCACGGGCCTTCAGTTAGCGGACATCGTGTTTGACGATGCCGGCACCACGCTCCTGTGTGACGTCTCCGCTGGGCAGCCACGCCCCGTCGTGCCCGACGGGTGGAGACGGCAGGTTTTTGACGCTGTCCATAGCCTTTCCCACCCGGGCAGGAAGCCGTCACAGAAGCTGGTGGCGGCTAAGTTCGTCTGGTACGGGCTCAAGAAGGATGTTCGCGACTGGGCCAATACCTGTGTGGTATGCCAGCGCTCGAAAGTGCATCGCCATACTAAGGTGGTTCGACCATGTTAACGTGGACCTGGTGGGGCCCCTGCTGCCCTCCCGCGGATTCACCCACCTCCTCACAATGGTCGACAGAACCACCTGATGGCCGGAAGCCGTCCCGCTGTCGTCAACAACGTCCGCCGATGTGGCTCAGGCGTTCATCAACACTTGGGTCGCCCGGTTCGGCGCCCCATCTGACGTCTCCTCCGACCGGGGGCCCCAGTTCACGTCAGAGCTCTAGAACGCTGTCGCCCAAGGCCTCGGGTTGAGACTCCACCGCACCACCGCATATCACCCTCAGGCTAATGGGCTGTGCAAACGGTTTCATCGCTCCATGAAGGCTGCGCTCCGGGCCAGCCTCCAGGATGACAGCTGGATCGACAGACTCCCGTGGGTCATGCTGGGACTCAGGACCGCCCCCAAGGAGGACCTCCAGTCCTCGTCCGCCGAGCTCATCTACGGGCAGCCGCTGCGGGTTCCCAGGGAGTTCGTCCCCAATGCCACAGACCCTTGGTCCGCAGCCCGTCAGCGGTCTGCCCTCCTGGACAACGCCAAGGTTTTCGCGCCGGTGCCCATGTCGCAGCACGGTCTCCCTCAGTCCCACGTTCCGCCCGACCTTCGTGTGGCGGAGTATGTTTTCATCCGCCACGACGCCCACCGGGGACCTCTTCACCCACCCTACGACGGAACAAATCCGCGTCCTGGAAGCCGGGGACAAGACCTTCGTGGTGGATGTCGGCGGTAAGCCGGACTACATTTCCGTGGACAATCTTAAGCCGGCCCACCTGGATCTGGACCGACCCGTTGGGTTGGCTCAGCCCCCATGGCGGGGCCGACCTCCGGCTTCTGCACCCTCAGTCCACCACCGAGCGCCCGGGGACCCTCCGGCGACCCCCCCGGTCCCCGCCCCGGACTTAAGGAGCCGTTTCGGCCGTGTGATCCGGGCCCCTCAACGACTGACATTGCCAGTTCTAGTGAATTCTGGGGGGACGTATGTGGTGGAGACCACATAGGGACAGTAACACAATTCACTATGTTTAGCCAATGTTGTTATCGCTACACGTTATGTACGGAACTTGGTTGGGTTATCGGGGCAGGGTCCCTTTAAGAGTTGTCGATTGTGTGATGACGTCATAGCCCTGCGACGAGGCCGAGTCCCCCAGTCCATGCGGAGAGTTAATAAAGCTAACATGCGTTTTTCTTTGCTGCTACGAAAGTCTCGCAGTCTGTTGATTTCCAGCGACTCCTACAAGTATACGGTTTCCTTCTAAACCTGCCTTCTGCCTCTTTTTTGATCTTTTTTTCCCTCACCTCGTCGAGTTCCAGTCCATTACACCATTGTCCCACACCTGAGGGCAAACAGGAAAAAGACTTGCTGCCAAACCTCTACTGTTAGTAGATGTTCAAGATGCAATCCTGGTTCTGCAATTTGCCTTGATCTCTGCAGGATAGCACTTAGCATTAACGCTGTGTCTCCACCCCCCAACATCATGAGATTAGGGGTCGATTTTGCGAAACCTGTCGGGAAGAAGGCGGGACTTCCCCTTTCGGGTTTTTGACCCGCCTACTTCGACGTCCGGCCAATCCGCGCGATTTTCCCTTGATTGACCTTGTTAAGCCCGCCCAGCGGGCTCAGCAGGCCAATTAAGGGTCACCCAGCAACAGGTGACGTCACAGACTGCAATTTCATCTGTCAAGATTTCTGACAGATGAAATATCAGTGTCTCACAGCTGTTTGAAGCTGTCAAACACTGACAGTCTGATTTCTAAGCTGAGTCCTTCTACGCAGACTCAGTTAGAACTCTCAGCAGCACTCAAAGCTGAAGGCTGTCACTTTTCACAGATCGCAGCCGCTCAGCTTTCAGTTCCGGCTGAGTGATGCGCTCCCGACGCCTAGAGGAAGAAAGGCTGTGAAGGTAAGTAAAGGTAAGTAAAAGTTCTTTACACACTTTAGACACACCAAACACACTTAACTTTACACTCATGCACCCATCACTCACTTGAGCACCGACATCGCGACCCCTCCAACTCCTTCAACCCGACGGCCCGCCGCTCCAACCTGGCGTGGTTTGGAGCCGTCGGGAAACCCACACGAAACCCCTCAAAATGGGGATTAGGCTAAAAACTGACTGTTAACTACCTGTTAACAGGCAGTTAATTGGCACTAATCCCTTCCCGCCTGGTTTCGGCGGGTCCCAGTGCGGGGTGGGTACCCGCCGCCCCTGAAACTTACGTGGGGCGGGGTTTTGGGCGGGATGGTGTCGGGACCCCCAAAGTCAGGATTTCCCCCCCCCACACACCTGAAACCCCGCCTGATGGCTCCCCGAAAATCTAGCCCTAAGAAATCACAATGGGGTGGGGGGGAAAATTCCTCTGGTTGCAGAATATTAGTGAAATTATATAAACATTCTAAAAGAGTTTACCAACTTGTTAAAATAGTTATTAGAGAAATTTTTCCCACAGTACTTGTGATGTCATTAACACATAGCAACCAGATTCTCCACCCCTCCTTGTGTGGAGATTTTTTTTTTTAATTATTCATTTATGGGATGTGGGCGTCGCTGGCAAGGCCAGCATTTATTGCCCATCCCTCATTGCCCTTGAGAAGGTGGCGGTGAGCCACCTTCTTGAACCACTGCAGCCCATGTGGTGAAGGTACTCCCACAGTGTTGTTAGGGAGGGAGTTCCAGGATTTTGACCCAGCAACGATGAAGGATCGTCAATAGACTTCCAAGTCAAGATGGTGTGTGACTTGGAGGGGACCGTGGAGGTGGCGGTGTTCCCATGCGCCTGCTGTCCTTGTCCTTCTAGGTGGAAGAGGTTGCAGGTTTGGGAGGTGCTGCTGAAGAAGCCTTGGCGAGTTGCTGCAGTGCATCTTGTAGATGGTACACACTGCAGCCACAGTACGCTGGTGGTGGATGGAGTGCCAATCAAGCAGGCTGCTTTGTCCTGGATGCTATCGGAAGTCCTCTCCTCAACCACTTCATGACGCAGTGCCTTCTTGCAACAACTCCTTTGACAGTAACATTTTATTTAGAGTGAGTGTCCTCTTGATTTGGAGTCTTGCTTGTTGGGACTGCAAAATTGGAATTGTCATGACTGGGCATGCTAACATTGATGCCAAATTCTCCGATACATGTATTCACCTTGCAGGACTCTGTTGCATGAGAAGAATCTTCAAAAATTAACTGTCATGTCAGATTCAACTTGGATAGGCAATAAGTGTTACAGCTTGAGTATATTCCCAAACATTTTCTAGTGTTCCCAGCCAGACTGCAGTTTCCATAAGTAGATATCGTCCTTTATGAACCAGAACCCGTGTCTTTATTTTCTCTTAGATATGGACCAAGTTTAGTAATTAACCCCGAATTGGAGTAAATTATTTATTGGAGAAAACATGGGATGTCCACCATATTCTTCGATCATCTCAGAAAGAAGGAAAAATAAAATGGCACTTGACCACGATGTACATTTGTCCAGATTTATTTGTATTTAATATATTGGAACATAAAGACATAGGACATAGCAAGAGACTAATACTGTACAATAACCAAACTTATATGATGCCGCCAGTTAGGCCACATGTAGATCTGGTTTTCCTGAATGAAGCTGGTGCTGGCTGCCTAAGGGCAAAGCAATATTGCAGAGGACGCCTCAATTAGGCATTAGGCCGTCTGCATATGCAAATGAGGGGGCCTAACCACTGTTCCCGTTAAGTTGTGAGGCCACCCAGCTGTTCTGGAGGTCCCCGCGCAGGCCGGCTCGGTGGCTTTTCAATGGAAAAACCGCGCATGCACGGAAAATTTGACCGGGCCGCACAGCCCGTTAAAGGGGCCGCGCAACCCGTTAAAGGGACCGCGCACCCAAAAAGAAATTAGAGGAAACACTGGGCCTAATGTCTGTTTCAGGCACGGGCCCTGGACGCCTATTTTGTAACGATATCACGAAAAGGCACACTTTGCAATGAGCATGTGTTTCCTGCCCACCATATTACAGGCTTAGGCGCCTGTTTAGTGCCAGAAAAACAGGGCCAGGCGCCATCGAATGTCTAGGAAGAGCTTTCATTCTACCACCCTAGTTTAATTTGAAGCAAAGCCCAGAATCAGCATACATTTATCTTCCCTGCACTTCAAAGGAGGCATTTTAATGGCAATCTTTCAGGCTGTTCATTTGACCCGAAGACAGTATTCTCTCATCTCTCTTTGAAAGTTAGATATTCATCTAACCAATACAGGCTGAATTTTAGTAAGTATTTTCTTATGAGGACTATACTTCCTTTTTGCCAAATCACTTATCAGCAGGACTTATGGAAACAGGATAAAATCATGACCGTACAGTAAAAGAAAATATTGGACTAAGTATTCTGTGGACGCATGAGGAAGCCTTTGAAAGTGCCTATCCTTCTGTAAGGCATACTTTAGAACCTGATTTACAATTCTGAGAAATTATTCAGTCACAAAGAGACATACAAAAGACCAAGGCGGAAAAATTCGGTATCGGCCATTTTGGGGCGTTAATATCGGCTGGGCGCAAAATTTAGTGCCCGGCGCAAATTATCGCCAGCAACTGGGAAATTGGCCTCCAGCGCCCCTGGAGGTGATTGAAGCACTAAATCAAGCGCTACACACTTCTCTTAGGGCGCTAACGTCGGGGAACGGGGCGCTACCTCAGAGCGCCACTCAAGCTCAGGCGCTGTCAATGACCTTGTACTCAGACAGACTGGCGCCTTCCAGTTCTTAAAGGGAAGGGACCATCATGCTGCACAGCCTCACTCTGATCATTGCTGCTTTTGACCTGGGCCTGCAAGGAGGTGCAAATCTTCAACTACGATTATCAATGGCCCAGGGAGAGAGCTCGCCGGTTTAGCGACCAGGCATTGGAGGCTCTAGTTGGCGCTGTGGAATGCTGATGGGCAGTGCTGTGCCCAGACACTGGTAGGAGGCCATTGCCCCGGGAGTTCACAAGGGTGTAGAGGGAGGTTGCCCATTACGTCTCATCCAGGAGCCTGTCCCAAAGGACTCACACCCAGTGCCGCATGAAGTTCAATTACCTCACTCGGGTGGTCAGGGTGAGTAGATGCTTGAAATACCGCTACATCCCACCATCTCAACCTCACTCAGTGCACAGACGGTATAAAGTGCCAAATCCCCAACACTCACCCAACAACTATGCCCATATACTAAAAGTCACAGCCACATCTCACACCTTACAGACATTAACGGCTATTCAACTATGGTAGGCACATCTGCCAAACACATGGCTGCACACTCACTCACACGCTGTCCTTTTTCTTGCAGGGCAAGCATTCTCATAACAGGAGGGAGCAACAATGCGCGGGAGGAGGACAGGCGGAGCTGCACCCCGTCACAGTTGGAGGAGCGAGTTCACAGACTAATCATGAGACATGTCATGGGTGCTGTGGCAATTTGAGAGGTCGACACCCTTGGGGACAGCAACGGTATGTTGATCATCTCTCTCTCCTCTCTCATACCACATTCCCCTCACAACACCAGCCTTTCCCACTTTCCATCTAACTATACTGTCTCCAGTCCTTGCTCCCTTCCTGACCCTTGCCCTCATGTTAAAGCCACTCTTGTACCTTCCTGCTTTCAGATAGTGAGTCATCATCTGACCAGCCTGTCCCTCAGCCTCCCAGTGGCAGCGACGCGGGAGGAGGAGGAGGAACACCAAGTTGGAGCCTCACTGCCTGTGTCTCCCGAGGGCGAGACATCCGATACTGGGGCCACGTGTTCACTGGAGGGGAGCGGAGGAAATGGCTCTGATGTGGGTGAAGCTCCGGGACCCAGCGGGCTGCAGCAACACCATGGGGAAAGGGAAGCGCGGGGGCCATCTCCCTGGAGGGTAAGTGCCACACGAGTTCTGCTGCACAGGACTCGGATGAGGACCTTGATATCGTGACGATGAATACACAGGCGATGAGCATGCACACTGAGCTTATGGGTGCAATGGCAAGGGTGCCCGAGAGCATGGATGCACTGGCTAGGAGCGTGGAGGAGTCCGCCGCCAACACAGCTGTCATCTGTGCGCAAACCCTCGAGCCCATCCTTGCCTCGTTGTAGAGGATGGTTGACTTGCAGAGACACTGTGGGGACCCAGACCCTATGCCGCGTGTAATGGGTGAGGTGGCAGCATCTACTGCAGCACAGGCCAAGGCAACGCAATGGCTTAGTGCTGTAATGGAGTCATTGGTTGGTGCCATCCAATCGCAGACTGCTCTGATGCAGTCTCAGATTGATGCCATGCAAGCGCTGACTGCTGTCATTGTTGCTGGGTCGCCCACTGTCCACCGGGGATCTCACCGCGCCGCAGCAGGCCAGCAATCTGTACTCCAGCAGATTGCTCCGGTTGCTGAGGTTCTGCCCCGGGGGAGTGGCAGTGTCGGTCGAGCAGGAAGGTGCTGTCCTCGCTCAGGATGACAGCATTCCCGCTCCCACCACTGCCACTCCACCATTGCACTTGCCACAACCTGTAACCCAGCCAGCCCAGACTGCTGCCGCCCATGCAGAGTTGGTGCAGTCTGCAGTCGGGCCCTCCAGGTCCAGAGCTGGTCGAGGGTGTCCTTCAAGGCCATCTGCAGCCTCTGGATTCGAAATTCAGCAGCCTTCCACCAGCCTTGCTGCAGCCACTGGGGCCTCATTACGGAGGAGCAGTAGGGTTGGAGGGGGGGGGGGTGCGAAGGGGATGGAAATCATTGAAGAAGGCCGAATAACTAAAAGTTTTCTAACATATGGGGGGAGTGTTTGTACCAAAGTTGGATGTGTATGGAAATATATTGTTCACTCTGTTAAGACTTATTTTGATGTGGTAAGAACCAGCTTTGTTTGTTAATGAATTGTTGTGTTTGTTTGTTATTGGTTGTGCTTAATAAGACACAGTTGTTCAGAAAAATAATTTTTTTTATTGAAACGTTACAAATTTCCTCATGTTACTCATTGGAACTTTGCCCAGTAATAGGGGCTGTGAGCTGGCTGTAATGATGTGCTTGTTGTTCCCCAAAAGCCATCTTCTCTGTAATTCATCAGAAGTGCTGTGTTATGAGGCGTTCATGAACGGCCCTTGCAGAAGCCTCCCTCCCACGTTGTTGCTGTTCATCCTCCTCCTCCACCTCCTCCTCCTCCTCTCTCTCCCTCTTCGTCGTCCTCCTCAGAGTGGTCAAGACACTGGAACTGTTGCTTCAGCATGCCGATTGTCTGTTCAATGAGGTTCCTGGTGTCACTATGGCTCTCATTGTAGGCAAACTCAGCAGGAGTGTTGGAGTTACAGAGCGGTGTCATCAGCCAGATGCAGAGTGGATAACCCTTGTCCCCGAGGAGCCAGCCGCGAGCTTGATGTGGTGGTTGGAACAGGTCTGGGACACCAGCTTGGCACAGTATGAATGCCTCGTGGCTGCTGCCAGGATAACGGGCATTGACTGTGAGGATGCGCTGTCTGTGGTCGCACACCAACTGGCCGTTCAGAGAGTGGAAGCCTTTGTGGTTGCGGAAAACCTCTGCATTTTCACCCTGTTTGTCTCGGGTCATGGGGAATGAGATGTACTCCCTTTAAAAAAAAAACAACACAACCAAACTCATTTTGAGGCGTGGCAATGTTCTGCTTCTGCCACACTGATACTCCTGGTTATTCAAACTGTACATTACCCAAGCTGGAATGTCTGCCACGCGGGAATAACACATCAAGGGATGCAAATTAAATTGAATCAAAGAATCTGTCCAAGCTTTGCTTAGAGTTCATGGCATCACCTGAACCCTTGCTTTGTTACTGCCTTGAAACACATTTTCAGTTTTATGTTTTGGAAACCTAACCCATTCGAATCATATTTATAATAAAATCTTTAGAAATGCCTACCTGAGCAAAGTTTCCTAATTAAAATAGAGAATTATTGAATGGAGCTCTCTGTTAATAACATTTTATAATCTGACCACACCCATTTACAGCACTGTTCAGGAGTTAGTGAAGTAATGTTGGATACTCTTCTGGGAGAAATTTGAGACAATGAGTTATTTAAAGTTTTTTCCTTAAACTGGAAACAGAAATGCACCCAGAGAGGTTAAACTCAATACTGTCATTTCTTCCATCTCTTTTCATGCACGTTTTACCGATTATGTGCGGAAACCTGTTGAAGAAGCTTTATATTGCAATATGATTAAACTCAGACCTTGAGCGATCCAGGCTTTGAGAGTTTGTTTTTAAAAGACACAGTTCCAAAACTTGCTGACTGTGCTCAGATTCACAACCTATCTCCCAACGAATGTCGAAAGGAGAACTGAAATACAGCTTTAATAACAAGTTTAACTATCGAGGGGTTCCTTTGCCTGAAAGTAAGTGCCTTTCGTCTCCTTTATCTTCTATAATGTAAAAGAATTTGCTGAGCTTTGTTGCATTTCTTGAATTTAAATTAATTCAGATCAGAAGGTTATGGCTGTTTGCTAATTAATCCATTTTTGAAATAATTAATTATTTGGAAGTCAATCAAAGGTGTGATTAAGAAAGTCCACTGAGTAGAGTTTGACTTTGTAGTCTGCAATTCAAAGATCTGAAAACGCCACAGGGATGAATAATGCTTTGTTTTTTTTGCAACATGTAATAAATCCTTACAGAACCTCCTCATTAGTTTGATGGAAAATGTAAGTCAGATTATGGTTCCTCATACTGGAGAGCTTTTGAAGTGTAGATTGTAACCCTCTGCATGTTGGTGCACTTGAGAAAAACCTGTTTTAAATAAAGTCTCCCACCTTAATATCAAATCATGAGGTGAATCGCGTTGCACTGTAGAAAAAAAAAGGGGAAAAAAATGTTATATAAAAAAAACAGCTACGGATTTGGTTGGTTGCGTGATGGCAGACGGATGCCTCAATAAATTCCTTGACACCCTGTGATCTACTCTTGTCTTCATGAAGGGCACCAAATAAATTGCATTGGCGCCTGGCAATTCTGCAGTGATTAGTTAAAGCAGCCTCTGTTTACTTAGAATCCGCTCCAATGTGTGCCACCTTTTTACCCGCACTTGACTTGATAGTAGTAGTTTTCAGTCAGAATTGACCGTCGATAACTGAAGACAGATCTCCGAACTTAGTTAATCCCCACCACTTTAACATTTACTCTATAAAGCTTATGCTGTGGTGACTATGATTGTTCCCGTGAAGACACAATGTGGAAAAATAATTGTGTTGTTACTTATGACATCCAAATATTGTAAATACAAACTAATTTGTGTTAGACCCTACCTCTATTCTCACACAACTGTACTATTGAAAACATGTGAGACCTTCAAGGTTGCAATGTTTTGAATTAGTCACACCTCTTTGAAGATTATTTTTAAATTGCGTGCTAAAAAAAATTCAATCCAAAAAACTTCACTATTAAATCTGGTGTGATGATAATTTCAGAACAATTAGACTGATGCTTCTGAATTATAAGTTCCATATTGTGACAAGGTCATGTAAGTACAGAAGTTCTGGCTTCTGAAGGAAATCGAAAAATGCACTCCGGGATCATCCATTATTGGATGTGATTTTACTCAATGCTCAATTATCTTAAGCAGTCCTATCAGACTGAAACTGAATGATATCTGCCAAGTTCAGAGACCCGAGGAGCTCCAGAATAAGCCTCAGGCTCCGCTTTAAAATGCTAAATTAATTAGGTCTTGATGTCCTTCAATAAAAAGGACAATTGCAATTTGTAACTGGAGTTGCAGAAAGCTGGTGGCCCAGATGAGATTGAAAGTGAAAATGATGAAGGCCCTGAAATTCCAATGAAGAGGGTTGGCGGAAGAGGGGCAGGAATTTTTTGAGGGGAGTAGAACTTTGGACCAGGGATCTGCTCATGTTGCGCTCTGTTGGGTTTGCCGCCCTCTTCTGCTGCCAGAGAGAGATGCACCCAGCGACTGTCCGCTGCAGCCATGCAAATGCAGGGATTAGCAATGGATGATGATGTCGCCCCTCCTCAATCCGGTCATTTGTGCCCTTGACTCTGTCCACGCAAACTACGCCAGGATTAAAGTAGCAATTTCTCTGCTAATCCTAGTGAGGAAGGCAGAACTGGTTTCTTAAAGTGGAACTGCATGACTAAAGTCTTTCAAAAACTTCAGGTAGCTGTAACTTTTTTTTGCCTGGGGCAATCTTGAAAAAACCTTCAGACCACTCGGTGAGAAGTTCAAGTTGTTTTTGCAGCATCCTGAGAAAGTGCAGTTCCAGTAATGAAACTTCGGAAAAGTGCTTAAAGTGATGCATCAATCTTCATTTATCGACAGCATTATCTAAGTGAATTTAGAAACTAAAAGCTTTTGATATATATTACATTCTACATCGCACTGTATTCTATTAGTAAAAGAACTCCCAGCATTACAATGCTACCAGTTACATAATGCATATCTTCAATCCCAGTCATTACTATCCATAATAGCCCTTTAATTAAAGACCAGGGCCTAGGAATTCAGTTGCGTTCGCCAGCCGCTAACGCCATAAGAGGGGTAGATTTGCAGCGCTAGGCACTTAGCGCCCGGGCGCAGAACGATCTGCGCCTACGCCCAACTTCAGTTGACATTTAGCGCTGGCGCAAAGTGTTTGCGCCCGCTCAGCTGCGCGCGCAGCTTATGACGTCATTTCGTCGTGCAACGCTGTTTGTGCGCCCCAAACCGGAAATTCAGTGGCGCCCGGCCAATGTGGGTGTGGCGCTGTTAAGAACTGTGAAGTGGAACGCAACAGAGGCCCTGTGGGCCTCGGGGAGCGCTAATTAAAGGGCACTTACACTGACCTATAAAGCCCAGCCATTTTGCTGCAATGACTTCAGTGCTTTGGATTTCTGGACAGAGACCAAGGAACAGAGCTTACTGATTTGGGACAACATAGGAGAGGTATTTTTGGCTTCTGGCCAGAGCTTGGAAATTTGAATCATTGTGATTTAACTGTTTGCAAGTTTATTATGGAGGCTGTATGGGGTTCCAACCCTCAGTTCCAGCATTATGTGCGAAGGGCTCGCAGACGCTGTGTGAGAGGGCCAGCCATGCCTAGACGCAGAGGGGACATCAGGTGTCGGCAACGTAGGCCTTACCCACTCAGGGAATACCGGCAGCAGGTGTCCTATCTCACCATGACTGCCGCGCATTGTGTTAAGAGGCTGCGCTTCAGAAGGGAGGTGGTTGCAGAGATCTGCCAACTGCTTCACAGAGACCTGCGTCCACAGCTGATGTGCAGGACGTCTCTCTCGGTGGAAGTGAAGGTCACGGTGGCTCTGAACTTTTATGCAAGCGGCTCCTTCCAAGCCGCTGCTGGGGACATAGCGAACATCTCCCAGTTCGCCGCGCATCGCTGCATCCGGCAGGTCACCGATGCCCTTTTCGCAAGGAGACACCAATTCATCTCCTTCCCCATGACCCTAGAGAGGCAGGAGCAGCGTGCAGTCGGATTTGGCAGGATCGCGGACTTCCCCATGGTGCAGGGCGCCATTGACTGCACGCATGTGGCTATGCGGGCACCTATCGACAATGCCGAGAATTACCGCAACCGGAAGGGCTACCATTCCCTCAATGTACAGCTGGTGTGTCAATGCCCGCTTTCCAGGAAGCAGCCACGATGCATTTATCCTGCGCCAGACTACTGTGGCTGACATGTTCGAGGCACAGCCTCCACCAAGGGGATGGCTTATTGGGGACAAGGGCTACCCTTTGTGTACATGGCTCATGACCCCGCTCCGCGCGCCCAGGACCCCTGCGGAGGAGGCATACAACGAAAGCCATCAAGCCACAAGGAACATCATAGAGCAAACGATTGGCATCCTCAAGCAATGGTTCCGCTGCCTGGATCACTCCGGCGGATCTCTACAGTATTCGCCGGATAGAGTCTCCCAGTTCGTCGTCGTTTGCTGCATGCTGCACAACCTGGCTATCCGCAGGACTCAGGCACTGCCACCTGACGTAGCACCACCACCTCAGGAGGACGAGCAGGAGGACCATGAGGAGGAGGAGGAGGAGGAGGAGTACCAGCCCAGGAGGGGGCCACAAGGTCCAAGGGCCGTCCGCCGGCGGCTTATTGAACGACACTTCTAGGCCCCCTGTCAGGGAATGGCTTGTGGCAATGAACGCACCTGAATGCAGCCGCTCCGCAAGCCCTCAGCCGCTTAACGCAACAACCACTGGAAACATGACACCTGGACAAGCTGAATAAATAAAAAGCTTTATTTAACAAACTCAGGGCCCTTCCCACATGAAACAGAAAAACAGACAAGACCCCCAAAAAACAGTCACAAAAATATCTCACTCCCACAACCTGGGGAGGAATAACAAAACTTGCCCATCCAATTGGCCTTCATCCTCGGCCTTACCAAAATAAGCCCCCCCCACAACACAAACACCCCCATATAAAAAAAACCGTTGCCAACACACTCTACTGGGTGTGCCGAGAGGGCGAGTCCTTGTGCAGCCTTGTGCGGCCCCTGCCCGACCTGTTGCTCCGCCTCAACCTGGGCCCTGTGGGTGTTGCAAGGCTGGGGGAAGGCTCCTGAGGGGCAGAATGCGTGACGGCAGATGCCCTTGGGGGTCGGCCTAGACGAGGACCGGCCCTGGAGGGGCCGGCTGCTGACTGCTGCAGCTGTGGCTGGGCAGCATCAGTCTCTGCAGCAGCTCGTCGCACCTTGGCTGGGGGAGTTGCAGTGGCGGCTGCAGCAATGGGGGCAAGCTGGCTGATACCAGGCGCTCGCTGGTCGCCAGAGACACTGGCACTCGGCCGGGCTGGCAGTGCAGCAAGCGCAGCAATCTGGTGGAGGCCAGACCGCTGTGCTGCAGCAGGGCGGCGGGTGCCCTGGCGATGCTTCTGCGACACAGCGAGTGTGGCAGAAGTGAGTGCCCGAACTGCCCTGGTCTGTGCCTGCATCAGATCAGTGAGTGTCTGCACGGCACCACTCATGAACTCGCGACTCGCGTCCTGCGCTGCCGCGAGTTGCTGGACACCCCTGTCCTGCGCTGCCGCGAGTTGCTGGACACCCCTGGCCTGTGCTGCCGTGAGTTGTTCGACGCCCCTGGCCTGTGAGTCCCCGAAAGCGGCCACACTATGAGCCAGGGACTCAATGGCCTGAGGCAACTGTCCCACAACCCCCATGAACTCCTTGTGGCGGCGCTCAGAATCCGCGGACATTTCATCTAGGAGGCGCACCTCCTGGGCGAGGACCGTCTCCGGACTGGAGGCCGGACTCTCCCTCTGGGGAGAAGGCCGCCGTTCTGCCCGACCCTTCCCACGTGCCTGGACGCCACTGGGCCCAGGAACTGGCCTCCCCTGCAACACTTGCCCCCTCTGGGGAGAAGGCCGCCGTTCTGCCCGACCCTTCCCACGTGCCTGGACGCCACTGGGCCCAGGAACTGGCCTCCCCTGCAACACTTGCCCCCTCTGGGGAGAAGGCCGCCATTCTGCCCGACCCTTCCCACGTGCCTGGACGCCACTGGGCCCAGGAACTATACCCCCCTGCAGCACTTCCCCCTGGCTCTCCTCCAGGCAAGACGTCTCCCCTCCATTGCCATCCCCTGGCGCGGATGAGGCTTCGCCCGATGTGCCGCCTTCCTGTTGGTCCTCATCGTCCTCCTCTTCCGAGGGACTGGCACTCTCAGCTTCAAGGACCTCCTCCTCACCAGCTGAAAGCAGGAAGGCACAAGAGTAGCTTTAGAGTGAGGACAGGGCATCAGCGAGGGAGGCATGAGTGGTGGCATTCAGCGCATTGGTCGGACAGTGGCAAAGGATGTAGATCTGATGCGCTAGGGGAACGAGAGAGGTCCAAACGGTCATGTCCTTACCATTGGGTCGCAGCACAGGGTCGGCATCTCCAATGGCAACAGGGCCAGTCACCCGGCCACGCATGAGTCGAGCCACGCTCTCCTCCAGCTCACTGAGCTCCTGGAACTGGGCACGGCCTCCCCCGGTGACATTCTGGCTCTTCAAATTCCGGGCCATCTTGGCCTGCAAGAGAAAGGACAGCCTCTAAGTACATTGTGGTGGCCTGTTGCTGTGTGCACTGCCTCCCATGGTGGAATAGCTTGGCCAGTGTGGTGGCCTGTTGTTGTGTGCACTGCCTCCCATGGTCGAATAGCTTGGCCAGTGTGGTGCCCTGTTGTTGTGTGCACTGCCTCCCATGGTGGAATAGCTTGGCCAGTGTGGTGGCCTGTTATTGTGTGCACTGCCTCCCATGGTCGAATAGCTTGGCCAGTGTGTTAAGTGCAGAAAGTGCTATTGAGGATCATGCCAGTGCCATAGCTGCGGGAGGAGGGCTGGCCATTAGGCCTTTGAGGTCCCTTTGCCCATAATGTGAGGTGCACATGCAAGGATGAGGAGGACACTGAAAAGGGTACTCACCTTGACCATCCGAGTGAGGTCGTTGTACTTCTTGCGGCATTGGTCACCAGTCCTGGGGACATCGCTGTTGACTGACACCCTGTGGGCGATTTTCCTCCAGGCTCTCCTGTACTGCCTCCTGGGAGCCTTCTTGCCACTGTCCGGGCACAAGATCTCTTTGTACCTTTCCAACCCCCTAACCAGCACCCTGAAAGCATGCTGGGAGAAGCGCTGCGCTCGTTCACGGGCCTTCTCCATGGCTTCAGGTGCTATTTGGGTCCGCCAGCAGTGTTCAGGCCTAGCTGCAGGGCTCCACTATCCAGGGCGTGGCTGCAGACCAAGTCGACCCTTCCCCCTTTAAGAGCTGGCCGGCGTCAGGGTGTCTGCTGTCAATCAAAACATGACCGCACCTGCGCTGCGCCCGGCCTCGGCGTTATCAGTCCGCACCGCCGGCTTGGCGCCTAAAGATAGGAGTGCAACGCCAGTTTCAGCGCGCGCCCAAACTCTTGGCCAAATCTACTGAATTTCGGCGAACTGACCTGCACTTTCCGGCGGGCGCTAACTTTAGCGACCGCCCGACTTTACCGCCCCAAAAGTGGCTATACTGAATTTCTAGGCCCAGGTTTATTCTCTCTTGCAATAGGTCAAATGACTTGAATTGGAAACAGCAACTTAAATCTAGACATGAAATAGTTTCAGATTATGACCAGGACCTCTTGTGATCCAGCTCCTCTTTACTTGAGGCCCTCAGCAGATAGGCTGCTTCATATATTTTTTGGGGTCTGTATTCACAGTCCTTTGAGTCTGGGATGTTGCTGGAGCCACATATTGGCCCAGAAATTAGGTTCGGGGGCTTGCCGCGCGTGCAAGCCCCCGATGTGCACTTACCCGGCGCGCCTGCCATTCTGCTCCCGGGACGCTTGCAATTCCTGTTTTCAGTTGATTACTCCCGGGTAGCGTCTGACATCACGCCACCCAGGAGTGCAGCCAGCGCGAAGCCTCGAGCACGGAGTCTAAGTTAGACACGCCCCTTGAGGGCTCCTTACCATAGGCCATGCCCCCAATTTTTAACACAAGCTGCAAAGCAATTTTACATGCAGAGCAGCATTTTAAATACATTTTTTGTATTTTTATTAATCTTTAGGTAACTTTTATAAAGTTTTAAATATTTTTACATTATTTTGAAGAATGTAAAGTAGTTTTAAACAGAATTAAAGCATAGTTATTTTGATGAGCCGGCTGGGATCACGTGGGCACTGGGCAACCAATGGGAGGTTGCAAAAGTTCATTCATAAGTTTGATAGTAAGAACTGCCAAACTCATGAAAACTCAGGGTGCCCAAAACAGCACTTAAACTACAAATAACAGTTAAAAAAAATCCCACTAAATAAATGAACTATGAATAACTGTAAAAAACTATTTTAAACAATTAATCAAATTTTTGAAAAAAGTAATTTTTTAACAAATCGGGTCTAAAAATATACTTACCTTGTTGTAAATTCTTTAAAAATAATAAACCTGTGGAAAAAAAATTCTAAATTGTATTAATAGACCACTTACCTGTAAAACGAAGTACTTACATCTGGTTTTTTCCAAGCGTAAAAACCGGAGGCCTTTACGCACGGGCAACTCTTTACAAAAAAAGGAATTTCAGCGTGCACGCGCTGCCTGAAACATCGCACGCGTTCCGCCTCTTAACCCCTTGGTTCAGAGGACAGGAAATGCCGGTTTTCAGCGCATGCGCTGTGCATCCTGAAAACCGGCACTTCCATCGGGCCCACGCATGAGTACCCCGTCCGTACTCACGCGTTGGGACCCGAATTACTGGGCCAATAAAAGATAATGTTAGATAGATAATATTGGGATTGTGGCTCTTGACAGAAAGTTAATGAGTATCTCTGGTAGAACAAAGAATCACAAATGTTTGCAGATACAAAATCCAAATTTCTGCTCCTACAAATTATCCTCATGTTTACAATGTCAGCAGAACCCCTCAATTCAGTTAGTTCCACTATTCTACATATTTCTGGAGGCTCCCCTGATGGTTCAACCAGTTTATCCTGTGAGTAGCTGATCTATAATCCCAAGTCTACATTGAGTTTGCTGATCCCATTGATTTGGACTGGTGAGGGGAAAATCACTCCTGATTAATATCCAGTGGCCCTTGCGAGAAGGACAATTTTTAAAAATTCATTCTTGGAATGTGTGGGCGTCGCTGGCAAGGCCAGCATTTATTGTCCATCCCTAGCTGCCTCTTGAGAAGGTGGTGGTGAACCTCATCATAGCAGCTTGTTACAACTGAGTGTCTTGCTCGGCCATTTCAGGCAGCAGCTAAGAGTCAACCACATTGCTGTGGGTCCAGTCACATACAACAACAACAAAGCAACTTGTATTTATATAGCGCCTTTAACATAGTAAAACATCCCAAGGCGCTTCATAGGAGTATTAAAAGACCAAAAATTTGACACATAAGCCACATAAGGAGAAATTATGACCAAAAGCTTGGTCAAAGAGGTAGGTTTTAAGGAGCGTCTTAAAGGAGGAAAGAGAGGTAGTGAGGTTTAGCCAGGGAATTCCAGAGCTTAGGGCCTAGGCAACAGAAGGCACAGGGCAGACCAGGTAGGGATGGCAGATTTCGTTCCCTAAAGGACATTAGTGAACCAGATGGGTTTTTACAGCAATCCAGTAGTTTATGGTCACCATTACTGATACCAGCTTTTTAGTACAGATTTATTTCATGAACTGAATTTAAATTCCCCAGCTGCCGCGATAGGATTTGAACTCACGTCTGACCGGATCATTAGGCCAGGCCTCTCCACTATGCCACCGTAGCCCTGAATTATGAGGATGTCAGTTGAGGACAGCAGCCTGTTTGTCTGTAATGCCCCATATGACCAAATAACCTGCTGACACTCACTGTCAAGGCTCAAAAATGAATAATAGTCACTTGAGAGTTGCTACACTGCTACCGGCAGTCATGGAATCATACCCCAGCTAGGAGTCAAGAGTTCAGGAGGGAATGTGAAAAATAAATATATTTGTTATGTAACTTTGGCTTTATAAATAGAGGCATAAGTAAGGAAGTTATGCTAAACCTTTATCAAAAGCTGGTTAGGCCCCAGCTGTAGTATTGTGGCCAGTTCTGGGCCCCGCACTTTAGGAAGGATGTCAAGGCCTGAGAGAGGGTGCAGAGAATATTTACTAGAATGGTACCAGGGATGAAAGACTTCAGTTATGTGGAGAGACTAGAGAAACTGGGGTTGTTCTCCTTAGAGCAGAGAAGGTTAAGGAGGTGTTCAAAATCATTAACGGTTTTGATAGAGTAAATAAGGAGAAGCTGTTTCCAGTGGCAGGAGGGTCGGTAACCAGAGGGCACAGATTTAAGGCTATTGGCAAAAGAACCAGAGGCGACATGAGGAAAAAAAAATTACACAGCGAGTTGTTATGATCTGGAGTGCACTGCCCGAAAGGGTGGTGGAAGCAAATTCAATAATATCTTTCAAAAGGAAATTGGATAAATACTTGAAGGGGAAACATTTACAGGGCTATGGGAAAAGAGCAGTGGAATGGGACTAATGGGATAGATCTTTCAAAGAGCCGGCATCAGCACGATGGGCCGAATGGTCTCCTTCTGTGCTGTATCAATCTATGATTCTATGCAGTACAATGTTTTTGTAATAGTTACTTGCATTTCTTTACAGAATTACAATATCTCCCAGCACCTTTTCCAAGGACCTACTGATCCTATGGATTCTATAGAATGACTGTCAGATTTGTTCACATCCCAATAACTTTAGTCTTTACTGTACCTTGTGCAGGTGGCTATCCTGGCTACAGTGAGATACCTTGTGCAGGTGGCTATCCTGGCTACGGTGGGATACCTTGTGCAGGTGGCTATCCTGGCTACGGTGGGATACATAAGAACATAAGAACATAAGAAGTAGGAGCAGGAGTAGGCCATACGGCCCCTCGGGCCTGCTCCGCCATTCAATAGGATCATGGCTGATATGAACTTAGACTCACGTCCACTTCCCTGCCCTCTCCCCATAACCCCTTATTCCCTTATCTGCTAGGAAACTGTCTATCTCCGTTTTAAATTTATTTAATGTCACAGCTTCCACAACTCTCTGAGGTAGTAAATTCCATAGATTTACTACCCTCTGAGTGAAGGCGTTTCTCCTCATCTCAGTTTTGAAAGGGCAGCCCCTTATTCTAAGATTATGCCCCCTAGTTCTAGTCTCACCCATCAGTGGAAACATCCTCACTGCATCCACCCGATCAAGCCCCCTCACAATCTTATATGTTTCGATAAGATCGTCTCTCATTCTTCTGAATTCCAATGAGTAGAGGCCCAACCTACTCAACCTTTCCTCATAAGTCAACCCCCTCATCTCCGGAATCAACCGAGTGAACCTTCTCTGAACTGCCTCGAGAGCAAGTATGTCTTTTTTTAAATATGGAAACCAAAACTGTACGCAGTATTCCAGGTGTGGCCTCACCAGTACCCTGTATAACTGCAGCAAGACTTCCCTGCTTTTATACTCCATCCCCCTTACAATAAAAGCCAAGATTCCATTGGCCTTCCTGATCACCTGCTGTACCTGCATACTAACCTTCTGTGTTTCATGCACCAGGACCCCCAGATCCCTTTGTACTATAACACTTTGCAGTTTCTCTCCATTTAGATAATAACTTACTCTTTGATTTTTTCTGCCAAAGTGCATAACCTCACACTTTCCAACATTATATTCCATCTGCCAAATTTTTGTCCACTCACTTAGCCTGTCTATGTCCTTTTGCAGGTTTTTTATGTCCTCCTCACTCACTACTTTCCCTCCTATCTTTGTATCGTCGGCAAACTTGGATACATTGCACTTGGTCCCCTCCTCCAAATCATTAATATAGATTATAAAGAGTTGGGGTCCCAGCACCGACCCCTGCGGAACACCACTAGTTACTGATTGCCAACCAGAGAATGAACCATTTATCCCAAGTCTCTGCTTTCTGTTAGATAGCCAATCCTCCACCCATGCCAGTATATTACCCCCAATCCCGTGATTTTTTATCTTGTGCAGTAATCTTTTGTGTGGCACCTTGTCAAATGCCTTTTGGAAGTCCAAATACACCACATCCACTGGTTCCCCTTTATCCACCCTATTTGTTACGTCCTCAAAGAATTCGAGCAAATTTGTCAAACACGACTTCCCCTTCGTAAAACCATGCTGACTCTGTCCGATTAAATTATGCTTATCCAAATGTCCTGTTACTGCTTCCTTAATAATCGACTCCAACATTTTACCAACCACAGATGTTAGGCTAACTGGTCTATAGTTTCCAGCCTTTTGTCTGCCTCCCTTTTTAAATAAGGGCGTTACATTAGCAGTTTTCCAATCTGCTGGGACCTTTCCTGAATCCAGGGAGTTTTGGAAAATTACCACCAATGCATCCACAATCCCCACCGCTACTTCTCTCAAGACCCTAGGATGTAAGCCATCAGGTCCAGGGGATTTATCCGCCGTTAGTCCCATTATCTTACCGAGTACCACCTCCTTAGTGATTTTAATCGTGTTTAGCTCCTCCCCCCCTATAGCCCCCTGTTTGTCCAGTGTTGGGATATTTTTAGTGTCCTCTACTGTAAAGACGGATACAAAATATTTGTTCAGCATTTCTGCCATCTCCATGTTCCCCACCACTAATTTCCCAGTCTCGTCCTCTAAGGGACCAACATTCACTTTAGCCACACTTTTTCTTTTATATAACTGTAGAAACTCTTGCTATCTGTTTTTATATTTTTTGCTAGTTTACTTTCATAATCTATCTTCCCTTTCTTAATTAATCTTTTAGTTCTTCTTTGCTGGCTTTTAAATGATTCCCAATCTTCTATCCTCCCACTAGATTTGGCTACTTTATATGCCCTTGTTTTCAGTCGGATACTATCCTTTATTACTTTACTTAGCCACGGATGGCTGTCTTTTCTTTTACGCCCCTTTTTCCTCACTGGAATATATTTTTCTTGAAAGTTGTGAAATATCTCCTTGAATGTACACCACTGCTCATGTACCGTCTTACACTTTAATCTATTTTCCCAGTCCACTTTAGTCAACTCTGCTCTCATACCTTCATAGTCTCCTTTATTTAAGCTTAGTACGCTGGTTTGAGATCCAACTCTCTCACCCACACCAGTCTTTGAGCCACGCATTTAATTCTCTGATTTTATTTACCCTAGCCAAATTTGCTCGTGGCTCAGGTAGTAATCCAGAGGTTATTACCCTTGTGGTTCTGCTTTTTAATTTGGCCCCTAGCTGCTCATACTCCCTCAGCAGAACCTCTTTCCTTGTCCTATCTATGTCGTTGGTACCAACATGGACCATGACAGCTGGATCCTCCCCCTCCCACTCCAAGTTTCTCTCCAGCCCAGAGGAGATGTCCTTAACCCTGGCACCGGGCAGGCAACACAGCCTTCGGGACTCTCGCTCTCGGCTGCAAAGAACCCTATCCCCCTAATGATACTATCCCCTACCACTACAACATTTCTTTTTACTCCCCCCACTTGAATGGCCCCTCATTCCATGGTGCTGTGGCCAGGTTGCTCATCCTCCCTGCAGTCCCTGTTCCCGTCCTCACAGGGAGTAAGAGCCTCGAACCTGTTGGACAAGAGCAAGGGCTGCAGCTCCTCCAACACTACCTCCTGGATCCCCATACCTGCCTCACTCATAGTCACACCTTCCTGTCCCTGACCACGGAATACATCTGAATTAGTTAATCTAATTGGTGTGACTACTTCCTGGAACACAGAGTCCAGATAACTCTCCCCCTCCCTGATGTGTCGCAGTGTTTGAAGCTCGGACTCCAGCTCATCAACATGGAGCCGGAGTTCCTCGAGCAGCCAACACTTACTGCAAATGTGATCACTGTGAACATCAATGGTGTCCACCAGCTCCCATATATTGCAGCAGTAACACATCACCTGCAGGTGGCTATCCTGGCTACGGTGGGATACCAGTTTTATTTAATAATGAAGAGGGAGATCCCACAGTGTTGTCGCTCAGTAGAAGAGTCACTTCTGCCTACTTCAGATACCTTTGTATTGAAGACTGTCCTTTAGAATGTGACTGTCTGATTCATTGGCCCACTGCAATGTATTACGATAACAGGGCACTGCTGTATGTACCAATTATGCTTTTTTAAAATTCGTTTATGGGTTCTGGGCATCGCTGGCAAGGCCAGCATTCAGTGCCCATCCCTAATTGCCCTTGAGAAGGTGATGGTGAGCCACCTTCTTGAACCGCTGCAGTCCATGTGGTGAAGGTACTCCCACAGTGCTGTTAGGTAGGGAGTTCCAGGATTTTGACCCAGCGACGATGAAGGATCGGCGATATACTTCTATGTCAGGATGGTGTGTGACTTGGAGGGGAACTTGGAGGTGGTGGTGTTCCCATGCACCTGCTGCCCTTGTCCTACCAGGTGGAAAAGGTCGCGGGTTTGGGAGGTGCTGCCGAAGTAACCTTGGTGAGTTGCTGCAGTGCATCTTGTAGATGGTACACACTGCAGCCACGGTACGCCGGTGGTGGAGGGAGTGAATGTTTAAGGTGGTGGATGGGGTGCCAATCAAGTGGGCTGCTTTGTCCTGGATGGTGTCGAGCTTCTTGAGTGTTGTTGGAGCTGCACTCATCCAGGCAAGTGGAGAGTATTCCATCACACTCCTTACTTGTGCTTTATAGATGGTGGAAAGGCTTTGGGGAGTCAGGAGATGAGACACTCATTGCAGAATGCCTAGCCTCTGACCTGCTCTTGTTGCCACAGTATTTATGTGGCTGGTCCAGTTAAGTTTCTGATCAATGGTGACCCCCAGGATATTGATGGTGGGGGATTCGGCGATGGTAATGCCGTTGAATGTCAAGGGGAGGTGGTTAGACTCTCGCTTGTTGGAGGTAGTCATTGCCTGGCACTTCTGTGGCGTGAATGTTACCTGCCACTTATCAGCCCAAGCCTGAACGTTGTCCAGGTCTTGTTGCATGCGGGCATGGACTGCTTCATTATCTGAGGGGCTGCGACTGGCACTGAACACTGTGCAGTCATCAGCGAACATCCCCATTTCTGACCATGTGTTGGGGGGAAGGTCATTGATGAAGCAGCTGAAGAAAGTTGGGCCTAGGACACTGTCCTGAGGAACTCCTGCAGCGATGTCCTGGGGCTGTGATGATTGACCCTCAACCACCACAAACATCTTCCTTTGTGCTAGGTATGACTCCAGCCAGTGGAGCGTTTTCCCCCCGATTCCCATTGACTTCAGTTTTACTAGAGTTCCTTGATGCCACACTCGGTCAAATGCTGCCTTGATGTCAAGGGCAGTCACTCTCACCTCACCTCTGGAATTCAGCTCCTTTGACCATGTTTGGACCAAGGCTGTAATGAAGTCGGAATCACGTGGTCTTGGCGGAGACCCAAACTGGGCATCAGTGAGCAGGTTATTGGGGAGTAAGTGCCGCTTGATTGCACTGTCGATGACACTTTCCATCACTTTGCCGATTATTGAGAGTAAACTGATGGGGTGGTAATTGGCCAGGTTGGATTTGTCCTGCTTTTTGTGGACAGGACATACCTGGGCAGTTTTCCACATTGTCAGATAGATGCCAGTGTTGTAGCTGTACTGGAACAGCTTGGCTAGAGGCGCGGCTAGTTCTGGAGCACAAGTCTTCAGCACGACAGCTGGGATGTTGTAGGGGCCCATAGCCTTTGCTGTATCCAGTGCACTCAGCCGTTTCTTGATATCACGTGGAGTGAAGCGAATTGGCTGAAGACTGGCTTCTGTGATGGTGGGGACCTCAGGAGTAGGCCGATATGGATCATCCACTCGGCACTTCTGGCTGAAGATGGTTGCAAATGCTTCAGCCTTGCCTTTTGCACTCACATGCTGGGCTCCACTATCATTGAGGATGGGGATATTCATGTTCATGTTGCCATTTTGAACCCAGTATCTCTACATCCAAGGCAATTAAGGGGTTTTCAAGAACATGACTGACCTAAAATGGATGATCTTGGATAGAAATAAAATTTGCAGTAAGAATATTGGAAGAGATGTTTGGATAGTCTTAACCATTTTGAAAATCTGTAAATGAATTACAATAACTTGATAGAGGCACCAGCACCACTACATGGCAGCTTATAACAGCGGAGACAGGCATACAATAGAATTACAAAGCCCTCCCCAGAACCATTTGAAAACCTGGAGAATTTAGTGATGTTGCTGCTTCATGGCAATCAACTGACAGCAATCGATGGAGGTGATATGAAAGGTGAAATTTATTTGTTTAGCATTCATTTATTACAGAATTTACTTCACTATTAATAGAACGTGTAGGAGGCTGTTTTCACGAGTAAATGGACTTTTCCAACAAAAAGAAATGCTCTTAATTGAAATTGCTCTCATCAATAATTGACTATTCCATTGCTGTTGATAAATGAAAATGAATTAGGTAAGCCATATGTTTTAAATAGAATACCCGGTACAGGCATTCACAAATCAAATATCATCTAGGCACCTGCCAGTTAAACTAATTACAGAAATGTTAGAATCAACTAATGTCCAAGCACTGTACAACTTCATGGGATCTGAATGGCACTCAGATTTAAAGTTAGTCAGCATCACAGTAATTATATTATTGCAAATACAAATCCAAGTAATTGGAAGAAGCAGCAGTATTAAGGTTTACATAAGAACATAAGAAATAAGAGCAGGAATCGGCCATTCGGCCCATCGAGCCTCCACCGCCATTCAATAGGATCATGGCTGATCTTTTAGCTCAAACTCCACTTTCCCGCCCTATCCCCATATCCCTTGATTCCCTAACTCTCCAAAAATCTATCGATCTCTGCCTTGTATCTACTCAACGACTGAGCCTCCACAGTTCTCTGGTGATGGGGCGGTAATTGGCCGGGTTGGATTTGTCCTGCTTTTTGTGGACAGGACATCGCTGGGCAGTTTTCCACATTGTCAGATAGATGCCAGTGTTGTAGCTGTACTGGAACAGTTTGGCTAGAGGCACGGCTAGTTCTGGAGCACAAGTCTTCAGCACGCTAGCCGGGATGTTGTCGGGGCCCATAGCTGTATCCAGTGCACTCAAACTTCACTTTCCCGCCCTATCCCCATATCCCTTGATTCCCTAACTCTCCAAAAATCTATTGATCTCTGTCTTGTATCTACTCAACGACTGAGCCTCCACAGTTCTCTGGGGGGAGAGGATTCCAAAGTTTCACAACCCTTTGAGTGAAGAAATTTCTCCTCATCTCAGTCATAAATGGCCGACCCCTTATCCTGAGAGCAAGGTGGGCTGATTAATGTGTGTTCTCAGCAGCAAGCCAGTTTTCATAATGAGACTGAATGCCCAGATTTTCCTCACCACGTTGCCTGATTTCTGGGTGGATAGGGTCCGAAAAGTCCCTGGACTTCTGCTTACTTTGAAACGCCATGGAATTTTGCGTACTTTGCACCCGAACATATCCTCCAGTCAGTGGGACAGAACAGATGGACGGTCGTCGACCTGAAACGTTAACTCTGTTTCTCTCTCCACAGACGCTGCCTGGCCTGCTGAGTGTTTCCAGCATCCACAGTATTTGGCTTTTGTCTTAATATTTCTATAGTGAACAAGAAGGCAAGGGTAGAGTCATTCGGAAATAACATCCTGCAAAATGGCTGCTGACTTTCCCACAATAGGACTAAAAATAAAACAGAAAATGATTTGAAATTTGAACCACTTGTGCTTTCGGTACTCATGAGAAACTGTGAAAATATAACATAACGGCAGAGTAACAGTAGGCATGAACAGTACACAGTCATTACATAGGAACATAAGAAATAGGAGCTGGAGTTGGCCATTTGTCCCATTGAGCCTGCTCCACCATTCAGCTAGATCATGGGTGATCTTTTACCTCAACTCCACCTTCCCGCACTATCCCCATATCCCTTAAATTCCCTTCGTTCCCAAAAATTTATCGACCTCCGTCTTGAATATACTCAACAACGGAGCATCCACAGCTCTCTGGGGCAGAGAATTCCAAAGATTCACAACCCTTTGAGTGAAGAAATTTCTCCTCATCTCAGTCCTAAATGGCCGACCCCTTATCCTGAGAGCAAGGTGGGCTGATTAAGTAGATTGGGAGAGGACAGAAAGTGGATTCGCAGCAACTGCAAGAGACCCTACAAAAATCTTCTATATTGCAAGCAGAGGGATGGATTGAAGCAGCAAAGGCAAAAAGGACAAGGCGGCAGAACACAGCAGAACTTTAAACTGTAACAGTTAAATATTCTGAGCTGCCACGAGACCTTGTTAAAACAGTTAACGAAGTCTTTTAGTAATGGTGATCTCGATCCGATTACTCTACCATTACAGTTGCTGCAGGACACATGGGGGTTTGGATTTCTGGTCAGTTCAAACAAGCGATGCCCATTTTCTTCAATGTTCTACTTGCATGTGTTGTTGAATTAAAATGGCACTACAGCTAATTCCCTGGCTGTAGATCTTAAGCATGAGTTAACACCAGTCTCTTCCACTCGACCTGTTTATGGTTAGCTGCTAAGCCTCTTTCCAGACAGTAACATATTCTAGAAGGTTCTTCTTCACAGTACTTGGCTAGGTTATTCTTGGCTTTCTATAGTTCCCTCTTCCATATGAGTACTATTTCAGCGCATACTGGGGTATTCTGCATCCTTGGCAAGCAAGCAACCAACCAAGGAGCTTTTGCTTCACAACTTGGCTTACTAACAGTGGTTTTGTTCTTTTTCTGACTTTCCGGTTCTACACGTTATCTGTACAGCTGATCCTGAGTATTTTGAAGAGGCATTTGATGCCAAAAGTGTCAAAGCTTTTCTGTGTAGACTTTGTCATTGTCCAGAGTTCAGTGCCATAGGCAAAGTGGATGAAACGTTGCTTTGTACAGTTTGATCTTTGTTTTGCAGTAGAGTTTGCTATTTCTGCAGATGTTACTTAGTTTGTCAAAAGCGGTACCTGTTTTGCCAAAATTAGCTGTTGACTCTCTTCCAATAATAGCATTGCTGCATATGGTATTTACACAATAGATGGAGGTCTATGTTCTGTCTCTCTAAGCTTGATGTTAAAATTGGTATCAGCTATTCCAATTGTCATGATTTTTTTTTCTCCTGAGATATTTTTAATCCAACTCATTGCCCAATTTGTTAATGATGTCTGTTTTCCTTTATATTTCTGGCAATAGTGCTATATCAACACAAAATCTAGATCTCCCAGTGTTTGCTCCATCATTTCTCACGCACGTTATCTGATCTCCAACCACTCTAAATATCAGACTCACTAGATACACCCCTGATTTAATTTTAACCACCTAATGCCCTGTCTTCCACCTTAACAAATTATCCCATTCCAATACAGAGTTCCTTAATGATACTTCTTCCTTTCTGAGGAAATCTGTAATAGTGTAAAATTACCACAGGCTATCAAAGAGTTTTATAAAATAGATGTTACTGATAAAGTTGGTATGTTGTTTATTCATAGTTTTGCCAGGTTATGAAAAAATGTCAATGTTTTCATTATGTGGCTCTGGGTTGCTATTAATGACTGAATAATGAGTCAGATTACAGGCAAAAGGGTCACTTTAGACTACTGGGAACACACTGGAGCCAAAGCAAAATAATGTTTATACTTAGATGGCTTATTCACCACATTAATATAACTAGGATCACAGGTCATTGCCAGAATAGAGTCTGTGAGCCTAATCCCATTAGCTTGGTTAATTCACAACTGTTTTCTTTCCGTTCTCCTGTTTTTGCTTCCTCTCATTTTCTTCTTACCCTTTTTGAAGGGAGTGACTCGTGCTAAACCATAGTTCCAGCAGCAATGGCAGCAGCTCTCCAGCACCTTGTCGAAATGACCGCTCATGTAGAAGACTAGGTAGTGAGCGTCTGCTGCCTACCCAATCTTGGAGGATATCATGTTTGAACCTGTCCTTATCGTGACCAGGTATCCACACACGGTAAAGGCCATCAAGAGTGGGAACCATTGCCGATTTCTTTTGTCAGTTTGGCGCTGTGGTAGCACTCTTGCCCGAGTCACAAAGTTAGAGGTTCAAACACCACTCTAGGACTTGGATAAGTAATCTAGGCTGACACTGAGGGAGTGCTGCATTGTTAGAGGTGCTCTCTTTTGGATAAGGTCTGTCTAGGTGGATGTAAAAAACCCAAGAGCACTATTTTCGATGAAGAGCAGGGGAGATTCTCCTGATGTTCTACCTAACATTTATCCCTCAACCAATAAAACAGATTCACTTGCCATTTATCTCAATTGCATGTTTATCAGACCTTTCCGTGTACAAATTGGCTGCTGCGTTTACTTGTGTAACAATAGTGGCTGCACGTCAAAGAAAATGAATCCATTGGGCTGGATTTTGCCAGCCCTGGGGAGGCGGGTTTGGAGGCGGGACTGCCGGGAAAATGGCAGAATTTGGGGGCGGGTGCCCAACCCGCCCCCAACCTGCCTCTGTGCCATCTTTCCGGGAGGCGGGCAGCCGACCCGCACCGGGTCCCGTCTCCTGGAGGCAGGAAGGGGATTACAGCCACTTAACTGCCTGTTAATAGGCAGTCTTTTGGCTAATCCCTATTTTGAGCCCTGAAGTGTGGGCTTCCCAATGGCTCCAAACCTCACCAGGGTCAGCAAGGCGGGCCGTCGGTCTGCGGGGGTCGGAGGGGCCGAGATGTCTGGTGTGCAGGTGAGTAATGGGTGCATGTGTGCAGGGGTAAGTGTGTGAGGTGTGTGTAAAGTGTTTTAATAAGTTTTACTTACCTTTACTTCTTCCTGCAGGCTTCCTCCCTTCAGGCCTCGGGAGTCCCTCAGCTCACCGGCACAGAAAGCAGAATGGCCGCTGAACTGTCAAAAGCTGCAGCCTTCTGCTTTCTGGTCAGGAAGGCTTTCTAATTGAGTCTTGAGTAAAGACTCAACTTAGAAGACAGATTGTCAGTGATTGACAGCTTCACAGAGCTGTCAAACGATTACATTTCATCTGTCAAAAGCTCTTGACAGATGAAACGGCACTCGCTGACATCACCTGTAACTGACTTTCCCTTAATTGGCCTGCTAAGCCCGCTGGGCGGGCTTAACAAGGTCAATCAAGGGAAAATAACGTGGTAGCAAAATACTGCGGATGCTGGAAATCCGAAATAACAACAGAAAATGCTGGAAAAACTCAGCAGGCCAGGCAACATCCGTGGAGAGAGAAATAGAGTCAACGTTTCAGGTCGAAACCCTTCGTCAGAAAATAGCGTGGGTTGGCCACAAGTCGATGGAGGTGGGACTAAAACCCAACAAGTGGGAGTCCCGCCTCCAAAAGCTCCCCATTGACAAAATCCAGCCCCATGATTTGAAAGTACTTTGGGATACCCTGAGGCTTGATAAGGTATTATATTAATGCAAGCTCTTTCATTTCTTCCTACTCTAGTGGCACTGAGATTTACAGCATCCCAGCTGCTGCTGAAATTGGATAACCAAGGAATAGAACCTTGGATCTTCCTGGTCTGTGTAGCTTAATTTGTGATCGATATACACATTGAGCCACAGGGAAAGAGATGCTTGATTGACATTTCTAAAAGCAAAAAGATTTCAGTACATAAAGGGAAGGTAACTGTACAGGTAAATCCCATCACTATTTGGTATATACCAATGGTGTCCCTCATTTTAATTTTTACTTGAAATTCATCCGTAGAATCACTTTCTCTTTTAAAGGCAATTAGATTGGGGCTCCCTCAATGGCTCAGAGAGTTTATCCATTGAATGAATGAGCCTTACAAACAAGGAAGGTCCCAGGTTCAGTTACTGGTCTGTGCTGAGTTAGATAATCTCAGGGGCAAATGGTAAGGACACTACAACTGGCTTCAGAGCTACTGGATTGGAAAGGGGACGTTGTCCAGGATTCCCACTCCAGATAACTATCCAGCAAGCCTTGATGGAAGTGCATGTGCGTGAACATCAAGTGAAGACAGAACTGGGTGCAGATGTGTTGTCCTCTGTTCAAATAACCTAACAACATTTACTGTCAATATTCATACAGGAAACTTTCGATTAACCGGCCCCTAAATAACTGGAATGCTCTATCCACCGGCAAAATTCAGGAGTCGGTTCAGGTAACTTTTTTTACTTTTAGTTACTTTTTTTACTCCATTTGTTGCTGTGCAAGGGTGTAGCTGAAGCTGTTGCTAAGCTACAGAGACGCTTGCAACTTGAGCTGATTGTTTTGAAGCTGTTGGCAACAGGGTTTGTTGCTTTATATGGAGCTCTGAGCTCCGTATCTTTTACTATAGCGTTCGGTTATCCGGAATTGTTGATGAACCGGCATTACGTTGGTCCCGTCTGTGCCGGATACCAGAAAGTTTCCTGTATATGAACAATAGCTATTTAAGTAAGGTACCACAAGGTGCCTGGCACTTATGGGACTGCTCCCAGGAAGGAGACAAACTTCTTCAGGTCAGGAGTGGAGGAAAGTAAATAAAAAATATAATAGAATGGGATGCATTTTTCATAAGATTTGTAAAATGTTTCAGTTTCAAGATATGTAGCTTCCATAAAGATAAGTAGATGTTAAAAGCTCCAGAGAAGAAAGTCCAATTTTATTGCAACTATGACTTGCTGAGGTGATTTTCCATTGGAAATCTTCACCTATATCACAGAAATCACAGAAACCCCACAGTGCAGATAGAGGCCATTTCGGCCCATCGAGCCTGCACCGACACATGTCCCACCCGATCCCCGTAACCCCTACACCAACACATATCCCACCCTATCCCCGTAACCCCACGTATATATATATTCAGCCATAACATTTATTCACCACAGTCTTGGGTCTATGTTTTCACAGTCCATTGGATGACTGAAGTAAGATAAATGGAGCAATATGTTCAATTCAAAATAGTAACTAATATATTTCCCTTTCTATCATCACAGGGTTGAAATCTGTTACTCACCTGAATCGGAGTTATAATCAACTGTCTTATGTTTCCCAAGAGTCTTCTAGTTACAATCCAGCAACTCCACTGCACCAACAACTTTTTCGAAACCCTTACAGAAGATTGTTTCACACAGTTTCATGGACTTCTTTACCTGCGGCTAAGACAAAATTAATTTACCATTGAGGGCCTAGCACCGAATAGTTTCAACATCTCCACCATGGTTGAGCTGGGCTTAGCCTATAACAACCTCACCTCTATTCCACATGTGCATGAAAATCTGCAACATCTCTACATGGATGCCAATCAAATCAGTGGTAAGAAACTTTCACACATTGCTAAAACTCCTTTGCTGGGAATTTCCTTGTTCCTGCTCCCGCACCACCGGTATCACTTTGGCAGAAGTTCAGTGAAAACCCTGTTGCCTGTCCCCAGCAAATTAAATGTAAAAATCATCATTCTTGTCTTTAAGTCCCTGCACAACCTCATCCCAGCATATTTCTGCAACCTCATATTCTGTCCTGGACCCTATGGACCTCTGGTTCTGACTAGGGTGGCAAGATATTTGCTACCTTGATCCTATTCGCTGGAACTGCCTCCCCAAATTCCTCCGTCTTTTCACTTCTATCACAACCTTTAAAAACCGTCCCAAACCCTTGCTTTTTGAACAAGCTTTCAGTCACCCTTTCAAATCTCCCCCTCCGTAGCTCAGTGGCCATTTCCTTACTCCCTGTAAAGCACCCAATAGGGAATTCAGGAGAAAACCTCTTTACCCAGAGAGTGGTTAGAATGTGGAATTCGCTACCACAGGAAGTGGTTGAGGTGAATAGCATAGATGCATTTAAGGGGAGGCTAGATAAACACATGAAGGAGAAAGGATTGGAAATATAAGTTGATGGGGTTAGATGGAGAAGGGTGTGAGGAGACTCGTGTAGAGCATAAACACTAGCATGGACCTGTTGGGCCAAATGGCTTGCTTGCTGTTGTTGTAGAGTGTATTAACCGACACTCGACGCGAGGTATCAGATCGATATTCAAGTGGTCTTTATTACGCCGGCGGGGAGCCAGTCTCTCACCAACAGACTTCTCCAACTTGTTACAGTGTATACAGCATTGTTATACTTTCAAATACCTCGTGGTGACCTTGTGACTTGTTACAATCTTATTGGACTTCTGCAGTAGCTTAATTGGATTATAAGCTGCATGATTCAAACCGGCCAATTGACTTACGGATGATGCAATGCAGCTTTTGGTTGATTTCATTAACTCTGGGTATAGCTGCTGATTGAAAGGTCAGTTTTGATCACATTACAAAACCTTGTCAAGGTGCTTTCTGCTTTGATAAGCAGCCATGACTTTCTGCACACACATACAGTTTTGCAAGCTGTCAGCAAATTTTTAACTTTAACTCTTTCCCCACTTCAGCCCCCCCTTTTGGTACTTGGCCCTTGCCCAAGTTAACCACACCCATGAGTGTTGCTGTGTCTCCTGTCCCTCACAGTGATCAGGCGCTGGTTTGGGAGACCCGGCACACTCAGCATGCTTATATTATTAGTTTCCTTTGCTCGCTGACTATTGCTTTGGCCTTCTCCTTGTTTCTCCTCATTCTGCCCGCGGCGTATGCTGCTATTCCCCACCCTACTGCTAAAACTAGCTGTACTACCACTAGTACGTGTGATAGAATTCGGATCCAGGGGTGGATGTTAACATTCATTCCCCAATCTCATATCTTCTGGTACCACGGGACTTCCCTCAAATTTTCATCTATATCTTTTACTAATGTCTCAAGATTTCCCCTCAACCCATGGTATTGCTTGACCATCTTCTGTAAGTTGTTTTTTTATTTCTCGTAAATCCTTTGGCAATTGAGGTATTGGGGCCCCTATCTGATCCTCATACTCCTATAAGTCCCCTCCTAGTTCCTCTGTCACATTAAGTGTTAGGCACTTCCTTGGGCTGGTATATATTAGTTTGGTGTGCCCAAAGGACACCGGGATGAGTGGTGTAAAGCAGAAGTTAGGTATGGTAATGTTACATACAAGGTCCGCGTACCAGTATCTAGTTTCGGTAGTGGTCACACAGTAATCCCCCCTTCCCTTGTATCCTGAGTGAGTATGATGGTGGTCAGCATGCGAAACCTTTAGCATACATCCTTCCGTCTTACTGTATCCACATTCGTCCTTTGGGCCCTCTCCTATTGGATGGGGGCACACTGTAATGGTTCCCTTACGTCTAAGGATACACCTCTCACGGTGCCCTTTCATTCTGTAGCATAGGTGTCGACCGGATAGTACTGGAGGTAAGTTTCCCCTCTTATCACACCTATATTTTCCACCTGGCATTGAGGAGAGGGGGTGGCGTCTGACTCTACCGCCGGTAGCAATAGTACCATGCCTATCAGCGAGGTTATTGCTGCCTTACACCTTTGTACCACAGGGTATACCCACGTAATCCCTTTAAGGGTACATGCGCTTAATGGGCCAGGGATTTGACTTAGGTTGCGGAGTTAGGTGCTATTGATCCAGTCTGGCACTTCGCCCCGCTGTACCTGTGCCAGATTGTGTCTCAATTGCCTGACAGTCCACTGACCATACGCATGGCACAGATTCCGCCTAATCTCATTCCTTGTTTGTTCTTCACCCCTTAGGTTTAATTGGTTGATGGCGCTGGCCTGGTTCTCCATAACCTTTATTCCTTTGAGTAGCTCCCCCACTGTTTGCTCTCCTAATCCTGCCCCTCTGGCTAACATGCCCATTTCCCTCTTCAATATTTGTTGTATTATTCCCTTTAGTCTTTCTGTGCTGCTCTGAACAGCTTGGATATCTAGTGCATTGACTATTGAAGTTCCCGTATTTACCCCTGTGAGGATATCTGTTCCTAACCCTCTCCTAGTCCTGTGGTGGGATGCAGCATGCCCTCGGAAAGTGGTAGCGCCGGTCACATCCACGGCTTTATTTATCACATTCCTTACCATAGCGTCATACAGTCTCATAGTTTTTCTAAATTCACCGCAATATATAGGCCACTGTAACATTGTCAAATTCATCAGGATCAGTATAACCTCGTGCTTTACGTTATCGTACAATAGTTCTCCTTCAGTGAATAGCACCAGTCCATTCTCAGGCCCAGGCGTCAACTTTGGACACCTCCGTTCTTCAGGTGTTGTTGTGATTGGGGGTGTTGTTGGTTCTAGGGTTAATCCTTGTGGTGTGGTCCTTGTTGTTGTCGGGTGAGGTGTTGTAGTGCCGTATGCAATCCATTGTCCGCGCAGCTCAGGACATATCCTCCCCCTCCTTGACCCGACCCCTGCCAGTGTCTATTACATCTTACCATATTGCTGGCATTTGTCATTCCACATGGTCCACATGTTCATTGATCCAAGTTCACCCAGGTACCGTTACACCCGTAGAACCCCTTTCCTTGTTTTTCACACTCGTAGCTGTTTGACATGATGAAGCCTCCCGTGGAGTCATCATTAGGGGATCTTAACTTGCAGTCGATTTCTTCCAGCCCATTATTTGGGCTTACAAGTGCCATCATCAGGGTAGTTGTGATGATCCATCTTACGGGGTCCATGTTTATCTGTAATTTAAACAGAGGTCTGGTCGTCACCAGATGTTAGTGCATCCTTTACGCCGGGTTTCCTCCATTCCCGTGTCATTTCAATTGTGTCCAATGTGTCCACCTATCCCCCCCTTTCATGTCGATGCAAGCGCAAGTGTCACTAGTCATGATCACTTCGAATGGTCCGGTCCACCTTCGGGAGAATCCTGACCTTTCCGGTGGGACCTGGACGAATACTCGCTCGCCCACAACGGGCAAGGGTACTGATATTCCTCCAGTCTGGTTATCCCTGCCTCTAATGTCTTGTTGTTCCCTTATTTCTCTCCTGAGCCCCTTTAGTTGGTGGTCTGTGTTAAATCTGTGAATCTTGAGGTATGGTGCCTGTTAGTAAATAGACAGAGACTGCAGAGGAACAACGAACAGGTGTTTACTGGATGAGGGTTGCTCGAAAACTAAAGTACAGATCCCTACTCAGGGTTTATATACAGGTGTGGTCACTGCCGGTACTACAGTATACAGGAGCTGTAAAAAGTAGTTCTCCCCTTAAAGGTACATACACTACAATTCCTCCCCTTTTAGATTAATAGTACCATAACATTCATTTAACAATTAACACTTTTAACATGCAACATTAACGGCAAATAGTCCATTTATAAATTCGGTCTTTGGGGCAGCTTCCTGATCCTTTCTGGATAGCGCCTTTCCTGAGTGTCTTGCTCTTGGTGCGGAGGCGATTCTGGCCCTCTGTCATCGGTTGGTTCATCACCAGGTACGCGAGACATGGGGTTGACTCGTTCCTGTGACTCTAGGATCTGGTCGACATGGCGCCTCACAATGTTCTCCCCAAACATCCACTGTGTAAATTAGTGGCCCCTGCCATGTGCATATCGTTCCTGGTTGCCATGGAGAGGAGGGCCACTCCCATGGGTGTAGAGGGGCATGTGGTGGTGCATTTTGGACCTTCTGGCATCCTGAGCAGCTCTTTGTCAGGTCCTCGATTTGCTGATCGATCCCCGGCCACCACACATAAGCCCTAGCAAGGCTTTTCATTTTCACCCCTCCCAGATGGCCTTCGTGAAGCTCATTCAGCACTCTCTCCCTTAACTTGGGTGGAATTACCACTCGGGATCCACACATCAAGGTCCCCTGGCATACTGACAGCTGTTCTCTTCTGGATGAGAATGCTGGCAACAGTGAGTCTCCATGTGTTGGCCATCCCTTCACCGTCAAATCATATACCCGAGACAGTGTCGGGTCATTTCGGGTCTCGTTCTCTATATCCGCGTTAGTTACTGGCAAGCATTCAATTATAGTCGAATAAAATATTTCGACAGGGTCCACTGCTGGTGCTTTCTCCCTTTGTAGCCGTTGCGCAGTCATCACCGGAACGCCCTTCTTTGGATTAAAGATGGAGACAAGTGGTTGGTGGTCAGTCAGCAAGGTGAACTTCTGCCCGTGTAGATAGTGGCCGAACTTTATCACTCCCCACACTAGGCTGAGGGCCTCCTTGTCAATCTGGGCGTAGCTACGCTCGGCTGAGATTAGTGACCGAGACGCAAAGGCTACTGGCCTCTCCGAGCCGTCCGGGAATTTGTGCGACAACACCGCTCCAATACCATAGGGTGATGCATCACACGCCAACCGAATTGGTAGTGCTGGATTGAAATGAGCCAACACCTCTTTTGATGTGATCAATTCTTTGCACTTCTGGAAAGCTCGTTTACCTTCGTCATTCCACTTCCATGGTACCCCCATTTGCAGTAGGGTGTTCAGTGGGTGTAGTACTGTAGACAAATTCGGCAAGAACTTATGGTAGTAGTTCACCAGCCCGAGGAACGACCTCTTCATTGCAGGAATGATGGGTGTAGCCCACTCGCTCCAGTCCACTTTGGACAGTACTCCAGAACGTTCCAAACCTTCCAGCTCTGCTTCGACGGCTGGGCGGATTGCATAAGGCACCGGTCTGGCCTTCAAAAACTTTGGGCTCGCATTTCCCTCTATTTTGATTGTTGCTGTTATGCCTTTTTGTGTTCCGAGTCCCTCCTGGCACACTTCTTGTGCGTCAGTTAGCATTTTTGACAGTTGTCCAGGAGTGACGTCGTCATCCTTTTTGGCATCTACCGTCAGTGCTTGTATGGAATGCCAATCTAATGGTATCTTCCGGATCCATTCACGGCCTAGTAGTGGTGGTCCTCCATCTGGCAATACATATATGTCCATTTTTGGTGTTTCCTTGCCGTTGTATATCACGTTCACCCTTATTTTTCCTTTGGGGTAGACTTTTTTCCCCGTGTACATCTTCAAGACAATCTCTGTATCTCTCAAGGGTATATGTGAGAATAGCCGCTTGTAGTCCCTTCAGTTTATGACTGTTAGGGCTGATCCTGTGTCCAATTCCATTTTCACTTGGACTCCGTCTATCTTGAGCGTGACCCAGATAGTTTGGTGATCCTCCATTTTGATTACATTATGTAGTTCCAGAGAACCCAGCTCCTTGCTTCCGGAGTCTGTATCACTTTCCTGTTCGTCTGAACTACTCTTCGTTACATTATGTACCTTTTTGTACTTCTCCTGTGGAGATTTCTTGCTGCTGGTTTTCTTTTCCGACCTGCAGACTCCTGCTCTGTGTCCTACTTTTCCACACTGTCTGCACACTTGGTCCTTGAACCAACAATCCTTATGGTCATGTGTTGTTCTGCCGCAGCGATAGCACTTTACTGTTCCGTATGACATTTCATTTGTGCCATATTCTTGCCGTTGTATCTCTGCAGCGCCCCGTGCGGCTGCTTCGTGTGATACTGCCATGCTCAAAGCCTTGTCCAGCGTAAGATCCTTTTCTGATAGAAGCCGTTTCTGGGTTCCTTCACTTTGAAGCCCACACACAAACTGGTCCCTTAACTTATCTGCTAGTTCCGTTCCAAACTGGCAGTGTTTTAATAGCTTGCACAGTTCCGTTAGATACTCAGCATTACTTTCGTCTTTATGCTGGTTCCGTTTGTGAAACTTAAAGCTTTCTGCTATCAGGAGCGGTGTGGGGTTTAAGTGGCCCTGTAGGATTGCCACTATGCTTGCAAAATCCTTTTCCACTGGCTTCTCTGGGGTTACTAGGTTTCGCAGTAACCCATACGTTTTTGCACCCATGGAATTCAACAATACCAGTGCATTCCTGGCATCAGGCACTTCCTTCGCCATGCAATGCACTTCTATGTGTTCTACATATGTCGCCCAATCTTCGACTTCATTGTCGAATGCTGTGACACTGCCACTCTTCTGCATCCTTGGGTGTGGTTAGACTGGCAAAGAAAAATGGTGTCTCCCGCGCTCTCCCTTCTTCTCCGCCGGCTCAAAATGGCATCTCCCGCGCTTCCCCTTCTTCTCCGCTGCGGCTCCAAAAGAAAAATGGCGTCTCCCATGCTTCCCTTCTTCTCCGCTGCGGCTCCAAAAGAAAAATGGCGTCTCCCGCGCTCTCCCTTCTTCTCCGCTGCGGCTCAGCCTCTGAACAGCGGCTGCACGCTCTGCGCACTTCTTCTCCGCTGAGGCTCAGCCTCTGAACACCAGCTGCGCGCTCTGCTCGCCCCTCCCATGCGCCTCTCTCTCCGACGCCGTTCGGGCCTGAACACCGGCTGTGCGCGCTCTCTCTCTTCTTTTCTCCCTTTTTCTTCTTTTTTTTTCCCCGGCCGCTCGGTCCTCAACCCTGGCCGCGCACTGTGCGCTTCACCCTCTTTCTTACCCCGTCGACGCTGTTCGGCCTTTTTCCCAAGCCCAGCTCTCCACAGCCTCCTCTGTGATGTTGAAGTCTTCTCCGGATGGCCGATGCCCGTATTCCTGGAATCGGCCTTCTTCTACAGTGTTGCAGGTAGGTTTGAATCCACTCGTCGTCGCCGCTGTTAAATCTGTGAATCTTGAGGTATGGTGTCTGTTAGTAGATAGACAGAGACTGCAGAGGAACAATGAACAGGTGTTTACTGGATGAGGGTTGCTCGAAAACTAAAGTACAGATCCCTACTCAGGGTTTATATACAGGTGTGGTCACTGCCGGTACTACAGTATACAGGAGCTGTAAAAAGTAGTTCTCCCCTTAAAGGTACATACACTACAGTCTAATGTTTGTACATAACTCCTAATTTTGCCCCTTATTGGTCCTAATTCCTCACTCCCAGAGGCCACACCTTCAGGTAGCTGCATCGCACGTCCGGTCATAAGTTCATATGGTGTTAACCCGGTCACTCTACTAGGAGTTGCCTTTTACTGCATTAGGATACACGGGAGGACGTCTACCCACCCTTGTCCGGTCTCGGCTATTGCCTTTGCTAGAGCCATCTTTATGGTCCGGTTCATCCGTTCCACCATTCCTGAGCTCTGCGGGTGATAGAGTATGTGGAACTTCTGCCTTATTCCTAATAACCTACATGCCTCCTTCATAACCTTTGCTGTGAAGTGTGTCCCTTGGTCTGAGTCGATCTGTATCAGGACCCCCCATCATGGGATTATGTCATAGGCAAATATCTGGGCTACTGTTCTCGCGCTGCAATCCCTCTCTACTGGTTTTATACTTCCGATTTTTGCCATGTAATTTGCAACGGTTTTAGTCTCATATTTCTTGTCTGTCCTTCGCTTTTGCACTACTGCCTTATTCCATACATTGATTACTAGGTTCAACTCACTGAGTATGTCCACCCCTAGGATTGTTCCTTCTGGATTTTCACATACCCATAACTGTACAGGGAGGAATATTCCTCCCAGTTCTAGTAATTGCGTTTCACTTTTGTAGGCGCGCGTGTGTTTCCCACCCACTCCCTGTGTTAGTATGGAGGTTTTGGTACATGGGAGGTCCAGATTGGTTATAGACACTGCTGCCCCTGTGTTGACTAACATATCACACTGCCGGCCCCCTAACAGTGCAGTCAGATACATTCGGGGATCGGTGCTATTTCCGGGGGCCGATGCTATCTAGCATTTTTGTGACAATTTTTTTATGATTTCGATCAATTGGTCCTTGTTCAGATCTTCCACTTCTGTTACCTGCTCACTGTGGGTATTTCTCTGTTGCTCGGGGCCTTTACCCGCTTTTCTCCCGCCCGGTGCCCAACAGTCCCACTGTTCATGTCCCGGTTTGTTGCACTTCTTGCACTTTCACCAGGTGTCTCTCCTGGGCTGTGTGCATTCGTTACGCCTATGCCTGGGTTTATTACAATTAAAACAGACCTCCACTTCCTTTGTCACCGCGACTGGCACCTCTCGGTCCGCTACTTTGGCTTTCTGTTGGTTATCTACTTCGGTCGCCCACCTGACCAGGTCGTCATAAGTCTGCATTGTGACTAATCCTGTCTTTAATATGGCCTGGTGGGCATTACTCAGTCCCTCCTTGTACATCTTTAGGAATGCCAAATTGTCCCTCTGTGGCGCTATTATCCCGGAGTGCGCCAGAAACCCTGTCCACTTCCGTTCTCCATAATCGTGAGCAGATTCCCCTTTATTTTGAGTAATTCCCATGACTACTCCCCAGTTTACGGGTACGGCTCCCATAACACGAGTTACGTCGTCCCTAAACTGCGTATAAGCAGCCTCATGAAGTGCAGCTGTGGGGGCTACATCCTGACACCGTGTCCTGTCCCTAAAGCCTGCTCCTAATTGTTGCCACATGTCTTCACTCATCTTGGCCCTGACCAGTCCCACAACGTCACGGTTATGGAAATTATGACAGATCCTCATCTCCCTCAGTTTTTGCCAAAACTCCGCGTTACTTTGTCGCGGCTTCATGGCTGACAATAATTGCAACAATTTTTAATTTTGTCTCCTGGAGAGAGTGATACATATGTCGTCTTAACTTGATCTGGGACTGCCAGGGCACCTCCGGGCCCCGCCTGACCTGCAGGAGCTCCCGGTATAAATTCTACCTTTATGGGTGGAGCCTTAACTTTGGCATAAGGGGGTGGTCCCCTTCCCCTATTATCATTGTCATCCCTATTATGTTCGGCCACCTTTCAATCTATGTCACCCCAATCTATTCCGTCCTGGTCTTCTCCTTTCAATGGTCCTGGTAACACAGGGGCCGTGGCCATTACTGGTACCCTGGTACAATGCTGGCAGCCGTCTTTGGTCCATATACGAGTACGTCTACTCAGTTCGTAATACGTGCACGTTACTAATATTATGGCTTTTTCTTCTTTCTGTTTGCTTTGGTTTTCCCACCATTCTCTTTGTTTACTAGGTACATCGTTGGGTTGCCAATCATTTTTAAGCATTTTTTCAATTAACCATTTGTTTTTTCCTGCTAGTTACTGTGTGAGGGACCCTTCTGGCCTCCAATCGAGCGCGTCCTTTTTACCGGCCGCCATTCTGTCTGTGTTTAGTTATTGTCAGAGGTATGCCTGTTACCGTACGTCCTCCCAAAGTCAGCGCACTACTTGCAACTTATACCATGCCTATTCTGTCTGGGTTTAGTTATTGTCAGAGGTATGCCTGTTGCCGTACTTCCTCCCGAAGTCAGCGCACTCCTTGCAACTTATACCATGCCGGATGTTCCGCGTTTTTCGCCCAGACCCTTTTCGACCACTTGACCTACCAATCTCAAACTTCAGGTTTCTTTTTGTTCTCCAAAAGAAACAGTGGACACGGAAGATACTGCCTCGCCCTAACTAGATGTGGTAATTTAAACGAACTCACGTTCCTTTGGCTTGGCCGTATTCGTCCGTGTCTCCCGTCCGGTAGAGAATCCTGCCAACTACACCAATTGCTGTAGATTGTATTAACCGACACTCGACGCGAGGTTTCAGATCGATATTCAAGTGGTCTTCATTACGCCGGCGGGGAGCCAGTCTCTCACCAACAGACTTCTCCAACTTGTTACAGTGTATACAGCATTTTTATACTTTCAAATACCTCGTGGCAACCTTGTGACTTGTTACAATCTTATTGGACTTCTGCAGTTGCTTAATTGGATTATAAGCTGCATGATTCAAACCGGCCAATTGACTTACGGATGATACAATGCAGCTTTTGGTTGATTTCATTAACTCTGGGTATAGCTGCTGATTGAAAGGTCAGTTTTGATCACATTGCAAAACCTCATCAAGGTGCTTTCTGTTTTGATAAGCAGCCATGAGTTTCTGCACACACATAGGGCAAGATTTTCATTGTGCTGTGGAGTCGGGATTGGAGGCATGAGGGGGGGTGGTTATAATCCTGAAATCAGGGGTCCCGACCCCTTCCCGCACCCAAACCCGCCTCCATGCCAGTTTCAAAGGAAACGGGTACCCACCCCACACTGGGACCCGCCTACCCGAGGCGGGAAGGGATTAGTGCCAATTAACTGCCTGTTAACAGGTAGTTAACAGGCAGTTTTTAGCCTAATCCCTATTTTTGATGTTGAAGTGTGGGATTCCCGACGGCTCCAAACCACGCCAAGTTAGAGGAGGCGGGCCGTCGGGTTGAAGGGCTTGGAGGGGTCGAGATGTCGGTGTTCAGGTGAGTGATGTGTGCATGAGTGCAAAGGTAAGTGTGTCTGGTGTGTCTAAAGTGATTAAATATGTTTTACATACCTTTTCTTACCTTTTCAGCCTTCCTTCCTTTAGGTTCTGGGAGTCCCTCATCTCACCGGCACAGAAAGCAGAATGGCTGCAAACTGTCAAAAGTGACAGCCTTCAGCTTACTGTGCAGGAGAGATTTCTAACTGAGTCTGTGGAGAAGGACTCAGGTTAGAAGTAAGACTGTCAGTGTTTGACAGCTTCAAACAGCTGTGAAACACTGATGTTTCATCTGTCAAAAGCTCTTGACAGATGAAATTTCAGTCTGTGACGTCACCTGTTGCCGGGTGGCCCTTAATTGGCCTGCTGAGCCCGCTGGGCGGGCTCAACAATGTCAATCAAGTTAAAATTGCGTGGATTGGCCGCATCTCGATGGAGGCGGGACTACAACCCCGAAAGTTGTAGTCCTGCCTCCAACCCGACTCCTGAGTTAAATTCCTGCCCAAACTGTTTCGCAAGCTGTCAGCAAATTTTTAACTGTAACTCTTTCCCCACTTCACTGTACTGCGAATACTATGTAATAGCTTGGTCCATTCCTGAGTGCTCCTGGTCCCAATGCCAACCTCCACAGATAAACAAACCCTTCCACAGACAACCGTAAGACATCAATGAGAAGCACACCCCAGGTAACATCAATGAGAAGCACACCCCAGGTAACAGATATGGAACACTGTTCTCCATGCCTGATATACCCGTGCGAGACCTACTAGTAAATAGCAGCATTATATCTTAGGATCCAGAATTCTAATTTAAATGACTTTCATCAAGGCTTAAAATAATTTGCCCATATGAAGTAAGTCTTAGTCAATTTTGGCACTTAAATAGATGTTAAGCTGCCTGATATAGAATCACAGACACTAGAGAGGGCGGTGGGGGGGGGGGCGGGGGGGTGGGGGGGAGTTGGTTGGTCGGGGGGGCGGGGGGTGGGGGGGGGAATTGTGTTTCCAGTGGATGAGGGTCCCTCAGGAGGTGTGGATTCATAAAATTCCTCCCCATATATAATCATGGTTCTATCACAGTGGCTTCATGCTACAGAAAATGAATAATAAAAACTCAGAGAACTCATTGCCAAACACCTATTGACCAGCAAAGAATTGAGCCTGTCTCAGTCTGTCTGCAAGTACTACAGAGCCACATTGTCATGAACAAGGCAAGACAAATATTCACCCATCCAATTCATACTACAAGAAAGCTTCCTGGAAGCACTGAATGAAGTCATTTTATATATTATTAGGATGTGCAACAGCTGCCAACTTTACTCTGGATGTTATAATTTGGACTCTCTTCCAGCCCTTTAATATGTGTTCTCAGCAATAAGCCAGTTTCCATAATGAGAATGAATGCCCAGATTTTCCTCACCACGTTGCCTGATTTCTGGGTGGATAGGGTCCGAAAAGTCCCTGGACTTCTGCTTACTTTGAAACGTAATGGAATTTTGCGTACTTTGCACCCGAACATATCCTCCAGTCAGTAGGACAGAACTGATGGACGGTCGTCGACCTGAAACGTTAATTCTGTTTCTCTCTCCACAGACGCTGCCTGACCCGCTGTGTGTTTCCAGCATCTGCAGTATTTGGCTTTTGTCTTAATATTTCTATAGTGAACAAGAAGGCAAGGGTAGAGTCATTCGGAAATAATATCCTGCAAAATGGCTGCTGACTTTCCCACAATAGGACTAAAAATAAAACAGAAAATGATTTGAAATTTGAACCACTTGTGCTTTCGGTACTCATGAGAAACTGTGAAAATATAACATAACGGCACAGTAACAGTAGGCATGAACAGTACGCAGTCATTACATAGGAACATAAGAAATAGGAGCTGGAGTCGGCCATTTGGCCCTTCGAGTTTGCTCCACCATTCAGATCTTCTACCTCAACTCCACCTTCCCACACTGTCCCCACATCCCTTAATTCCCTTCGTTCCCAAAAATTTATCGACCTCCGTCTTGTATATACTCAACGATGGAGCATCGACAGCTCTCTGGGGTAGAGAATTCCAAAGATTCACAACCCTTTGAGTAAAGAAATTTCTCCACGTCTCAGTCCTAAATGGCTTACCTGTTATTCTGTGACTGTGACTCCATGTTCTAGATTCCCCAGCCAGGGGAAACATTTTCCCAGCATTCACCCTGTCAAGCCCCTTTAAAATTTTATATGTTTCAATTAGATCACCTCTCATTCTTCTAAACTCTAAGGAATATAGGCATAGTCTACTCAATCTCTCCCCATAGAGCAATCCCCTCATCCCAGGAACCAGTCTAGTGAACTTTCGCTGCACTCCCTCTAAGGCAAGTATGTCTTTCCTCAGGTAAGGAGACCAGAACTGTACACAGTACTCCAGGTGTGGCCTCACCAATGCCCTGTATAATTGTAGTAAGACTTCTTGGCCTAGAAATTGGGTTGGGGCGCCAAAGTGGCGCAAAAGTCGCCTGAGCGCAGGATTTAGCGCAGCGTTCGAGGCTTTAGCGATCGTCAGATATTCAGTTTCATTGCTCCTCGAGGGACACAGGGCGAGGCTCGAGGCGCTCCGTGTCCCTCTTAGGGCGTTGAAACTGAATATTGCAACGCAACGTGCCACAGCGCCACACGCTGTGGCACGGCACGCTGCGGTACTGCAGGCCTTCCTCCCACTGTTAAGGGGGAGGTGCCTGCAACAGCGCGATCCCCGCTCGCGAGTGCCAGCAAATGAGCCCGGCACCAAGGAGAAGTGCCGGGCTCTCGGGAAACAGCCGGCAATGCCGCGGGGGGGTGGTTAGGAGGCCGGGGACGGAGGTGCTGGCAGGCGGCCGCCTAAGAAGGCGGCCGCCCTGCACCTCCACCTTAACTTGCGCCGCTGCTGGCACAGTAAGGCCCCGTGAACCGGGCGCCGTTCGCTACCAAATATCGCGAACGGGGCGCGAATGGGGTGCTGCGCACACGGCGGCGCAGCGCAAATGCCTAACGCCACCATTAGCACCCCTGCTGAATATCGCGGGAGACGCAGCCAGTGGCGCTACAGCCACTGACTGCCTCTTTAGGCGCTAACAGGTGGCGCTACTCACCCAATTTCTCCCCCCTTTACTCTTAGGCCTAGAAATTGGGTTGGGGCGCCAAAGTGGCGCAAAAGTCGCCTGAGCGCAGGATTTAGCGCAGCGATCGGAGTAATTCCGATCGCCAGAAATTCAGTTTCAGTGCCGCTCGAGGGACATGGGGCGAGGCTCAAGGCGCTCCACGTCCCTCTTAGGGCACTGACACTGATTATCGCAGCGCAACGTGCCGCAGCGCCACACGCTGCGGCACGGCACGTTGCGGTACTGCAGGCCTTCCTCCCACTGTTAAGGGGGAGGTGCCTGCAACAGCGCGATCCCCGATCGCGAGTGCCGGCAAATGAGCCCGGCACCAAGGAGAAGTGCCGGGCTCTCGGGAAACAGCCGGCAATGCCGGTGCGGGGGGGGGGGGGGGCGGTTAGGAGGCCGGGGACGGAGGTGCTGGCAGGCGGCCGCCGAAAAAGCGGCCGCCCTGCACCTCCACCTTAACTTGCGCCGCTGCCAGCACAGTAAGGCCCCGTGAACCGGGCGCGGGTAGCGAGCGGCGCAACTGTGGCATTCGCTACGAAATATCATGAACGGGGCATGAATGGGGCGCTGCACACGCCGATGATGTCATCGGTGGCGGCGCAGCGCAGAAGCCTAAAGCCACCAGTAGCGCCCCTACTGAATATCGCGGGAGACGCAGCCAGTGGTGCTACAGCCACTGACTGCCTCTTTAGGCGCTAACAGGTGGCGCTACTCACCCAATTTCTCCCCCTTAAACTCTAATCCCTTTGTAACAAAAGCTTACGTACCATTTGCTTTCCTAATTGCTTGCTGTACCTGCATGTCAACTTTATGTGATTCATGTACAAGGACACCCAGGTCCCTCTGAGTGCAAACATTTCCCAGTCTCTCACCATTCAAAAAATATTTTGCTTTTTTGTTTGTCCTACCAAAGTGGATAACTTCACACTTCCCCACATTGTACTTCATTTGCCATATTCTTGTCCACTCAGTCAACCCTTTGCAGCCTCTTTGCGTCCTCCTCACAGCTTACTTTCCCACCTAACTTTGTATCATCAGCAAACTTAGATACGTTACACTCAGTCCCTTCATCCATGTCATTAATATAGATTGTAAATAGCTGAGGCCTTTCCACAATGAGGCCTTGGACAATGTGGACCACTTTTCATACCCCGGGAGCCTACTGTTAACAAGGGCAGACGTTGATGATGAAGTCCAACACTGCCTTCAGTGTGCCAGTGCAGCCATCAGTTGCCTGAGGAAGAGAGTGTTTGAAGACTATGACCTCAAACCTGGCACCAAGCTCATGGTCTACAGAGCAGTAGTGATTCCTGCCCTCCTGTATGCTTCAGAGACATTAACCATGTACAGCAGGCACCTCAAAGCACTGGAGCTGTACCACCAACGCTGCCTCCACAAGATCCTGCAAATCCATTGGCAGGATAGGCTCACCAACGTCAGTATTCTCGCTCATGCCAACATCCCCAGCATCAAAGCTTTGACCATGCCCAATCAGCTCCGATGGACGGGCTGTAAAGGAAATAACCATATTCCAAGAGATACACCTTCCTATGAATGGAATTTTGACTTTATTAAAACATGAAAACTGGGTTTAAAAATCTAAAAGCCTCAATGACACAGGCTGCAAACAGAACACAGGCTTTTGAGATAAGATCAATTGTTAACACAAGCCGTAAACACCATACAAGCTTTTGAAATGGGAATGGGTTATTGACAATAAAACAATGGCCCTATTGAAGCAAACCATTGGAGTTTCTAGAAAGTCTGCAGTTTGGGAGAAACACAATACCATTGCCCAGTTTAAAGTGTTATAAACAAACACTCCGGGAAACAGAAACTTATAACATTAAACAACCATATGCCTTCATAATATCACATCAAATGAAACAAGCAGACACGATGTCTGTGGTATAACCATTGAGATAGCTAAAAAACAAGTAAATGCTCAGTTGAAGTGTTTTCAATTTACATGTTGTAAAATATACAAACAGAAGACTTTGTAGATGTGAAATCAAAAGATGCACCAAGCAATCACATTGTGTTTGTGTTGAACTTGGAACACATAGGAGTCATGACGTCTGCTTCCAAACAGCTAGGTGGTTTTAGAATTGAATGGAAGACCTTCGATAAAAATGGCATCAAATAGATACATAAGTTATAACCATTTTTTATGAAACGTTTTGAACACCTAAACAACAGACAGAAGTCTGCAAGCTAACAGTTGAATTGGCAGTAAGTATAGAAAAAGTCAACAGGAAGATGACTAGAGATAATTAGCTTACATCAGCAGAAAACTTCAAAGGATAAACCACTAAAAAAAGGTATAAAAATAGAGCTTTGCAGATGGAAAGTCAGAAGTCGCTGGAAAGGGCAAGTGATTCTCAACTTCAGAGGCATCTCTGTATGTTTTTAACTCTTTGAGTCTCGGGGATCAAAAAGGTATTCTTATTTGATTTTGGTTGATATTCTGGATTAGAAATAATAAGAAATGTAAAAATGTACGAAGTTAAGATTTGAGAATAAGGATCTCTGAGAATAAGAAATGTAAGCTATTTGTATTTTGAACTGTTAAAGTTGTGATTGACTCACAAGCTGTTAACTATATGTCAGTTCTTAAATAAATCTATATATTTTTAGAATTGTCTCAAATAGTGGGCCCGATTTTGTGGCTTGTGTGGGAAATGGTTGGATTCCCCCAAATGTGGGGTTCTGACACACAAAAAAATGTGTCAGCCAGCTCCACGCATTTTTCCCTCAAGTGGCCAATTAATTCCCAGCATGTGGGCAGCCTTGCTAATTGTCCATTTCTAGTCAGAAAGCCCCACAGTATGATGTCATCATTCATGGTGCTTTCAAGGTCCATAGCAAGCACTGCATCCTATGAAGGCTTCCAAACAAACCATACAGGATGGCAGAGGAGCCTGCAGCAGCTGTGGCCAGTGCCAGACCCCGAGCTGCCTTCAAATTCGACGAGGCTTCACTGCAGGCATTATTGGATGGGGTTAGGGCCCACAGGGAGGTCCTCTTCCCTACGTCAGAGAGGAAGAGGCCTCCCACTGAGACCAATGCTGTATGGATGCAGGTGTCAGCAGATGCCAACTCGCTGGGAGTCACCAGAAGAACCTTGGCATTACATCTCTAACTCCTTCCTTTACTCCCCCACAGTACCATCCAGAGCCCCTGTCCTCACTGTGGAGGAGGAAGAGGCTGTGCAGCCAGACTCCTCAGAGGAAGCTCCAACCTCTGAGGGCACAGCATCAGCAGTAAGTGCACCCAGCACCAGCGCAGACACTCACACCTCGGGGGGGACCTTCGGGACACAGAGTAGTGTTGTCACCTGGTGTTTCACAGCTCACAAGTGAGCCTCAGCAGATTCTGGAGACAGGGACAGCAGTGGAGAGTCCTCGTTGGATGGCGCAGGACTCTGCCAGCTCAGCTCAGCTGTGCTGCATGTCGACCCTCTGCCTCTGGGCCCATCCACAAGAGAAGAGGTGATGGATCTCCATGCACAGATGCAGGAGTTACTGGCAGGTTTTGTCTCCAGGGTCGCTGCGAGTGTGGAGCGAATGGAGGAGTCCATAGCGACCATGAGCAGAGCCTTTGTGGAGTCATTGGCGCATGAACGCATCACCATGGAAAGGTTGGCAACCTCCATGGAGGAGATAACTCGCCAGGGTACGGAAAACATGGTGAGTGCTCATAAGAGAATGACATCGCTTGAGGAGCGTTGGCCATCTATTGAACAGAGAAACCAGATGTTCATGGAAGTCCTTCTGAGTAGGACTGCCAGTGCAGAAACGGGTCCCCATGGCCCCCTAAAGCACAGCAAGGTGCTCTCAAGCCACTTCCAAGTGCTAGCCCCTTCTGGCCTGTGCAGCTTCAGGTGAGTGAGCAGCAGCCTGGTGCTCCTGGTGCTCATCATGCTGTTCCTGGTTCTGCTGCTGCCACCTCTGCTGCTGGAGATCCTGTAATGGCAAGAAGGGAAGGAAAAAAAGGTGTCCCATGCTTCTCGTAGATGCCTCCGCTGAGGAAACGCTGAGTGAGGGTGGCGAGCGGGGCTTCCCAGGAGATCGCATTGGAGAAGTGTGTGAGGCTCCAACCTTCCACAGCTGTGCCTAAGCCTTGAAGAAGTAGCCCCAAGCCTGCAGCAACAAGGTCCTTCAACATACAAGTGCTGTCCCTTTAAATCGCAGCTTTCCCGAATGACCTGCAGCTGAGAGCAAGCAAGCCGGCAAGCTTCACGCCAGGTTTCATCAGCAGGGTTCCCCGCAGGCGTGTTTGATGTGGGGAAAGCCCCAAAATCGCAACGGCCCCTGAAAATCGACTTAAACAAGGTAATAATTGCTCATTAGTGTTCCGACGGCCAGTCCCGCCAGCAGCGGGCGGGACTGAAGCTGGTCGCGGAGAAACGGCGGTCCGAAAGTCGGACGTGGCGGGGAATCAGGCGGGGGGGGGTCGCGACCCGCTTTTTCGGCGATTTTCAGCCCCGGCCGCCTGAAAAGCCGCCCGACGGCTGGCAGAAAATCGGGGCCAGTATCTCTGTATCAAACTCGCAAACTCAATTTCTGTACACTCTTTTGTAAGGAGTTGCAGAATTCTGGGGGGTTTTCCGGACCCTCATAATATCCGGAAGGTTACAGTCTAGTTAAACTTATTAAAAGTGCTATCCAGAGAACAGCAACATCTTCAAGTCATTAATTTCCTTTAGACAGAGATAGTCTGAACCTTTAGACCCAATTAAGCATCTTATAGAATTCGGCTATTTCTAACTTTAGTTGAAGGTGAACGTCTGGGGAATATGCCTGATCTGAGGTAGCCCAAAAAGGGCTAGGACTAGTAATTATCCCTTCAGGGCCACATCGTCCGCATGCCCAATATGAGACTCCCAAAACAAGCGCTCTACTCGGAACTCCGACACGGCAGGAGAGCCCCGGGTGGGCAGAGGAAACGTTTCAAGGACACCCTCAAAGCCTCATTGAAAAAGTGCAACATCCCCTCCGACACCTGGGAATCCCTGGCCCAAGACCGCTCAAAGTGAAGAAGAAGCATCCGGGAAGGCGCCGAACACCTCGAGTCTCTTTGCCGGGAGCAAGCAGAAGCCAAGCGCAAACAGCGGAAGGAGCACACGTCAACCCAAGCACCCTACCCACCCACCCCTTCAACCACCGCCTGCCCCCACCTGTGACAGAGACTGTAGGTCCCGCATTGGACTCATCAGTCACCCAAGAACTCATTTTTAGCGTGGAAGCAAGTCATCCTTGGTTCCGAGGGACAGCCTAAGAGAGAGAGAGAAATAGCTGAGGCCCAAGCACTGATCATTTTGCTAGTTACAGCCTGCCAACCTGAAAAAGTCCCATTTATTCCTACTCTCTGTTTTCTGACCATTAATATTCAATTTTTAAATTTGGCCAGAACTTCGGGTCCCCACGGGTGAGTACGCGCTGGGTACTCACACGTAGGCCCATCGAAAGTGCCGGTTTCGTGCATGCACTGCGCATGCGCAGGAAACCGGAACTTCCGTTCCCTTAAAGGAAGGGGTTCACAGGTCGAACGCGTGCGCCGGAGAGGCAGCGTGTACGCCTGGAACTTCCGTTTTTTTTGCAGGTTTCTCCGGGAGGGTAAGTCTCCAGGAGCTACGCTTGTAAAAAGTAGTCGCAAGGCCTGCTTATAACAAGGTAAGTGGTGAATTAAGTTAAATTAAAACATTTTTTCCACAGGTTTATTATTTTTAAATACTTTAAAGAAAGGTAAGTTTATTTTTAGCCCCATTAGAAACTAATTAATTTTTTCAAAAATTTAAATTATTGTTTAAAATAGTTATTTTATATAATTTATAGTTATTTTAAAAATGTGAGTTAAAAAAAAATTTATTTGAAGTTTTAGTGATGTTTTGGGGCTGAATTGTATTCATAGATTTGACAGGTCTTCCTGTCAAATCTATGAATACAGATTCCCTGCTACCATTGGCTCTCCATGGCCCACGTGATCCCAGGGGACGCTTCAAACTAACTGCGCCCCTGGGATACGCAAGCACTGCGCGCCGGCAGCTGGAGCAGGCCCAGGATCGGAATCCCATGCGGGCCCACAGCACAACGGCCTGCGCGCTAGTTAAGTGCAGGTCGGAGGCTTCCACCCGCGGGAAGCCCCCGACCTGAATTTCTGGGCCTACATTCATCTAAGTCGGCACCAGGAGGGTAAAATTAATTACAACTTTGCATATTGGCAAAAGTGATTGGACTTGGCCTAAGCAAACCAGGCTGTGACACAACATATTAAATTGCAATAGGCTAGGATTGCTTACACACACCTGTTTCATCTATCTATATATATAAAACGGTCTGTCTGTCTTTCCGTCTGTCTTTCCGTCTTGCCGTCTGTCTTTCCGTCTGTCTGTCCGGCTATACAATCAAAAGTTATAGAGCGTACCTACACATATGTTATATCAAAAGAAAGCTTATCATTAGGGGACTCTAATAGGCATATTTACTTTTTGGTCAGACAAAAATTGTTCCGACAGTATACTAAAAAGTTTCAAAAAACGGCAACATTCTGCTCATTAGCGTTGAGTGACGTGATGGTTGACCAATCGTACAGGAGATTAACCTGATGGTTGACCAATCGGTGCGTCACGGGGGCATTTCATTGCGTGTGTGGGTGGGCCTAATCCTTCTGAGCTGAGGTGAGTGGCCGCCATCTTGATTCCTAATGATTCATTTATTTTTCCCACTTTCTGCGTGTTTATTTTCAAATCTAGATTTCCAGCAAAAAAAAGTTGCTTTTAAAACACAATTAAATTATTTTAAAAAAAAGTTAATTAATTTGTAAATATTTTCTCTAACCTCATAAGTTTTCCTACCTTTCACCTTTTTTTTCCCCTCTTGACTCGCTACACTCCGCCGGGCGCCCCAACCTTCCAGGGTTACCCTGCCTGC